>NC_056628.2:135994250-136690148 GCF_002870075.4 Lactuca sativa | reverse complement strand
TATATACACCAAAAATCTATTAACCCCTAATTTCTTCATTCCATCACACACACACACACTTCACCTGAAACACCTCACCTCTGTAAGCTCCATCCTTATCGAGTAAGATTTGGTGAAAAACACCAGATCTGGTATGGTGAAATTGTATGTCAGTAGATACCTACAATATGAATTGCCAATTGAGTTACCTCCGTAGCCATGGATGAGAACAAGGTTTGGTTTGTTCCAGTGGAGGTGGTTTTCCACTCATAGATGGTTGCCCTCCCCTTTTTCTTCTTCTCCGATAAGCTTTCTATTTCCCCACTTTAGATCATCTCGCCTTTCTTCTCCGGTGATATGGGTCCCTCTCTGACCCTTGTGACCTAAACAGGTAAAACCTAGTAGCAAGTTGCAGATTTGTTAAGTTGCAGGGTTTTAGGTTTCAAACAATTGAATTTCTATTTTTTTAAGGTTTATTCTTCTTCAAGGGATGACGATCGGTGTTGACGGTGATGTCGGGGATTGGTGTTGGTGGTGATGGTGGAGATGAGACGGAATGAAGAAGAATAAGGGAATAGACGAGTTATGAAGGTGCTTAGGTTTAGGGTCCATTTCTTTTTTTAAAGGAAATAAATAATTATTTTTTATAATAAAAAATCAAAAAATAAATAATAAATATAAAATAAATCAAAAAATAAATAAATAAATAAGGGTAAAATGGTTTTTTTATATGAGGAGGGACTAAGCGTGCAAGAAAAAACACACCGAGGGACGATCCGAGTTAATTTTTGAAAATAGGGACTAAACGTGCTTTTTGGCATATACACGAGGGACGATTGGTGTAATTTACCCTAATATCTCATATGAATATTAATATATGATTATTTATATATTTATTGCTAAATAACAACATAAAGTTTTATATAAAAAATTCATTGAAATATAATAATAATAT
Organism: Lactuca sativa; assembly: GCF_002870075.4. Classification (NCBI taxonomy): domain Eukaryota; kingdom Viridiplantae; phylum Streptophyta; class Magnoliopsida; order Asterales; family Asteraceae; genus Lactuca; species Lactuca sativa. Next base: position 136,689,214 of record NC_056628.2, on the reverse strand, counting down.
AAAAATTGTGTTTTCACGGTCTCAATGTATTTAGAGTTTTTATTATTATATATATATATATATATATATATATATATATATATATATATATATATATATATATATATATCGAAATAATCAATGAATCAGATATGTGTACATTCCATACAAGAGTTGATGGAAAGTTTATGACTATAATATGATAAAATAAGAGACATTAGTCTCAGACCATCACATGATATTTGCAGGATCGCTCTATTGATTTTCATGCTTTATGTGCACTCTATGCCGTCACTGGTACTTATTTCCTCTCTGACTTCTCGCAGTTTATATGATCTTTGTGTTCTGTTATGTGTCGGCCGACCATAAATGTTTACCAGACTTCTTTCGGGGTTCTAGTAAATGGTTCCCCTGTTACATTTAGATTTGAATATATATCAACTACCGGAAATATGCTTAGTAAGAACATAAAATAAATAATAAAACGTGCACACAAATTTTCATATGTAAATGGTTCACCAGTTACATAGGTGCTTCTAACTTTCCAGCTTTCCAAACATGAAGATTGCTGAAATTTTAATGGCAAGGGGGACGTATGAGGTATATGTGTGTCTTAAAACACGCTAAGCTTTTGCCATACTGAATCTATGATGCTATTTTGGTTTGAGAAAGAACTATTGTGTCCTTATTTGTATGCAGTTCATTCTTAATTAAATGGAAAATCATAAAACATTCAAATGAATACATCAAAGCAACCATCACTGATAATATGTTTCACTCTGCCAGATATTGCACTTATCACACCTCTACGGGAAGGCATGAACCTTATAAGTTACGAGTTTCTTGCATGCCAAGATGCTAAAAGAGGAGTACTCATTTTAAGTGAAGTAATTATTACTAATCTTTTTATAAAAATAAAATTCAAGATTTATCATCATAAGCTTCTGTTTATATCTAAATCTCCATTCTTCTGGTACACCTGTAGTTTGCTGGTGCTGCACAGTCGCTCGGTGCAGGAGCCATACTTGTTAATCCTTGGAATATACCCGAAGTTGCAGCTTCCATATACCATGCTTTGAATATGTCAACTGAAGAAAGAGAGAAACGTTATCTACATAACTTCTTACATGTCACAAACTACACTGCTCAAGTATGGGCCGAAACGTTATTAAGGTAAGTTTGGGCTTATAACAATAATTAGGTGAAGAAATGAAAAACGCTCATATAAAATCGTCATTTGAATTAGATTGTGAATAACCTGCTTTTGATTGGATTTGAGATTTAAAGGTTAAAAATTCTTTTAATGTTATTTAGTGCACTGAACGATACTGTGGTTGAAGCACAGTTGAAAATTAGACAACTTCCACCACTGCTCCCAGTTGATGAGGCTATTGAGCGATATGTCAAGTCAAGTAACCGACTACTAATATTGGCAAGTCTAAACAATCTTCTAATAGTTTGATTGTGGCATTTTCATTTAGAATGTATAGGAGTAAAATTTTCATCAATTTCTAGTTTGATATATTGACATTTCGACACCAAAAAAAACTACAGGGATTCAATGCTACTTTAACCGATCGAGTTGATACACCTAATGGATGTCAAGGCAATCAGATAAGAGAAATGGATCTTAAATTACACCTAGATTTGAAAGAAACTCTTACAAGGCTTTGTGGTGATCCAAAAACAACTATCATTATTCTTAGTGGAAGTGGCAGGGCTATATTGGACGAGGTACGACATTTTTTGTATATCTATTTGGGATCGAATACCTTACTAAGAATCTAAGAAAACAATATACAATGATGATAGTTTCAAATATATAATAAAACAACACATCAATATTCGAGTGCATCGGTCTTTCAAATCTACCTCATGAAAGTTTACATCATTAATATTAACGATAGGTCTAACATATCTACAACCAAGTCATATACCTATAGTTGATAAGATCATATTGTTGTATTTAAATTTTGTTATCATTTACTTTGTAAACAATATATATAATGCAATATACAACACTCCAAACCATTGGGGATTCACAAATCATATCTTTATATGGTATCAACCTAATTTCCTATCCTTCTTTTTCTTTTATCAGCCGGCCCTATATCTTCTTCCTCTCAATCATGGTGATCGGATCTTCTTCTTCATCTGATGCCTCCCTCACTCTCAACACCATTCTTCACATGCTAACAATCAAATTGTCTTCCACCAATTATCTATTGTGGAAAAAACCAGATCACCCCTCCTATGAGATCAAATCCATATCAGTCATATAGATGGGACATCCATGGCTCCTGCTGCATCACTTGTTGTTGAAGACAAGTCTTCACCAAATCCTCTCTACATTGTTTGGGTTGAAGTTGATCAACATTCCATGCTTATCATTCAAGACTCACTCTCTGAGGAAGCCATGGCAAAAAATTTGGGTCTCCTCACTGCACGAGAAGTCTGGACAACTCTATAGTCATCATATAGCCATGATTCAGTTGAAAGAATGCAAAATCTTCGTGATTCCTTATGTCAGATTCAAAAAGGTCGTTATCTGTCTCTAAATTTGGAAGAATATATAAGTCCATTTGTGATCAACTTGCAGCCATTGGGCAACCAATAGATGAAACAGATAAAGTTCATTGGTTTCTATGTGGCCTAGGGCCTTCTTTTGAAACTTTCTCAGCCGCTCATCGTTCTTTCAATCCATGCCCACTTTTTCGTGATCTTCTTGCAGTTGCTGAAGGACATGAAATCTTCCTAAAATCTATACACGGTTCTTCTAGAACTCCTCCTATGTCATTCAACGCCAATACTACTTGTATCATCGCTTCCTTCAGTGATAGTTCCTCTGCTCATAGTTCTCGTGGGGGTCGATCTGGTGGCAGGGGATGTGGTCGGAGACCACCTGATTGCTGACTTTGTAACAAAGATGGTCATTGCGCCTCTCAATGCCCAAATCTCTCTTATTTTGCATCCCGGAGACCATATATTGATGCACAATTAGCACATGCCTTTTCTGCCAAGTGTAATACCCAAGATGTTCCTGCATCAGACTGGTATGTAGACTCTGGGGCGTCTGCCCATATGACACCTTCAGCCTCATAATTAACCACATCATCTCCTTATACAGGAAATGATCATGTCGCATTTGGAAACGGTAACATTCGAAACATCTCATGAATTTGCAATGCTTCTACTACTAAAGATACCAATCTAGCAAATGTCCTTGTGGTCCCAAATTTGACTAAAAGTTGACTTTCTATAAGCAAGTTAACATCTGATTTTCCTATTGATGTTTTATTCTCTAATCACAAATTTGCAATTCAAAAGCGTCGAACAAAGGAAGTGCTAGCAACAGGCAGGGCTGAACATGGTCTATATGTGCTCGAGCATGGTCATAAAGCTTTGGTTTCTCAACTTACTTCGAATAGGCTGCGAGCATCATACGAGCTTTGGCACAGTAGACTAGGACATGTTTATTTTTTAGTTATTTCTTTATTACACAAACATGGTCATTTATATGTTACTTCTCTTTTACCCAAACCTGGTATTTGCTCCTCATGTCAGCTTTCCAAAAGTCATAAGCTTCCATTTGCTATAAATGAAAAACGCTCTTTACATCTTTTGGATACGATACACTGTGACTTATGGGGCCCTGCACCTATTGCTTTTACTGACGATTATATGTACTATGCCATTTTTGTTGACTATTTCTCGAGGTTTACTTGGTTTTATCCCATGAAGCTCAAATTTGAATTTCCTTCCATTCTTAAAAACTTTATGTTATTAGTTCAAACACAATTCTCATGCAAGCCCAAGGTTTTTCAAAGTGATGGTGGGAAAGAGTTTCTCAATAATCAAGTTCAAGCTATATTTTCTGACAATGACACTCATTATCGATTTTCCTATCCCTACACCCCGTAACAAAATGGTAGGGCTGAACGAAAGCACCGTCACCTCACTGAAACAGGGCTTGTAATGCTTTTAATTGCAGGTGCTCCAGCTTCCTTGTGGGTTGATATATTTAGCCCCGTTGTCTACATGATCAATTGACTACCGTCTCCAGTCTTAGAAAACAAATCACCGTTTGAGCTTCTCTTCCACACTCAACAAACCTTTCAAGTCTTCCATACCTTTGGTTGTCATGTGTTTCCTTATTTACAAAGCTACTCGGATCACAAGCTCTCTCCACAAAGTATCCCGTGTGTTTTTATTGGTTACAGTACACAATATAAAGGCTATCGCTGTCTTGACATGACCACCTCCAAAATTTTTACTACTCGTCATGAAAAATTAGATGAGACCTTATTTCCATTTACCAGAAGCACTTTACTGATTGCTAATGCTACCTTGTTACTCTCTACCTTTGAAGAAGTTGTTTCCGTGTCTCTGCCAACCGCACAACTCGATCCAACTGATATTCTATCCACTTCTGTTTCGCTGGGTCCACATTCTAACCCATGTCATCTATGTCCGAATCTAATACAGTCCATTCAACAGCCACCAGTCCATGTCTTAGTACCTGACTCGGATCCAGCTTCACCGGTTCATGCCGCTCCAGGTACTCCTCCAGTTACAACAACATCAGCTCATCCCATGCTTACTTGTGGATAGTTTGGTATCACCAAGCCTCGTCTTTTTCCAGGTTTCACATCTCTAAAATTGAGTGCTTTACATGCTGCCCTCCTTACTCATAAAGATCCTAAAGGATTAGGTTAGCTGCTAATGCACGATGAACTTCAGGCACTCAAAAATAACGACACGTGGGATCTTGTACCTCGAACTACTGCCTCCAAATTTTTTTGTTGTAAATGGGTCTTTCGCACAAAGTATCGCTCTGATGGTTTTATTTATTGATATAAAGCTCGCTTAATGGCTCAAGGCTTTAATCAAATTTCGAGTATCGATTTTTCACACACCTTCAGTCCTGTTGTTAAAGCTTCCACCATTGGCATTATCTTATCTATTGATGTACATCAAAACTGGCCTCTTCACCAACTTGACGTCAACAATGCCTTTCTCAATGGCCATCTAAGTGAAACCGTTTTCATGGAGCAGCCTCCCAGGTTCGTTGATTCCACATGCCCAACTCATGTATGTCGTCTCAAAAAGGCTTTGTATGACTTGAAGCAAACCCCAAGAGCTTGGTTTCAACGTCTTAGCTCCTTTCTTCTTAAACTTGGGTTCACATGTAATCGTATTGACCTGTCCTTGTTCATGTTTAAGCAAGGTTCTCATCTTCTTTTTCTTATGGTTTATGTCGACGACATCATTCTCACAGGTAATAGCAGTGAGTCTATCACCACATTTAGCAATCGTCTTCATAAAGAATTTTCTATCAAAGATTTGTGTCAGTTAAGCTACTTCTTGGGTACTAAAATGCTTTATACTTCAGAAGGATTATTCCTTACTCAAACAAAGTATTCACCGAATATACTAGCTCGTGCCGGTTTATTGGATGGGAAACCAGTTTACACTCCTCTTGCCACATTTGAACCACTTATTGCTTCTGGAGAACCGTTTCATGATCAAACTCTCTATTACTCTTTAGTTGGTGCCTTGCAGTATTTAACGATTACTCGTCCTGATCTTTCTTATGCTGTAAACCAGGTTAGTCAATTCCTGAACGCACCAACCATGGCTCATTTCCAAGCTGTAAAACAAATTATACAGTATGTGAAGGGCACTGTGACATATGGTCTTACTTACAAGCGGTCACCTACTATTCCTCTTGTTGCTTACTCTGATGCAGACTGGACTCGCTGCACAGACACTTGATGCTCCACGTATAGCTATTCGATCTTTCTTGGTGGTAACATTGTTTCTTGGAATGCTAAAAAGCAACATACCATGTCACGTTTGAGTCGTGAATCATAATATAGAGCTATGGCAAACACGACATCTGAACTTATTTGGATTACTCATCTCTTGCGTGAGCTTCATATCCCTATTTTTTCACTGCCTTAATTATATTCGGACAACAAGAGTGCTATTTTTCTGAGCCAAAACCCAGTTCCTCATAAGCGTTCCAAACACATTGATCTTGACTATCATTTCGTAAGAGAGTTGGTTACTTCTAGCAAATTGCACACTCAGTTTATTCCTACTACACAGATAGTGGCAGATCTTTTTACCAAAAGTCTTCCTCGTCCTCTATTTGAACATTTTCAATCCAAGTTGTGTTGAACTACCACCTTCCATCTTGAGAGGGGGTATTAACGATAAGTCTAACTACCTACCTATATTTAATAAGATCATATTGTTGTATTTAAATTTTGTTATTTTGTACTTTGTAAACAATATATATAGTGCAAAATACAACACTCCAAATCATTGGAGATTCACAAATCATATCTTTATAATTAATAATATTTCAAATTACAATAATCAGAACCCACCAAATTATAACACTACGGATTTGATTTTATGATTATTAATTTAACAATCTTGTACTGATATTCTCAGAATTTTGGTGAGTACAACATGTGGTTGGCAGCTGAGAACGGAATGTTTTTGCGATCCACTAAAGGTAACTGGATGATGACGATGCCTGAACATTTAAACATGGACTGGGTTGATAGTATAAAGGTACGTAGCATATTTAATTCTAGGTTTACGTTGTCCATATGGTGTCATAATTGTATTTTCATCTTTGAACTCCATAATCTTTTCACAGCATGTTTTCGCGTATTTCACGGAAAGAACTCCACAATCCTATATTGAGATTCGTGAGACATCACTAATTTGGAACTACAAGTATGCAGGTATGCATCCAATGTACATAATGTTGACTATATTGTCTCATTACCACTCAGCTATATTTGTTAACGTAAAATATCTTGAAGAAAAAACAAACCTTTCATGAAACCGAAATGAGAGTACAACAAACATATATAGACAAAAAGTAGACACGACACAAATACTATTGATCATCAAAAGCATATAATAAGTAACAACTTTCTGTGAAGCTAGATGAGCATAAATTCAAGAAGAATAGGGAAATTACACGTAGACAATTGGTGGCAAGTGCCATTTCTAATATCCAAAAGGAAAAATATAGGGTATTTACCACCACCAATCCATGCATGTTCCCAGGGGTTAATTGAGTACATAAATATAGGTATAAGTCATTTTTAGTCACTTAAACTTTTGAGTTTGTGCTCGTTTAGTCACTTAGTTCATTTTAAGTTTTAAAAGTTCACCGAACTTTTGGTTTTGTGTTCATTTAGTCACCTAACTTTGGGTTTGGCACTTAATTTTAGACTTTGTGCTCATTTAGTCACCTAACTTATAAAATTATGTTTATTTAGTCATCTAACTTTTAAAGTTGTGCTCATTATTATAACTTTATTTTAAAAGTTTAGTGACTAAATAAGCACAATTTAAAAAATTCGGTGACTAAATTAACACAGAGTTAAAAGTTAATTAAGTGACCAAATCAAAAGTTAGGTGACTAATAAGCACAAAACCAAAAGTTTTGTGACTTTTTAAAACTTAAAATGAGTTCAACCATCAAATGAACATAAAACCATAAGCATAAAACAAAAAGTTAATTGGCCAAAAATTACATAAACCCATAAATATATTGTTAATGTTTTTTTTTCCTATTTTTGTAATTATTGCGCGTGAGATTAATGATCCTGACCAATGATCATTGCAATAAGTATCATGCAGTTAATGGTTTGTGAATGCAGATGTGCAATTTGGGAGGCTTCAAGCCCGAGACATGCTGCAATATCTCTGGACAGGTTCGATATCTAATGCCTCAGTCGATGTTGTGCATGGTGACTGTACTGTCGAGGTCCGACCCTTCGGTGTTACAAAGGTGTTTCTTTCTCTCCTTTTCAGCAACAATGTGATGTAAATATGCTGGTTCTCATGGTTGCTATCATAAACATATATTTTAATCCATGTTTCTTAAATGGATCTTTCTTCATACAAACAGGGTCTTACCATTGGTCGCATTTTAGGAGAGATTAATTATTGCAAATCTATTTCCGCGCCAATAAATTATGTCTTATGCATTGGCCATTCTCTAGGGAAGGTATATGCTCCAACATCGATCTTAACTAGTTTCTACTTTGTATGATATTGTGTTTGGAGACGTGTATTATATAGTTTTAATCTTTTAAAGGTATATATTACACAAAAAAAACCCTGTATATATAGAGTTTCTCACACCGGAAAAAAAAAGTGTTTTAAACTTGATCACGTTTACAGGACGAAGATATTTACACAATCTTTGAGCCCGAGTTTCCCTCAAGAGACATTAGCATTCCAAGACTGATTCTAAGTGATACAACAAATCCTTTTGGTTCCAGGAAGTTTGGGAGAAATGGGTCTCAAAAGCTTACTCATGAACCAGATTTGGAAAATAAGCAAAACAATAATAATGACAGTGACATTAACAATGTTGTTGAGAATGGTAACAACAGACAATCATCACCATTCCTTAATAAGTTAACATGGAATTTACTTGATCTAGAAAGGGACAACTATTTCTCATGTGCGGTTGGAAAAACACGTACGAAGGCCCGCTACCTACTCCCAACATCGGATGATGTGGTCTCCCTTCTAAAAGGCCTTGCTCAGGCATCATGAACATTTATGAGTTTATGTAATAAGAAGAGCTTCGTATATAGTTCCATAATCAGGGAAATATTGCGTCAACGAATGGGTTTGTGTAATAATCTGGATTTCGCTTCGGGATAACTCATAGATACTAATTTCAAATAATACACTCATCTCAAGGGAACGTTATATTATTATTATTATTATTATTATTATTATTATTATTATTATTATTGACTTGTTCACTTGTTACGTGTGCTTTTTTTTTTTTGGAATTGTGGAATTTTTCACATTCCAATTAGTTTTCTGGATGAGATCTCTTGTTAGGTTATCGTCTTAATTGCTGGTCATCGCAGCAGATGGTTCAACATCACTCACCTGCAGGCTTTGTTTCTTGGTGGTGATCCTTAGACACCGGCCCCTTCACCATCCAACCCTAGCTGCAGTGGTTCTGTGATTAGCTGGTTCAACAATTTCAAGTTCGAAGGTTTATCATTCTGTTTCAACAGTTAGGTTTATGTTTGTCGACTATATTCCATAGCTATCAGCATTCAACTTCTAATTTATTATTTTATGGTATCAATTATTAAGTTTCTAGTGTGCTTTTTTATCGTTCTTTACTTTGTTGAATCTAGGGGGGTTCATAGTCTGATTTTTTCGGTTTTTAGGTTAAATCGAAGCCAAACCGTTACTAACGGTTTTTGTCAAGCAAAAACCGAAGCCGAACCGTCGAAAATTTAAAACCGAACCAAACCAAACCGTTACTAACGGTTTGGCTCCGGTTTGGTTTCACGGCTTTTTAAGCACATTTTAATCGAGTCTATTAAACTAATTTAATAAAAAAACTGCACTATTAAAAGTATTACAATAGTTTAAATTCTACCAAATATTGTTAAATTTACTGCAATTTTAAAGTTGCCAAAACATCAAAAATTTTGCCTAATATTGTTAAAAAATTGCAATATTAAAGTTGTCACGACAAAAAAAAACTGCCTAACATTTTTAAAAAAACTATAATAATTATATATTATGGGTTTTAAAGTTTATTATTTGTATATAAAAATTAATATATAATACAACAAAATACAATTACAGATAAAAAAAAATTAATTAATATATATACAAATCCTACGGTTCGGTCCGGTTTTTATACGGTTTGAAATCTTAAACACCGTAAGCCAAACCGTTCAATACGGTTTGAAAAGTTTGAAACCACAAGCCAAACCATAAAGAACAATACAAACCATAATACCAAACCCACTACTAGAAAACATGGTGTTTTCCTACGGAAAATAGCTACGGAAAATTTCCGTAGCTAATTAGCTACAGAATTGCTACGGATCAGCTACATAATGGGATGCCCTAGTTTGGTAACGGAATAGCTTCGGAATAGCTACGGAAGCGGGTCCGTAGCTATTCCGTAGCTAATTAGCTACGTAATAGCTACGGAATACCTACAGATGCGAATCCGTAGGTATTCCGTAGCTAATTAGCTACGGAATAGCTACGGAATAGCTACATATGCAAATTCGTAGCTATTCCGTAGCTAATTAGCTACGAAATGGCTACGGAATACCTACGGATACTAATTACCTACAGATTAGCTAAGTAGCTACGGATTAGCTACGAATTTTTCTTATTTTCATTTTTTCGGGCACTAAACGTCGTTTTTTTCGCTTCGTTTTTTTCACACCTCTACTATACATAATTATCTTTATTTTCACCAACATGTAGCTATTAATATCGTTCACAAAGTTGTGTGCCCTTTGGGATCAAGTACTTGTTTCACAGTTTAACATTGTAATGCATATACTTTTCATCAACTTGTGATGAATTATGTTTTTATATGTATATTTATACACATGAATGAGTTATGGTATATGTGTACGTGTATATGTGTATGTATATATACGTGTTTGTGAGATGTATGTGAACGTATTCATACGTATTATAGTGTTAAACCATTAAACGAACAATGGATCATGTATGTGCACGCGACTTTATCAATGATATTAATAGCTATAAGTTGGTGAAAATATAGATAATCGTATATAATAGAGGTGTGACAAAAACGAAGCGAAAAAAACGACGTTTGGTGCCCGAAAAATCGAAAATAAGAAAAATCCGTAGCTAATCCGTAGCTAATTAGCTACGGATTAGCTACGGATTTTTCTTATTTTCGATTTTTCGGGCACCAATTGTCGTTTTTTTCGCTCCGTTTTTTTCACACCTCTACTGTACATGGCTATCTATATTTTGACCAACTTGTAGCTATTAATATCGTTCATAAAGTCGTGTGCCCCTTCGGGATCAAGTACTCGTTTCATTGTTTAGCATTGTAATGTTTATACTTTTCACCAACTTGTGATGGATTATGTTTGTATATGTATATTTATATACATGAATGAGTTGTGGTATATGTGTACATGTATATGTGTATGTATATGTGTTTGTGAGATGTATGTGTACATATTCATAAACATTATAGTGTTAAACCATTAAACGAACAATGGATCATGTATGTGCACGTGACTTTATCAATGATGTTAATAGCTATAAGTTTGTGAAAATATAGATAATCGTATATAATAGAGGTGTGAAAAAAACGGAGCGAAAAAAACGACGTTTGGTGCCCGAAAAATCGAAAATAAGAAAAATCCGTAGCTAATCCGTAGCTAATTAGCTACGGATTAGCTACGGATTTTTCTTATTTTCGATTTTTCGGGCACCAAACGTCGTTTTTTTCGCTCCGTTTTTTTCACACCTCTATTATATATGATTATCTATATTTTCACCAACTTATAGCTATTAATATCATTCATAAAACCATGTGCCCATACGGGATCCATTACTTGTTTTTTGGTTTAACACTATAATCCATTGCTCATTGTTTAACATTGTAATGCTTACATATACATATACACATATACATATACATAAGCACACACATACATACTTATACAAATATACATATTTCCCATAATTATCATATTTTTTCATTATTTAATTTATACATTAAATGTATATTATTTTCATTGTTTGTTTGTGTGTTAACCACATTTTTAATTTTTTTTTAATATTATTATTATTATTGAAAAAAAATAATGAAAAAAATAATAATAATAGTGAAAAAAAAGTTTTAAGACTTGAATATTGAAAAGAAAATAATAATAATAATAATAATAAGCACACACATACATACGATATATAAAAAAAAAGTTTTAAGACTTGATTATTAATAATAATAATAATAATAATAACAATAATCGAAAAAAGAAAGTGCATAAAATTAATAGGAGACAAACTCAGCAAGGATGTGGTATGCCCTGCCAGATGGTAATTGTGTTGATTAGTTACGTAGGAGACTCGAGTTCGATTCTTACCCCACCCGTTTTTTTCTTTATTTTTCCAGAAATAATTAAAAGTAATTGGAGTCTAAACATTTATGGAAGTGGCATACCCGGCCGGTTGGTAAGACCATTGGTTTGAGACTTGTGAGACTGGAGTTCGATTCCTGCTGCAACATAATTTTTTTTTTTTTTTTTTTTTTGCTGCTGCCGTCTATAACTTTTCTCCCATTTTTCTCCCCTTTTCCTGTCTTCCTTTTCCCCCCTTTTCTGTTTCTTCCCCATTCTCGCATCTCCTTACAAATCTCCTTACAAGAACCAAAAAAAAAAAACCATTTTTTTTTTCTGCTGGCTGACGTCTATAATTGATATTCCCCTTTTCTCCCCCTTTTTCTAGTCTTCCTTTTCCCCCCTTTTCTGTCTATCTTCCCCATTCTCGCATCTCCTTACAAGAACAAAAAAAAAAAAAACCACGCTACAACATCGCAACTCCCTCTCTCTCTCTCTCTGGTGGTCGACGCCCCTTCCTCCTGCACTTTTCCCGTCACCGCCGGTGCTTCTTCCTGCTGCGTTTTCCCGTCACCGAGCCAAAGGTAAACAGTAGTTTTTTTTTCTTTTTTGTTTCTTTTTAAAAATTACTTTGTTTTAGGTGTAATTTTGTTGAATGTGAGCTATCAAGGTTGATTTTTTTTGTTGAATATGAGGTTTTAGGTTGATTTTTTTGTTGAATGTGATGTTTTAGGTTGATTTTGGTGTTTAAGATTTGTTAAAATTACTTTCCCCTGCACTTTGTTGAATGTGTGGTTATAGATTTGTTAAATATGAAATATAGGTTGGATTTGAGGTTTTAGATTTGTTAAATATGATATATATGTTATATGAAAAATGTTAAGTTAATTTGTTAAATTTGTTAAAAATGTTAGTTAAATGTTTATATATGGAATTTTAGTTAATTTAAAATGCATATTATGATATTGATCATTTGTTGAAATGTTATGTATCGTTAGTCATACATATTAGATTAAATGGGATGTTACATTATTATATTGAAATGTTATGATTCTAATTAACATTTTTAAATGGAAATGTAGTTTTAGATCAAAATGTTGTCTAATAGAGAATGGATGTACACGAAGAGACTTGATAGTCGTCGTTTGTTTAATCCGCAATGGCCACATTATGTCAATTTGTTTTTGGATTTTGCTTACACGAACGCAACAAACATCCAACGTATTATTAGGGAAGGGGTGGAAGTTTTTGAAATTAGATGTCCGTGTGTGAAATGCAAAAATATTTATTACCACCCGAGAGAATCAGTTTTTAACCATCTTATTGCCCGAGGATTCATGAATGGTTATTCACTATGGTATTTACATGGCGAAAAATATCCAACACTAGAGATTGGTCAATGTTCAAACCCTGAAACGGGTCAACACATTGATAACGATTTTGGTGATTATCGTAGATACGAGGAGATGGTCATCGAAAGCATGCATCAACCCGAGGCTTCTTATTATCAACAAACACCACACAACCCAAATCTTGATGCCCAAAATTTTTATAAAATTTTGAAACAAGCGAGTGAACCTTTATGGGATGGGTGTACAAAAACTTCCACACTCGTCGCGACCACTAGATTATTGGACTGGAAATCACAATCTAATGTTTCAGACACGTCATTTGATAAACTACTTTCGATTGTTAAAGACATTCTACCATCTGGCGAGAAGCTTCCTAACAGCTTCTACGAGACCAAGAAAATGTTGAAGCCACTAAAATTGCCTTCAGAACGGATTCATGTGTGTATAAACCATTGCATGCTATTTAGGGGCCAATTTGCTGATCTGGATCAGTGTGTAGTATGTGGTGAAAATAGATACAAAGACAGAGGGAGGAAAGTTCCTCATTTGGTCTTGACTTACATGCCGATTGGACCGAGACTTCAAAGGCTCTTTTATTCAAGGAAGACGGCCAAACATTTAACTTGGCATGCAGATCATTCAATAGATCCAGAAAAGATGATACATCCCAGTGAAGGATAGATACAGAGATAGGATGAAAGGTATCAGGAAACAATCTGCCGACATGGCACGAAATGATGGGAAACCCCTCCCCCCAAAGTTTTGTAGCTACTATGATGGGATGCATAACTACCGCCCCGAACGCGTACCGGAGACTGTGTGGCAACGTTTGTGTGATGTAACGGATATGATACATTATTATTTTTTTGTTAAATTTTTTATTTCTTATTATATTATTGTATATATATATATATATATATATATATATATATATATATATATATATATATATATATATATATATATATATATATATATATTTTCTTTTCACAGCATTGGTCCACAGAGAAGTGGCAAAAGAATTCAAAAATCGCTCAGCAGAACCGCAACACCGCAGATTCTAGTGGGTCAACAGCAAGACACACTGCGGGTAGTATATGATTTGACCAGTACCGTAGGAAATTAGTAAGTATCACAATAATAAATTTTATTATTCTTATTTTGTTATAACACTAACTACATTAACTGTACGTTGACTTTTATGTAGGAAAAATTGATGGGTAAACCACCCACACAATATGATGTTTTCGTGCAGACGCATGGCACCGCCGAGTCAAAGAAAAAATATTTTGAGGGAAATCATGAAAATATTGAATATTGCTCGCAGACGGCCAAAGAAGCACTAGTAACTTATCTTTATCATTTATGTATATTGATTGTCTCATTTTTGTATATGACAATCATGTTTTTTGTAATTTGTAGGAGGGGTATCTGCATGGGTTGGTCAACAAATTTGGTGAAGATCCTTCAAATCGTAAGGATGATGTAGATGTATGGGAGGAAAGCCAACTTAGAAGAAAAGGAAAGAAGAAGGGTGCTATCTATGGGATAGGAGCATCGGATATACATTTTTTGGTTTTAGGGACTCCATCTTCCCAATCCACCCAGTCCACCCAGTCGGATAGCACACAACAAGAGGTATGTTGATAATACTAATTAAATTGATAATAAACAAAAATATGTTGCTAATATGGTTAAAAGCTAGGTAGTTTGGTGAGAATATTGATTAAATTGATAATAAACAAAAGTATGTTGCTATTATGGTTAAAGGTTATGTAGTTTGTTGATAATATTGATTAAATTGATAAAAATAAATATATGTTGCTATTATGGTTTAAAAGTTAAGTGTATTGCTATAATTATAAACTAAAATGCATTGTTACAATAAACTAAAATAAATTGCTATTATTGTTTAAGTATTGAATTGTGTCACCATTTTTTAGGTTGATAGGTTGCGTGCACAAGTTTCTGTCATGGAACAACAACAACAACAAATGAAAGAACAAATGGAGATGGTTATGAGGATGATAAATATGTCTGGAAATCAACCCCATGGTCCCCCCGATAATCCACCCGAGGACAATTGATAAGTATTTTGGAACAATTGAATTTGTAAACACTTGTATTGTTTGCTTGTTTTGTTATGCCTAATTTGTATGGTACTTGAGACATTTGTATGGTATTTAAGACAATGGAATTGAATGTGTCAAAGTTGGTATTAGGGACATTTTTTGGTGTATTTTGGACAAATTGAATTGATATGGTATTTGACAAAAAATGGAAATTTTTAAATTTTTAAAATTTATTTTTTTTGATAAAATGAAATTAGCTACGGACTAGCTACGGAAATCCGTCGCTAAATAGGTCCGTAGGTATTCCGTAGGAAGAAAGTCAATTTTAGTCAAACTTGAGTTCTGTCGTTAATCCGTAGGAAATCCGTAGCTAAACAGTTCCGTAGCTATTCTGTAGGAAAACACTTGCGTAGGTAATCCGTAGGAAATCCGTAGCCATGCTATTCCGTAGGAACATACACCCGTTGACAATCCGTAGGTATTCCGTAGCAATTATCGGCCGTAGCTATTCTGTAGGTATTATACCTACGGAAATATCCGTAGGTATTCAGTAGCTAGTCCGTAGCAATTCCGTAGGTAAAAATTTCCCACGGGCATTTATGCTACAGGACATTTTCCGTAGCAAATCCGTAGGTATCGCCTTATACCTACCGAATAGCTACGGATTGTGCCGTAGCTATTACCCTAGTTTTCTAGTAGTGACCGATGACCAGTTTGACCGGTTTCATGATTTCAAACCGAACCGCAAACACCACTAGATGAATCAATATACTAGGTGTAAGACTCATGTATTACATGAGTTTATTTAAAAAAATTAAATACAAAATTCTAAACATTTGAGAAGTTTGAATTTATACGAAAAGTGAGAAAATAATGAATTATAAAAACTAAAGTGTTTTTTTTTCTCTTTTAAATTTAAACAAATAATTTAGATAAATAAATAAAAAAAAATTAATGAATCTTTAATTTGGTAATTTTGAAATTAGAAAAAAAATTCATTAATAAAATTGATATGTATTTATTATTGCATTTAAATACTATATGAAATTTAGTAAAATGAAAAAACCATAAAATGACATGTGGAATAAAAATTAATTTAAAATAACCACAAAATTACATGTGGCAAAATAAATAAGAACGTGACATATGACTAAAAGATCTTTATTTATTATAGAGAATATCAAGAAACCTCGACATAATGAAAACCGAAACCCATCTAAATGAGTTCATGAGAGCCAAATCCCACTACACGTAAGTTACCCCATTATACCCTAACCTCTTACGTAACTGTTCTTATGGAAGTTATTGATAAATATTTGTCTAGGAGAGGCTTCCATGGTTGTGTCACGGTCCGGTTTGTTTTGGGTTTTTTGTCAAAACGATGCCAAACCATTAGTAACAGTTTTTGTCAATCAAAAACTAAACCGAACAATTGAAAATTAAAAATGAACCAAACTGAACCGTTACTAACGTTTGATTTCACAGTTTGGGGTTTTTAGGCCAATTTGAGTCGATGTCATTAGTTTAATTTTTTCAAAATAAATTGTCAAATAAATCTGTCAAAGATTATGCTAGAGTCGAAAGACCGAGGGATGGGCTTCACAATACAAAAATTTGGTTGTATCAGTTTTGTTCACAAGACTTAAAGATATTAGTTACATGGGTTTTAAATTTTTAATATTTATGAGTAACTCACTCATCCAACCATGGTCACCGCCACCGCTTCATCTCTCTGTTCTTATACACTAGATTCTTCGATCCATCGACCCCACCTCCTCGCCGTCGATTGTGGCTACATCGGAGAGATCAACCAATGAGGTCGACGCCTACCAAGTCATACTCGGACCGACAACGAGACCATCACTTTTCTCACCAACGAACCTTAAACCTTACTTCATAGAAGAAAGACACCAAGCTTCTTTTCATAACATTCTCCGCCAAGTATCTTGGAAACATGCCTACTGGGTTACATCGGTTTCATTCCACCCAAATATTGGATTCAAGAAGATCCTGCTCCACCACAGCTGCATGCTCTCTCCTTCTTTGACACTTCCCAGTCCATATCACTTGAAAACTGAAAAGGGTTTGTATTCCAGTTGTTGATTCACGTCTTCGGTCAACTTAACAATTTCCCCAAAAATTTTGTTGGTTATTAATGACTTCTGCCAAGTTTTTTGTTGAGGTTTTCAATTTCTTCAATTGGCTTTCTTCCAATGGATTTTAGTTCATTCCCAAATCTTCATCTCACTAAATTTATTCTCTATATTTGTTTACTGATGATTCCTTTTGTGGGTTGTAAGTACACATAAAGTGTTTGATGTATTGCCTCATTGACATTGTTTATTTTTTTACTTAGATATCTAAAATTACGGGACATAAGACGAAAAGGATGTATACATACATACAAAGGTCACACACGTGGGGTCAATTCAATAAGATTTACACCAAATGGTCGTTGGGTGGTATCTGGGGGAGAGGACAACAGTGTGAAGGTTAAATATCATTTTTTTAATAAAAAAAATGTCAGTTTGTTGTAAACTGGAACTATGGTAGTTTGATGTCAGCAATAATGACTGGTTTTACAGCTATGGGATTTAACTGCTGGAAAGCTTTTACATGATTTCAAGTTTCATGAAGGTGGTTCAATATTAAAATACGAAATCTTCATTGGTAATGAAGGGAGTGCTTCCCAAAATAAACGACTTCCTTAAAGTATGGTAAGTATCATTTTTCTTGCTACAAAGTTGTTAGTATGATAGAATTTATCTATATATAAATCTTTCTGTTATACCTATTATGATTATTTTTTAATTTTATTCAGGTACCCTTTATGGTGCTAGTCTGCGAAAACAAATAAAGAAAATAGAGGTCAGCCAACACAACAAGTATTTCTATAGGTTTTGTGGGAAGGTAAACATCTACTTTTGGATTTTTGATCAATCAATTTGAATTTTTTGCAATATTTTTGTTTTTTATGTGAAAATAATTTGTATTTGTTTTGAAATGTTGAAACGTTGTTGATAAAGCTGACCAACATCAATTGTAAGTTGTTCACCATATCAAGTTCCCATCTGATAATAAACACACGACATCAATTCCTATCTTCCTTCTTGATTAAGTTTATTTATTGATTTTTAATCTCTTTATGAGGTTTATTCAAAGAAGAAATCAAATGATGAAACATTGGATTTTTTTTTATCAATCCCAGGTTCGTTTCTTGCTTGATTATTTTTGATGGGTTTGAGCCATAAGAACATTCCTATGTGCATATGCAAACCCTAATGTTTGGATCTAGGTTTCTCTAATGAACATGCTTTTCATCCAAGACTTTGAAACCCTAGGTCTATGGTATACAATTCCAAACTGACATAACAAAGTAGATCTAGATAATTACCTCTTCTTGAAAGCTTGAATCTTGTTATCCTTAGAGCTTAGAGTCACAAATGTCACTCCTCTAATGGCTTACAAACACCAAGAGGCAAGAGGATGATTTGGAGAGAGGTTGTAGGCACAAAATTGGCTCTAGGAACTCCTTAGGGTTTCTGGTAGCCGATTTCTGTAGCCCTTGGGGTCTTTAAATACTTGAGCTGCTAGGGTTACAGCCTACAACCCTAATTGGATAACTTAGGCCTTAAGTAGTCCGAGGAACCTTCTAGAATAAGGCTTGGACAAATTCAAGGAGTCCATACACCTTAATTTCATCCACCCTATGATCTATAAGGATCCACAACCCAAAACCAACTATCACACAATTGACAGTTCCAGACCCCTTTATTTAATTAAACTCTTTTAGCCACATAATTAATTCTTGTCTAATATTAATTAAACTATATGATTTCTCTTTTAATATATTAATCACATAATATATTAATAAATCATAATAACCTCTTTATTTATAAATCATCCTATCATGTTGCTTTGGTGAAGGCAACCCAAAAGGACCATGCATAACCGGGTCAAGTACTTACCAAATATAGTTACGGGCTTAGACACTAATCCAACAGTCTCCCACTTGGATAAGTCTAGTAACTATAAATGTAGACACAATCTGATTAGCAATCGTAGCTCTCAAAGACGCCCCCGAACTCTAATCTTATCAGCAACTTGTCCTTTAGATAAGGGATCGTATAGTCCTCTTTTCTAGATATCATGCAGACAATTACATGGAACATAGTCATACTTATTGTCTAGCAGTTTGTTTCTCGATCTCTGATTCATTTGACATAGAACTTAATTGAACACATCAATTTAGTCCTGACCGGGCCCGGCACATAAGTCAAAACAAATCATCGAGGGGCCCTGATATCGCTTATATCCTCTTAGGATAAAAGGAACATATAAACTTTGACTTATATGCATTTATTATTCACTAACCAAATCATACACAACAATGTGTTTTATAACATCAAGTTACTGATCCGTTTTCGCATTATCAATGCATAACCAATTACCAAACAATAAACCATATATCTAGGTTTTAAGACCATATGATATTATCGTCTTGCAATCACTCGAGATAAATTCCATGAAGTAATGCCAGCAAGCGAGGGTTTATTCCAATGCTCAAATCAAACTCATAAGAACTCATAAACGTTGTAGCAAACTTTTGCTATGTCTAATACCTTTCTGACAATCTACACACTGATTCATGACAGTCTTCATTCATACCTACTTCCAACATATGAACGACTGTGGACGGTTCGAACAATTTTTATTATTTAGGAATTCAAAACATGCAAAATGAAACAATAGGTAAACAATTAACATAAGACAGTAACATTACTAATAAATAATACTCTTTTATTTAATCATCAAATGTTAATTATAGTTTATCTACTACATGTTTGTAAACTCTCAAATCTAAACTCATATCGTCCTTCAGCCGATGCTCCTAGCGTGCTGCAAGTGCTTAACCCTGTTCAGTCCCTTCGTAAGCGGATCTGTTGGGTTATCCTCTGATGATAACCTCTTTACTACGAGGAGTCCTTCTTCCACTCGATGTCGAATAAAATGATATTTTCTGTCGATATGTCGAGATCTGTCGTGGTCCCTCGATTCCCTGGTCAAGGCAACCGCTCTGTCATTATCACAAAAAATTTCCATGGGCTCGTTTATGGCTGGCACAACTCCAAGGTCTCCAATGAAGTTCTTCAACCATATCGCCTCCTTTGACGCTTCGCTTGCTGAAATATACTCTGATTCACACATTCAATCATCTATTGTCTCTTGCTTGGAACTTTTCCTAGTCACTGCTCCTCGATTAAGGGTAAAGACCCAGCCTGACTGTGAACGGTAGTTGTCCCTGTCGGTCTGAAAACTGGCGTCACTATACCCTCGTACCTTTAAGTCATCACTCCCACCAAGGACTAGAAACCATTCCTTGGTCCTCCGAAGGTACTTAAGAATGTTTTTAACTGCGGTCCAATGCGCTCTACCAGGGTTCCTTTGATATCTGCTGACCATGCTCAATGCGAAGGCCACATCAGGTCGAGTACAAGTCATAGCATACATAATCGAGCCAACTGCGGAAGCGTATGGTACTCGGCTCATTTCTGCTATCTCGACTTCGGTACTCGGGCATTAAGTCTTACTCAACTTGGCATTACTTTAGATCGGTAACTCTCCCTTCTTTGAATTCTCCATACTAAAACGTTTTAGTACCTTGTCCAAGTAAGTATTATGACTAATTCCTATTTGTCACTTACTTCTGTCTCTTACTATCCTTATTCCAAAAATATAGGAAGCCTCTCTGTGGTCCTTAATAGAGAAGCACTTCCGAGCCAGGACTTAACCTCCTGTAGTGTCAGGATGTCGTTTTCTATGAGTAGTATGTCATCGACATACAATACGAGGAAGCTAACTATACTCCCATTGGCTTTGACATATACACATGATTCATCCTCACTTCGTAGAAAACCAAACTCTTTTACTTTCTCGTCGAAGCAAGGATTCCATCCGCGAGACGCTTGCTTAAGTCCATAGATGGACTTCTCAAGCATGCACACTCTATTGGGATGCTTCGCATTGACAAAACCCTCTGGCTGAGCCATGAAAACATCCTCGGCCAACTTCTCACTAAGGAAAGCGGTTTTGACATCCATCTGCCATATTTCATAATCATGAAATGCGGCAATGGCCAACATCACCCTAATAGATTTTATCTTGGCAACCGATGAGAAGGTTTCATCATAGTCAACTCCAGGAGTTTGAGTGAAACCCTTTGCGACCAATCGCGCCTTATATGTGTGCATATTCCCATCCATGTCGGTCTTCTTCTTGAAGATCCACTTGCACCCGACAGTCTTACGTCCGGGCACATGGTCAACCAAATTCCAAACTTGGTTGTCGTACATTGACTGAATCTCGCTGTCCATCGCCTCTTTCCATTTCACAGACTTCGGGCCTGCCATGGCTTCCTTATAGCTGTTAGGTTCTTCCAAATTTATTAGGTTACTATCACTAATATATGTGTCCCCTTCTGTAGTAATATGAAAACCGTATAACTGGGGTTGAACTCTAAATCTTTCGGAACGTCTAAGAGGTAATGACTCGTCAATCGGTTCAACCGGAGTTTCCTCCTCGGGTTGAGCGCCAACATTAGAGGTTCCTTCATCGCTCTGTTCTTGAGTCTCTTCAAGATCAATTTGCCTCCCACTGTCCCCTTGGCTTATGAGTTCTTGCTCTCAAAAAACCCCTCTCCCCGCAACGAAGACAACATTGTCACTCGGTCTATAGAAGAGATATCCAAAGGACTTTTGCGGGTAGCCGATGAAAATACACCGCTCACTAAGAGGTTCGAGCTTTTTGTGAGTCTCTCTTCTTACGAAGGCCTCGCAACCCCAAACCTTTATATGTGCCAACGAGGGAGCCTTCCCTGTCCACATTTCGTGAGGTGTTTTGGCAACCTTCTTCGTAGGGACTAAGTTAAGGATATGGGCGGCAGTCTCTAAGGTATACCCCCAAAATGAGATAGGTAGTGAAGCACGACTCATCATGGAACGAACCATGTCCACCAAGGTTCGATTACGCCTATCAGCCACACTATTCAAATGCGGTGTCCTAGGTAGCGTCAATTGCGAAACGATTCCGCATTCCTTAAAATAGTCGTGGAATTCAAGACTTAGGTACTCTCATCCTCGATCGGATCGAAGCATCTTGATTTTCCTACCCAACTGATTCTCCACTTCTTGTTTAAACTCTTTGAACTTTTCAAAGGTTTCCTACTTGTACTTGATTAAGTAGATATACCCATATCTTCTATAATCTTTGGTAAAAGTTACGTAGAAGCGGCTCGCATCCCTTGTGGTTGATCTAAAGGGCCCACACACATCGGTGTGTATGAGATATAATAGACCCTCACCTCTCTCATAAGTGCCAGTGAAGGGTGACTTGGTCATCTTTCCAAGTAAACAATACTAGCACACGTCATCGTCCCTAAGGTCGAATGACTCCAACACTCCATCCTTTTAGAGTTGGGCTATGCGCTTCTTGTTGACATGTCCAAGACGACAATGCCACAAGCATGCTTTATCCAAACCATTGGATGAATCAACACACAACACATCTTTTCTTAAGTTATCTACAACCATCACAATTTCATATATTCCATTACAAGGCAATGCTTCAAAATAAAATACACCATTAAGATAAGCATTAATAGAACCATTTTCATTATCAAATGAATATCTAAAACCTTGTCTATATAAAAAATGAAATGAAATGATGTTTCTTGCCATATCTGGCGAATAGCAACAATTGTTTAAATGTAATACTAATCCACTATTAAGCATTAAAGAGTAAATTCTGATCTTGGTGACAAGCGGCGATCTTCTGTTCCCCATGATCAAATTTATCTTCCTATGCTCCACATCCCTATCTCTTCTTAGGCCCTACAAAATCGGAACAAATGTGAAAACCACATCCTGTATCAAATACCCAAGAAATGGAATGTGATGAATTATTAGATTTAATTGTGTAAATACCTGTGTAAGATGGCTTGGTCTTTCCATCCTTGATGGCTTGCAGATATTCTGGGCAGCTTCTCTTCCAATGCCCTATTTTGTGGCAGTGGTGGCACTCTGTCTCCTTCGGGTTAGAGTTGGGTTTAGCAGAACCAACTTTGGTTCCACTAGAAGAGGTACCATCTTGGGGTTTACCCTTGTGGTTGGCCTTTTGAGGGAGCCTTCCTCTTCTTACCCCTCCCTTTCCCAATTGCCAAAATAGGGGCTACGGTTGGAGCGGGAGTTGATGCAATAGACTTATCCTTGAGATTGCTCTAAGCAGTCTTAAGCAATCCTTGATGTTTGCTCAAGGTGACCTCTTCCTTTTTCATATGGTAGGTCATGCGAAACTGGTTGTAGCAGGGAGGCAGGGAGTGAAGGATGATGTCAATCGCCAGTTCTTCATCAACGTTAACATTCAACTTGAGAAGATGATCAACATATCTCTGCATCTTTTCCAGATGAGCGGTAAGGGACTATCCACTACCCATTCAGGTAGTGATCATCGAAGTGATGATCTCATACCTCTCTTGCCTCTCACTTTGGTGGTACCGGTCCAACAAGTCTTGATGCATTTCATAGGGATACATGTCCTCATAGGACTTTTGCAGTTCGGAAGTCATTGTCGCCAGCATGATGCAATGGACTTTCATGGCGTCACACTCGTGGGCCTCAAAGGAAGCGATCTCTTCGGGAGTAGAAATGTTCATGTCGATCTCCTTCAGCTCCTTATCTAGGACATACTCTTTGTCCTTATAACGGGTGACCATTATAATGTTACAGATCCAATCATTGAATTTGTTTCCGTCGAATATCACCCTCCCACACAAGTTCATGAGTGAGAAAGAGCCGGAGGAAATCGAGCCAGAAGCGTTGTTGTTGTTCATGTTCGACATCTGAAAAAAGAAAAGAACAAAGTTTGATTAGAAATGAATCCCTAACTAAACACCCAAAATGAGAAATTAGGGCTTGGATCCAACAACATTATTTACATATTAGAAAAGGAATGTCGTAATCTAACATGCAAATAACTTAAAGGTATGTGAATGACGATTCACTAATTATCCACCATGAATAAACGAAAAGAAGATTAAGTTTTAAATGTATTGAAAACTCCTAGATTCTTTTGAGATTCATTGAACCTTTCAATGGCATGTTTAAATCTCGATATGCCCCTCAGGTTTGTGACTGGATGCCGAGGATCACAAAGCGGGTGTGAATAACCATGCAAATGTACATGGTGCCCTTATTGTTACAGTCACCTATTCGATGTGCTGGTTAACCACACACGCTCTATCGAACTACGACAAACAATGAGTTACCCTTTGCCACCTTTGCTTAGAAACCAATTAGTGTGTCGGTTAACCACACACGTTCCACTAACTTCATAGCAAGGGTACAAAGTGTAATTTCATGGGATTGGATTAATTCACTTTGCCTAAAGTAACTAAGATTGGGAATTTTGTAAAAACATTTAGTTACTTTATATAGATTCATTATACTTTTAATGATGAAAGGTTTGCCCTATCATACCCGTTCGGCTAACGACCCTCCACCAATCAAGGAAGCGGTGGGTGAGAGTGGACACCCATTAAACGTCCATATACTCCCTTATAGATCGGCTTCGTGAATGAGGCCTACTAACGGTAAGACTAGCATTTTAAGTTATACGTATATATATATATATATATGTATATATATATATATATATATATATATATATATATATATATATATATATATATATATATTAGTCTTATAATATTATAAAGTATAAGGTTTAATTTTAAACTTGTAAAATTCTAGGGTTTGAAATTTAACTAGTTCAAATTAAACATTTTAATCATAAAATTTAAATTTCAAAACCTGAGGACAAGTTTTGAATTTTTCAAAACACAAAGATCAAATAGCAAATAATTTTCAATTAAACATTTAATTTAATAATTATCTAAATTTGACCTAGTCAATATTACTTGCAAGATAATTCAACAATTAATTTAAATAATCAAGTATTATCAATAAGGAAATTATTATTTAAACAATTGGTAATTATCTTTTGTTTTGATGAGGATATTGATAAAAAAGTAATAAAATTCGGATTTTATTAGAGTAAAACAATTTAGGTAATTATCCTTAAGCAAAACAGCAAGAAATCCCGAAATTCCCTCTGTCAGACGCTCCGACTCGCCGAGTTCCTTTATGGACTCGTCGAGTTCATGCTACTCGTTGAGTCCACAATGGGACTCGCCGAGTTCATCAGGCAGAGAGCAAGAAAAACGATTTTTAAGCAAGAATCAAAACACAAAGTATCAAATTCAAGAGAAGCCAATCAAGGCTCTGATATCACTTATGGGTTTAAGCCATAAGAACATTCCTATGTGCACATGCAAACCCTAATGCTTGGATCTAGGTTTCTCTAATGAACATGATTTTCATCCAAGACTTGCAAACCCTAGATCTATGGTATACAATTCAAAATTGACATAACAAAGTAGATCTAGATGATTACCTCTTCTTGAAAGCTTGAATCTTGTTATCCTTGGAGCTTAGAGTCACAAATGTCACTCCTCTAATGGCTTACAAACACCAAGAGGCAAGAGGATGATTTTGAGAGAGGTTGTAGGCACAAAATTGGCTCTAGGAACTCCTTAGGGTTTCTGGTAGCCGATTTTTGTAGCCCTTGGGGTCTTTAAATACTTGTGCTGCTAGGGTTACAACCTGAAACCCTAATTGGATAACTTAGGCCTTAAGCAGTCCAATGATCCTTCCAGAATAAGGCTTGGACGAATTCAAGGAGTCCATACACCTTAATTTCGTCCACCCTATGATCCATAAGAATCCACAGCCCAAAATCAACTATCACACAATTGACAGTTCGAGTCCCCTTTATTTAATTAATCTCTTTTAGCCACATAATTAATTCTTGTCTAATATTAATTAAAGTATATGATTTCTCCATTACTATATTAATCATATAATATATTAATAAATCATAATAACCTCTTTATTTATAAATCATCCTACCATGTTGCTTTGGTGAAGGCAACCCAAAAGGATCATGCACAACCGGGTCAAGTACTTACCAAATATAGTTATAGGCTTAAACAATAATCCAACAATTTTTGGGATATCGGTGCTTTTCCATTTTTAAATTCTATATTGTTGAAATAAATTTAGATACATAAAACAGTGACAAGCATTCATCATCTTCCTGATAATCTGCTTTTCCTCAAAGCTTGGTACTGTCTATTTGTATATCACTATTCGCTAAAATACTTTAATTACCATTTAACCAAAATCACCAATTTGAAACATGAGACAAAGGAAATAATTTTTATATATGTTTTATCAGATTGATTTGGGAATGATTTAGTTTCCATTTGGGTTTCATTTGGATTTCTATCTTCACCTGTTGTGACATTAGGTATAGGGTTCTTTAAAATTCCTAGTCAAACTTTTTTTTTGATCTATAATGTTTGTTGGTTTATTTTAGCAGGAAACTTCAATTTTTTTCCCATTGTTGAAGCTATGACGATGTTTCTTATTGTTTTATTGCATAAAAAAGGATGTTGTAAAGAAATTAAAGAAGATCATATTCATATACTTAACTCCAAATCAGCTCAACTTTCCACTTTTCTTTCAAATATTTAATTTTTTTAGTTAACCTTTAAAGATCTGATCTGTTTGCTAAATTTTGTAGTTATTTAACAATTTCATTTTTCATGAAATGTCTACTTAATATGTTAGGCCAGATATTATCTATTTATGACGTGAATTTTGTAGTTATATATGCTCACTAACTATATGTGTTGATGGTAACTTCGAATGAAATTTGTGTGATAGCCCAAAATTATTAACTTGGTTTATACATTAGATTGCCCAAAAACTATTTTTGACAATGATTGTATAACCACACATCTAACCCATGCATTTCATGGGATCCTACACTAGTTTATATATAAAAAACTAATATTACAGTATTGATATTGAACTTCCAGTCAACCATGTTAAAAGCTTGTGAATTTTGGATGTATTTTTACACCAGTCGTCCTTTGTACATATGAAGTACGTGTACTCCTTATTTTCAAAAATAAACTCAGACCGTCCCTCGTTCTCTTAAAACTTGCACGTTTCGTCATTCTGGACATAAAAAGACCATTTTGCCCTTATTTATTTCTTTTTTAATTTTCTTTTTATTTGTTTATTATTTTTAGATTAAAAAAAAAAGAAAAAAAAATAAATATACATACATGTACCCACCCCTCCCCGCTTTTGATGGGTTTTTGGGGTTACAAGTTCAATGCCATAACCGGAAAATAATCAAAAATAATTTCAATTAATTATGGAACATGCAACCTAGTTTGATCTATGTCTTTCAAATATAGCAACATACTATGAATGCCTAATCTACAAAATTTTCCTATGAACAAACTAATTCATAAGATAAGAAAACTAACCTTAAAGATTGTTATTGTAAACAATCTTGAATCCTTAACTGAAAAACCTTTGGTAACAAGCGCCACAAGTGTCGCGCCTCTAATGGTTCACACCCAAGGCAAGCAACTTAGGATATGGAGAAAGGAGAAGAGAATTTCGGCCAGAAGTCTTCCCTAGGAGTAGATCACAAAATTGTGAGGGTTTAAAAACTTTTTATATAGGTGAGGTAGCTTAGAGCCAAAGTTAGGGTTTAAGTGTGGAAACTCTAATCCATTTGCTTGGTAACCAAGCAACTCATGAGCCTACCATCTAGGATGCCTTGGACGAAAATTCTAGGCCATTCCTAGAAGTTTTCGTCCAACCCCTACAAGGAGGTTCTAGAGCCTCTTTCCTCAACTATCAATAAATTTCTAAACAACCCCTCCACTTTTAATTAATTCAATTAATCCCAAAATTAATTTCAATTAATTTCTAACTAACTATTAATTAAATATTATAATTTCTAATTAATATATTATTCTCATAATATATTAACAAATTATATTTTCCATTGTATTAACCCAATAATAAATTATCTCTCGCTCCAATATAATCATGTCCAATTGCTAGCTTTGAGGGCAACCCAAAAGGACTGTGCTACTATCAATTCAAGTTTATACCAATTATAGTTATGGGTTTAGACACCTAATCCAAAAGTCTCCCATGTGGATAAGTCAAATAACTATAACTGCTAGTATAACTTCCAAACTGATTAGCAAATTTCAGCTACAAAAAGCCTCTGTCGAACTCTGACCCAGTCAATGACGTCTCCTAAGATAAGTGATCAAATATTACTATGTTCTACAATATATCATATAGACATGAGACAAGGATCATAATTAATCTCATTGTCCAAGTTTTGTTTCTCGAGTTTCGATTTGTGATGATGACATAAGACCTGTAATTGAAGACATCAATTTAGTCTTAACAAGGCCTAATGCTTATAAGTCGACACCAAATCGCCGAGGAGCCCACAAATATAACTTTTCCTTTTAGGGAAAAATGAACGAACAAACTTTCACTTATATGCTTGTACTATTTAGTCATCAAATCATGCACAACAATATGTTATATAACACCAAGTTATTGATGTCTTTACGTATTATCAATGCATAACTGACTTGTAAACAACAACTCATATATCTTTGTTTCAAGAATATAAGATATTATCGTATCAAAATTACTCGTGATAAAACCCATGAAGTAATTCTCTGAGCGTGGGTTTATCCAATTCTCAAAATCCCCATTTTCTAAGTACTCATGAACATTGCAACAACCAATTGCTAGGTCTAATGCCCATAGACAATCTACAATTCAATTCATGATAGTCTTTATTCGCTACTTACTTCCAAAAGTACGATGGACTGTGGAATTCGAATAATCAAATTACTCGGGAAGTAAAACATGCAAAGTGAAACACAATAATAACCTAATTAACTATAGTCTCAAAACTATTGAATATAAATAAAACCCTTATTATTTAATCACCATATTAATTAGAATTTATTCATTGTATAATGTTTCGAGTACTCAACTAACCACTTGAATTAAACATCAGTCATGCCATGTTATGAACATGCATAATATGTTTCTCTACAGTCCTTCGTTTTGTGAATAAATTGACTGGACAATATTCCAATGATGTTTATTTCACAATTCCAAATTCTAGTCACTTCTAAATATGTTAAATTTCCAATTTTACATGCAATTTCCTTTTGTGATGTTGAGGCCTCAAAGTCATAGAGACTTTGCCAACAATATCACAAAATGTTCCATTGAAACTTTGTTACTTCAAATAATTTCATGGTAACAAAGTCTCAAATCCAAGATACACTCCTTGAACATCTTCCTTGCATTAAAGTTCCTAACTCACATGTAGATTTCAATAACCAATTCCCACTATGGAAACATTTCTAATATTTCCATACGACCATCAATTTTGACCAGGAATCATCTTAATCCAAAACATATCAATATGGTCCTACCAAATGATACTATACTTCCAATTGTCCACAAGCAATCAATCTTCAGTAAATCTCAGACTGTTCTTGTTCTTGGCAGTTGTTTTAACAACTTTAGTCACACAAAGTTCTAGTCTTTTTTCCCTTTCAATTCCCAAGGCATTTGGAAAAACCAGAACAAGTGAATATTATAGCATACGTAATCAATCCTATATCCGAAGCATATGAGACTTGATACATAATGTCAACATAAAGACCTGATATATGATCAGTCTCTTGCTATAATATTTCGATATATTGAAGTTCCTATGTTGAACCATTTCAACACGATATTCATATATGTCCAAGACTATGTTCTTTTAAACTGTGCAATCTAAACTTTTAGATTTGAAACGAAGTATGAGTTCCCTCTCCCTAAAGCCTTACCATAGCAAAAAAAATTTCCAAATTTTGCAACATGCAAACTAAAGACTTTGTTTCCTACAAATAGCATTTCCAGCTTGCAACACTTGGTGCAACAATTGTGCTCCCATTAGCATAACAATTACGCTTCTATCTGCATAAAAATTATGCTCCCAATAGCTTTGACATGTACCCAGAAATCAACTGGACTTCTAGAAATGAATACTCTTGACTTTCTTAAGTGTAGATTTCTAATACGTGATGCTTCAATAAGTCTCCAACTAGACTTCTCAAGCTAATATACCTTCATTATATAGCATATATGTGTGTTTAAACCCTTTCAGAACTTATAGCCATATGTCTTGAAAGTTCAAACAATTCAAACTATGAAAAGGGATGACATAATCATATTGAGAATTTGAGAATGCAATGATCACAACTACTAACCATAATGATATTTATCTAATCTTTATAATCTACTAGAAAAAGTGTTTCCTTATAATCCTTCTCATGAACTACAGTGAACCTTTTTCCACCTAGATTTGTATGGTGTACATGTTCCCATCCATGTGAATCTATCATTTCCAACCTACAATCATAAGACAAGGTTTATGACAAAACCAAACTCAAATTTAGTTTTCCTTTCATGGACTGAACTTTGCTTATTCTTAATTTCTTGCCATCTGCTAGCACAAGGTCCTACCATTGCTTCCATGTTAAGCAATTTACCCATATTGATCAATGTACTTTTACTAACCAACATGCTCTACCTTTTGCATTCAAATGAGAACCACATAACTCATAAGTATTGTCACCCTAACTAGAAGGTGCACATAAACAAGAATGTGTCAACTTAACACGATACGTTATCAACCTCAGGTCGTGTGCTAGTGATAACTAAAATGTTTATTCTTGATTGACTCCTGAAACTCTTCAAGATCATTAAGACTCCTACTGACTTCTTGACATGTAATTTTTTCTCTCAAAGAACATTCCTTGATGAGAAAAAAAATACCCAAAAGTTAGTGTGGATTCTTGACAAGAACACACTTCGTTGGTTTCAGTTTATCCTTTGTTTTAACCAAAACATTAGAACTTTCAATTCCAAATGCGCTAGAGTAAGAAAACATTATTACTCCACATTATATAAGGTGTTATAAACCTACTTAGTATGAAATAATTTTCAAGATACGATTCGAAGTAACTAGAGCATGGATCTAAAACTTGATTAGAAATGAAGTATGACTCATCTGTCAATTGAACCATTTCAACAATATCTGATGCCTCTTCTTAGTCAGACAATTTCACTAAGATGTTATTCGATCATCAATTGTGATGTAGTTCCATAATCATCAAGATGATTATAAAACATGATACTAAGGTACTCTCCTTTCCTTTCAGATTGGAAAAACTTTTATCTTTCGGCTTAATAGATTCTTACTATTCGTTCTGTTACTTTTTGAAAACGTTTCCCAAATATTATAATTATGTTTAATCTTATAAACACAACTACATTTACTAAAACACCAGTAAATCATGACGAATAGAGTTATTGTCATTTGTGGTGGATCTGAAAAGTTCATATCAATAGACCATATCCATTTGTCCTTCACTTTGACTCATATAAACATATGATCAATGAATTAGTCATAATCTTCCAACGATTAAGATTCTTGTACATCACACAATTCAAATTGTAAGACTCCAAGTTTCTGTCCAACAGATACTTGGGTGATGAGAATACTTTGTCACTTAGTTAATTATGACATTACCACAATTGAAATAAAAATAATCAAATCCATAATTAATATTGCTAATACTAGAAATGTAGTAAACACTTTTATAAATTCCATTGCAAGGAAATATAAAGTGAACCAACTAGATAAACCAAAATTTCACTTTTATTAATAATAAACGAAAAATTGGAACTTGTCCTTACAATTCATAAATTAAAAACAATTTTTCAATACATTTCCTAAGCAATCTGTTAAATTATCCTAACTCCCAAGTAGCAACTCCAAATTCTGTTCGTCGAACCATGTGACATAAATCCATCTCTCATGATCAGAATAAGCTCACTCTTCTTAAGTTTCCTTCTTTCTCTTAGATCCTAAAATAACATCAAAATGTGATCATCACATCATGTATTAAGAATCAACGAATAGGAATTTGAAAAAATAATGGAGTTGGATAATGGATGCGACTTGACTTTATCATCTCTAAGATCTTTTAGGTAGTCAGGGCAGCTTCCTAACCATAGTCCCTTCAATTGGCAATAAAAACATATGGACTTTTAGGATTAGCACATGGAACTATCCCAGAACTAGGCTTTCTCTTTACCATATGGTTAAACAGTTTAACCTTGGTCAATCCCTTTCCATTAGGAAGAGAAATCTTTTCTGGACCATAATTGTCACCATTGTCAATGTCTACGGAAATTTTGGAATTAGATCATTCAAACACTTTTTCTTCACTTGTGCTCTTAAGCATTTCTGCCTAAGCGTCAATCAACATTTGTGTCAGATCAATTAGGGTTACGTCGTGGTCGCTCATATAAAAGTCCTCAATGAATTGACTGTATGACTCAGGAAGCGAAAGTGGAACCAAATCAATGGCCTACTCCCATGGGAAAACGACACCTATCCTATCCAATTTGCCAATGTACTATTTCATTTCCAGAACATGCGTACATACACAATTCCCATCTTGATGCTTACTCGCCAATAGGGCTTGATCAGTTTCGTATCTATCAACTTGTGAGATGGGGAGAGTTAATGGATGAGGAGGAGGAAGAGTTGGAGAAATGATATCCATTTCCACCATTTCTCAAAGAAGGGAACATACTTTCACCTTGATCAAAATGTGGAAGATCATTTTCAAAAGGTAGAGGAAAACCATTTCCAAAAGAACCAGGAAGACCATAGTTGTTTTGACTCGACATTTATAAATGGAGAAAATAAAATTCAAGTTAGTTGATTTATAATCCTTAATTATTAACCCATAAATTTAAATTAAGGCTAAGATCCATATTTTCAATTTGAACTTTGAAGAGGGATGTCGTGATAAAATTCGAATATATTTTAGGTAGGTAAGGCTTTTACTCATTTCAATCCAATGAAACTTCTAGATCTTTTGAGATTCATTGAATCTAGTTAATGGCATGTTTAATCTCGATTATGCTCTCACTTTTGTGAATGGGATGCCAAGGATCACAAACGAGATGTGAATAACCATGCAAATAAGCTTGGTACTCTCGATGTCATTTATCATCTCGTTTTAATGTGTCGGTTAACCACACACGCTCCATTAATCAACGATAATTTTTGAGATACCCATTACCACCCTTTATTAGTCCCCCATTAGTGTGTCGGTTAACCACCCACGCTCCATTAACGACTCATAAAGTTTAATGTGCAATTTCATGGATTAGCATAAAATTCACATTTTCCTAAAGTAACTAAGAGTGAGATTTTTAGAAAATAGTTTAGTTATATTATATCATTATACTTTTAATGAGGTTATGTCCTATCAAACCCGTTCGTTTAACTACCCTCCACCATACAAGAAAGCCGTGGGTAAGAATGGATACCTAAGGGCAGTCATTTGATAGGTCGCTTCCTTAAACTCCCCTTATAGTATGGCTTCGTGAATGAGGCATACTAACGGTTCGACTAACGTTTCTTGTACATAAAATATATATTAAACCTTTAATTATATACATAGTATAAGGTGTATTTTAAGACATTTTAAAATCACAAGGGTTCAACATTTTAATAAATTAAACCTTTTAATTTAATTAAATTTAAACCATTTATGGATTTATTAATTATCTTTTAATTAACACTTAATTAAATAATAATAAAATCCATAAGGATGTATTTTAAACTTTTGAAAATACCATGTTTTATAATAATCTACAAATACAAACCATATATTATTTGATATTAATTATTAAGTTCCATTAATATTCAAATTAAATATTTAAACACTTAAAATTCAATAATATTAATCACAAACAATTAATCAACTCAATTGTTAATCTCCTAACTTCCAGGCTTTTAAATAATCATTATGGATACACCAAAATCGGATTTGGAGATAAATATGGCAAGTAGATATCATATAAAAGTTGTTAAGGAAAATTAGGCACAAAAAATACGTCCAGACTGAGCTCACGTTGTGAGCTACGACAGACCCGTACACAGGTTTCTTTCCTGATTCACCAATGTGCAAATACATGAAAGACGACCCTAGGATATGATACCACTATTGGGTTTTTACGGTTAGAAGTTCAATGACATAAGCGGAAAATAATCAAAAACAATTTCAATTAATTCGGGCATATGCAACCTAGTTTGATCTATGTCTTTCAAGTATAGCAACATACTATGAATGGCTAATCTACAAAACTTTCCTATGAACAAACTAATTCATAAGATAAGAAAACTAACCTTAAAGATTGTTATTTTAAACAATCTTTAATCCTTACTTGAAAAACCTTTGGTAGCAAGCGCCACAAGTGTCATGTCTCTAATGATTCACACCCAAGGCGAGCACCTTAGGATTATGGAGAGAGGAGAAGAGAATTTCAGCCAGAAGTCTTCCCTAGGAGTATATCACAAAATTGTGAGGGTTTAAGGTCCTTTATATAGGTGAGGTAGCTTAGAGCCAAAGCTAGGGTTTAAGGGTGGAAACCCTTACCCTTTGCTTGGTGACCAAGCAACTCATGAGCCTCCCATCTAGGATGCCTTGGACGAAAATTCTAGGCCCTTCCTAGAAGTTTCTGTCCAACCCCTTACAAGGAGGTTCTAGAGCCTCTTTCCTTAACTATCAATAAATTGCCAAACAGCCCATGTACTTTTAATTAATTCAATTAATTCCAATTAATTTCTAACTAACTTTTAATTAAATATGATAATTTCTAATTAGTATATTATTCTCATAATATATTAAACTTTATTATTTCCAATTTATTAATCCAAAAATAAATTATCTCTCTCTTCAATATAATCATGTCCAATTTCTAGCTTTGGGGCAACCCAAAAAGGATTGTGTTACTATCAATTCATGTTTATACCAATTACAGTTATGAGCTTAGATCTCTAATCCAATAGCTTACCCCTCCTACATCTTCATCTACCTTTGTCCCCCTATTCTCAGCCACTCCTGACGCCGGCGAAGCCCCATCACCCCCACCTTCACCTTCAACCCAAAGCGATAAACCAAAATCAAACCAATCGATCTTCCTCCTTCTCCGATCGCATCTATCAAACCCTATAACTTAAGAAGGAACTATAAATGGAATCATCAACAACACCACCATAGCCGGTGGAATCATCGACAACACCACAATCATCACCACCATCTCATATCTCCACTTAACCCTAAGTCGCCATTCGTTTTTACTATTCTCGAACTGCAGCAAATTAGAAGATCGAAAAGAGAGAAGGAAGTTGAAATTTATCCCTTCCCTAATTTCCTTTCTTCTTTTTCTTTGAATACAACCGATCATATCTCTCACACTCTCTCTCACCAATCATCACTCAAACCTTAAAAAACGAACCCTAAACCTGCAATTGAAACCCAACTAACCCCTAAAGTTATAAATCAAAGAGGGTGGAGATCCAGATAAGGGAAACGGGTTCAAATCAAACCCAAATCTTCTCCATCAATGATAGAGACAAAGAGGTGATCACATTCCAGACGGTGTTTAAGATGGTTTCCAGGGGTTTTTAGGGGCTAATTTGGATGTATATGATTGGCTTTGAGGGTGGGATAAGGTTGGTGGTAGTTATTGTTTGGATGTAATGAATATATGACGTTTGAATGGTGCAGGTTTTACGAAGGTGGTTCCGACTGAGGTGGGTTTTCCAATTTTGAAGGTAAGGTTTAAAGTGGGTGTTGGTTGCGGTTTGCGACGATGAAAAGGGGTGCAACAAGGGTGTTTCGATGGTGGTGTATCCCGATAAAGGAGGAGGTAAGAAGCAAGTGGTGGGTTTTTAAGTGGTATAAGGTATTTAATTGAGGAAGAAGGGTGAAATTAGGAAAGTGGCGATGGAAGTATGGTGTTTGAGAGAT
This sequence comes from Lactuca sativa, assembly GCF_002870075.4. Taxonomy (NCBI): domain Eukaryota; kingdom Viridiplantae; phylum Streptophyta; class Magnoliopsida; order Asterales; family Asteraceae; genus Lactuca; species Lactuca sativa. The sequence goes on along the minus strand of NC_056628.2, from coordinate 136,652,970 downwards.
GCAGGTGGTGTTCATCCGATGATCTGTTGGGGTGGGGGTACGAGGTGGGGCCCTATTTCTTTTACTTTTAGTTTTAGATTAAAAATAATAATTATAACATTAAAATAAATGGAAAAGAAATAAAAAACGGCATAATAGTCATTTTATGTGTCGTAAGGGATGAAGCACGCAAATTTAATCTAGCGATGGATGAAGTATGCAAATATTAACCAAACGAGGGACGGTCCGTGTTAATTTTTGAAAATAGGGAATAAATGTGCTTTTTGGCATATGTACGAGGGTCGATTGGTGTAATTTACCCTTTTAAATATTAAATGATCGCCTAATCAAATCAAATGATTTAATAGTAGTGTTTCTGATTATTATTTCTGATTGAAGACCAAAATTTGAAATGTGAGTAACATTTGCTGATATAAACACAAACATGCCTCTATTACGAGATTTTGATGTTGGTGATATAGGCATATATGACATATGGAATACGCCACAAGTCTCTAAGAAGGTAAGCTTTATTTCAGAAGGTAGTGAACTTCCTTGTTGAATTTGTTTTTTGTATTTTGTATCTCTATGGATATATCTTGACCACACAAGTTGATTCAGTCTGGACCAAAAGTATGATTAAGCCTCAATTCACTTGAATTAATTTCTCAATAATTTTTTCAAAGCTCAATTCACTTGAATTATTCAGAATATATTTGTATAAATGTATTTTGTGAGAATGTTTGCATAAATCTATTATGTTAGAATGCATTTTGTATGTATATAAAGGAATTCTTTAGCTCTAATCTTCTTATTACAAGCAAATTGGTGTATTAATTTAGGATTCTTAAAGAAGATAATTTGATGTGGAGTTTTTCTATGGTTCGAATCAACTATGTTTGAAAATTAAAATGAATTCTCTCATGTGCATTTTGGATCTGAAAAGAAATTCATATGCATTCTACATTGTGGTAGATGATCAAGTGCATTCTAGATTATGGTCGTATATGAAGTTTATTCTACTAGAATGCATTCTTATTTCTTTAGATTTTTTAATGCATTTTGATGTATTTTATTTTCTAATTGTGTTTTAAGTTCATTATCAAAAAAGTTGAAACATATTTTGTAAGAATATTGTTTACATTTCTATTTTACCATTCAACTGATATTTTGTTCGACCCATTCTTGGAGAATGAGTGAAAAATGATTTGATATTCATTCTTAGTAGAAAAAACCACAATCTTTGAAGAGAAAACTCTTTATTAGTACACGACAAGGTTCTAAAAAGCTCGTCATGGCTCCGCCATGACGCGCCACGACTCCAAGGCTTGCACCTGCCGCCAAGCATTGCCAAAACGCCGCCTTAACTCATATATGTGTATAAAAATGAATAATAGTTGAAAATACATATAAAAATATTAATTATATAGAATATTGCCACCTTAAGTCACGCCTTACAAACGTCGTGACTCGTCAAGGCTCGGAAAAGCTTGAGGCTTGACATTGCCGCCAAGTCACGCCTTACGTTATTTAGAACCATGGTACACGGTTGGCAGTTTCAAAGAATATCATTCTAACAGAATGTCATTCTGACAGAATAAAATCAGTTATGACTAAAAATTACATTAGAAAAGAAATTAAATAAATTTATAAAGCCAGATTTTTAAATTTAAGAAAATCAGTTATCCCTTAAATATGAAAATTTCTCTTTTTTAAATATAATTTAATTGACTAAAATACCCATACAATGAAATTTGTGTGATTATGTTGTACATGTTATTCCACTGTAATATCATATACTCGCATATCATAATTATTCATTCTTTTCATCCATTGGTCCAAAATTGTCCTTACGATGCAACCATAGAATAGATGGCAACCACATTACAATATATATATATATATATATATATATATATATATATATATATATATATATATATATAAACATACATACACATACATATATATATATACACACACACACACACACTCATATATATATATATATATATATATATATATATATATATGAAAAACTAATACATATTTTTGCCTTGCAAAAAAGTCTCTATAAATGATTAGCTAATGCATTTTGCAAACTAAAGTGAGCTTTTATGTCCATAACACATTTATATTGAGCAAGAAATGTTAGAATTGACTAGCTTCAACAATCGTCCTTTCGGCCTCTATTCATCATACTGTCTTGAAACTTCATTTGGTGCTTCAACATCATATTGATCATCATTTATCATATTATATAAAATAATATATGTAGTCATTACTGATGGGCTTTATAGCAATCAATGCACACTAGTTTCGCAGCAGAAACTAAATAGAAATCCTATATGAACATGCACCCTTAAAGATCTAGGTTTATTCTATTATAGCAACCAAATTTGAAAAAAATTGTGAATTTACTAATCTCTTGTTTCTTGTACCTTCCTGGAAATTCCTTGTCAGATCTTGTAGCAACAATGTTGATTGGATGAGAGGACTTGAAGTAGAATCCTTCTTTTTTTTTTCACACCCATGACATCAAGAGAACAGAAGGAATAAACCCTAGAGAAAGAGAGGTAAAATTCAAAAATCAGTATAACCCTAAAATGGTTATCAATTTTCTAAATCTCATGGAGAAGGGAAGGGTAGATGATTTTTTCAGGAGTCGAGGAGCTTCTAGGTTTGATCCTTATCATCCTATTTAAAGGCTCTTGTGCTTAATCCTTAAGCAACTAAAAGATACAAGGATAATCCTTATCATTATTCAAATTAGTCTTTATGCTTAACCCGAAGAATATCCCTACCACTTAATGAAGGGTTTTGTAATATATTCTATTTAATTACCAATGAATTAATTAATATTAAAGCAGTTTAATTAATTAAAACTGTTTAATTAATTCAACAATAATTTCTATTGCAACTGTCAAACTCTAATCTAATCAGGATTCAACCCTTAAATAAGTGATAAACTATTCCTTTGTTCTAGATATATGTATGAACCTGAGACATGGATAAGGGTCAATATCACTATTCAAGATTATGTTTCACGAAAAGAATTTATGACGACTACATCCGAATACTAAATTGAACATTTCATATTCAGTCAGACCTGTCCAGACACACTAGATGTCAACACTAAATCATCTAGGGCCACATAGATATTTATTCTCCTATTAAAGAAGAAGGAACAGATAAAATTCGAATACATAGTTTTTGTTAACTCATCATATCATACATGGACATGCCTTCTATTACTACCAATTACAGATAACATTAGAGCAGACCAATGTACAATAGAATTGTAACACAAAACCTCATATGTATCTAATTTCGAGGAATAAGAGATATTTTCATCTTAGAATTACTTAGACTTGATCCATGAACTAATCTCTAAGTGTGTGTTGTTCCACTACTTAAATCTTTATTAAGTACTCATGAGTGTTAGCATAATTTCTATGTTATTTCCAATATCTATGGACAATCCACAAACGCTCATGATAATATTAAGTCACTTACTTACTTCCAAGAGTACGACTGAGTGTGGAGGTTTGAGTAGTTAATACTTGCGAAGAGGGTTCTAAACATGGAAAAGAAGAACACAGTGATAAAGTAATTGACTCGACTAATCTCCATCATATATTTTGATCTCCACTTCATAATCACCAAATCAGATAAAGACTTACATTGCTTAAGTTCTTTTAAAACAAACTAAACTAAGTATGCTCAAGCCATACAAATATAACACCTCTTGACTTTGTCTAACTATCAAACTTGATCAACAACATTGGCTTAGGGAACAAATTGGCAAGATTATCTTCCGATATGAATCTATTGACTATGATGTTTGCATATTCAAACAACTATCAAATGTGATGGTACTTACTTAAAATGCGTCATGTGAGCTTGTGTGACTTGTTATCCATAATGAAGGTAAATTCACCTTATAGTAAAAAAGAAACTTCAAATTTAGGGACCATCAATGATTGAATTTCAACATTGATGTCACTAATGAATATCTTTTAGTCACATCGTTTTTTTTTTTTTTTTTTTTTTTTTTTTTTTTTTTTTTTTTTTTTTTTTTTTTTTTTTTTCTTCAGTTTAACCGATTCCAATATACTCTAAGGTTTTTTTGTTAAATATGTTATGGTGTATTACATAGTACTCATACAAGCTAATACTTCACCATTCGGTAAAAGCCTGAAATCTGAATGCGAATGGTATCGTCTTTATTAGTGTAGAACTTAACATTGGTTTAACCTTTACATTGATCTTTTTCATACTAACAAAAGCATATCCTCTATCCTCATAAGACACTTATGAATGCTTTTAATTTCGATTTGTTGATTCTCACCAAATTAATCAGATCCGACGTATCATGCTTAAGGCATATGAGCCATCGGGTCTAGAACATGTCATGGAATATGTTATCCATCCATAGCATAAGCATGTGGGACTCAACTCATTTTCTCTAGATCAACAGTAGAACTAGGACAGTAAGCAACTCAAAAACCTAATGATAATCCTTATCCTTTTTCAAATTAGTCGATATCCTTAACCCTAATAATAATTTCAATTCCCACCACTTCCTAGAGAGTTTGGGGATATTTCAATTAATTTCCAATGAATTAATTAATATTCAACCCTTTTAATTAATTAAAACTAGTTAATTAGTTCCAAAATAATTTTCAATTAATTTATTAATTCATAATAAATTAATTTTCTCTTAAATTCTTTATTGCTCAAATAGGGCATGAGGTCAACCCAAAATACCATATTATTATTAGAAATATTACGGATAATTGATAACATTGGAAACCTTTCCAATAATTATGTCATTATGTATTATGAATTCAATACATTACCTTTAAACTTTATATTTAATATTAATAAATATAATATATGGTAAATTACATTAATGATCGTTGTGGTTTGAGGAAAACTCTACGTTTCATCCCTATATTTTTTAGCATTCCTAATATATGTTTTGTTGTGTATTTAGTCTATGTCGAACTTAGAAAGACTATTTTACTCTTATTAAGTTCTTTTTAAGTTAATTTGTTCGGTTATTTATATAAAAGGCCTTACATTTTAAACTTTTTTATTTCTTTTTAAACCGATTGTTTTTTCTCTTTTAAAAAGACCTTATTTGTATCCATTTTGAAACTCCAATAGGTCAATTGAGTTTTTTTTTTCATACAAGACCCAACATTTTGTATTTTTTCAGATTAGACCTAAAACTTTTTTTTTTTTCAAAATAAACCAATTTTAACTTATTCCTTGTTATTTCATGAAATGTATATAATTTTTTTATTTTATAAATATAATATACGCTTAACCTATTCCTTGTTATTCATATCAATTTATTCTTTTGTTTAGAAATATTCTCAACACAAAAACCATGTTACAAAGAAACTCAAAATATTTTAATTGACATGCTTCCTCAATTAAAAGCATTTGACAACGTGCAAAATTTAGTGAAAGTTGTATAATAGATAATAATAAACAAATTCAATAAGATGTTAAAAAAAATATCAAATTATATAACATTTTCTTTGGTATGTGGCCTCGTCAAAATTAATCTCTTACCTTCGCATGTTGTATTTTCTCACCTCATGCATATGTGTGTAAATTGTAAAGGAAGTAGCAGTATGAAGGAATATGGATTAAATTTGAGGCATCTCACTGGTGAAAAAGAAATAGATGGCAAAGTGATTGTATAAAAGGGAGCATTATCAATACTTCCATATACTGTATAATAATTGAAATTTTAAAAGAGATCGGAAGATTTCTATATAGTAATCGAAATTTTAAATGAGATTGTGAGATGTTTAACAATTGAGTAAATTACATGAATCCTCTCTAGGTTAGGTAACAAAAAACATGTTTAGTCTTTATTTTTAGAAATTAACTCGGGTCGTCCATGTGTTTCCATTTCTTTACACAGTTAGCCCTTATCGCCGTTAGTCGTTAGTGATTTCCGTTTAAATGCTCCAAAAACATGTTTAGTCTCTCATTTCTTTTAAATTTATCATTTTAGTTCTTCCTTTCTTTTTAAAAGACTATTGTCATTTTTTTATTTTTTTCACTTATTTATAATTTATCAATGAAATGAGATTAATTCTAAATTTTAAAACTTATATCTTTTTCATCTCTCTCTCTCTCTCTCTCTCTCTCTCTCTCTATATATATATATATATATATATATATATATATATATATATATATATATATATATATATATATCATTTTCTCTATATTCACTGTCATCTTTTTCAATTCAGCCAACTATCTCCTTTCATCGTAGACACCTTAACCAACCACCATTTGTCAACACCAAATTTAATACTATAACCAAAATCTAAGACTCAAACCCAAATCTAATACTATAAGTAAAATCTATAACTTATAATCAACACTGAATCCTAATCTAAAACCTTTAATCAGCAGTAGTTTTCAAGATAAGTCCCAAAACCTAAAATCAATCATGAAATCCCTACATTGATTCAACATCCAGAGGGACTGAGATGTAGAATCGAAACCCTAGATTTGTCTCATATCTTCTTTGTCAATTCTTGCAACCACCGCTTATCACCACCGTAGAAGAGATAAGAGTTGTCGAAATTTAGATATGGGAATAGAGTATAGATCTGAAATTTAGATGCAAAAGGGTTGATGATGGCCTGCCCTAAATCACATTTTGAAATAGAGAAGACAAGAGAGGACGAAAGTGAAGGGAGTTATTGTTGGTGTACCCTAAATTAGATTCATTATAAATTTTAAAAACTTATATCATTTTCATCTCTCTCTCTCTCTCTTTCTTCTCTCTCTCTCTCTATCTCTATCTCTCTATTCCATGTTCTTTTTCTCAATTCGGGAAACCGCCTCGTATCATTGCCGACAACGAACTCCCTTCGTTGCCATCCTCTCTTGTCTTCTTTTTTTACATATGTTATTTAAGGCATTCCATCAACAACCCTTTTACATCAAGATTTCAGATCTATACTCCATTCATAGACCTAAATTTCGACAACTCTTCTTTGTTCTCCGGTGATGATAGGCGGTGGTTGTAAGAGCTCAGAAAGAAGATAAGACATAAATCTAGGTTTTCGATTCTATATTTCAGCCCCTATGGATTTGGCATTGATGTAGGGATTTCATGATTGATTTTAGGTTTTGGGACTTTATCTTGAAAATCAATGTTGATTAAAGGTTTTAGATTAGGATTTGGTGTTGATTATAGGTTCTAGATTTTGGTTCTAGTATCAGATTTGGGTTTGAGTTTTAGATTTTGGTTATAGTATGAAATTTGGTGTTGATGGATGGTGGTTGGTGAATGTGTCGATGGTGAAGGAGATGGTTGTCGACGATAATACTAGATAGTTGCCCAAATTGAGAAAAAGGACATGGAATGTTGGGTCTAAAAATTGGATTATAGTTTGCTTTTCTAAGCATTTATTGTTTTTAGTCTTTGACGAAAATAGTTTTGGGTTTAATTGTAGATTGGACCGAAAACCCATGTGTTTTCGGTCTAGCATTGGGTTTGGGCCTTGGGTTTGCGGTCCATATATATATATATATATATATATATATATATATATATATATATATATATATATATATATATATATATATATATATATATATATATATATATAGGGGTCAGGAATGGGTAGGCCTTGAGAGGAGAGACACAAGTGGTGGAGCATATTCTACAAAAAGAAAGTTAGAGAGAAGAAGAGTGTTGTGTGTGAATCTTGTGTTGGAGCAACAATCTTATCATCAATACATCATAAATTCATATTTTTCTTCTTCTTCTTCTTCTTCTTCTTCTTCTTCTTCTCCATTTGATCTTGCATCATCCACTTGATTGGGATTCCGCACCATCAAGTGGATCGGATTGATACATCAGGTAAAATTTGAGACTTACAATTGGTATCAGAGCTTGGATCATATCAATCTTTTTGGCAAGATTTAGAGCGTTTTTGCACTTCTTCTTGAAGTATTTTACGTATTTGGATAGCTTTTGAAAAAATATTGGGGGTTTGTTCTTCGTGTTTTTCATAAAAATGAGTTTTTGATCGAGTTTTGGAGCTAAAAAGGTAAAAAAATCGCGTTTTTTTGTCGTAATCAGCGAGGGGTGATGGCAGTTTGCGGTCAACAGCTAGGGTTTGTAAGGGTTTGCAGCCAGAAACTCATTTGCAGTCCGAAGCGTTTACAGCCATGAATCATTTACGGCTTCGAACATTGTGCACGTGTTTGGTTAGTAGTCTCGCACGTGTTTGGTTCTCGAAGGTTTTGCGGTCTTCGCTCGTTTGCAGTCAGCAGCAATTATTCAAAAATCCGGGGTGTAGCAAGGATCGAACCAGGGTCTCTCACACATTCAAACCGCCACCTTACCAATTGATCTAGCAAGCCAGATGCTTAACATCCTCCTTGATTAAATCAAATAACTTCGGTTTTTCGGTTTTATTTTCGGATTTTTTACAATTTTTTGCCCAAAAATCAATTTTTCAAATTTTAAAGTTTCATTTTCAGCCCAAAGTTTTGACTTATAATTTTTGACTTTCTAAATTGACTTTTGACCTTAAAATTTTACTTTGACTTTCAAGTTTGACCTTTCACTTTAAACTTTGACTTTTTTGTTTAACTTTCAAGTTTTCACTTTTAGCTTTTCGGTTTGACTTTTAAGTTTGAATTTTTAAACTTGATGTGACAACCCGGAATTTCTATCTTATACAAACCCTACATTTCAATCTAGTCAATCTTGCTTCTACTAACTTTTAGCACTTTTGGTGTCCGTTTAAGCATTCTTAGCTTTAATAAATCGAAGGAATAAGGGAATGAGAGTGTCAGTTGAACTTATAACCTATCAAACAAGCCTTAAGCCCTCAAAAGAGGAGTTCACGGCCAAGACACTTGGGTTTACAGCCGTAAACTCCAAGTGGCCATGAACCCATAGTATAAAAGTAACACTTGGTCAATTTTTATTCATTATTCACACTTCTGGCTAGAATCAGATTTCTCTCCCGAGGATCTTCAAGTTTTCTTCCAATCTTCACTAATGTAAGTAAGATCCTTCCATCTAAGTGTTAGTACATCAATTCTTCTTGATTCACTCTTGAATCCATCCACAAATTCCATCTTTTGTTCTAGATCTTCAAGATCCTCAAGAACACGACGAACACTTGTGTGTTTAGGGCCAAAAACTCCCCTCTTTAGCCTTCAAATTGTAAGTCCTTACCTCCATTACATGTTTATAAGTTATTATAATGAGTTAGGGACTTGAAAACACCAAGAATCAAGCAACCAAGGGAGTTTACGGCCAAGGCAATCTCCTTGACTCGTAAACTCTAATAAAGGGTGAAAAAATGCCCTAAACTCCATCCTAAGGCTTAGAACTTGGTCTAGAACACCTTCCGCTTGAGCTAAGGACCTTAAACATCAAGCTGGTATAAGTCACCATGGGTTTACGGTCGTAAACCCATAAGGGCCGCAAACCCTAGGCCGTAAACTCTAAAGCCAAGCAATACAACCCTTAGATGCAACCCTTTAGTACTTATAACACTTAAATCAAAGTGTTTTCCATGTTCTAGGGTGTCTATACTTGTTATATTAGTTGTTTAATCACTAATTAGCTACATATATGTGTCATTATATGCCAACTAGGATCCCTCTGTGTGCTCAAGTCTTCACTTTACACCTAGCATCCTATTAAGAAGTTTCATCAAAATCACTCACTACAGGTCAGTTCATACCCCCTTAATTAAGCTTTTAAATGTTTTCAAATGCTTTTATGCAGGGGATATAAGTTGAAACACTATAGTTATAATATCAATCACATGTGATTTATAACTATCAAACATGTGGATTTACTGTATTTTTAACTGTTATGTCAACAAAACTACTTTAAAATGATTATCAAACTCTTTTACATGTTAAACTCTTTATAAAACTTGTTCTTAATTACCAAACCTTCACTTTCAATTCTTTAAACTTATATATTGTCAAAACCATGTCCAATACATATATAGTGATATAAGTAAGGTTTGAAGGACTTAGGACTGATAACTCACTTTAATTCATGTTCCTTGTTTGGTTGTAGACTTAGAGTACTCTGTTGTTTGTCCAAGTGTCATATGATCCTTAGTTATATATTATTTATATATGTATGGATATAAAGCTTTTACTTATGTTCCAACACCTTTGGGTAGCAAAGCTGTATAAGCTTGCTAAGTCATTCAAACAACAGTTCTAGTAAACTATAATTGTTATAGTTTAGGGATATACTACTTACTAATTTCTAGTACAATGAAACATACAAAGAGTCAGTTCATACATGAGTCGATACATACTATACACTATGCAGAGAAAACATACTATACACTATATAAAGAGATAATACACTAGTACATAATATTCATACATACTATATACTATAAAACAGAACATACTATGATGAGAATCAGGGAGGACATACACTACACTAGTACATACAATACATACACACTATAACATAAATGTGAGGCACTACTTCGGGGCATGGCATCTGTCATGGCTCGTCTTGTAAGCAGAGTCTTTTGAAGGGAGAGCGTGAATTCGTGTATAGATCTATACTGGACTGACCGTGCTACACATTGCTGCTAGCTACAACGGGACCTGCTTGTCTTCGGGTGATGAATGTCATACCATTTCGACGTCTTCGTGTGTCGTGCTTTACTAGGTCGATCAAGTATGCTTACAATTATGTCATATTATACCTTAATTAACAATTGGATTAAGGTAATTAGTACAACAGTAGTCACTATAACATAAAACTATATTACTTCATTGTTTTCCCCATTACATTTACTTTGTGATCTCCACATAAACAATAATGTACAAACTATATTTTTTTAATGATAGCCACACTTGGGAGGAATCCTCACACTCTTACAATGAATAAACATACAACACACTTGATGCCTTGGTAGAAGGCTACTTTTAGTAGAAAATATAGGATTTTCTAGGAGACAAACAATTACTACAAACATTTACAAATTCATACATTCAAACACTTACAAACATTTTCATACAAACAATGACACTAAAATGCTTATGAATTCACCAACTTTAAAGCTGATAAACTCTTTTAAAATAACTTGTATTCTCAGGTTATCAGTAGACAGGTATCGAGGCCAACTTTTGAGAAGATGAAGCACATTTCAAGACTCATCTTTTATTTTGATTCATATTTTTGGTGTCTTATAAACCGTACATAACACACTTGTATTAAAATACATTATTAATGCAAGAGTAAATTACACTAATGGTCCCTACGGTTTGGGGTAATTTGCACGCTTGGTCCCTAACTTAATTTTTCAACTTGGAAGGTCCCTACTGTTTGTTTTTGTTACACGTTTGGTTCTTACTATTTGTTTTTGTTACACGTTTGGTCCCTACTATTTGTTTTTGTTACACGTTTGGTCGTTTTCTTACCTAAAAAGACTATTATTTAAATAGAAAAAAAAATGATGGGATAAGTAAGGTAAGGTGAGTGGTGAGGTTGGGGATGTTTTTATTTAAATAAATTAAAAAAATCAATGGAAAAGTAATCTTTTTAGGTAAGACAAGGACGAAGGGTGTAACAAAAAAAACATTAGGGACCTTCCGAGTTAAAAAAAGAAGTTTGGGATCAAACACGCGAATTATCCTAAACCATAGGGACCATTCGTGTAATTTACTCTTAATGCAATGGATGGTGTTGCTTGCTTGTTTACTATTATTCTTTGTTGTGATACTGTACATGACGTCCTCCGCCCCAGAACGTTTCCGCCGTTCCGGTTTTGGGGTGTGACAGATTGGTATCAAAGCATTGTTTATAGTGAATTGAGTATATCAACTCATAAAAGATATACTAATTATAAACACAATGGGATTAAAATACTCTGACCAAGAGTTTATACTTTTAAATAATAAAATATTTAATTAAGTATACAAACATGCATTCGTACTAAAATCAGTGTCACTAGGACAGAACAAAAGTATTATGATTTTTGAATATCACAAGTAAGCTTGGGGATGTATGGTCAGTTTTGGGAGTGACATAGCCTGATCAACTATGTTGTTCCGAGAAATGATTAGCATATGCCCAAAAATGCTTGTGATATGGCAACAAGTCTAAAAACTTACCAACACTACTACAATGATATCGTTAGAACAAAACATAAATCTAAAATACTATAGGAGTATTTTGTGTTACAATAATTCCTATCTGAGAACTAAATAGGTTTTTATTAGTAGGTCAATAGTTGCTAAGTGGATACACTAAGGTTATATGTAACTAGGATGTCATATACTTAGAATCTATGATCTTTGCTTTACTCCCTATTCCTTGTTTGGTTGTGGGTTTAGAGTTAGGGTCACTTATTTGAAGGTCTATCCTGTTTTGAATACATATAACTATTATGCGCTATGCAAGCATTGAAGTAACTGATAAAGATCATATTATAATTATTTAATTAGTACGCCTATTAATTATTTCTTATATCCCTTTTCTCACGTAGATATGATGGCTGGATTTCATCCTCCTGGCGACCCGTACTTCCCAAATCAAGGCAATGCTGGATGGATTGATTATGATCCGGAAGATGACCATCCAATCCCTTTGGATGATCACCTCGCAGAAGGCTTTTCTGATAATTCCGACTCCGAGCCAGAAGTCAACAACCAACCCCAAGAAGGACAAGTCCCAAACCCCAACCCCCGACCAGCATTTCAAGGTCCCACACCCTTGTGGACGACAAACTTGAATCGCTGGAGTGATGAGCAGGGTCAGCCCTTACCCTTCAATAGAGACCGAAGCTTTTACAACCTAAGCGAGGGTGGTTCAGCTGACCGAGTCCTGCCTATCATTGTTCGTAGGATTGCTCGAAATGTCAAGCAAGGTCGTCCAGCCATCGACCGAGTCATGGAAATTGACGCCAACTCTGGTGTTAACACGGTCCACATTCTCCATCTTGAAACAGCTATGGAAAGGTTTAGGAGAACCAATGAAGCTCTGCAGCAACAGCTAGATGCGTCCCAAGATAAAGTCAGGGAACTTCGAGCTCATCAGGAAATGTCTGAAAGGCGCATGAGAGACATGGAACACCATCTGTCAGAGTCAAGGACTCATTCTAGTGGTTCTCGTCGTAGATAGAGCCTACTTAACTCTCTCTTTTGGATATAACTTAGTTACGTAGAAACTCTAGTTTAATTTCCTATTTTGTAAAGACTTTGGATCTATTAAGTCTTGATTAGGTCGTACTTTTGTCAAAATTTTCCCCACCTTGGTCTGATGTAAGACCTACTTCTAGGTCATTTTTCCGAACTTGTTACATCGATAATACCAGTAATATTCACAGATATCTAACCTGTTGGAAAAGTTGTACTCTTGTGTCTCACTACACTTCTATTGTATCTCTATTTCAAAACATACACTCATTCAACTGTTGGACTACGACAATTTAGCCCATGGACCACTCTCACTATGCTTACAACTTATTCTTACTATCATGTTCATCTTTATAAACTTATAGTTGAAAGATGCCTCCTCGAAAGTCGGCAAGGTGTAATCCTCCGATTATTCCAACTCCAATACCACCACCTCCTCGACAATTCGATGTGGCAGCTCTTAATGCTGCGGTAGCTACGGCTGTGGCAACAGCCATGGCTCAATATCACTCTACAGCTGCCAGCGGAGGTGGAACACCTATTAATTCTACTCAAGGTGAAATCCTCGTGCGCTCGAGAGAGTGCTCCTACTAGGACTTCACCAATTGCAAGCCAAAGTGCTTTAAAGGGGCTGGAGGAGTCATTGCCCTCTCGCAATGGTTCGAAAAGACAGAGTCGATCTTTGAGATCTGCTCCTACCCAGCAGGGAGCAAGGTCAAGTTTGCTGCTCGCACCTTCGAAGAAAAAGCCCTGACGTGGTGGAATAGCCATGTCAAGTCACTAACCCTAATAGTGGCAAATGATATGGGCTGGGAAACTCTAAAAGACCTCATGATTGAGGAATACTGCCCGAGGGGAGACATCAAAAAGTTATAACAAGAACTATGGAGCCTAACCATGAAGGGCTCCGACATAGTTTCCTATACTGCCAGATTCAGTGAGCTGGTGGCCCTCTGTCCCAACATGGTTCCTACAAGGAGGGAAAGAAAAATCAAGAGGTACATCTGGGGGCTGGTGCCTCCATTTCAAGGAAATGTCTTATCTTCAAATCCCTCTACCTTCAATAGTGCCAAGTGATTGGCACAATGGCTCATTGACCATGGGGTCTGTACCCTGTCATCAACAACAACGCTAGCCATCTCCGAACCATCCAAAGCCGCTGACAACAAGCAGAAGTTCTGGGGTGACAAGAAGAAACAAAAAGCTGCCAAAAAGCAGCAGGTTGTGGCGGTTCATGCGGCGATAGCACCTGTCGCTACTGCTCCGATAAAGCAGTACTCTAGAAACCTGCCAAAGTGCAACAAATGCAACTTCCACCACAATGGACCCTACCGGGATTTGCAGTGCTCCAACTACAACAAAAAGGGACACATTGTCGGCTTTTGCAGATCCCAAACAAAGCCAATCAACCAAGTCCCCGGCGCTGGTGTGGGCCAGGCTTGCTACGATTATGGCGAGGTGGGCCATTACAAGAGGAACTGCCCGAAGGCAGGGAATGCTGGTGGAGTAGGCAGAGTTTTGGCCATAGGCCACGAAGAAACAGTTGCCGACCCCATAGTGGTCACTGGTACGTTTCTCCTCGATAACTCTTATGCATGCATTCTGTTTGATAGTGGAGCGGAGAGGAGTTTCGTGAACCAAAAATTTGCTCAATTAATTAAGCAAAAATCACGAACACTTAAAGAGTCATTCACTGTAGAAATGGCTAACGGGAAAATTGAGAGCACTAGTAGTATATACATAGGATGCACTCTAACTCTAGATAGCCATTCATTTCCAATCGATCTCATGCCGGTCTCAATTAAAAGTTTCGACGTCATTATCGGCATGGATTAGTTGAGTCTGCATCGTGTCGACATCATGTGTTATGAAAAGGTTTTTCGCCTTAATCTTCCATCTAATGAAACTCTTATTATCTACGATGACAAACCCGACACGAGCCTTAATCTCATCTTGAGTATTCAAGCCCAGAAGTACTTGCATAAGGAATATCGTGCATTTCTTAAACACATTGTTGATACGAGCCAAGAAACCAAAGACCTGAAGAACATTCCCGTAGTATGCGACTATCCCGACATCTTTCCAGAAGAACTACCGGGATTACCTCCGCAACAACAAAGTCGAGTTCAGAATCGACTTAATTCCAGGAGCTACCCCAGTAGCCAAATCGCCTAATCGTCTAGCACCAACTGAGATGCAGGAACTCTCTGGTCGACTTAACGAACTGCTCAGCAAGGGCTTTATTAGACCAATCTTCTCACCCTGGGGAGCACCGGTCTTGTTCGTCAAAAAGAAAGGCGGATCGTTTTGTATGTGGATCGACTACAGGGAGCTCAACAAGCTAACGGTTAAAAATCGTTACCCTTTGCCTCGCATAGACGATTTGTTTGACCAACTGCAAGGGGCGAATTACTTTTCAAAAATTGATTTAAGGTCCGGGTATCACCAGTTGCGAGTGTTAGAGGAGGATGTCCCGAAGATAGCCTTCCGAACTCGTTACGGATACTACGAGTTCGTAGTGATGCCATTCGGATTGACAAATGCGCCCGCGGTGTTTATGGACTTAATGAATCGGGTATGCCGTCCTTACTTGGATCAGTTTGTCATCGTCTTCATCGATGACATACTTATCTACTCTCGAAGTAAGGAGGAACATAGTGATCATCTGCGACAAGTCCTAGGAACCCTACGAACAGAGAATCTCTACACAAAGTTCTCTAAATGCGAATTTTGGATCCGAAGGGTCGAATTCTTAGGACACGTGGTTAGTGAAGAAGGAATCCACGTGGACCCTTCCAAAATTAAATCCATTGAGAACTGGTCAGCACCGAAGACGCCTACCAAAATTCGTCAATTGTTATGCCTTGCTGGCTACTATCATAGGTTCATTCAGAACTTCTCTTGAATTGCGAAACCTCTTACGATATTGACCCAGAAAAGCGTGGCCTTTGACTGGGAAGAGAAACAAGAGAAGGTGTTCTAAATGCTGAAACGAGCCTTATGCACCGCTCCAATACTATCCCTCCCAGAAGGAATAGAAGACTTCGTAGTCTATTGCGATGCATCAAACCAAGGGCTCGATTGTGTTCTGATGCAATGAGGTAAGGTCATTGCCTATGCCTCAAGGCAGCTGAAGACACACGAGGTCAACTACACCACACATGATCTTGAGTTAGGAGCAGTCGTGTTTGCTCTGAAGATCTGGAGACACTACCTGTATGCTACGAAAAGCACTATCTTTACATACCACAAAAGCCTACAACACATATTCAACTAGAAGGAGCTCAACACGAGACAACGACGATGGGTCGAGCTACTCAATGACTACGAATGTGACATTTGTTATCATCCGGGTAAAGCCAATGTAGTAGCAGACGCGCTAAGTCGAAAAGAATATTCTGATTGAAGAGTCAAGTCATTAATCATGATTATCCATTCTCATATGTCCACACAAATTAAGGAGGCTCAGCTCGAAGCCTTGAAGCCTAAAAATGTGGCGGGTGAATCCCTGCATTGAATGGATAAGAACTTGGAAGTCAAGGGTGACATAGCTTTGTATCTCATGGATCGGATTTCGACACCGAAACACGGCATCTTCACAGACTTGGTCATGAAGGAAGCGCACAGCACTCGATATTCCGTCCACCTGGGTTCAGATAAAATGTATATGGATCTTAAAAAGTTATACTGCTGGCCTAACATGAAAGCAGAGATTGCTACCTTCGTAAGTAAATGCCTTACTTGCGCCAAGGTCAAGGTTGAATACCAGAAGCCCTCAGGGTTGTTACAATAACCAGAGATACCAGAGTGGAAGTGGGAGCAGGTCACAATGGACTTCATAACCAAGTTGCCCAAGACATCGGGTGGACTTGATACCATTTGGGTCATCGTCGATAGATTGACCAAATCCGCACACTTCCTGCCCATCAAAGAAACTGACAAGATTAAAAAGCTTACAAGAACGTACATTAAGGAAATCGTACGAATGTATGTTGTTCCTATATCCGTTATCTCTGATAGAGATAGCAGATTCACTTCGAGGTTCTGGCAGTCGCTACAAATTTCCTTGGAACGAGGCTGGACATGAGTACAGCCTACCATCCGCAGACAGACGGAAAAAGTGAGAGAACTATCCAAACCTTGGAAGATATGTTGTGAGCCTGTGTGACTGACTTTGGGAAGGCATGGGATACTTATTTACCCCTTTTCAAGTTCTCCTATGACAATAGTTATCACACGACCATAAAGACTGCTCCATTTGAAGCCCTCTATGGCCAAAAGTGCAGATCCCCTCTGTGCTGGGCTGAGGTGGGTGACACGCAGTTAGCTAAAGGACGAGTTCCTGACATCACTCTCACAGGTCTGGAGATCATTTGGGAAACGATAGAGAAGATCGTTCAGATTCGTGAACGATTGAAAGCCTCTAGAGACGGACAGAAAAGCTACGCAGAAAAACAAAGGAAACCTTTGGAATTCCTGGTGGGAGACCGCGTTCTTTTGAAAGTCTCACCCTGGAAGGGCTTGATACGCTTCAGAAAGTGTGGAAAGCTAAATCCAAGATACATAGGGCCTTTCGAGATTCTTGCTAGAATCGGCCCTGTAGCTTACAAACTCAATCTACTGTGCGTACTCAGTAACGCACATTCTACTTTCCACGTCTCGAACTTGAAAAAGTGTCTATCCGACGAGACTCTTGTAATTCCACTCGACGAGATCGAGATCAACGAGAGCCTCAACTTCGTGGAAGAACCTGTAGAGATCATGGACCGAGAGGTCAAGCAAACGAAGCAAAGCCGTATCCCGATAGTGAAGGTTCGTTGGAACACCAAGCAAGGACCTGAATTAACTTGGGAGCGTGAGGATCAAATGAAATTGAAATATCCACATCTTTTCGCTTAGTTAATTGTAACTACTTAATTGCTTAAACTCTAATTTTGGGACAAGATTCTCTCTAACGGGGGGATGATGTGACAACCCGAAATTTCTATCGTATACAAACCCTACATTTCAATCTAGTCAAACTTGCTTTTGCTAACTTTTAGCACTTTTGGTGTCTGTTTAAGCATTTCGAGCTTTAATACATCGAAGGAATAAGGGAATGAGAGTGTCAGTTGAACTTGTAACCTGTCAAACAAGACTTAAGCCCTCAAAAGAGGAGTTCATGGCCAAGAAACTTGGGTTTATGGCCGTAAACTCCAAGTGGCCATGAACCCTTAGTATAAAAGTGACACTTGGTCAATTTTCATTCATTATTCAAACTTCTAGCTAGAGAAATCAGATTTCTCTCCCAAGGATCTTCATGTTTTCTTCCAATCTTCACTAATGTAAGTAAGATCCTTCCATCTAAGTGTTAGTACATCACTTCTTCTTGATTCACACTTGAATCCATCCACAAATTCCATCTTTTGTTCTAGATCTTCAAGATCCTCAAGAACACCAAGAACACTTGTGTGTTTTGGGCCGAAAACTCCCCTCTTTAGCCTTCAAATTTTAAGTCCTTACCTCCCTTACATGTTTATAAGTTAGTATAATGAGTTAGGGACTTGAAAACAACAAGAATCAAGCAACAAAGGGAGTTTACAGCCAAGGCAATCTCCTTGGGCCGTAAATTCAAATAAAGGGTGCAAAGTTTCCCTAAACTCCATCCCAAGGCTTAGAACTTGGTCTGGAACACGTTCCCCTTGAGCTAAGGATTGTAAACATCAAGTTGGTACAAGCCACCATGGGTTTACGGTCGTAAACCCATAAGGGCCGCAAAACCTAGGCCGTAAACTCTAAAGCCAAGCAATACAACCCTTAGATGCAACCCTTTAGTACTTATAACACTTTAATCAAAGTGTTTCCATGTTCTAGGGTGCCTATACTTGTTATATTAGTTGTTTAATCACTAATTAGATACATATACGTGTCATTATATGCCAACTAGGATCCCTGTGTGTGCTCAAGTCTTCATTTGACACCTATCATCCTATTCAGAAGTTTCATGAAAACCAGTCACTACAGGTGAGTTCATACCCCCTTAATTAACCTTTTAAATGTTTTTAAATGCTTTTATGGGGGGGGGGGGTGTACAAGTTGAAACACTATAGTTATAATATCAATCACATGTGATTTATAACTATCAAACATGTGGATTTACTATACTTTTAACTGTTTTGTCAACAAAACTAATTAAAAATGATTATCAAACTCTTTTACATGTTAAACTCTTTATAAAACTTGTTTTTAATTACCAAACCTTCACTTTCAATTCTTTAAACTTATATATTGTCAAAACCATGTCCAGTACATATATAGTGATATAAGTTAGGTTTGAAGGACTTAGGACTGATAAGTCACTTTAATTCACATTCCTTGTTTGGTTGTGGACTTAGAGTACTCTGTTGTTTGTCCGAGTGTCATTTGATCCTTAGTTATATATAATGTATATATGTATGGATATAAAGCTTTTACTTCTGTTCCAACACCTTTTGGTAGCAAAGCTGTATAAGCTTGCTAAGTCATTCAAACAACAGTTCTAGTAAACTATAATATGTATAGTATAGGGATATACTAGTTACTATTTTCTAGTACAATGAAACATACAAAGAGTCAGTTCATACATGAGTCGATACATACTATACACTATGCAGAGAAAACATACTATACACTATACAGAGAGATCATACACTAGTACATACTATTCATACACACTATATACTATACAACATAACATACTATGATGAGAATCAGGGAGGACATACACCACACTAGTACATACAATACATACACACTATAACATAAATGCGAGGCACTACTTCGGGGCATGGAATCTGTCATGGCTCGTCTTGTAACTAGAGTCTTCTGAAGGGAGAGCGTGAATTCGTGTATAGATCTATACTAGACTAACCATCATACACCTTGCTGCTAGCTACAGTGGGACCTGCAGGTCTTCGGGTGATGAATTTCATACCATTTCGACGTCTTCGTGCGTCGTGTTTTACTAGGTCGATCAAGTATGGTTACAATTATATCACATTATACCTTAATTAACAATTAGATTAAGGTAATTAGTACAGCAGTAGTCACTATAGCATAAAACTACAGTACTTCATTATTTTCCCCATTACATTTACTTTGTGATCTCCACATAAACAGTAATGTACAAACTATATTTTTTAATGATAGTCACACTTGGGAGGAATACTCACTCTTCCAATGAATAAACATACAACACACTTGATGCCTTGGTAGAAGGCTACTTTTAGTAGAAAATATAGGATTTTCTAGGAGATACAAACAATTACTACAAACATTTACAAATTCATACATTCAAACACTTACAAACATTTTCATACAAACAATAACACTAAAATGCTTATGAATTCATCAGCTTTAAACTGTACCGAGACCATCTTTTGAGAAGATGGAGCACATTTCAAGACTCATCTTTTATTTTGATTCATATTTTTGGTGTCTTATAAACTGTACAGAACACACTTGTATTAAAATACATTATTAATGCAATGAATGATGTTATTGGCTTGTTTACTATTATTCTGTGTTGTGATACTGTACATGACGTCCTCCGCCCCAGAACGTTTCCGCCGTTCCAGTTTTCGGGTGTGACACTTGTCTTTTAAGTTTGATTTTTTAAACTTGACTTTTAAGGTTGACTTTTGAGGCTTATAGTCAAAGGGCATTTTTGGTAAACAATTAGTTCCTCAAATATCCCGGTCAATGAAGTTTTATGTTCTCAATCTTGTGAAGCTACGATTAAGTTTCTTCGTGAACAAAATGATTTGCTAAAAAGGGAAAATGAGGACCTTAAATATGAAGGATATACACTTAGGAAGGCCCAAAAACCTTTAAAAGCACAACTAGAGGCCAAAACCAAGGATTATAGAAAACTTCAAGAAGAATACAGTAATAAATGTGTGAATTACGATTATGTTAAGGAACAACTTGCTAACTTGACTACCGAACTTGATGCATTTAAAGCTAAATATAAAGATGTTGAATTTAACTTTAAGAAATTTGATGTGTCAAGTGAGGTAGTTACATCCATGATAGAAAAACAATTAACATTTAAAGATAATCAAACCAAGGGTCTAGGGTACCACAGTGTACCACCTCCTTTCAATGACAACTATAACCCACCCCTTGAGACCAATGAGGAAGAAATTCCTGCTCAGTTTGGCCCACTCCCTGAACAAGCTTCTCTTAATACTGAACAATCTGGGCCAACTGAGAATATAAGGTGAACGTTTTTAATGATTCTACTTCTTGTGCAGGTAAAGTAGCGTAAGATGAGAACAAGGATGACACTATTGAACAAACCAATGTCCACTTGAACTCTGAATCTGTTGCTTCTAACTCAATTACTTCTAAACATATTGTTGGTAAATACAGGCCACCAAAACAAGCGAAACAAAGTGCCTCTGCAAAGTGTGCTTGTGGGAACAATCAGAGACAAGGCAAGGGCATGCTACTAGGGGCAGGAAGAAACAATTCCTACGTGAAGAAAAATAAATGTTTTCACTGTGGAACACCTGGAAACACTGCCAGAAATTGTCCAAATCATGCATATGTTCCCCTACTATGCACAAGGCTGACAGAACGCACAAAGAGGGAGCTTTTCCAAAAGAAACCCTTCGAGGACACGTTCAAACAATGGTGACTGGAACGCGCAGAAGGCCATGAATCAAAATCCCAAAGTCAAGAAGGGAATTTCGGCCAAGAAGTCCAATCCAAAAGATGCTCCAGTGAAACCAAGATCAGTTAGATCAAAGTCATCTCGAAGATCGGCTTCAAGTTCAAAATCAAGTGCCATGGCACCCATCCGCTTGAACAAGAAATGGGTTAAAGCCAACTACAGATGGGTACTAAAGGTTCAATCTCCTAAGTCGTCTAATGATTCTAACATTTCTTCATCTTCTGTTTGTGATAAGCAGGATATGTCATGGGAGAGAGTACCTTGCAAGGATGGCAAAGGTCGACCCAATTTTAAAATGGGTTAGGTTCCAAAGACCAACAGATCGCGCTCTGTGCTGGAGCAGCTATGGAGGCATATCATCAGACTTTGGTTTGTTGGTAGTGGTTGTTCAAGGCACATGATAAGGGACATCTCTCAACAGTACAACATTTAGAACGTTGTTTGAGAGTATTTGTCCTTTGCGGGAGGGGAAGAAAGGAAAGGACCACATATGGGGTTTGTGCTTGACGATGTGAAGAATTTTCAGATCTGTTCTGAGATCGAAATATGTGTGCTATTCTCAAACCTTCTGGATGCAAATTCATTCGGTAACTTACAGTTTGAGTTTTCTTCTCGATTCTCCTGAGTTTATCTTAAACCGATTTGTTTTGAAGACAATCTTTTATTTTCTTATAGTTTTTCATTTTTAGGTATTGTTTGGGAAGTGATATGAAGTATAGTGCTAAAGGTCAACTTATGATTCGTGTAATGCACTAAAGCCGAATTGTTTAGAATTTGTGTTTAATGTGCTGGTAAGCACAAAGGATTCAAAAGAACTAGGCATAGATTGACAATGACAGGACTAGACAATATGAACTTAGATAGTTTCATTTAGACTGACCAGACCACGCTTGGGTAGATTGAGCAGTGAGATAAACATGGGAACCAGCGAGATACATTAAAAATTAATCATCTAGAACTGTGGCTCAAGATTTCTTTGATGTATGGACATGTGTCCTTAATTCCGGTCCTGATAGGGCAATTGGGGGTTCTGATAAAGTAGGTTTGTAGGAAATTATTTTCTTGCTTTCTATCTGTCAGTCATATGTTGGCTCCTTTGCGCGATTTGAACATATCTGACCTAGAATGCAACATATGCAATTCTATTTATATGCATTATCTATCCACTTATTTCTATATGTTAGCCATATGTTGTTCCCTCTGCGTGATCGGAAGATCCGACCTGGGATACAGTATATGCACCTTTCTACTTCTCTATCCCTCTATCTATGTTAGTCATATGTTGTTCCCTCTGCGTGATTGGAAGACATCTGACCTGGGATACAACATATGCATCTCTCTACCTGACTTCTTTCTTACTGATTGAATACTCACCTAAAGTAAGTAGTTCTTTGGAAGTTCTTGATTACCGAGGTATATCGGGAAGTGGGAAACACGTTCTAGTGCATCTAAAATTGGACAATTTAAAAGGTTGTCTGTATATCTCGCTGCTGAATTTAAGTGGACAACAAAATCATTGGTCGTCGTTAGCTAAATAGTCTATTTAGGAATATATATATATATATATATATATATATATATATATATATATATATATATATATATATATATATAACTGTCATGTCACTTATAATCTGTTCAATTTGTCAACATCCTTTGTGTTTAAGTGGACCACAATACCGGTGATTGACCAGATCTAAACATGCAGGTGTGTGCTGATAAACGATATTGAATTGCTTGACAACTTTGATCCCAAAAGTTTTTAAATTTAGTCATTATTTTTTTTTTGTTAAATTTGTTCATAGTTTTCCTCTATGCACAAATTTAAGGGGAGAATTAAAATTTTAAAAATCAAACAAAAATCAGAAAAATTAAAAATCCAAAAGTAGTGTTATTTATGTTTTATTTCTTTTTTAGAAAATTCAAAAATCCAAAAAAAATATTTTTGTTTCTATTTTACTTTTTTGAAAAATATGAAAAATCCAAAAAATACTGTGTGCTAAGTTTTTCTTTTAGTTTTGTTTTTATCTCAAAATTTTCTTTGTCTTGAAACATGTGAATTCGGATGTAGATGAGACTCATGAAGACTGTATCGAGAATTTATGAGCTAAGGCTTCATCCATGATCACTAAATAATTCTCATTCGAAGGAACAAGAAATGAATATTATCCTTTCAACATTCAATCTTTCAACCCCAGAAGCAAGGTGAAGTTGCACTTGAAGATTATGTGACAGATTGCATTGAAGCCTCCTCAATCAATATGTTGCTATCTATGAACCTGCTGAAGTGATCCAGAAGATTCGTTCTCTCTGATATTCTCTCAAAAGATTCTCAAGCTGAAAGCATAAATTTTTAAGAATCTCTACATGAAGCCTCCACACCCAACGTGCGTTCAAAGTCAAATTTTGAAGAAATGCTCAACAGTTCAAGCTGATGTCACTCATGTAGAAGATTCATTTGTTCATCTTGAAGTTGTGAAGAAATCGAAGATAAAAGCTGAAGCCAAGCTCACAAAGTGAAGAATAAGAAGAAATGCAAGCTACAATCCTAGGGGGAGTTTGTTGGGTTAAAAGAAAAGAAAGCTATAAACCTAGGGGGAGATTGTTGGGTCTAAAAATTGGTTTATACTTTGCTTTTCTAAGCATTTATTGTTTTTAGTCTTGGGCGAAAATAGTTTTTGGTTTAATTGTAGCTTGGACTGAAAACCCATGTCTTTTCGGTCTAGCATTGGGTTTGGGCCTTGGGTTTGCGGTCCATATACATACATACATACATACATACATACATACATACTTACATATATATATATATATATATATATATATATATATATATATATATATATATATATATAAGTAGGGTGAGGAGTGGGGGTAGGCCTTGAGAGGAGAGACACAAGTGGTGGAGCATATTCTAGAGAAAGAAAGTTAGAGAGAAGAAGTGTGTGTGTGTGAATCTTGTGCTGGAGCATCAGTCTTATCATCAATACATCACAGATTCATATTCTTCTTCTTTTTCTCCATTTGATCTTGCATTAACCACTTGATTGAGATTCTGCACCATCAAGTGGATCGGATTGATACATTAGGCAAAATTTGGGACTTACAGGGAATAGAGAGAAAATGAGAGATATAGAGAGTGAGAGAGAGAGAGAGATTATATAAGTTTTTAATATTTATAATTAATCTAATTTAATTGCTAAATTATAAATAAGTGAAAAATAAAAATAAAAAATGGCAATATAGTCTTTTAAAATGAAATGATGGACTAAAATGATAAATTTATAAGAAACGAGGGTCTAAACGAGCTTTTTGAGAACTTAAACGGAAACCATTAACGGCTAACGGCGATAAAAACTAACCGTGCAACGAAATTGAAACATAAGAATGGTCCAAATTATATAAGCTTCAATATGGTTTTTGTTACCTAACTGAGGGACGATTCGTGTAATTATATAAGCTTCAAATTTGTCATACGCCAATTATTCAACCATACTGTACTTTTATAATTTGAAGTTTTAAAAGAAACTGAGGGGATAAGACTATCTCCCCTCTTCGAAAAATATGATAAGAATGTGGGTTGACGATTGTCTTATATGTAATTAAAATTTTTGGTCAACCTATAATAATATATGTTTTGTAGGAAAATTAATATTTTTTTGGAACATATTACATTATACATGCGGTAATTACTTTAGTCGCATTTGAATATTGTTATAATGTCTCCATATATATATATATATATATATATATATATATATATATATATATATATATATATATATATATATATATATATATATATATATATATATATATATATATATATATATATATATATATATATATATATATATATATATATATAGGGTTAGGTTCATGTGAGACGGCTTAATTTTGTGAGACCGTAAGACGCAATCCTAGCCACTCATTCAGTAGATAAAACAAAAACATTTTTAAAATGCAAAATAATTGAAAATTTTCGAAAAAAAAAATTTCCAATATTATTTTCGGAATATATATTTAAAAAAAAAACAAATAAAAAAATACTAAAAAATTCAAAAAATAAATAAAAAAAAATACATTTTTTACATATTTTAGTAAATTTTTAGAATATTCTACATATCTGGCAAATCTAATAGAATATTCTAAACATTCTAAAAATCATATTAGAAATGTACAATGTAATATTCTATTAGAATATTTCACGTATTTTTCAAAAAAAAAATGGTAATTTTTTTAATTTTTATTTTAATTAGGTAAATAAAGTTCCTAAAATAATAATTAAATTTTTTTTTTTAGATTTTTCCTTTTATTTTGCATTTTAAAATTGTTTTTAGATTTGGTTTCACGGTCTCACAAAATTAGCATGGTCTCTAATGAACCTAAACCTATATATATATATATATATATATATATATATATATATATATATATATATATATATATATATATATATATATATATATATATATATATATATATATATATATATATATTTCCCATGAAAATATTTGAGAACAAAAATTATCTTTTAATTTAACAAGGTGGCAATTTTGTAATTAATTCAAAAACTAGATGCAAAGCACATAAATATTTAAAAACACGGGGGCAATATTTTTGATGCAAAACGAAACTGAATCTTCGTCATATAACTTCTCGTCCCCCCTCATTTCGTTCCTCATAACTTTTCTCTTTATTTTTCTGGAAAGAAAACCCTGACAAGAACGCTCAAAAAAACTCTAAATCTTTGCCGATAATCATCAAAATCGAACAACAAAAGCTTGATAAAATAAAAAATGTCGTCAACGACTGATTTCCCGAGAACAAATGCTCCAGGTAAAAGTCAACGCATTCATTGATTTTGTTTTGAACTTACAATAATCTGAAAATGAACTTTACACTAGCATTTGACATGTCGTTATCTGTTTTCAAAATATAAATAATTAAAACATTTTAGTTGATAACAGTCGATTTTAAATGTTATCGAGTCTTATATGTAGGTTCTTTTGAAATTTATACTCTATTTTTCATTTATTAGTGTTATCTATTGATTACGACGATACCAATTGATCATTTGTGATTATCTACTAACTATTGACCTAATAAAGTTGAATAATAGAGGATTTTATCTATTATCTAGCGGTTTTTTTATTGTTGTATTCTGTTTTTTATTAATGACTGTTTATTTCTAAATACAAATAGTTACTGAAAGATTTTAGTTGATAGCAGACGCTTTTAAATGTTATCGAGTGTTTTATGTATTTTTTTTGAATTTTATACTCTATCTTTCATTTACAAGTGTTATCTATTGATTATGACGATATCAATTGATCATTTGTGATTATCTACTAACTATTGATCTAATAAAGTTGAATAATAGTGGATTTTATCTGTTATCTAGGGTTTTTTTTATTGTTATGCTCTGTTTTTTATTAATGATGTTTATTTTATTTATCTACTGATTACGACAATATTTGTACATGCAGAAAAATAAAAAAATATATGAAAAAACATACAAAACAAAAAAAGTGATAAAAAAACTCGATACAGGTAATATTATGTTCTAAATCACATATGATTAACATTGTATTATATTAATATATTTGGCGATCTTTAATCATATATGATTTTTTTATTTTTACTCATATATGATTTTTTGATGTTTATTAATATCTATATTAATCACATATGATTAACATTCAATTATGATTGAATTCATATGTCTTTTACACATTTTATACTCATAATAGTTTTGGTAATATATGATTAAAATCACATATGATTAGAAAAACAAGTTTTATTTATTAATCACATGTTATTATTGTCATAAAAAACATATTATGGTTTAATCACATGTCATTATCACCTTACATATATATCAAAAACATATTCATTCTCATGTGATTACAATTTGTTATGAACGATCTTACATGACAATGACTGTGTTCAATCATATATGATTTGCTGATGAATTGAACTTATAATGAATTTATACATATAATAAAGATTGAATCACATGTGTTCACAATCTATATAAACAGTTTATTGTTTATTTGTCATGACTTGAAATTATCATATATGATTTTCTTATAATACATGTATTTGTACATCTCATAAACCAATAAAGAGACTAGTACTAAAAAATTTACAAAAGAAATAGCTAGAAGACCAAATCAAAATGGTAGCACTTAAATCATTAAGTAATCCATTGTTATTCATATATTTTTTTGTGTATACTCAAATATGATTTTTGTAATTATATATGTATTTTTTTAGAACAAAACAAGGAAAAGTCTACAAAGAACCAACCTATGAAAACAAAAACAACAAGAAAATCACCATGAAAGAAAGTTGAACAATGTATATTTAATCACATGTGATTAAAATTGACTTTTTGATCTTATGATTATATATGTATTTTTATATCTCATAAAATCCAAAACAAAAGGACCAAAATAGATAAAAGGAGTGTAACAAAAGAAATACAGAGAATAACAGAAGAAAAGAATCAGAAAGGTATAATTAAATCAAATATGATTATATACATAAACATAACACACTATGTTTTTAATCAAATGTGATTAACTACTTTTATATGAAAAAAAACATATTCAATCACATTTGATTAACATCAATCAATAACACTTTAAGCTTTATTATAATAACATTATTTTATCAATTGTGATTTATATCTATATTTATATGTTTTAAGAAATACTAAAAGAAAACAAAAAGGAGTGAGTGAAGAAGACACAACAGAAAAGTGGTCCAAACAACAACACGACAAAGGTATAATAACATTGTTTTATCGATTGTGATTTATATCTATATTTATACTTATTTATTCTTGATTTGTTTACACATATGATTTTGATTACAATTGTCATACTACCTGAAAAAAAACCAAGTCAAGGAAGAGAAAAATCGTAGCTTCAAAAACAAAAGATCAACTAGTTGATGAAAATAAAGAAGATTCGGATTCTGAAACAAAAAAATTAATGTGAAGAAAGAAGATGATAGTAAAGAAACATTTTGATACAATCAGAAACAAGTATAACTTTGTGATTAATAACTTTTTACAAAACAAATAATTTTATTATCATATATGATTTAAAAATAACTTTATTAAATCACATGTGATTAATATCTTTTATATACGAAAAAAATTAATCACATATGATTATACAAAGAAGATAACTTATTAAATCATATACGATTCAAAAATCAATCACTTCTGATTGTTAAATAATTTTATTAATCATATATGATTCCAAAATCAATCGGCATGTGATTAATATCTTTTATATACGAAAAAATCAATCACATGTGATTATAAAAAATTTATTAAATCATATATGATTCAAAAACCAATCCCTTATGATTATTCAAAACATATTTCATGTCTTTTTCAGTTAACACACATGTGATTAAATTATCAAACATGTTTAATAACTTCATTAATTCTTATTATAACATATGAATTAAATTCATTAATTGATATATTTGATGATGGGTGTACACCTGAAGCTTTGCTATCAGTTATACAAGGCTTTAATGAAGTACAAAAAGATTATGTGAGACATATGGGTTTTAGGGGGATATTAAAGATGAAGATGATAGAGGTGTCAGGGGCATTAAGCTGCTTTGTTCAAAAATTTTAACTCATAGACAAAAAGATAATTCTTCAAAAATGAGTGATTGACGTCACCAAAGAATCGATGAAAGAAATTCTTGGATTTCCTTTGGGAGGAAAATAGTTTTCAAAACTTCCATTTAGAACAAAAGAAGATAAATGTTATGAAAAATAGACAAACAAGTTTGAAGATAAGAATATGATTCGACTTCAAGATATAAAGATGTAGATTGCTTCCACCAACAAGGCAGATATGAATTTCAGGATGAATTTAATAGCTTTGTTGATCAACTCGCTGAAAGAATCAAACTCTTCAGGAAAAGCAAACACCAATCCATTGAACTACATAACAAGCAAGACGAAAATAAGCAACATCGAATGGTGTTCTTATCTGATAGGCTGTTTGGTTAAAAACATATTCTTTTGATCCATCCAATCCAACAAGCGATTTAAAAGGAACATGTCCTTATTTGGTGGTACGTTTAATATATTTTATTCTATTTAAATATCTTTAAAATCACAGATGATTTTTATTTATTTATAACTTATGTTCTAACATGAGTAGCTATAATCACATGTGATTTAAAATTATATATGATTAATAGAATTTTTTAAAAAATTAAAACATGTATAACTATAATCACATATGACTTAAAAGTATATTTTTAAATAAGTTTAAACCTGAATACATATAAATACGTGTGATTTTAAAAGCAATCTCGTTAAATCACATATAATTGTAAAAACATATGTTATTATTAATGTTTGTTACAAATATTAAAACCTGTGTAAATATAATCACATGTGATTAAAAAGTATATTTTTTAAATCACACATGATATATAATAAATTATTAAAGTACATGTGATATATAATATATTTTTTTGCAGTTGCTTTATCTAGACATAATCAAATCAGATGTAGTTACAGTTGAAAGAACACGTCCAGTGATCTGCCACTGGACTTTAGAGAAGAAAAAGATGAGAGAAACTTTTGAAAAGGATGAGTTTGGCAAGTTTAGAATAGGGGATTTTAACGATGACTTTGTTGAGGAAGAATTGAATGTGGAGGTAAATTTAACTGCAACAATTATATAAAAACTTATCATTATTTACTATTATCTTAAATGTTTAATTATACTCCCTCCGTCCCAAATTAATTGTCCAGTTTTGACTTTTGAAGTCTTTTTTCTTCAACTTTGACCTTAAATATTTTTATTTGTGTTAGATATTACTTGATGAAACTTATAAAAATGAAAAGACATTTAAAATACAATCCATTCATTAATTTTGAATCAAGTATTATCTATCAAAAAGAAAAATATTCAAGGTCAAAGTTGAAGAATAAAGACTTAAAAAGTCAAATGTGGATAATTAATTTGGGACGGAGGTAGTATATATTAATATATGTTTTAATTCATTTATTATGTAGGCATATGAGGAAATGGTTATGATTAAGTATAGGAAGTTAGATATGTTGATTGCATATGGAATAAATAAATTCCCAGAAAATATAACCTTGAATCATTTGAAAATTAGTTTTGATGTAATTTTTGAAGATGGGAATGAAGATAATTAAGAAGAAAATAGGAATGATGATGTTCGAGACGAAAATAGTGATGATGATGAAGATAACAATGGAGATGATAATGATGAAGCAAAGAAAAAGAATGTAGGAGGGGATAATATTAAAGGAGGTAAGTGTATTTAAAAAAATCTCTATAAAATCATATGTGATTAAATACGTATCTTAAATTACATGCAGGTATAAGAGAACAAAATGAGAATGTTAAAATAAGAGAGCAACAAGGAAAAAATAAAGATGAGGGAGGTGAAGATATTGAAGGAGTAGGTAAGTAATATTTTATTAAATCATATATTATTGTTAAAATTAACTTTTTACAATCACATGTGGTTAACTATAAATTTTTATTGCATGCAGGTGGTGAGGAAGAAGAAACTGATAATAATGGTCATGGTTTGGATGACATGAATTTACATGATGAAGGTGTTGAAAATAATAAAGGTGGTGATAATGAAGAAGAACAAAATGCTGAAGGAGGAGGTAAACAACAATATAGACTAATAAGGTATATATGACTACATATATTATAATCAAATGTGATTACATATATTATAATCACATAAGATTATAAAGGTATGTTATCATATCCAATTATAAAGTATGTTATTACATTTACAAATTATTAATAATTTTTTTTTAATTGTATTCAGGTGTGGAAGGGAAGAATATAAACGGGAAGAATGCAAAGAAAAGAGAAAGAAGAATTGGTGAAGAACCACAGAGAGTTGGAGAAGGTAAATATGAGTATATATTTGTAAAATAGATATGAATATAAAATAATATTTTGTTAATCACATATGATTACATATGTAATAATCACATATGATTACATATGTTGTAATAACATATTATTATATTTAATATAACAATATAATATATTTATACATATATATAAATCACATATGATTACATTTGTTGTAATCACATGTTATTATTATCATAAATGTTGTAATCATGTGTCATAAAAATCACATGTTATTATATTCACATAACAATATAATATTTTTCTACAAATTTTTTTTAATCACATATGATTACATATATAATAATCAGATTTGATTACTTAATGTACAGTCACATGTGATCACATACGCTATAATCATATGTGATTACATACATTATAGTCATATGTGATTACATATGTTACACTAACATCTGGATATAATATTAATAATTTTTTTAATTATATTCAGCTGTGGAGGGGAAGAATCTAGAACGAATGAATGTTGAGAAAGAAAAAGGAATTAATGGTGAAGAACAAAACAATGTAGAGAAGGTAAATATATGAATATATTTTTAAGTTACATATGTCTATAAAATTGTATGATTAAATGTATAATAATTTGTTAATCGCATATAATTACATAAATGTAATAATCACATGTCATTAAACATGTTATAAACACTTATTATTGTTGGAATAGTGTCTAAGGCTACAACTATATTAGGCAAGTATTTGACTCAGTTGTGCATGGTCCTTTTGGGTTGCCTTCACCATAGCAACTTGACAAGATGATTTATATGAGAGAAGGAATATTATTAACATATTATGAGAATAATATAAGGAATAATAATATTATTATTTGATTAATATAAGTCATAAATTAATTAAGAATTAATTTGGTGACTTAAAGAGATTAATTAAATAAAGGGGTATAAACTGTCAATTGTATGATAGTTTGACTTTGGGCCATAAATCCCTAAAGGATAAGGGGGGACGAATTCTAGGGCTTTGGATAGGCTTAGATTTCGTCCAAGGGCTTATCTATTAGGGTATTGGATTGCTTAGGGCCTAAGTTATCCAATTAGGGTTTAAGGGTGAAACCCTAGGAGCCTTACAAGTATAAATAGACCCCAAGGGTCAAGGGAAATCGGCACTTGTGCTTAGAGAAGAAACCCTGGCCGATTTGATCCCCTCTCCTCTCTCCTAAATCATCCTCTTGCTAGTTGGTGTTTGTAAGCCATTAGAGGAGTGACAATTGTGACTCTAAAGCTCCAAGAACAAGAAGATCAAGCAAGTGATTCAAGGTAAACTTCTAATCTCTGATTTCATATTGTTATTATAATCTATTAGCCATTAGAAGTCTTGGATTCAATGTATGTTCAATTAGAGAAACCTAGATCCAAGCATTAGGGTTGCATGTGTACATAGGAATGTTCATATGGCTAAAACCCATCAGTGATATCAGAGCCTAGATTGGTTTCTATTGAATTGATGCATTGTTTGCTTGTTTGATGCCTTCAAAATTCGATTTTTGTGTTTCTGTCTGATGGACTCGGCGAGTCCATTGGGGTACTCGGCGAGTCCAAGCATCAGAAAGAGGAAACTTCGGGATTTCTTGCTGTTTATCTTTGAGATACTTGCCTTAATCATATTAGATCAATATAAATCTGATTTTATGATATATATATATATATATATATATATATATATATATATATATATATATATATATATATGATTATATTCTTGATCTAACTCAAGATATTTATCAATTAATAAAATATTTATTTCTTTATGTGATAACTGATTAATTATTTTAATTAAATTGGTAAATTGTTTTGCAAGAAATCATTAAATAAATAAAATATGGATAATTATGTGAGTAATTGTTAATTTAGATTATTTGTTATTTGATCCTCTATGTTTTAAAAAGGTTTAAAACTTGCCCTCAAGTTTTGAAATTTATGTTTTGTAATTAAAAGTTTAATTTAGACAATTTAAATTTCAAACCCTAGAATTTTTACAAGTTTAAAATTCAACCCTATACTAATATAATATTACAAGATTAATATATATATATATATATATATATATATATATATATATATATATATATAATTAAAATGCTAGTCTTACCGTTAGTAGGCCTCATTCACAAAGCCGGTCTATAAGGTGGGTATAAGGTTGCTGCCTATAAAATGGCGCTTAATTGGTGTACACTCACACCCACCGCTTGCTTGATCGGTGGAGGGTCGTTAGCCGAACGGGTAGGATAGGGCAACGTCATCCCTTCATTAAAAGTATAATATGAAATACAAAGTAACTACATGTTTTCAAAAAATTTCCCAATCTTAGTTACTTTAGGAAAAGTGAATTGATGCAATCCCTTGAAATTACACTTTGCACCCTTGCTAAGAAGTTAGTGGAGCGTGTGTGGTTTACCGGCACACTAATTGGTTCTAAGCAAAGGTGGAAAATGGTGATTCATTGTTTATCATAGTTCGATGGAGCGTGTGTGGTTTATCGGCACATCGAATAGGTGATCGTTACAATGGAGTCACCATGTAAATTTGCATGGTAATTCACGCCCACTTTGTGATCCTCGGTATCCCAGTCACAAACGAGAGGGGCATATCGAGATTTAAACATGCCATTGAAAAGTTTCAATGAATCTCATCCAAACCTAGGAATTCTCAATACATTTAGATCTTAAAGTTATGTTTTTGTGGTGGAGAATTAGTGAATCGTCATTCACTTACCTTCAAAATTGTTTGCATGTTAGATTATGACATCCCTTTTCTAATATGTAAATATTTTTTCTTGGATCCTAGCCCTAATTTTTCTTATTGGGTGATAATTAGGGATTCATATTCTAATCTATATTTTTCCTTTCTATTTGTAGACGTCGAACGCAAACAACGCTGCTGCTAGTTCATTCACATTGATGAGCCTTTGTCAAAAGGTGACTTTCGATGGGACGAACTTTAGCGAATGGATAAGATACATTCGCACAATTGCTCGCTATGAGGACAAGGAGTATGTCCTAGATGAGAAGCTCGAGAAAATCAACCCAGAAATCGCTACTCCAGCTGAAATGACCGCCTTTGAAACTCATGAGCGTGATGCAACGAAGGTACATTGCATCATGATAGCCACCATGAATGCCGAATTCCAAAAGTTCTATGAGGACATGTATTCGTACGAAATGCACCAAGACTTGTTGGAGAGATACCACCAAAACGCGAGGCAAGAGCGTTACGAGATTTTCACTAACATGATTTCCGCCAAAATGGGTCATGGAGAATCTCTTACCGTGCACCTACAAAAGATGCAAAGGTATGTCGACCGTCTTCGCAAGTTGAATGTTGACTTTGGGGAAGACTTGGCGATCGACATGGTGGTTCACTCTTTGCCTCCGTGTTACAATCAATTTAGGCTGACCTACCACATGAACAAAGAAGAGGTCACCCTAAGTAAGCTCCAAGGTCTCCTTAGGGTTGCTGAAAGCAACCTCAAGGACAAGTCTATTGCACCCGCACCCAATCCACCCATTGCTCCTGTTTTGGCCATAGGGCAAGGAAGAGGCAAAAAGAGGAAGGCTCCGTCTAAGAGCCACTGCAAGGGAAAGTCCCAAGATGGTTCCTCTTCTAGTGGGACCAAAGTTAATCCTGCTAAACCCTGTCCTAACCCTAAGGAGGCAGAGTGCCATCATTTCCATAAAATAGGGCATTGGAAGAGAAGCTGCCCAGACTACCTGCAAGCCATCAAGGAAGGAAAGATCAAGCCATCTTTCACAGGTATATATATAATTAAATCTAATGACTCATCTCATTCTATTTCTTGGGTCCTTGATACCGGTTGTGGTTACCACATTTATTCTGATTTGCAGGGACTAAGAAGAAATAGGGATGTGGAGCATGGAAGAATAAATCTAATCATGGGGAACAGAAGATCGTCACCTGCGACCAAGATTGGAGTGTATTATTTAGTGATTAGGAATGGTTTATCTTTAGATTTGAACAATTGTTGCTATTCGCTAGAAATGGCTAGAAACATCATTTCTTTTCATGGTTTATTTAGACAAGGTTTTAGATTTTCTTTTAATAATGAGAATGGTTCTATTCTTGCTTATCTAAATGGTGTCTTATATTTTGAAGCAATACCGTGTAATGGAATTTATGAAACTGTTATGATTGTAGATAACTTAGGAAATGATGTTTTATGCATGGATTCTTCCAATGGTATGGATAGAGCATCCTTGTGGCATTGTCGTCTTGGACATGTCAACAAGAAGCGCATAGCCCAACTCCAAAAGGATGGAGTATTGGAGTCATTCGAACTAAGGGAAGATGACACATGCGAGTCTTGTTTGCTTGGAAAGATGACTAAGTCACCCTTCACAAGTACATGTGAAAGGGGTGAGGGTCTATTGGACCTAATACATACCGATGTATGTGGACCGTTTAGATCAACCATGAAGGATGGGAACCGCTTCTATGTGACTTTCACCGATGACTATAGTAGATATGGGTATATCTACTTAATCAAGCAAAAGTTGGAAACTTTTGAAAAGTTCAAGGAGTTCAAGAATGAAGTGGAGAATCCATTGGGCAGGAAAATCAAGATGCTTCGATCCGATCGAGGAGGAGAGTACCTAAGTCTTGAATTCCACGACTATCTCAAGGAGTGTGGAATAGTTTCACAATTGACACCACCTAGGACACTGCAGTTGAATGGTGTGGCAGAAAGGCGTAATCGAACCTTGTTAGACATGGTTCGCTCTATGATGAGTCGTACTTCACTACCTATCTCTTTTTGGGGGTATGCCTTAGAGACTGCCGCCCATATCCTTAACCGAGTCCCTACTAAGAAGGTTGCCAAAACACCTCACGAGATGTGGACAGGGAAAGCTCCCTCGTTAGCACATATCAAGGTTTGGGGTTGCGAGGCTTTCGTAAGATGAGATACTCACGACAAGCTCGAACCTTGTAGTGAGTATTGTATTTTCATCGGCTACCCGCAGAAATCCTTTGGATATCTCTTTTATAGACCGAAGGACAATGTTGTCTTTGTTGCGAGGAGAGGAGTTTTTCGAGAGCGAGAACTCATAAGCCAAGGAGACAGTGGGAGGCAAATCGATATTGAAGAGATTCAAGAGTCGATAGATGAAGGAACCTCTATCGCTGGCGCTCAACCCGAGGAGGAAACTCCGGTTGAACCGATTGACGAGTCATTACCTCGTAGACGTTCCAAAAGAGTTAGAGTTCAATGGTATGCATGGATTCTTCCAATGGTATGGATAGAGCATCCTTGTGGCATTGTCGTCTTGGACATGTCAACAAGAAGCGCATAGCCCAACTCCAAAAGGATGGAGTATTGGAGTCATTCGAACTAAGGGAAGATGACACATGCGAGTCTTGTTTGCTTGGAAAGATGACTAAGTCACCCTTCACAAGTACATGTGAAAGGGGTGAGGGTCTATTGGACCTAATACATACCGATGTATGTGGACCGTTTAGATCAACCACGAAGGATGGGAAACGCTTCTACGTGACTTTTACCAATGACTATAGTAGATATGGGTATATCTATTTGATCAAGCAAAAGTCAGAAACTTTTGAAAAGTTCAAAGAGTTCAAGAATGAAGTGGAGAATCAATTGGGCAGGAAAATCAAGATGCTTCGATCCGATCGAGGAGGAGAGTACCTAAGTCTTGAATTCCACGATTATCTCATGGAGTGTGGAATAGTTTCACAATTGACGCCAGCTAGGACACCACAATTGAATGGTGTGGCAGAAAGGCGTAATCGAACCTTATTGGATATGCTGCGCTCTATGATGAGTCATGCTTCACTACCTATCTCTTCTTAGGGGTATTCCTTAGAGATTGCCGCCCATATCCTTAACCGAGTCCCTACTAAGAAGGTTGCCAAAACACCTCACGAGATATGGACAGGGAAAGCTCCCTCGTTGGCACATATCAAGGTTTGGGGTTGCGAGGCTTTCGAAAGACGAGATACTCATGACAATCTCGAACCTCGTAGTGAGTGATGTATTTTCATTGGCTACCCGCAGAAATCCTTTGGATATCTCTTCTATAGACCGAACGACAATGTTGTCTTTGTTGCAAGGAGAGAGGTTTTCCGAGAGCGAGAACTCATAGGCCAAGGAGACAGTGGGAGGCAAATCGAACTTGAAGAGATTCAAGAGTCGATAGATGAAGGAACCTCCATCGCTGGCACTCAACCCGAGGAGGAAACTCCGGTTGAACCGATTGACGAGTCCTTACCTCTTAGACATTCCGATAGAGTTAGAGTTCAACCCCAGTTTTATGGTTTTCAGATTACTACCGAAGGGGATACGTATATTAGTGATGGTACACTAATAAATCTAGATGAACCTAATAGCTATAAGGAAGCCATGGCAGGCCCGGAGTCTGTAAAATGGAAAGAGGCGATGGACAGCGAGATTCAGTCCATGTATGACAACCAAGTTTGGAAATTGGTTGATAATCTGCCCGAATGTAAGACCGTTGGGTGCAAATGGATCCTCAAGAAGAAGACCTACGTGGATGAAAAAGTACACACATATAAGGCGCGATTGGTTGCGAAGGGCTTTACTCAAACTCCCGGAGTTGACTATGATGAGACCTTCTCACCAGTTGCGAAGATAAAATCTATTAGAGTGATGCTAGCTATTGCCGCATTTCATGATTATGAGATTTGGCAAATGGATGTCAAAACCGCCTTCCTTAACGGGAAGTTGGCTGAGGATGTTTACATGGCTCAGCCAGAGAGTTTTGTCGATCCGAAGCATCCGAATAGAGTGTGTAAGCTTGAAAAGTCCATTTATGGACTTAAGCAAGCGTCTCGCAGATGGAATCTTTGCTTCGATGAGAAAGTCAAAGAGTTTGGTTTTGTACGAAGCGAAGATGAATCGTGTGTATATGTCAAAGCCAGTGGGAGTATAGTAAGCTTCCTTGTTCTGTATGTCGATGACATACTACTCATAGGAAACGACGTCCCGACTCTGCAGGAGGTTAAGTCCTGGCTCGGGAAGTGCTTCGCTATGAAGGACCTCGGAGAGGCTTCCTACATTTTGGGAATAAGGATAGTGAGAGAACGAAGTAAGAGACTAATAGGACTTAGTCAGAACACTTACTTGGATAAGGTACTAAAACGTTTTAGTATGGAAAACTCAAAGAAGGGAGAATTACCGATACAAAGTAATGCCAAATTGAGTAAGACTCAAAGTCTGAGTACCGAAGCTGAAATAGCAGAAATGAACCGAATACCATACGCTTCCGCAGTTGGCTCAATCATGTATGCTATGACTTGTACTCGCCCTGATGTAGCCTTTGCTTTGAGCATGGTTAGCAGATATCAAGGGAATCCTGACAGAGCCCATTGGATTGCGGTCAAGAATATCCTTAAGTACCTTCAGAGGACGAAGGAATGGTTCTTAGTCCTCGGAGGGAGTGATGACTTGAAGGTGCGAGGGTATAGTGACGCCAGCTTTCAGACCAACAGGGACAACTACCGTTCGTAGTCGGGTTGGGACTTTACCCTGAATGGAGGATCAGTAACTTGGAAAAGTTCCAAGCAGGAAACCGTAGCTGATTCAACGTGCGAATCAGAGTACATTGCAGCGAGCGAAGCGTCGAAGGAGGCAATATGGTTGAAGAACTTCATCAGTGATCTTGGAGTTGTACCTGCCATAAAGGAGCCCATGGAAATTTTCTGTGCTAATGAAGGAGCGGTTGCCTTGACCAAGGAACCGAGGGATCATGGTAGATCTAGACATATCGACAGAAAATATCACTTTATTAGACATCATGTAGAACAAGGACAACTCATAATGAAGAGGATATCATCAGAAGATAACCCAGCAGATCCGCTTACGAAGGGACTGAGTAGGGTTAAGCACTTGCAGCATGCTAGGAGTATTGGGCTGAAGGATGATATTAGTATAGATTAGATAGTATTAGAAACGTGTAATAGATAAATGTAATTAACATTTGATGATTAAATAAA
Source organism: Lactuca sativa (assembly GCF_002870075.4). Classification (NCBI taxonomy): domain Eukaryota; kingdom Viridiplantae; phylum Streptophyta; class Magnoliopsida; order Asterales; family Asteraceae; genus Lactuca; species Lactuca sativa. The sequence continues at coordinate 136,613,128 of NC_056628.2, read as the reverse complement.
GGAGTATTATTTATGAGTAATGTTACTGTCTTGTGTTAATTGTTTAACTATTGTTTCATTTTTGCATGTTTTGACTTCCAGAATGATTGAGTTTATTAAGAATAATCGAATCATTCAAATTGTCCACAATCGTTCATATGTTGGAAGTAGGTATGAATGAAGATTGTCATGAATTGGTGTGTAGACTGTCTAAATGGTATTAGAACTAGTTTTGAGCATTGGAACAAACCCTCGCTTGCTGGAATCACCTTATGGAATGTGATAAAAGGGTGATCGCAAGACGATAATATCATATGGTCTTAAAACCAAGATATATGGTTTGTTATTTGTTAATTGGTTGTACATTGATAATGTGAAACCGCATCAGTAACTTGATGTTATAAAACGCATTGTTGTGTATAGTTGATTAATGAATAAGTAAATGCATATAAGTCGAAGTTTATCTGTTACTTTTATCCTAAGAAGGTAAAAGCGATATCTTGGCCGCTCGATGATTTGATTTGACTTATGTGCCAGGCCCGGTCAGAAGTAAATTGATGTTTTCGATTAAGTTCTATGTCAAATAAATCGGAGATCGAGAAACCAAATGCTAGAAAAATTAGTTCCATAGAATTGTCAGCATGATATCTAAACAGAGGACTGTATGATCTCTTATCTGAAGGACAAGATTGATTAGATCAGAGTTTGACAGCGTCTTTGAGAGCTACGATTGCAAATTGGATTATACTTGTGTATATAGTTACTAGACTTATCCAAGTGGGAGACTGTTGGAATAGTGTCTAAGGCTGCAACTATATTAGGCAAGTATTTGACTCGGTTGTGCATGGTCCTTTTGGGTTGCCTTCACCATAGCAACTTGACAAGATGATTTATATGAGAGAAGGAATATTATTAATATATTATAATATAAGGAATAATAATATTATTATTTGATTAATATAAGTCATAAATTAATTAAGAATTAATTTGGTGACTTAAAGAGATTAATTAAATAAAGGGGTATAAAATGTCAATTGTATGATAGTTTGACTTTGAGCCATAAATCCCTTCAGGATAACGGGGGACGAATTCTAGGGCTTTGGACAGGCTTAGATTTCGTCCAAGGGCTTATCTATTAGGGTATTGGATTACTTAGGGCCTAAGTTATCCAATTAGGGTTTAAGGGTGAAACCCTAGGAGCCTTACAAGTATAAATAGACCCCAAGGGTCAAGGGAAATCGGCACTTGTGCTTAGAGAAGAAACCCTGGCCGATTTGATCCCATCTCCTCTCTCCTAAATCATCCTCTTTCTAGTTGGTGTTTGTAAGCCATTAGAGGAGTGACAATTATGACTCTAAAGCTCCAAGAACAAGAAGATCAAGCAAGTGATTCAAGGTAAACTTCTAATCTCTGATTTCATATTGTTATTATACTCTATTAGCCATTAGAAGTCTTGGATTCAATGTATGTTCAATTAGAGAAACCTAGATCCAAGCATTAGGGTTGCATGTGCACATAGGAATGTTCATATGGCTAACACCCATCAATTATTACATACCTTATAATCACATGTGATTATATTCACATATAAATATAATATCTTTGTGTAATTTATTTTTTTTAATCATATATGATTAATAATTTTTTTAAATATATATCAGGTGTAGAGGGGAAGAATTTGGAGGGTAAGATTGGTGACAAGAAAGAAGGAAAAAGTGGACAACAAACACATAATTTTATATTATATATGATTATGAAAAATATATTTGTACAGTCATATATGATAACTAACATATTTTACTTATATGCAGAATTGATAGGAACAAATGTTGTTCAATGACAAGGTATCGATCATATTTATCTGATAAAAATATTGTATTGAAAGACAATTAATTTTTATGTTTTAATTAATTTAAATTATGTTGTATGAATTTTTATAATTTAAAAATCTCTTGACGTAATTGAAAATCACATATGATTAAATCATATGAAACTTTTCTGTAATGATTGTCTATAAATGTTGATATGTTTTCGTATTATCATATATGATTATTGAAAAACATATCAATATTTATGATTACATACTGAAACGACTATACTAACTTATTATACTAATTACATATCTACGAAAACACTTCCTTCAATATTATTTATAAAATGTTGATATCATTTCGTATAATCACAAGTGATTATTGTACCTCTATAACTAATAATATGTGATCATAATCAACAAATAGTATTTTGTTTTACTATAATCATAACTTTTAATCACATGTGATTACAATACTTAAAAAGACAATCAGTCACATATGATTAAAAGCTATAGCCATGTTATGATTTAATCATATGTTATAAAAAAATATTTATGTCTTAAGCATATGTGATTATAATCAATAAAAAAACACATTAAATCACAATTGTTAAAAACAAAAAAAAAGTAATGATTATATCATATGTGATAAATACTAACTTATTTCCTTTATGTGATTTTTGAAGATGTGAAAAAACAATAACGAATGTTATTGAAAGTATTTTTGGAAACACGTCAGATTTTAACAATACATAAATCTTAAATGATGATGAAGTCAATTCTGCTTATGACATGACCATGAAAAAATACAAAGAGCAAAAAAGAAAAGAGTATGATGCCCTCGTATGATCTCAAAATAAGCCAGTTGACACCCCCTTACATGACAGAGATAGATATTTTGTCTATTTGTACAATATAATATCTTTATGAAGGTAATCACTTATGATTTCATTATTTTCTTAAACGTACAATCACATGTGATTAAAACTAATTATCAGTTTACTTAAACTTACAATCATATGTGATTAATAGGAATTATAAGTATCTTAAAATTATAATTCTAATATATTTCTAACAGTTATAATCATATATCAGTTGCAGAATACTGGTGAAGAAGAAAAAGATAAAGGTAAAAAAGAAGTTGTGGTGAAAGATGTGCCAGATCCAAAAAGAGAGAGTCAGGCGAAAATAAAAATTGTGATTTCAAAACAAAAAAATAACGAGTCTTTGCCTGAGGTTACAAAAAAGCAAAATGTAACTCAAAATCCTTAGCAACAAAGAAAGAAGAAGCTAGCCAAAGTAAGGAGGTCTCCATATAAAAACAAAGCCATTTGCTTGAAAAAAATTATAACAAAAGAAGAAATGGTTGTTGAATTTACAAGGAAGTTAACAGTAAGTTATTAATATTTGATTAGCATTTACAAAAATAAACATTAATAATGATATTAACATAGATGCTAAACATTGATTAATCACATGTGATTACAAAACAAAATACACATATGATTAAAAACTTATGTTAAATATAGTTGTTCAACATTCATCAAATCACATGTGATTATACATATGTATATAATAATATGAAATAACAAAATTGTTTTTGTATTTACAGTGATCAAGTGTTATTCACAATAAACAATAGAGTGATTTTCAGATATGTATTTGAAAGTTTGTTTCCCTGGAGAATATTTATTTTCGGATGTCATAGACATGTGGTCTGAACTACTGAACTACAACGAGAAGGACCGAGGCACTAAAAAATCTCCATATAGAGTATTCTTGTCTGTCCAAATTACCGAAAGTAAAACATATAGGATTCTGACATTAAATTGATATTATCTATTTAAATTCATATATGATTATACACTAAAATCACACATGATTTAACATTTAGACAAAGTATATTGAGGACGAGCTAATTCCTAAACCAAAAAAAGATGACAAAAAGAAAAAGATTGACAAAAAACTAAAAGAACAAACGGAAAAGGAGGCAAAGGAGAAATATGAGAATAGATACAATCTACTTAAAAAATACTTTATATATTGGTTCAATGGAGAAGAAGAAAAAATAAAATTGAAAGATATTGATATGGTAAGTTATTCAAAATCAAATTATTCTTTATATATGTAACAACCCGTTACTTTTCAAGTCAAATCCAACAAATAAAATTTCAAGTTTTATTTATTTCGTTGAGTCTGTGAGGGTTAGAAACTACTTTAAATTATATAAATAATGTTTACATAAGTTTTTGGAATCAAAAAACAGTCGAAAATCTTTTCCATCGAAACCGAAAACCCTCGCACCAGAACCCTTTTCGACCAAAAACTGATTTCGGCCGAAATCTCTTATCCGGCCAAAAGCCCAACCGTATATAAGTTTTTCCTTCGAAAACTTAACCATTTCTCACCGTTTACACTCGAAAACACTCTTATTTTGCTCCCAAGGATCATCCAAGAACATTCATACCTTCAAGTGAAAACCTTCAAATCTTCATATCTTCATCAAGAACACCAAGAACATCCTTCAAACCTTCAAGTGACCGAAAACGCCCAAGACTAAGAACCGTTTTCAGCCGCGAACCCCTTGGAACCGAAAACTCTCTTCAGCACTTATACAATTCTCGGTAATTATTCCTAACACAAAACAAGTGTTTTCTAACACTTTATGTAATGGTTTCGTTAATTTAAATATGATTCTTTATTAACTATTATTAGGATACCGTTAATTCCGCGCACCTCAATCCAAGGATCATCTCTATATCACCATTATCGGTACATAAACACATACCAGAGGTGAGTTCAAACCCCTACATTTTCAACATTTTAATGTGTTTAGGGGGAGAATACAAGTAAAACACAAGGACTTTGTGTTTATACAAACTTTTTAACAGCTTTAAAAACCTTAGCAATCAATTCAAACCCAGTATTCGCTACATTTCATTAAAATATTCTTATATTTTAACCCTTTTGTAACATGTCAAGCATAAGGGTGTTATACTTTCATACAATTAAATTGAAAACGTTTTTAGTACACTACAAAACATTACAGTTAAACTATAATTGGTATGGTTTGGGAATCACTACACTATTTTGCTAAATACAATACACAGAACAAGAACATTTATTCAAACTATAATAGGTATAGTTTGGGAGGCACTACCTTAATACATTGATACAGGTATACACTACTAAAATAATTATTTAAGTATAATTATTATACATTACAAAGTACATTATTACAAGGCAATACATACAGCTTCTAGTACAAGAGAACGATACAAAACTACACGTAAACTAGTTAATACAAGGTTGTGAGGCACTACTTCAATTGTACCCCTCAGGGTACGGAACTAAATCTTATACAGGATAACCAGAGTCTCGTGAAGGGAGAGCGTGAGATTTGTGTATAGATGTATATGGGACTGATAATCCCACACTTGAACTGCTAGCTACAGTTAGGCCGGCAGGCCTGGGGTAACAAATATCATAACTTTCAGACGCCTGAAGAACATCGCAGAGGTCACTAGGTCATATCAAGCATGTTTATATGAAACTCATAATAGTATAACTACAACATATGTTTATGGGATTAACCTTACTTCAATGGTTTTATTGTATTTAATAAAACTATTATGATACACTACTTTACACTACAGCTGGTGGTATCCAGGCATACATACAAAGATTTGCATACAAATATAGATACAATACACTATTTTCTAGTACAGGGTACTCTGATACAACATGCAATTATAAGGAATACACATGAAATAGTTTATCTATTTACAATACTACATTACATTCACTATAGAAAATATTGGATTTTATGGAGAAACATACTAGCATTTTCAAAGTACAAAGACAAGCTTCCTATCACTAAAACATACTTATGAACTCACCAACTTAAATGTTGATACACTTTCAAAATCACTTGTATTCTCAGGGAACCAGTAGACAGGCACACCCGCAGGATTTTGAGAAGATGAAGCTTTATAGAGTCTCATTTTTTATACTTTTGTTATATATTTTTGATTTCATACAAACTATGTTATGAACAGATGTAAATACGTTATTTTATTATGTAATGGTTGTGTTTGCTTTGATTACTATTATACAATTATTGTGATACTGTACATGACATCCTCCACCCCCGAACGTTTCCGCCGTTCCGGTTTGGAGGTGTGACAGATTGGTATCAGAGCAGTGTTTATAGTGAACTAAGTATATCAAACCTTACAAGATATACAACTATAAACACTATCGGGCCGAAGCGCTCTAAACTAAAAGTATATGTTTAAAAATATAAGTATTTTACAAGAAGTATACGAGTATGCATACACTAGAAGCAGTATCACAGTAAGAACTACATAAAAGCATTTAGGATAAGTTGGACACTATGGTGAAACTTGAATAATTATGTAATCATATCAGGGATAAAGATAACCTGATCAACTATATTTTCCCGAGATATGACCAACATGTGTTTTGGAGTGACTGTGGTGTTGCGACAAGTCTAAAACTTACCAAACTTTATACAAAGGAAACAATAGAACCAAGCATATAGTTAAAATACGATAGGACTATTTTATGGCACTAAAACACTATATAGATTCGTTACAAGTATCACTAATTCTCACAGTTGACAATCTGCGATTATTTACTCATTTTAGTAAATCTCTATTGTAAATCGCTGGTAGAGCACTATAGAAATCATATTAGGATATGTTTAGGACTAAAATATATGTTGTTCAATAATACCTGACTCATAACCACTATAGAGGACTTATCATCATTTCGTCTTGAATCTTTTTATAAAAATATGCCTCCAAAGAAGTCCAACAGGAAGAAAACCAACCCTCCAACAAATCCACCACCGCCATCACCTCCTCAGTATGACACTTTTCTTTTCCAAGCAACAGTGATAGCCACCGTGGCTGCCGCTATGTCGCAGATCCACACAAGTGGTACTAGCGGGGCGGGTAGTGGTGCCAACCCTTCCAACCAAGGAGATAGTCATGGACACCCAAGGTAGTGCTCCTACAAGGACTTCACCACTGCTAAACCTCAATATTTTGATAGAACTGGAGGTGTCATTGCCTTGACTCGTTGGTTCGAGAAGATCGAATCAATATTTGAAATTTGCGCTTGTCCAGAGACGAACAAGGTGAAATTTACAGCGTGCACTTTCAAAGATCGAGCCCTCACTTGGTGGAATAGCCAAGTCAAGTCCCTGAATCTTCCAATAGCAAATGCTATGAGTTGGGATGATTTGAAGGATCTCATGTTAGCAGAGTATTGCCCGTGGGGTGAGATGCAAAAGCTAGAGCAGGAGCTCTGGAGCCTGAAGATGAAGGGCTCTGATATTGCTGCATACACTACTAGGTTCCATGACCTGGCTCTACTATGTCCCGGGATAGTCACCCCGGAGAGCAAGAAAGTGGAGAGATTTATATGGGGACTAACTCTCTTGACACAAGGAAATGTCCTAGGTACCAGTCCAGTCATGTTTGACAGTGTCAAACACCTGGCACAGACATTAATAGATCATGGAGATCGCCAAGAATCCGTGTCAGCCGTTCTCGAACCAAATAAAGAAGGGGGTGGAAAGAAGAAATTCTGGAACAAGAGAAAAGGGCAGTCATCTCAAGAGCCCTTAAAAGAAGCAACAAACAGTGGCAATCCATGATGCTACCATTCCTGCTGCTGTTCCCACTACTCAAGCACCTATCGGTCGATATGTTGGAACCCTCCTGAGGTGCGACAAATGCAATTTCCATTACCACGGACCATGTCGAGAGTTGCAATGCACTAGCTGCAACAAGAAAGGGCATACACCCCGCTTCTACAGGATGCATGCGCAGCCTAAAGCTCAGACCTCCAGAGATGGAATAGGCCAGGCCTGTAATGGTTGTGGTGAGATCGGGCATTACAAGATAGATTACCCTAAAGCAAGAGACGCAAGCAACACGGGAGAGTACTAACCATGGGCTAGGAGGAGGCTGTAGCAGATTACTCCGTAGTCTCAGGTACATTCCTTCTCGACAACTCTTATACTATTCGATAGTGGTGCGGAGAGGAGCTTTGTTAGCCATAAATTTAAGCATTTACTCAAACACAAACCATAACCGTTACACAAAACATTCACTGTCGAGATGGTTAACTGGAAGAAAGAAAGCACTAACGACATATTCATAGGTTGTACCCTCACTCTAAACGGCTAGTCTTTCCCAATCGACCTTATAACGGTCTCCATAAAAAGATTCGACATCATTGTTGGCATGGACTAGTTGAGTCCTCATCGTGCTAACATCCTTTGCTATGAAAAAAGCCATTCGTCTCAAATTTCCAAGTGGCGAAGCCCTCGTTATTTACGGCGACAAACTCAGTTCGAACCTTCGCATCATTTCATGCATCAAAGCCCAAGAATGCCTAAGAAAAGAGTGTCACGCATTCCTAGCCCATGTTTTCAACGAAAAACAAGAAGTAAAAGACCTAGAGAGCATTCCCAAAGTCTGTAATTTTCCTAATATTTCCCGGAAGATCTTCCAAGAATTCCTCCTGAACGCCAAGTCGAGTTTCGAATAGACTTAATTCCTGGAGCTACCCCTGTAGCCAAATCCTCGTATCGTTAGCGCTAACAAAAATGCAAGAATTATCTAGCCAATTAAATGAGCTGCTCAGCAAGGGATTCATCAGGCCGAGCTCTTCACCTTGGGGAGCAGCGGTCTTATTTGTGAAAAAGAAAGACAGATCGTCCCGCATGTACATAGACTACTGTGAAGTGAACAAGCTCACTATTATGAAACGATACCCTCTCCCACGAATAGATAACCTCTTCAATCAAATCCAAGGAGCCAGCTACTTTTCAAAGATAGACCTGACATCGGGGTATCACCAATTACGAGTCCACGAGAGTGATGTTCGCAAAACAACATTTCGAACTCGTTATGGTCACGACGAGTTTGTAGTAATGCCCTTTGGTCTAACGAACGCACCCGCGATATTCATGGATTTAATGAATTGGGTGTGCCAACCCTTCCTAGACAAATTCGTGATAGTTTTCATAGATGATATACTTATCTATTCACGAAGCAAGGAAGAACATAGTCAGCACTTGAGACAAGTCTTAGAAACATTAAGGACGGAAAAGCTTTATGTGAAGTTCTCAAAGTGTGAATTTTGGATTAGGAAGGTAAACTTCCTTGGTCACGTGGTCAGTGAAGAAGGAATACACGTGGACCCTTCAAAAATAAAGGTGATAGAGAACTAGTTAGCACCCATAATGCCTTCAAAAATCCGTCAATTTCTAACACTTGCTGGCTACTACCGCAGGTTCATACAAAACTTCTCCATAATTGCTAAACCGCTTACTACCCTGACTCAGAAGGGTGTAACTTTTAGCTGGGAGAAAAACAAGACATTGCATTCCATACACTGAAGCAAGCCCTGTGCAGCGCACCTATCTTATCTTTTCCAGAAGAGATAAAAGATTGCGTTGTATACTACGATGCATCCAATCAAGGGCTAGGTTGTGTGCTTATGCAGCGAGGAAAAGTTATTGCTTATGCCTCGAGACAGCTAAAGACACATGAGGTCAACTACACCACTCACGATCTTGAGTTGGGAGCGGTAGCATTTGCTCTGAAGATCTGGAGACATTACCTCTACAATACTAAGTGCACTATGTTCACCGACCACAAAATCCTTCAACACATCTTGGATCGAAAGGATCTTAACATGAGACAGCGACGATGGGTATAACTACTTAATGATTACGAATGCAAAATTCGCTATCATGCCGGTAAAGCTAATGTAGTAGCCGATGCCCTTAGTCGAAAGGAGTACTCAAGTCGTAGAGTGAAGGCACTAACCATGAAAATCCATTCACATCTGTCCACTCAAATCAAGGAGGCTCAGTTAGAGGCTTTGAAGCTGGATAATGTGGCAGATGAAGCACTAAGAGGGATGGAGAAAAAATTAGAAATCAAAGATGATGGAGTTCGTTACTTCATAAATCGGATCTGGACACCGAAGATTGGTGGATTCCGAGAGGTTGTGATGAACGAAGCCCACAAGACACAATACTCCATTCATCCAGGTTCAGATAAGATGTATTTGGATCTCAAGAAACTGTATTGGTGGCTAAACATGAAAGCCAAGATTGCTACCATTGTGGGAAAATGCCTAACTTGTGCCAAATTCAAGGTAGAATATCAAAAGCCCTCAGATTTACTTCAGCAGCTAGAGATACTTGAGTGGAAGTGGGAGCGGATTACAATGGATTTCATAACCAAGTTTCCCAAGACCCCAGGTGGTCATGACACCATTTGGCTAATTGTCGACAGATTAACCAAGTCCGCCTACTTACTACCAATTAAGGAGTCAGACAAGATGGAGATATTGACCAGAACTTACATCAAAGAGATCGTACAACTGCATGGTGTGCCAATCTCTATTATCTCTGATAGAGACAATAGATTCACCACAAGATTTTGGTAGTCGCTATAGAAATTTATAGGGACTAGGCTGGAAATGAGCACAGCCTACCATCCACAAACCGACGGGCAGAGTGAGAGAACTATACAAAACCTAGAAGACATGTTGAGAGCCTGTTTGATTGACTTCGGTAAAGCATGGGATACCCATTTTCCACTAGTCGAGTTTTCATACAACAATAGCTACTACTCTAGCATCAAGGTCACCTCGTTCGAAGCCCTATATGGCCGCAAATGCAGATCCCCTCTGTGCTGGGTCGAAGTAGGAGACACGCAACTAGCTAGAGGCTAAATTCCTAACAACACTCTCACTGGCACGGAAATCTTTCGGGAAACCACAGAAAAGATTGTCCAAATCCAAGAACGACTAAAAGCCTCTAGAGAAAGACAAAAGAGCTACGCAGACAAGAGGCGTAAACCCTTGGAATTCTAGGTTGGTGACCGTGTTCTATTGAAGGTCTCACCTTGGAAGGGCATGATACGCTTCAGAAAGCGTGGAAAACTAAATCCAAGGTACATAGGACCGTTCAAAATCCTCGCTAGAATCGGCCCGGTAGCTTACAAACTTTGTCTACCACAAGAACTTAACAACGTACATCCTATCTTCCACGTGTCAAATTTAAAGAAGTATCTATCTGATGAAACTCTTGTGATTCCACTAGATGAGATCGAGGTAAATGAGAGTCTTAATTTTGTGGAAGAACACGTAGAAATTATGGATAGGGAAGTCAAGAGAACGAAACAAAGTTGCATACCGGTAGTAAAGGTTCGTTGGAATGCCAAGCGGGGACCTGAATTCACTTGGGAGCGAGAGGATCAAATGAAACAAAAGTACCCGCACATTTTTCCTAGACCATGATGTATTCGTTCTAGAATGAATTTTGGTACAAATTCCATCTATCGGGGGGATGATGTAACAACCCGTTACTTTTCAAGTCAAGCCCGACAAATAAAATTTCAAGTTTTATTTATTTCATTAAGTTCGTGACGGTTAGAAACTAATTTAAATTATATAAATAATGTTTACATAAGTTTTCGGAATCAAAAACACTCGAAAATCAACATCTATTCCATCGAAACCGAAAACCCTTGCACCAGAACCCTTTTTGGCCAAAAACCTTAGGACCAAAAACTGATTTCGGCCAAAATCTCTCATCTGGCTGAAAACCCAACCGTATAAAACTCTTTCCTTTGACAACTTAACAATTTCTCACCGTTTACACTCGAAAACACTCTTATTTTGCTCCCAAGGATCATCCAAGAACATTTATACCTTCAAATGAAAACCTTCAAATCTTCATATCTTCATCAAGAAAACCAAGAACATCCTTTAAACCTTCAAGTGACTGAAAACACCCAGGACCGAGAATCGTTTTCGGCCGAGAACCCCTTGGAACCGAAAACTCTCTTAAACACTTACAGAATTCTCGGTAATTATTCCTAACAAAAAACAAGTGTATTCTAACACTTTAAGTAATGGTTTCACTAATTTAAATACGATTATGTGTTAACTATTATTAGGATACCATTAATTCAACACACCTCAATCCGAGGATCATCTGTACAACACCATTATCATTACACAAACACATACCAGAGGTGAGTTCATACCCCTACCATTTCAATGTTTTTAATGTTTTTACGGGGGAGAATACAAGTAAAACACAAGGACTTTGTGTCTGTACAAACTTTTTAATAGCTTTAAAAACCTTTGCAATCAATTCAAACCGAGTATTTGCAACATTTCATTAAAATATCCTTATATTTTAACCCTTTTGTAACATGTCAAGCGTAAGGGTGTTATACTTTCATACAATTAAATTGCAAACGTTTTCAGTTCGCTATAGAACATTACAGTTAAACTATAATTGGTATGGTTTGGGAATCACTACACTATTTTGCTAAATACAATACATAGAACAATAACATTTATTCAAAATATAATAGGTATAGTTTGGGAGGCACTACCTTAATACATTGATACATGTATACACTACTAAAATAATTATTTAAGTATAATTATTTTACATTACAATGTACATTGTTTCAAGGCAATACATACAGTTTCTAGTACAAGAGAACACTACAACACTACACGTAAACTAGTTAATACAGGGTTGTGAGACACTACTTCAATTGTACCCCTCGAGGTACGGAACTAAATCTTATACAATATAACCAAAGTCTCCTGGAGGGAGAGCATGAGATCTGTGTATAGATCTATACGGGACTGACAATCCCACACCTGAACTGCTAGCTACAGTTAGGCCGACAGGTCTGGGGTGACAAATATCATAACTTTTAGATACTTGAAGAGCGTCGTAGAGGTCACTAGGTCAAATCAAGCATGTTTATATGAAACTCACAACAGTATACTAAAACATATGTTTATGGGATTAACCTTACTTCAATGGTTTTATTGTATTTAATAAAACTGTTATGATACACTACTTTACACTACAGTCGGTGGTATCCAGGCATACATACAAAGATTTGCATACAAATATAGATACAGTACACTATTTTCTAGTACAGGGTACTCTGATACATCATAAAATTATAAGGAATACACATGAAATAGTTTATCTATTTACAATACTACGTTATATTCACTATAGAAAATAGTGGATTTTCTAGAGAAACATACTAGCATTTTCAAAGTACAAAGGCAAGCTTCCTGTCACTAAAACATACTTATGAACTCACCAACTTAAATGTTGATACACTTTCAAAATCACTTGTATTCTCAGGGAACCGGTAGATAGGTACGCCCGTAGGATTTTGAGAAGATGAAGCTTTATCGAGTCTTGTCTTTTATACTTTTTTTATATACTTTTGATGTCATACAAACTATCTTATGAACAGAAGTAAATACATTATTTTATTAGTGTAATGGTTGTGTTTGATTTGATTACTATTATACAATTGTTGTGATACTATACATAACGTCCTCCGCCCCTGAACGTTTCCGTCGTTCCGGTTTGGGGGTGTGACAATATATATTCATAAATATGACAATAAATATTTAAATGCAAATATTCTTCCCTGTTTGCCAGGAAGATCACATGTTTGTCTGTATTTTGAACATCAGAAATGCGAACATTGTCATCTTAGATAATAGCATATTAGATGCAACTATTGAAGGAAAGTACATGCCTATACTTTAAAACCTGGTATGTAAAAAATCAAATGTGATTAAATAAGAAAGTCATATATGCTTTTACAAAATATGAAAATAAATAATGTCTTAGTGACACATAGTTACATAAAATAAATCTCATGTGATTACATAAAACAATCACATGTAATTATATTAAACAAAAATAAACTTTTCTAATCACATATGATTACTTTATAAAAATCAAATGTGATTATATAAAATATGAATAAACATTTCAAATCATATATGATTATACATATGAATTCAAAAATCATCAAAACACTATTTTATAGTTGTAATCATAGGTGATTATGTAAATATTAATATCTTTTTATGTTTAAATTTATGTGATTAACTTTCTTATCTTTTTAATTATCAGAAAAAATATTTCACAAGATATTTACAAGAAATAAAACATCCAAGATGACATGCGTTGGGAGACACAAATCTGAACCCGAATTTGTTGGATCTCACATGCAAAACAAAAAATAACAAAATAGATTGTGGAGTGTTTGTATTGAGATATATGGAAACATATATGGGTCAAACGGATGGGTATTATAAAAATGATTTTATGAAACAAGGACCACAAGATGCATTTTTAGATATGATAAGAACAGGATATGCTTATACAATCATGCTTTCTAAAATTAACCTCATGAAGCGTGATATCACCGAGTTAGTACATGCATAGAACAAACAAGACGAACATAAAAGAAACAATGATGCAAAAGAAGCTTTCTCACAATTCCATGAAAGATTGAGGTCGATAACTTAAAGATGAATGCCGATAATTGAAGGTGTGTATGAAGAAGGGAATATAGATGTTGAGGATTGAAGCTGGAGATGGTGGATGTAAATACACGAATGGAAAGGATGTGGTGAATGTTACTTTGATGATATGATGTTGATATGGATAATTTGTTTGTTGCTTGATTAAGACAATGTTTAGGTTTTAATTAGATTTGTTTTTAATTAGATATGTGGATACGTAGAGATGGTGGATGTGAATCTTTGAAAGTATATATGATATGGTTAATATGAGGGTCTTTTATTACTTTACAAACAAATGCATATTTTTATGATATATGGGTATAATCATATATGATTTTAAAAATCATATGTGATTAAATTCATAATAATTTATGCCAGAATTAACATATAAAAAAAATCACATACGATTTAATTCTGTTCACACTAGAAAACAAATAAAATATGATTTGGAAAATCATGTGTCATTATATTCATAATCATTTATGCTAAAAATAACATATGATTTCAAAAATCACATGAGATTACAATATTGAAACAAAATAATATGTGATTTAAATGTGAACACATTAAAAAACAAATAACATATGATTCAAATCTGTTCAAATTGACAAATCATATATGCTAGAATAAACATATAAATTTGCACATGTTATGAAAAGTGTATCAATCACATGTGATTATGTATATAAACAGTCTATTAAATCTTATTTACATACCATAATCACATATGATCACTGTATGGTTTATACTTCAATCACATATGATTATATGTATGAAATAAACTATTGTAAATAATCACATGTGATTAAGATCTTCTATTAACAGTTTATACTTAACTATTATACAAAAAAATTATTGAAACAAATGACATACAATTCATATAACAATTACATAAAATTATACGCAAAAAACAAAAAGTTGAATGAGGAAAAATAAATTGAATCACATATGATTATCATCTGTTGTGAACATCATATACTTAAAAATTTGAAAACTACAAAAAAATCTATACATCAATTCTCAACATTAAATTTGGTTGGACAAGTACGCCTGTTGTCTGGTTCTCTTTTACCACATAATGAGCATTTCTGCTCTTCGTTTGAGCTTTCATAACTGATTTTTCAACTTCACCAATAAGCCTCTTCTTTCATGATCCTTTATTATGTTGAACATATGGAACAAAAATCTCGACTTCTTTTGGAATATTAACATCATAAAGTTTCTCAAGGACATCCGAATTTGTAATCGGCTTTTCACTTGAAGAATTACACTTCACTTCATTCAAAAAAAGTTGTGTATTTTCAACCAAACATGCTAACTTTTGCTTATCATTTCTCACAATGTCTAAAGTAGTTTCAACATTGAAAAATAGTTCATTAACCAGTTTGGTAACTTCTTCATCCTCTTCATAAAAACGGTCTCTCGATAATTGATAATTCAAAGATATTACATCCTTTGTCCATCGCCTAAGAATATATTGATACGGTATTTCATTAAAAATTGTGTCCATCAATACTCTAAAAGCATGTCTGCAAAGCATACAAAAACGATTAAAATGTCCACAGGTGCAACTCACTTCTTTTTCATCATATTTTAGTTCCACCTGTAACAATGAAAAACCACATATAATTACACATAAATCACATATGATTATACGAAAAAAAATCACAATCTGGTTTAATCAAATGTGATTAACATCTTTTATATACACAAAATATATCAATCACATATGATTACGCACATAAAAACAATATACACACTAGTTTAATCACAAGTGATTTAAAAAACTTTAAATTTTCTGTGATCGCATCTAAAAACTCATTATCTTAATAATCACATGTGACTATAATAACATATACCTATAGTCACATATACTCATTATCTTTATAATCACATGTGATTGATCACAACATTAGAAAAAATTAAAAAAATAAATTATATAAATAAAAAAATAAAATAGCTTATATGTTGCTTTTACTTCGTGTTTTTGGTTCTTGTGAATAACTTTAAAAATTTCCCATCCATCTCCCTCGCCTAAATCTATAACATCACAAAACCAACCTCCTTTATAAATCTCCTTTTGAACTCCAAAAAAAACCTTGCTAGTGTACACCTTTGGTGCATGTTGTTCTATCATACATGGTGACCTCCAAGAACAATTTGCTCACTTAGTTTTATGATCAAGTTCACACTGTGTATATCGTTGTTTTTTAATGGCCGCGTTGTAATTAATAATGAAATTGAGAAATAAAATTTTGGATTCTGAATATACATTGAAAAATGAATTGATACTCTCAGACCTTGATGTTGTCTTCATCAACCAACACCTTGGAAAATCATTGAAATATGCAGGTATCCATGCTTCCTTATTTTCAAAAATATCTTTAAACCATCTCTCATCTTCAAGATTAAATTCTTTCATCAACAATTGCCAACTCCTCTCGAAAATATAATGCTCGATATAAATGTCCCAAACAAGTTTATTGAACATTTTCTTGAAATCCGTGTTTTTAAGAAATTCCACAAATAGCTGTAATAATCACATATGATTCACATTTTATAAATTAATATTCAAATATAAAGGTAAAACTCACATGCCATAACTTTAAATGCCTTAACCATATGTGATTATAAAATGTAATCACGTATGATTTGGAATAATCATGTGTGATTATATTCATAATCAATTATGAAAGGATTAAATTATGATTTCGACAATCACATGTGATTACAATATTGAAACAAAATCACATGTGATTTAAATCTATTCGCATTAGAAAACAAATCACATATGATTCAGATCTGTTCAAATTGGAAAATCATATATGCTAGAATAAATATGTGATTATAAAAAGAAAATCAAATATGATTAAATATGTTGACATTATAAAAATAATATGTGATTATTCAGATTAAAAAATCACATATGATATATCAAAAGAGATTATGTATATAAAAATATATGCTTTGTAAAATCACATGTCATTTCAAAAAAAAATGTAACTTTTTTGGCAATTTCTTCATGATATGCCACATGCACAATATATGTTTTAATTGAGAAAAAACAGAATCAATTGCTTGCTTTATTGCTGCATCTTGATCAGTTAAAACAAGCAATGGTTGTTTATTTGAATAATCCTTCAGAAACTGTTGAAGAAGCTATTTATACAAATCCATATCATCCGTGCTTAACAACCTAACTCCAATAGTAACAGATGATTTATGATGATCAATAACAATGAAAGGAACAAAAACCAATACATACCTATTTGATGTAATAATCAAAATATGATTAACCATATTTATACATAGAAATAAATTACATAAGAATGCTTGATGATAAATGATAAATCACATATCATTATAATCAAAATCACATTACAAATACTTTATGAGTATTCATTCAATCACATATGATTACAATCATCATCACATCATTATACTTGGTTACAATTGATAAATCATATGTGATTAGAAAAATAACTACATCATAATACTTGTTAAGCATTGGTCAATCATCAATCTCATCTGATTATAGTCACATGTGATTAAACACATAATCACATCAACATGTTTGTCGATATATGATCAATAACATATGATTATAATCATAATCAAAATACCATACATGTTTCGCATTCATCAATCACATTTGATTACAATAATAATTACATCAGTATACTTATTGAGAAAATATAAATCACATATGATTAGAAACATAAATACAGAAGAAAAACTTACTTATTTGTACGAGAGGTTGCATCAAATGACATACATCTCCGAACTCGTTGTAGTATGCTTTAACTTGTTCAAAATAAGTTGCGCATCTCTAAAGCCAATACTAGAGCCCATATCCCTCTTAAAATGTCTGTAATCTACAGCCTTGCCCTTTACATACTAAAAACTGCCTTTCAAAGTTGATTTGAGTTTGTAAGCTTTTGTAGCACCCATTTTTTCAATAAAAGCCCGAACAATAAACTTCTTGTCGGAGTATGAAAGAGTCCTTGTACTTTTCAAGTGAAATGTATCTTCAAGCTCATTTTTATGATTTTCTTGAAACTTATCAAACCTACACTCATACATTCCTTTGACACGTTTTAGTATAGTTTTCGCTTTACACTCCGTAACCCTGTAGATTGTATTATATTCTATTGGATTCAATTTTAGTTTACCTATCCTGTTACAAACCAAAGACCTATGCTTTATTATATCATCAACTTTCCTTAATGTGTTCAGATGCACATCCAAAACCAGCCTTCTCTGCATATCTTTTATAAAAATTAACTCCCTCATCCACACCTTGAACTCGTTCTACTCTTTGAATTTGCATCATTACAAGAAGTAGAACATTCACCTGTATGATCAAATATGGAAAACATTTTAATGATATACTATTATAAAATAAACAGTTGAATATACATAAATAAATACAATGTAAAATCACAAGTGATTAATAATAAAATTACTTATATAATCATATGTGATTAAAAGAAATAATTAAACATAGATTAACTAAACATATGTCAATATTTATTCAAATATAAAAAATTGATAGTCACATATAACTAACACTATATTAAACATACTTATTAAAAAAATGTTGAATAATCACATAATATTAACAAAAAAGATTAAATTTAAAAAAATGAATTACTTATAATCACATGTGATTATATGAGGAATTCATTATTAATCACATATGATCATATAAGGAATTCATTATCAATCAGATGTGATTGTACATTACATACATTGATATATATATATATATATATATATATATATATATATATATATATATATATATATATATATATATATATATATATATATATATATATATATATATATTCAATTCTAATATACATCAATAATTAAAAAACAATAACTTGCTTATATAATCATAAAATATTAAATAAGTAATTAATTTTTTTTACCTAAGACACTAAAGTTTTGGATTTGATGACTTGAACGTTCAAAATCTTCATCCATGTAGCTTTGGATTTGATGACTTGAATGTTCAACATCGTCATTAACATCTTCAATACTAATTTAATCTTAATTACTAAAGAAACTCACATTATTGCATGTAAAAGACATTATCAAATAATAGAACCTATCATTAACAACATAAACAATTATTATTACAACAGATATTAATAATATATGAAATAAAAAACTGTAACATAAAATGTAAATGTTCATAATTATTATGATTATAACATATATCAATCATATGTGATTTTGAACATATATGACTAAAGCATTTAAGATTGTAACATATATTAATCATATATGATTTAAAGAATTGTATTATAGTTTATAACAGATATATGATCATAGGGTCACTAGAACATGATTGTTTGCTAAATGAGAGGAGCTTTTGGAGGCCAAAAGTGAATCTATTAATGGTGATAATTAATTCAATTAACCATGACTTTCTACTTTTAAATTGATGCATGTGCAGCAGCAACACAAACATTGAGGGATTTATTTAGAAACAAAAACCAAAAGTTCACATGCTTGCTGCTAGTGAAGACAAATCAAAAGTTAGGGGATTTATTTGTAGGTGAGGATTAGAATTTACTTTGAAGCATCTATAAAGTAAATTTGGTGCTTAATTGTTTGAAAAAAATAAATAACATGTTGAAGGCTGAAGTAACTACTGGAAAAGATCTTAATCACATGTGATTGAAGTAATAAGATTATAAACAAATACTAATCACATGTTTTTTTTTAATGTATTTTTTGGGTTTGAGCATTATAACAATCCTACAGTGAACATACAATCCTAATGCTTTGGATCTAAGTTCTCTCAAGTTGTACATGCAATTTTCATTTATCCAAAGCATGCACCCTAAATAGCATACAATTTAGAGATTTACAACATAAAACAAGTTTGATGAATACCTCTTGGTTGTAGCTTGTAGAACTTGGCCTTTCAAGAGCTTAGTACCTTAAATGTGATACATCAAATAAGTCACAAACACCAATAAAGATAGAGGATTATGAGAGAGAGGTTAGGAGGCACCAAAAATTGGCTAAGGTTTCTTCTTAGAAGTCCTGGCCAATTTTAAGAGTGTTAGCGGTTACATTTATAGTGTGGAATTCCTAGGTTTTCAACTTGTAAACCCTAATTCATTCACTTAGTCCTTTTATCTAACAACTCATTTGATAGCCTTTTGGATTAACTCTTTATGGACCCTCACACAGATTTAGTCAATTCCTAATCAACATGGATCATTAGCCCAAACTATATGTATCACTGATTTACTTAATTAGTCCCTGATAATTTAATCAGTATCTTTTGATCACTAAATTCATTCCTGATCGATACCAATTAAATAATATGATTTCTCAGTTAATATATTATTCTTATAATCTATTAATAAATCGCAAATAACCTCTTTCTCAAATATCCATCCTATCAAATTACTCCGGTGAAGGCAACCCAAAAGGACCATGCCACTATCGGTTCAAGTACATACCGATTATAGGTATGGGCTTAGACACCTAATCCAACAGTCTCCCGCTTGGATAAGTATAATAACTATAACTGGCAATGTAACTTCAAAATCCTATTAGCAATCGTAGCTCTCAAAATCCATTTTCCAACTCTGATCTAGTCAATCACTCATCCTTTAGATAAAGGATCATATAATCCTTTGTTCTTCAAGATATCTTGTGGACAAAGACATGGCATAAAGTCATACTCATTGTCTAGCAGTTTGTTTCCGGATTTCTGATTTATTTGAAATAGAACTCCTTGAACACATCAATGGGCCCGACACATAAGTCAAAATAAAATCATCGAGGGGCCCATGATATCGATTTTAATCCTCTTAGGATAAAAGGAACATATAAACTTCGACTTATATTCTTGTATTAATTACTTGTTAAATTATACACAACAACACGTTTTATAACATCAAGTTACTGATGCGTTTTTGTACTATCAATGCACAACCAACTCATAATCAACAACTCATATATCTTGGTTTGAAGACTATATGATATTATCGACTCACAATCACTCGACATAAATTCCATGAAGTGATTCGTGTGAGCGTGGGTTTAATCCAATACTCAAATCGTATTTCAGGAGCACTCATGAACGTTGTAGCAAACTTTGCTATGTCTAAACACGTTAAACAATCTACAAGCCAATTCAGGACATTCTAACTTCATAACCTACTTCCAAAGTATGATTGACTGTGGATAGTTCAAATAATAATATTATTCTAGAAGTCAAAACATGCAAAAAGTGAAACATAAAATAAAGAACCGACCAAAGATAGTAAACTTTACTTATAAGTAAAACCCTTATTATTTAATCATCAAATGTCAATTACATTTATTTATTACAAGTTTCTAACTGCCTATCTAATCACTAAAACAAATATCGTCTCTTAGGCCAATGCTCTTAGCATGATACCACGATCCTCTGACAATACCCTTTTCACTACGAGGAGTCCCTCTTCTACTTGATGTCTTATGAAGTGATATTTTTTGTCGATGTGCGTGGATCTGCCATGATCCCTTGGTTCCTTTGTTAAGGCAACCGCACCCTCGTTGTTACTGGAAAATCTCCATAGGCTCCTTTACAGCTGATACAACTCCAAGGTCTCCGATGATGTTCTTTAGCCATAGTTCCTCCTTCGACGCTTCGCTTGCTGCTATGTACACTGATTCGCATGTAGAATTAGCTACAGTCTCCTGTTTGGAACTTTTCAATGTTACTACTCCTCCATTTCGAGTAAATACCCAGCCTGACTGAGAGTGGAAATTATCTCTATTGGTCTGAAAGCTGGTGTCACTATACCATGTCACACTTAAGTCATCACTCCCACCGATAAGGACCCAGTACTTAGTCCTCCACGGGTACTTAAGAATGTACTTATTCTTTTACTCCTATTTATCAATATCCTTACCCCTAGAATGTAAGCAGCTTCCCCGAGGTCCTTCATAGCTAAACACATCCCAAGTCAGGACTTAACTTCCTTCAAGGTTGGAACGTCGTTTCCTATGAGTAGTATGTCATCAACATATAATACCAGAAAGCTAACTATACTCCCACTAGCTATGACATATACGCAGGACTCATCCTCACTTCTCAAAAAACCAAACTCTTTGACTTCTCATTGAAACAAAGATTCCACCTGCGAGATGCTTTCTTTAATCCATAAATGGATTTCTCAAGCTTACACACTCTATTAGGGTATTTCGCAACTACAAAACCCTCTGGCTGACACATGTAAACATCCTCAGCCAACATCCCATTAAGGAAAGCAATTTTGAGATCCATCTGCCATATTTCATAATCATGAAATGCAGTTATTGCTAGATAACCCTTATAGATTTAATCTTCGCTACTGGTGAGAAGGTCTCGTCATAGTCAACTCCAGGAGTTTGAGTAAAGCCCTTCACAGCCAATCGCGCCTTATATGTGTGTACTTTCCCATCCATGTCGGTGTTCTTCTTAAAGATCCATTTGCACCCGACCATCTTACAACCTGGTACATTGTCATCCTAGTTCCAAAGTTGATTGTCATACATGGACTGAATCTCGCCGTCCATCGCCTCTTTCCACTTTGCAGGCTGTTGGCCCGCCATGGCTTCCTTGTAGTTGTTAGGTTCATCCAAATTTATCAGTGTGCTATCACAACTAAACGTATCATCTTCACTTGTTATATGAAAACCATATAAAATAGCTGGAACACTAATTCTAATCGAACGTCTCAGAGGTAAGGACTCGTCAACTGGTTCAACAAGAGTCTCATCCTCAGGTAGAGCGTTAGTGTTGGAGGTTCCTTCATCGCTTAAATCTTGAAGTTCTTCAAGGTCAATATTCCTCCCACTGTCCTATTGGCATATGAGCTCTCTCTCTCTCTCTCTCTCTCTCTCCCTCATGCGCCCGCGCGCGTGAAAAAGACCTCTCCTCGCATCGAAGACAACATTTTCACTCGGTCTATAGAAGAGATATCCAAAAGACTTATGTGGATAGCCGATGACAATACAACGCTCACTATGAGGCTCAAGTTTGGCGTGAGTCCCTCGTATTACAAAATCCTCGCAAGCCCAAACCTTGATATGCGCTAATGATGGAACCTTCCATGTCCATATTTCGTGAGGTGTTTTGGCAAGCTTCTTAGTTGGGACTAGATTAAGAATATGATCGGCAGCCTCTAAGGCGTAACCCAAGAATGATATAGGTAACAATGCTCGAATCATCATGGAACGAACCATATCCAACAAGGTTCGATTGTTTCTCTCGGCCACACCATTAAGTTGCAATGTCCTAGGTGGCGTCAAATGTGAAACAATTCCACATCCTTTAAGATAGTCGTGGAGCTCAATACTAAGATACTCACCATATCGATCGGATCGAAGCATATTTATCTTCCTGCCCAATTGATTCTCCACTTCTTGCTTAAACTCTTTGAACTTTTCAAAGTTTTCCGACTTGTGCTTGATTAAGTAGATATATCCATATCTGCTATAATCGTCGGTAAAGGTTACATAGAAGCGGTTAGCATCCCTTGTGGCGGATCTGAAGGGTCAACACATCGGTGTGCATGAGATCCAACAAACCCTCACCTCTTTTACAAGTACCAACGAAAGGTGACTTGGTCATTATTCCAAACTAACTAGATTCGCACATGTCATCCGACTTTAAGTCAAATGACTCCAACACTCCATCCTTTTGGAGTTAGGCTATGTGCTTCTTCTTGACATGTCCAAGACGACAATGCCACAAGCATGCCTTGTCCAAACCATTGGACGAATTAATATGCAATACATTATTTCCTAAGTTGTCTATAACCATCACCGTTTCATATATACCATTACATGGCAATGCTTCAAAAAAAAATTTACTATTATAAAAAGCATTAATAGAACCAATTTCATTGTTAAATGAGAATCTAAAACCTTGTTTATACAAACCATGAAAAGAAATAATGTTTCTCTCCATATCTGGCAAGTAGCAACAATCTTTGAGATATAACCCTAAACCATTACTAAGCAATAAAGAATAAACACCAATCTTGGTGACAGGCAATGCTTTCCTATTCCCCATGATCAAGTTCATCTTCAATTGCTCCACATCCCTACTTCTTCTTAGACCCTGCAATTCAGAACAAATGTGAAAACCACATCCTGTATCATGGATAGTATGTGATGAGTTTTAAATTGAACAGTGTAAATACTTGCGAAGGTGGGCTTTGTCTTACCATCCTTAATGTCATGTAAGTATTTAGGGAAGCTTCGTTTCTAATGCCCTTTTCATGACAATTGAAGCACTCTGCTTCCTTTGGATTGGATGAGGGAGTAGCGGAACCACCTTTGGACCCACTAGAAGAGGATCCATCATGAGACTTTCCCTTATGATTCTTTGAAGAAGCTTTCCTCTTCTATCCCTTCCCATGTCCAATTTCCAAGACTGGGGCAGCAACAGTAGGAGTGGGTACAACAGATTATCTTTTAAACTACTTTCAGCAGTTCTTAGTAGGCCTTGAAGCTTGCTTAGAGTGACTTCCTCATTGTTCATATGATAAGTCATTTTGATCTGATCATAAATAGGAGGCAAAGCGTGTAGGATAATGTCAATAGCCAACTCTTCGTCAACATTGACATTCAACTTTAGCAAGCAGTCCACATATCTTTGCATATTGTGCAAGTGGGTCGTGATGGACTCTCCATCCTTCATTTTTGTTGTTATCATGGAGGCAATGATCTCATACCTTTCTTGTCGAGCATTCTGATGGTACCTTTCCATCAAGTCTTCGTGCATATCGAAAGGCTAGAAGTACTCGTAGGACTTCTAAAGCTCAGAAATCATAGTGGCTAGAATGATGCATGACACCTTTCTCGTGTCCTTCTCATGAGGCCTATACTCAGCTAGTTGCTCAGGAGTAGCAGTTTCTTCATCGATCACCTTTAGCTCTTTGTCGATGATATATTCCTTTTCCTCGTAGCTAATGGCCATGCGAATGTTCCGAATCCATTCGTTGAAATTTGACCCATCGAAAATGACCCTCCCACATAAATTCATGAGGGAGAAAGAGTCGGAAGAGTTTGAGTTTGAAGCATTGATTGAGGTAGACATCTGAAAAATAAGAGTAAGTTTTATTAGATACAAATTCCTTAATATAACACCCAAATGAAATATTAAGGCCATGACCCAAACACAATAATTCACAACTTAGAAAAGGGATGTCGTAATCTAATTGCAAATTATTTGAAGGGAGGTAAATGAAGATTTACCAATTTTCACCACCCAAAACCAAAATTTAAAAGAAGTAAGTTTTATAAAATCCTAGATCTTTGAGATTCATTGAACCTTTCAATGGCATGTTTAATCTCGATTATACCCCTCAAGTTTGTGAATGGGATACAGAGGATCACAAACAAGATGTGAATAAACATGCTAATATGTGTGGTATTCTTCATGTCATTTATCACCTAATGAACGTTCCGGTGAACCAGACACTCTCCGTTGATCTACGACAAACATCTTGATACCCTTTGCCACTCTTGTTAGTCCAAATTAGTTTGTCGGTAAACCACAAACGCTCCACTAACGACCTGCCAAGTTCCAAAGTGAAATTTCATGGAATAGCACAATTTTCACATTTTTCCTAAAGTAACTAAGATTGGGAATTTATAAAAAAAAACATTTAGTTACTTTTATAATTATCATTATACTTTTTAATGAGCATTAATGTCATATCCTACCCGTTCGGCTAACGACCCTCCACTAGTCAAGGAAGCGGTGGGTGAGAGTGGACACTCATTCAATCACCATTTTATAGACAATTTCCTTATACCCCCATATAGACCATCTTCATGAATGAGGCCTACTAATGGTAACACTGACTATCTTATATATAAATAAAAGTATTAAGTTATTAATATTATAATATTATAAGGGTTGAAAAATTTTAAACTTTTAAAACTCTAGGGGTTGATAATTTAAATATTTCAAAATCAAAACTTTTTAATCAAATTTTAAATTTGAAAAGTTGAGGGCAAGCTTTTGAAACTTTTCAAAACCTCTTAGATGAAATTTGAAAACAATTAAATTAATCATATAATTTATCTATATCACAAAATTTGACCAAATCTAATTTCATATAGAAAGACAATTTAAATCAAATTCAAAAATAATTAATTTATCACATAAACAAGTAATTATCACAAAATTTAACATTTATCCTTCAATTACATGAGGATAATCATTACCTTATCATAAAAATTGAATTTTATCAGTCAAAACAATTCGTAGTAATGATCCTAATCCAATTCTGACCAAAAACCCGAAAATCTGCAAACAGATGATCCAACTCAATGAATCAGGCAATGGACTCGTCGAGTTCCTTCATAGGACTCGTCGAGTCCACCAGTTAGAGAGCAGATTTCAATTTTCTTCAACTTTGCACAATTATCTAATGCATCTATATAACAAAAAGCAACCTAGGCTCTGATACCACTGTTGGGTTTTGAGCACTATAACAATCCTATGGTGGACATACAACCCTAATGCTTTGGATCTAAGATTTCTCAAGTTATACATGCAATTTTCATTTATCAAAGCATGAACCCTAACTAGCATGCAATTTAGAGATTTACAACAGAAAACAAGTTAGATAAATACCTCTTGGTTTTAGCTTTTAGAACTTGGTATTTTAAGAGCTTAGTACCTCAAATGTGATACCTCAAATAAGTCACAAACACCAAGAACAATGGAGGATTATGAGAGAGAGAGAGAGAGAGGTTAGGAGGCACCAAAAATCGGATAGGGTTTCTTCTTGGAAGTCTTGGACGATTTTAGGGGTTTTAGGGGTTACATTTATAGTGTGGAATTCCTAAGGTTTCAACTTTTAAACCCTAATTCATTCACTTAGACCTTTAATCTAATAACTTATTTGATAGTCTTTTGGACTAAATCTATGTGAGGGTCCATGAAGAGTTACTCACCATGGATCATTAGCCCAAACTATATGTATCACTGATTTACTTAATTAGTCCCCGGTAATTTAATCAGTCTCTTTTGATCACTAAATTAATCATAAATTAATTCCAGATCAATACCAATTAAATAATATTATTTCCCAATTAATATATTATTCTTATAATATATTAATAAATCACAAATAACGTCTTTCTCAAATATCCATCCTATCAAATTTCTCCGGTGAAGGCAACCCAAATGGACCATGCTACTATCAGGTCAAGTACATACCGGTTATAGTTATGGGCTAGACACCTAATCTAACAGTCTCCCACTTGGATGAGTGTAATAACTATAACTGCCAATGTAACTTCAAAGTCCGATTAGCAATCGTAGCTCTCAAAAGCTGCTTTCCAACTCTGATCTAGTCAATGACTCGTCCTTTAGATAAGGGATCATATAATCCTTTGTTCTTCAAGATATCATGTGGAAAAAGACATGGAATAAAGTGATACTCATTGTCCAGCAGTTTGTTTCCTGATTTCTAATTTGTTTGACGTAGAACTCCTTTGAACACATCAATTGAGTCCTGACCGGGCCCGACACATAAGTCAAAATAAAATCATCGAGGGGCCCATGATATAGCTTTTAGTCCTCTTAGTATAAAAGGAACAGATAAACTTCGACTTATATGCTTGTACTAATTACTTGTTAAATTATACACAACAACACGTTTTATAACATCAAGTTACTGATGGGTTTTTGTACTAACAATAAACAACCAACTCCTAATCAACAACTCATATATCTTGGTTTGAAGACTATACGATATTATTGTCTCACAATCACTCGTGATAAAATCCATGAATTGATTCATGTGAACGTGGGTTTAATCCAATACTCAAATCTTATTTCAGGAGCACTCTTGAACATTGTAACAAACTTTGCTATGTCTAAACACTTTAGACAATATACAAGCCAGTTCAGGACAATCTAACTTCATAACCTACTTCCAAAGTATGATCGATTGTGGATAGTTCGAATAATCATATTATTTTGGAATTCAAAACATGCAAAAAGTGAAAGATAAAATAAATAATTAACCAAAGACAGTAAACTTTACTTATAAATAAAACCCTGATTATTTAATCATCAAATGTCAATTACAGTTGGTTATAACAAGTTTCTAACTGCCTATCTAATAACTAAAACCAATATTGTCTCCTAGGCCAATGCTCTTAGCATGCTGCAAATGCTTAACCCTACTTAGTCCATTTGTAACGGGATGTGATGGGTTATCCTCTGGAGATACCCTCTTCGCTACGAGGAGTCCCTCTTCTACTCAATGTCTTATGAAATGATATTTTTTGTCGACGTGCATGGATCTACCACGATCCCTTGGTTCCTTGGTTAAGGCGACCCCACCCTCATTGTCACTGGAAAATCTCCATAGACTCCATTACAACTGGTACAACTCAAAGGTCTTTGATGAAGTTCTCTAACCATATTGCCTCTTTCGATGTTTCACTTGCTGCTATATACTCTGATTGGCACATTGAATCAGCTACAGTCTCCTGTTTGGAACTTTGCCATGTTATAGCTCCTTCATTTAGGGTAAATACTGTTGGATAAGGTGTCTAAGTCCATAACTTATTTGGTACATACTTGACCCGACCCGGCATGGTCCATTTGGGTTGCACTTCACCCGAACTATTTATGGATAATTTTATGAGAGTTATACACATATGTTTATTAATATATTATAAGTTATAATATATTAATATGAAGTCATGTTATTTAATTAGTCTTAATCTTAAATTAATTATGAATTAATTTAGAGATTAAAAGGAAGACTAATTAGATTGTGGGCTATTGGTTTTATATAGTGTGGGCTAACACTCATTTGTTAATGGGCTAGGCTTGTATGGAAGTCCATGGATGAACCATGGAGGTTTTAACCCATGGATCCTTGGAAAAGGAAAGGTCATGGGTTATTAGGGTTTCACCCTAATCATGTACACTATATAAGCATGCTTATGTTGCATGAAATAGCCACTAGTGTGACTAGTGTGGTTTTTTTTGTGTGTGGCCGATTTTATAAGTGTGTATACACTCTCTCAAAGTTTTCCAAGAGTTTGTGGTGATTTGTGATTCCATTTGAGGCATTCACACTATTGGTGCTTGGCCCTCAAACTCCTTAGGAATCAAACACATCATCAAAAGGTATGTAATCTCATCTAATTCTTTTATGTTTAAAAGTACCCCATGCCATGTTAGATAGGTTATGAACCTTGGAAAATTATTATTTTGCATGTATTTAGACAAACATAGAGCCAAGGTTTATTAGGGTTGCATGCACACTTAGGAAGTGTTAGATTGCTCAAAACCCAACAATGGTATCAGAGCCTAGGCTTGCTTGTTTGATACTTGATGCAAAATAGTGAAAAAAGTTGAAATTGTTGTTGTCTGGCTGATGGACTCGCCGAGTCCATGGGGGGACTCGCCGAGTTCAAGTCAAAAATCATCCTACTCGCCGAGTAGGTTCGTGCACTCGGCGAGTAGAATGATCAGAATGCAGAATTTCGACTTTTGCTGCTGGAAATGGACTAGAAACATTACCCTAAACTGTTTTGGTGTTTTAAAACTTGTTTTAGTTGGAGTAATGGTTGTTCTAATCCATTTACAATAGCATATATCAAAATTCCATGATTTTTATGTGTTCATATAATTCTTGAAATTTTGATGATCATGTTCATGTTCTTATGAATTTAGAAGACGATAGGAATTATTTGCTGAATTGTTTAGGATTAATTCTTGATCATTTATGTGTTTTAATGGAGTCCATAATTTGTCCTCAAGTTATGGATATCCAAAGGTCACTTTTCTTTAACACACATTAAAAACACATAAGTTACATAAAATGAAGAGTCTTCATTTTATGAACCTTTAATTCATAAGTTATGAAATGAAAAGTTTTGAAGAGTTACAAAACTTGCCCTCAAGTTTTGGAATTTGGAAAAGTTTCACACACTTTAATAAACTTTAATTCCAACACTTAGAATTTTAAAAGTTAAAATTCAACACTTATACTATTTATAACATTAATGGTTAATTATATATATGTGTATAAGAACAAGTCGTTTTACCGTTAGTAGGCCTCATTCACGAAGCCGGTCTATAAGGTGGGTATAAGGTTGTTGCCTATAAAATGGCAACTTAATGGGTGTCTACTCTCACCCACCGCTTGCTTGATCGGTGGAGGGTCGTTAGCCGAACGGGTAGGACAATGACTTTAAATTCTCATTAAAAGTATAATGATTATTATAAAGTAACTAAATATTTTTTATTTAATTCCCAATCTTAGTTACTTTAGGAAAAATGTGAATTTGGTGCTAGCCCATGGAATTCACACTTTGTACCTTACCAAGTCGTTGGTGGAGCGTGTGTGGTTAACCGGCACACTAACTTGGACTAGTAAGGATCACGAAGGGTGACTTAATGTTTGTCATAGATCAATGGAGCGTGTGTGGTTAACCGGCACATTGATTGGGTGATAATATTAAGGGTACCAAGTGAATTGGTATGGTTATTCACACCTTGTTTTGTGATCCTCGGCATCCCAGTCACAAAATTTGAGAGGGCACACTCGAGATTGAAACATGCCATTGAAAAGTTCAATGAATCTCAAAAGATCTAGGAATTTCAAATCCAATTAAAACCTAATAAATTATTTCGTTTTTCATGGTGGAAATTGGTGAATCGTCATTCGCCTACCTTCAAATATTTTATAGCTTGGATTACGGCATCCCTCTTCCAAATTATAAAATATTGTGTTGGGTCCTAGCCTTAATATTTCATATTGGGTGTTATATTAAGGATTTTGAATCAACTAACTTGATTTTCTCCCATTATAGATGTATGGTTCAGACAACTATGATCTTCCCAAATCTCTTGAAGATGGTGTCCCTCAACATCATGTTTCACTTCCTCCACTTCCTCCAATTATTCTCCCTCACCCAAAAGTTCTTGAAAAGTTTAAGGTCACTCAATCCCTATTGGCAAGCATAGTCTATGTGTGCTCACATCTTGGAGATAAAGTCACATATTGACAAGTCGGGAGAGTTGGGTGTCAAAGTCTCGTGAAAGTTGGATGTTCAATCACTTTCTTAGTAACATAGTGAGTCTCTTTGGGACTACTATGAGACAGACTGTGACATGACCCTTAATGATGTTATCTATTTGCTTGGTGTTATGGAATCAGCAATGATTTGGAACACTAGTAAAGCAAATTTGATTAAAAGAACAACTTCCCAAGTCTTAAATGGACATTGACAATGGTAGCATTGGATATCTAGAAAAAGATTTCTCTTCCCAATGGAAAGGGATCGGCTATACTCAACTCGGTTGACCAAATGGTAAAGAGAAAGGCTAAGTCTGAGATAGTCCCATGTGCCATTACCAAAGGGTCCATGTGTTTTGTTGCCAAAGGAAGGGGCATTGGTTGCGAAGCTGCCCTATTCACCTGAAAGGTCATAAGGTTGATCAAGTCAAGAGGTTTGACTCTACTTCGGGTAAAGTCCACTGTCTAACTCTATTAAGTTCCTATTTGGAGTTTCTTATTACATAATGTGAATGGGCCACATGCTGATGTTTTTAAGAATCAAAGAAAAGATAGGAAGCTTAAAGTAAGTATATGTTGATTCTGATTGCGAAGGTGGGTTTCGATCGCATGGTTCGGCAATCAGAATTTTGAGTTGTTGCTTAAGAGTTATAATATATTGCTTATGAATAGATAACAACAAGGTTTTCATGTGGATTGTAAGGATAAGTTTTTCCGCAAAGTTTAAAAAAAAGGGTTTTAATTTTATTTATTTTAAAAATATCCTTACAATGGCATCTGTGGAAAATTGTTGCTTATATGTTTCCAGTAATAGCAATATTGGAAAGTGGATTTGATTCTTTCATTTGTGGTAGTGTCTGAATTTACCAAATGAAGAAAGTTTTTCATCACCCAAGTTTCAATTGGACAGAAACTTGGAATCATACAAGTTGTATTGTATGATGAATGAGAATTTTCATCTTTGAAAATTAAGACTAACTCTTTGATCACATGTATATGTGAGTCAATTGAAGGACTAAGGAATTAGGTACACCGGGTGTGCGCTGGTCAAGGTCCACCACAAAGATTGATTTGTCATGATTTACTAAAGATTAGTAAATATGATTATACTTATAAGGTTAAGTATAATTCTGTAACATTGGAAAAGTTACAATGTATGACAAAACAAATGAGAAGAATCAAATTAGGCAGAAAGATAAAAGTTTCTCAAATCTGAAAGGATGGGAGAGTACTTTAGCATCATATTTCATGATCATCTTAATGATTATGAAACCATATCACAAATTCATACTCTAAGGACGTCTTAGTGTATTTTTATGGCTAAGAAGAGAGGTCATGAATTGTTGGATTGGTTAAAATCAAGAAGATGAGTCATACTTCGTTCCAAAACAATTCTTAGAGTCATACTCCAAGATTGTAACCTTGAGTGACATAAAGGAAGATTTATTAACACTAGTCAAATGTAAGAGTAAAATGTTTTCTACTCTTGTACATTTGAGATTGGTAAGTTGTGATGTCTTGGATGAGACAAAGACCAACTAAGACCAATTGTGTGAAGTGTTAGTCTTGATAAGAATCCGCACTATCCCTTGAATATTTGTTTTGTCAAGGAATGGTTCTTGACTGGGGAAACTTATATGTCAAGGGGACAGTGGAAGCCTTAAAGATCCTGAAAAAGTTTCAAGATTTAATCAAGAGTAAAACCTGTAATTTATCACTAGCACACGACTTAAGGTTTGCAACCTATCGTGTTGACATAATTCTTATTTCTGTACCTACTTCTAATAAGTTGAATTTGCATGTGAGTTATCAGAGTTCAACTTGGAAGCATTGGTGGGCCTTGTGCTACCAAGGTGACAAGAAACTAAGACTGAACCAGTTTAATCCATGTAAGGCTGAATTTGTCACTAACCTTATCTTGTGATTATGGTTTTGACAAATTCACATGGATAGGAACTCATACACTATAAAATCTAAGTGTCATAAGGTTTCTCTCCGATTCATGAAAATGATGGTGAGTAAACGCTTTCACTAAGTAGATTTTACGTAGATATCAATAGTGTTATTTGCATTTTCAAAAGTCGTTAGTGGAGCGCATGTGGTTAACCGGCACACTAACATGGACTTGTGAGAAATGGCAAATGCCTAAGCAATTGAGACTATGATTACGACATCCCTTTTCATAGTTCTGAAAATTGTTTAAACACACATGTGAGCTATCTAAGAAAGGGTGTATGAATCTAAATTTCAGAAGTCCAGCAGATTTCTGGAAATATGTCAGAGCTAGTGGGAGCATAAGTGTTATGCTGATAATCATCATGTTAGTGGGAGCATGATTATTACTTTTAGTGTTGCAAGTTAGCAATGTTAATTATAGAAAACAAAGTTTCAATTCGTGAAGTTGCAGGGGTTGAAAAGTTGTTTTGCTATAATTAAGGGAGAGGAAATTATACTTCATTTCAATTCTAAAGCTTAGATTGAGATTTTAATCATCTTTAGTCAAGAATATATATATATATATATATATATATATATATATATATATATATATATATATATATATATATATATATGAATTTTATGTTGGAATGGTTCAACTTGAAGAAATTCTATATATGTTGCGTTTTCAAAATTCGATTATGATTACGGCATCCCTCTTCATAGTTAAATTTTGAAAACATGGCAAATAAAAAAAAATATATTAGCAAAAGACTGGTCTAGTATCATGTCTTTATGTGAGACATCATGAATCGTGTCCCATATGCTTCGGATATAGGATCAATTTCATGTGCTATAATATTCATCATTTCTAAATTTTCCAAATGCTCAGGGCATTTGGAAGGAAAAAGTCTAGAACTGGATATCACTAAAGTGATTAAGCAATTGTCGAGGACAATCTGAGGTTTGCCAAAGATTGATTGCTCAGGGACATTTGGAAGTATAGTGTTAATTTTGGCAGGACCATATTGACATTTTCTAAAAAGAGGTAACTCTTTTTCAGAAGTGATAGTCAAAATGGGACTATGGAAATGTCTCCATAAGTGGAAGTTATTCAATCTATATGTAAGATTAGAAAACCTTAATGCAAGAAGGATGTTCAAAGCAATGTACTTTGAATATGAGACTTCCGTTCCATAGAAGTTGACCTTCTTTGGAATACTCTGTAATGACTGGTGACAAGGTTTTGGTGACTTTGTGAATAATCATTACAAGAGGAACATTGCATAAAAGTTTAAAATCTAACAGACTTTTTGGTAAATGATAGGAATCGGGAATTCTCACATTTACAATAAGGATTTGGGATTGTGAAATGAGTATCATTGGAATCATGTTCAATTGATCTACATCACAATGTAAGGATCATAGACAAACATAGTGTGCATACTTGGAGTATGGCATAACTATTGTTTTAGAAAAACAAAGTGTACATGCCAGGAGCATGGGACGACTGTTGTTTTTATTCAAGTCTTAAGTTGATTGATTGAAACATTATACAATGAATAATGTGTAATCAATATGGTGATAAATAAAAGGTGGTTCTATTTATATTCAAAAGGGTTCTGAGACCATATTGGATTCGATTATTATTGTGTTTCACTTTGCATGTTTTGACTTCCAAAATAGCTAGGTTATTCTTTCCGAATGACTAAGTTATTTAAACACTCCACAGTCGTTCATATGTTGGAAGTAGGTATGAACCAAGACTGTCATGAATCGAGTTTGTAGATGGCTAAATGGGTTTAGTCATAGCAATGGTTGCTACAACATTCATGAGTGCTCATAAGTTATGAGTATTGGAATAAACCCACGCTCACTTGTATCACTTCATGGAATTTATCTCGAGTGATCGTGAGACGGTAATATTATATAAATCTTCAAACCTAGAGATATGAGTTGTTACTTATGAGTTGGTTGTGCATTGATTGCACGTAAACGCATCAGTAACTTGATGTTATAAAACGTGCCTTTGTGTACAATTCAACAAGTAGTAGAACAAGCATATGAGTCGAAGTTTATCTGTTCCTTCTAGAAATAGAAGCGATATTTGGGCCCCTCGATGATTTTGTTGTGACCTATGTACCGGCCGGTCAGAACTAAATTGATGTGTTCGATTAAGTTCTTTGTCAAACAAATCGAAAAATCGGGAAAAAAACTGTTGGACAATAAGTACGACGTTGTTCCATGTATTTGTCCGGCTGATATCATGAGAACAGAGGATTATATGATCATTTATCTAAAATGGCGCTTCATAGTTCAACAGAGTTTTCCAAGTGGGAGTCTGTTGGATAAGGTGTCTAAGTCATAACTTATTTGGTACATACTTGACCCGACCCGGCATGGTCCATTTGGGTTGCACTTCACCCGAACTATTTATGGATAATTTTATGAGAGTTATACACATATGTTTATTAATATATTATAAGTTATAATATATTAATATGAAGTCATGTTATTTAATTAGTCTTAATCTTAAATTAATTATGAATTAATTTAGAGATTAAAAGGAAGACTAATTAGATTGTGGGCTATTGGTTTTATATAGTGTGGGCTAACACTCATTTGTTAATGGGCTAGGCTTGTATGGAAGTCCATGGATGAACCATGGAGGTTTTAACCCATGGATCCTTGGAAAAGGAAAGGTCATGGGTTATTAGGGTTTCACCCTAATCATGTACACTATATAAGCATGCTTATGTTGCATGAAATAGCCACTAGTGTGACTAGTGTGGTTTTTTTTGTGTGTGGCCGATTTTATAAGTGTGTATACACTCTCTCAAAGTTTTCCAAGAGTTTGTGGTGATTTGTGATTCCATTTGAGGCATTCACACTATTGGTGCTTGGCCCTCAAACTCCTTAGGAATCAAACACATCATCAAAAGGTATGTAATCTCATCTAATTCTTTTATGTTTAAAAGTACCCCATGCCATGTTAGATAGGTTATGAACCTTGGAAAATTATTATTTTGCATGTATTTAGACAAACATAGATCCAAGGTTTATTAGGGTTGCATGCACACTTAGGAAGTGTTAGATTGCTCAAAACCCAACAAATACCCAGCCAGACTGAGAGCGGAAGTTATCCCTGTCAGTCTGAAAGTTGGCGTCACTATACCCTGTCACTCTCAAGTCATCACTCCCACCGAGGATAAGGACCCAGTCCCTAGTCCTCCACAGGTACTTAAGAATGTTCTTTACTGTTATCCAGTGAGTTCTACCAGGATTCCATTGATATCGACTAACCATGCTCAAGGCAAAAGCCACATCAGGGAGATTACATGTCATAGCATACATGATTGAGCCAACGATATAAGCATATGGTACTCAACTCATTTATGCTATTTCGGCATCGGTACTCGGACTCTGAGTCTTACTCAGTTTGGTATTGCTTTGGATAGGCAATTCTCCTTTCCTAGAATTCTCCATGTTGAAACGTTTCAACCCCTTATCCAAGTAGGTACTTTGACTAAGTCCTATTAGTCTTTTACTCCTATTAATCAATATCTTTATCCCTAGAATGTAAGAAACTTCCCCGAGGTCCTTCATAGTGAAAGACTTCCCAAGCTAGGACTTAACTTCCTACAAGGTTGGAATGTCGTTTCCTATGAGTAGTATGGCATCCACATACAATACCAGAAAGCTAACTATACTCCCACTAGCTCTGACATATACGTAGGACTCATCCTCACTTCTCGAAAAACCAAACTCTTTGACTTCTCGTCGAAACAAAGATTCCATCTGCGAGATGCTTGCTTTAATCCATAAATGGATTTCTCAAGATTACACACTTTATTAGGGTACTTCGCATCTACAAAATCCTCTGGCTGACACATGTAAACATCCTCAGCCAACTTCCCATTAAGGAAAGTAATTTTGAAATCCATCTGTCATATTTCATAATCATGAAACGCAACTATGGGTAGCATAACCCTTATAGATTTAATCTTCACTACTGGTGAGAAGGTCTCATCATAGTCAACTCCAGGAGTTTGAGTAAAGCCCTTCGCAACCAATCGCTCCTTATATTTGTGTACTTTCCCATCCATGTCGGTCGTCTTCTTAAAGATCCATTTTCACCCGACCGCCTTACAACCGTACATTTTCAACCAAGTTCCAAACTTGATTGCCATACATGGACTGAATCTCGTTGTCCATCACCTCTTTCCACTTTGCAGACTCTTGGCCTGCCATGGCTTCCTTGTATTTGTTAGGTTCATCCAAATTTATCTGTGTACTATCACAAATAAATGTATCACCTTCACTTTTATATGAAAACAATATAAAACAAGTGAAACACTAACTCTACTGGAACGTCTCAGAGGTAAGGACTCGTCAACTAGTTCAATAGGAGTCTCATCCTCAGGTTGAGCGCTAGTGTTGGAGATTCCTTCATCGATTAAATCTTGAAGCTCTTCAAGCTCAATTTACCACCCACTGTCCTATTGGCATATGAGCTCTCTCTCTCTCTCTCTCTCTCTTGTGAAAGACACCTCTCCTCGTCTTGTGAAAGCCTCGCAACCCCAAACCTTGATATGCGGTGTTTTGGAAAGCTTCTTGGTTCGGACTAGATTAAGGATATGGGCAACCTTCTCTAAGACATTCAACTTTAGCAAGCAGTCCTCATATCTTTGCATATTGTGCAAGTGGGCCGTGATGGACTCCCCACCCTTCATTTTTGTTGTTATCATGGAGGCAATGATCTCATACCTTTCTTGTCGAGCATTCTGATGGTACCTTTCCATCAAGTCTTGGTGCATCTCGAAAGGCTAGAAGTACTCGTAGGACTTCTAAAGCTCAGAAATCATAGTGGCTAGAATGATGCATGACACCTTTCTCGTGTCCTTCTCATGAGGCCTATACTCAACTAGTTGCTCAGGAGTAGCAGTTTCTTCATCAATCACCTTTAGCTCTTTGTCGATGATATATTCCTTTTCCTTGTAGCGAGTGGCCATGCAAATGTTCCGAATCCATTCGTTGAAATTTTACCCATCGAAAATGACCCTCCCACATAAATTCATGAGGGAGAAAGAGTCGGAAGAGTTTGAGTTTGAAGCATTGTTTGAGGTAGACATCTTAAAAATAAGAATAAGTTTTATTAGATAGAAATTCCTTAATATAACACCCAAATGAAATATTAAGGCCATGACCCAAACACAATAATTCACAAATTAGAAAAGGGATGTCGTAATCTAATTGCAAATTATATGAAGGGAGGTAAATGAAGATTTACCAATTTTCACCACCCAAAACCAAAATTTAAAAGAAGTAAGTTTTATAAAATCCTAGATCTTTGAGATTCATTGAACCTTTCAATGGCATGTTTAATCTCGATTATACCCCTCAAGTTTGTGAATGGGATATAGAGGATCACAAACAAGGTGTGAATAAACATGCTAATATATGTGGTACTCTTCATGTCATTTATCACCTAATGAATGTTCCGGTGAACCACACACTCTCCATTGATCTACGACAAACATCTTGCTACCCTTTGCCACTCCTGTTAGTCCAAATTAGTTTGTCGGTAAACCACACACGCTCCACTAACGACTTGGCAAGTTTCAAAGTGAAATATCATGGAATAGCACAATTTTCACATTTTTCCTAAAGTAACTAAGATTGGGAATTTAGATAAAAAAACATTTAGTTAATTTTATAATTATCATTATACTTTTTAATGAGCATTAATGTCATATCCTACCCGTTCGGCTAACGACCCTCCACTAGTCACCCACATTCAATCGCCATTTTATAGACAATTTCTTTATACCCCCCTTATAGACCATCTTCGTGAATAAGGCCTACTAATGGTAAGACTGACTCTTATATATATATATATATATATATATATATATATATATATATATATATATATAAGTATTAAGTTATTAATATTATAATAGTATAAGGGTTGAATTTTAAACTTTTAAAACTCTGGGGTTTAGAATTTAAATATTTCAAAATCAAAACAAATTTTAAATTTGAAAACTTGAGGGCAAGTTTTGAAACTTTTCAAAACCTCTTAGATCAAATTTGAAAACAATTAAATTAATCATGTAATTTATCTATATCACAAAATTTGGCCTAATCTAATTTCATATAGAAAGATAATTTAAATCAAATTCTACAAATAATTAATTTATCACATAAACATGTAAGTATCTCAAAATTTGACAATTATCCTTCAGTTGGATGAGGATAATCATTACCTGATCATAAAAAACGAATTTTATCAGTTAAAACAATTTGTGGTAATGATCATAATCCACTTCTGGCCAAAAAAAACCCAAAAATCTGCAAACAGATGATCTAACTCATTGAGTCGGGCAATGGACTCGTCGAGTTCCTTCATAGGACTCATTGAGTCAACCAGTCAGAGAGCAAATTTCACTTTGCTTCAACTTTGAACAATTAACCAATGCATCTATATAACAGAAAACACCCTAGGCTCTGATACCACTGTTAGGTTTTGAGCACTATAACAATCATATGGTGAACATACAACCCTAATGCTTTGGATCTAAGTTTTCGTAAGTTATACATGCAATTTTCATTTATCCAAAGCATGAACCCTAACTAGCATATAATTTAGAGATTTACAACAGAAAACAAGTTAGATGAATACCTCTTGGTTGTAGCTTGTAGAACTTGGCATTTCAAGAGATTAGTACCTCAAATATGATACCTCAAATAAGTCACAAACACGTAGAACAATGGAGGATTATGAGAGAGAGGCTAGGAGGCACCAAAAATCTGCTAGGGTTTCTTCTTGGAAGTCTTGGCCGATTTTAGGAGTGTTAGGGGTTACATTTATAGTGTGGATTTCCTAGGGTTTCAACTTGTAAACCCTAATTCATTTACTTAGTCCTTTAATCAAGTAACTCATTTGATAGCCTTTTGGACTAACTTTTCATAGACTCTCACATAGATTTAGTCCATTCCTAATCAACATGGATCATTAGCCAAACTATATGTATCACTTATTTACTTAATCAGTCCCCGATAATTTAACCAGTCTCTTTTGATCACTAAATTAATTCCAAATTAATTCATGATCAATACCAATTAAATTATATGACTTCTCAGTTAATATATTATTCTTATAATATATTAATAAATCACAAGTAACTTCTTTCTCAAATATCCATCCTATCAAATTGCTCCGGTGAAGGCAACAATAAAGACCGCTACTATCGGGTCAAGTACATACTGATTCTAGTTATGGGCTTAGACACCTAATCCAACATGTTTTAGGTTTTTCTGAAAGGATAAATCACGATTATTAGCTTCATAATCAACAATTTCGATTAAAACTACATAAATGCAGCTACAAGGGATTAATCGGCGTTTCATGAACAATATATTAAACCTAACTCCTTTCAAACTCAAAACTTTCGATTTATACTTCATAAATGCAGTCACAATGCAATAATCGACATTTAATGATCAAAATAAGTTCTTCAAATTGACGATTTTAACTTTTTGTTGAACAATACCTTAAACTTAACTAGTTTCGAACTAAAAACGTTAAAACTTATTCGATGACTATAATATATGAAATAAATACAAATTTGAGTGTTTAATCATCGAAAAAAGATATGCAAATTAAAGATTTTTACCTTTTGATAGAAAGAACTATTAGACCTAACTTTTTCGTAGAATAGATGCAATTCCTTCTTCTAAAGAATCGACAAACAAAACACAGACAATTTAGGGAAAAAATCGGACAAATAGTTGAGATTTAGAAGCAATTCTATAAAGATCGTAAGAAATCAATATGTTCTCAATGTATACTATCGACCATATAAACGTCGAATGACGGAAAGAAAATCAGATGAAATCTCGTTTATAAGAGCAAAGTTCCAGAAATACCCCTGAAAGAGGAACACACGTGTTTTACAACTCCTAAGCTAAAAAAATGTTCTAAAATCTTCTCATTTTAGAAAATGTTCTCATTTGAACAGATATATATATATATATATATATATATATATATATATATATAGAGAGAGAGAGAGAGAGAGAGAGAAAGAGAAAGAGAGAGATCACCAGCGAACTATAATTTTGAGAACAAACCAACAAACTTTGAATGGTTCTTCATTGTGTTGATCGAACACCCACCCCAGTCTCTTTTCTCTTGGAGATCGATCGCATGTTCTCCTTTTTTTCTTAGCCTCTCCAATCAATACCCACCTCTCTAATTGATCCTAATTATTCTATTCCTCCTCTCTCCAACTGTTGATCTAGGATCCAAGTCTGCAATTCAAAATAAAATCGCCAATCCATTCCACTTCATGCTCTCACAATCCACCCTAAATGAGTATTCAATCTGTAGTCACCTGACCGACTCCATTGGTTTGTTTCATGTTTGATGGACGGTAATGGTGTTGTCCAAAAAACATGTTGTGAAGTGCGTTTTTACTCATCTTTTTGACGACGTTCCTTCATTGTCAGCAAGGATCTGGTTCTTTTTCTCACTTTGTCAGACACCCGTTTATAATCATGTTCAATCTTCTTCGATCTATGTTTTTCCTTTTTATATCGATAGATTCACATTGTGACCTGGTTAATTTGCTTCAACAAGTCTTAATTTGCTTTCTATATCGCTTGATTGAAGAAGATCTTACTAGTTCTTGTCGATTTCTTCTCTAGTCTCATTGATTAATGGTGAACTAAACTTGTTCTGTTCAGGTGTTTTTTTGGCATCTAATCTCTTTTTTATGGTCCTCTTTAATGGTTCCTTCGACAGATGGTTTCTTTTAGGAGATGAGTTTTCCCCCTAACTCCCCTATCCCAAAATTTCTCCGATCCTCCATCGACGAAGAAGACCGAGCAGTGGTTAATCGTCGGATTAAGTTCTTCTCGTGACTAAATAGTCATCGATATGTTTTTTTGAACTTTTCTAATACATGGCCGTGTTTGGTAAGATTTAAAACAATGTCGGTTGTTGATATTTTAAGAATGTGAGTAATGATAGACTACTTGTTGTAAGGAAAATTTAGGTGTGATTAGATTCTTCTTGTTCTTTAACCTATTGACATCAGATTGTTAGGCCTTTTTACATTCTCTCCATGACATCGATATAGTCTGGGCTCATGTGCACAAATACCTAAAACTTAGTACTAGTACCTATATTTCATTTTCAAGTATATTTAGATAAACAAAACAAGAAATCACAAAAGAACTAAATAAAGGGTTGTTATATTACTTGTGATTATCTACATTCAAATTCCACACACACACACATACATACACACATACATTACATATAACAACTAGCATTGTTCACATCAAGTACATTGTTATAAGTTACATAGTTTCAAGTTTCAAAAGTATGATAAATGATGTTACACAAAATAAATCCATACATTCTTGCAAATCCATCCTGCTTAACGATTACCTAAGAATACAAGTTATTTTTGAAAACGGTCAACATATATAATGTTGGTGAGTTCATAAGTATGGTTGAATAAAAGCATTTGTATCTTTCGTGAAAACCCAGAAAATCCGATATTTTCTCTAAATTGTCTGAAAATGATGTGAAAATCAAGTATAAATGCATGTGTGAATTTCATAGTTATAACTTGTATGAGTGTAGTTTAGATTCATTGTATTGTGAATAAATGATAAATGTATATGAATAATATGGAGGTGGCACCTCCAAAGTCAACCCCCCCCCCCATTTCAATTTTTTGTTTGTTAAATGGTGTTGGGCCAAGGAGTGGGAATTGAATAGTTTGAACCCATTAACATCTAGTTAGGATTTTTGGAACCTAAACATCAAATTTTTGGCCCATTAGGCTCATTAGATAGCTAATGGCCCATTTTAAAAGAAAAAGGGAGTTTATGGCCCATTAGGGAAAATTAATTCATTAGTGGCCCATAAGGCCCATTAAGGGTAAACTAATTTGTTTTGGACCCAAAATGGCCCAAAATGCTAAGTTTTATGGAAGTGGGTCCAATTAGACTCCAAATAAGGTTTCCAAGCCCAAAATGGTTGAATTGGATGCCTATTGGTCCATTAGGCCCAATAAGAAAATCCTAGTCCAATATGGACTTAAACCATGCTTCTTAGGGCTTCAGACTCTTTGATGAACATAAATGGTGAATCTAAATGAGCATTGAGTGAGATTTACTTAGAGTATATGTTTTACAATAGTTGAATGGTTACACGGGAATAGAATTTTCTAGCTAAAATGCTAATTGTGACATGGCGCTTTTTTCACAACCCTGATCTCATTTGGGTTCGCTTAGTCAAAGTGATTTATGGGTCGGATGGTGGTTGTGGGTCTTTATTACCAAAAAAAGGTTGGATGGGTCCTTGGAATGGTGTTATCCGTATGATGTCCCACCTGCGAGATTGTCGTTTTGATTTGCTTTCTCTTTGTCCGATTTAGATTGGTGATGGTTACAAGACTTCTTTTTCGCAGGATACTTGGAAAGGGGATAGGCCACTAGTAGAGACTTTTCATAGGATCTTTGCTTTAGATTCTCATAAATTTGCTTCAGTTTGTGATAGGGTGGAGATGCGCTGGGATACTTCGTCTCTTAGGAGATTGCCTCGGGTTGGTATTGAGCAGGCTCAGTAGGAGGCTTTTTTGATTATGATGTAGGGGTTACAGCTTAATTTCAGTCCTAACCGATTAGGATGGCTCTTGGATTTGTCTAACCACTTTACGGTTGCTTCAGCTAGGTCTTTTATTGACAATGGTATGTTGCCTATAGA
The DNA here is from genome assembly GCF_002870075.4 of Lactuca sativa. Classification (NCBI taxonomy): domain Eukaryota; kingdom Viridiplantae; phylum Streptophyta; class Magnoliopsida; order Asterales; family Asteraceae; genus Lactuca; species Lactuca sativa. The sequence continues at coordinate 136,569,114 of NC_056628.2, read as the reverse complement.
TGGTGGCGTTTATTGGAATAATTGGGTTCCAATTAAGTTGAATATTTTCATTTGGAGATTAAGATTAAAGGGTTGCCTACTCGAGCAAATCTTTCTTATGTTGGATTCGATATTGTGTCCATTTTGTTCCACTTCAGTTGAATCCATCGATCATTTGTTTCTTGGATGTAGTGAATTGATTGATCTTTGGACTAGGGTTGCCATTTGGTGGGGTGTTCAGCTTCCTCTCATCTTTCCATGGATTCGATCTTGTTTTGGTCAAACTCATTCCCTTGGAGAAGTGGTCAACGGAAAGCATTTGATGCGGTGATCATAACCGCTTCTTGGTGTATTTGGAATTTCCATAATTCCATTATCTTTGGAACGGTGTTGCCTAGGAAATCGGTCATTTTTGATGATGTGGTAAAACATTCTTATTTTTGGGTCACGAATAGGTGTAGTAAAGCTAATATCTCTTGGACTTCATGGCTTCATGATCCTGTCATTGCTTGTAATTTATTGTAATTATTTTTTTCTAGCTTCTTGCTAGTTTTTTTAATAAAATTTTACGGTTCAAAAAAAAATAATAAATAGTTGATTTAATTGTTAGAAAAAGTAGCTGATTAAGTTAAATTCCCAGCACGCTTATTTTTCTATTGCTTGATTTTCGTGATTTGAGAATAAGATTCCTCCGCTAAACATGGAGACTTAGCGTGCAAATCATTAAACTAATTTTGAGTTTGCATCTTATTCTACTATTTTAATAGATAATAAGGTCATCTCCACTAGAGATTTCAATGAATGATTTGTCACTGAATCTATTTAACTTTTCAGTTTCCACTTAAATATGAAGCTAATCTTCATTCAATTGCTAATTAAGAAGTTATTTAGGAATAGGTGGTGCCCTCCCTCTTTGAGGTCGAAGGTTCAAGTCCCATCGTGGACATAGGTGAAATATGTGTTGTTACCTTAGGAGTAGATTAGATTTGCCGGTTCAAAAAAAATTAAGAAGCTGTTTGGGAATGTTTATTGAGATTTTCTAACTTATCAGCTTATCACAATATAACAATATTAAAATGGAGTTTAACAAATAATGTTTGATAGCTCTTGATAAATTAACAAAAAGTAACTTATCAAAAATGATTTATCTTCGAGATAGAACTACTATAAGTTGTTTTACAAATGTTATTATTCAAACACTCATTTTAAATTATATCGTTATGGAAACACTACTATAAAATGAGTCTAATTCAACCTTTTTCACAACATTGCATTTGACTATAAATAAGGTCTTGTCCAACAAAAAGATGATAAATAACCTATCCTTTAGTTATTAGCAACCTCTAATAAGTCAAAAGATGATAAATAACCTACCCTTTAGTTATTAAAAACTCCTTATTTCACAAAATAAATTATAAATCAAAAAGTCATAAGTCTTTTTAAATAAGTTTTGCCAAACACCCTCTTAATGCAATTTTGTTTTAAAGAGTTACTAATTTTATTAAAAATTGTAACTTAGCTTTTATAAAGTTGTAATTTTTATTGAAAACTGCAACTCATTTTTGAAAAGTTACAAACATTATTGAAAATTGCAACTTTAAAAAAAATTGAAATCTTATTAAAAATTACGAACTTTTACTAAAAAAAGGTTATATTGTTAATTTTATTTCTCTCAGGCTATAATTTTTTAAATATCCCTTCATATAAATTAGAAAAAATTATTTCCCTTTTTATGTTAGTAACTTCAAAAAAAGTTATTTAATAAAATTATAACTATGCATATTTTGTGACGGCCCAAATTTCTTTCCGTCAATGACGCTTGTTTTCGTTATTTGAATAATTATTTTTGTGTAAATGATTCCCGTGTTAAGGTCATAAATCAAAATAATTTAAATAAAAGTGACGTTAAATAATATATAAAAGAATTAGTCAATATTTAAAAGGGTATATCATTTAATCAAATTTAAATAAAAGTGACGTTAAATAATATATAAAAGAATTAGTCAATATTTAAAAGGGTATATCATTTAATCAAATGGTTCTGTGGGAATAAACGTAAAAATAATGAAGTCTAGGGGTTGATTGGTAATTATTAAGAGTAATGCACTATGACATCCACATTTTCATGGCCAGAAAAGACTGATTTTTTTATCCTTATTTAAAAATCAGAGTATCATTTTTGAAGAATAATATTGCGGAATTTGTACCAAGAAAAACATAATAATGATATTATCAAAACATTTATGAAGAAATGTATTTTTATTTATATTAAAACATTGAGATGTCATCGTCAATAGGGAAACATAAGCATAACGAAATATTATAAGCCTTATAGTAATTAAACGAGTGACCTAATACTCATTGAATCTCTCAGCACAATGTATCTTTCATATAGTCACATGTGATACAATAAACTGAGTGGGTTATGTTGAGAAACATGGTAAGTACATAGGGTTTTCAACCCACAATAATATTATTATGTTTAATCATCAAACAGTTAACCCAATTTCCATCATCATTATCTCCTTTATTCTTAAGGATCTTCCTTAAGAATCATTTATTCTTCATTTATTCATTCCTAAAGATTATCCTAAGGAATAGGCATTAAGTCCATCGCTGCCAGGGTTTATCTAACAGGCACTAAGTCCATACCTGCCAATGTTCATTTATAAGGCACTAAGTCCATAGCTACCAGGATTTTAAGAGTACATCTGGTGAACACGTAGTTCAAAAACACCTACAGGTTGTGAGTCTGTTAGCTTTGCACTAGACTGTCTAGAATCGTCCATGGTTGTCATCTATACTCTGCTAGATGACCACATCAACATTAAAGTCAAGACATCTCATCAACTTTCACCTATCAACATCTATATCATCTTTCATCTCTCATCATCCGTCTCATCTTTCATCTATCCATCTTTACCCAATATATTTATAGGTATAAAAATAAATATACAGTTTAAATCAAGTAAAACATGTATAAATCGTTCATCTAAAATAGATATCAGGAACACAGATAATAAGCACATATAGCATGTATTAATATTAAATACTTCATATCTATGTGTAAGATGATAGTAACTATGAACTCACTTGTTAAAGTGACGGCTCGAAATTCGGACAGCGCTTCGCTTCTAACAACTGTCTTTTCATTTGACGTAACCTAGTATCATTATCACTAAGTCTTAGTCTAATATTTATTGTGACTAGTTATTAGTCTAGATTCATCATTAATTCAAAGTCTACTGATTTGTAGCTGATAAGGGACAACCCAGGTAGGATCATATCGGAGGTACGGTCCATTTGGTATACAAAGTATACTGTTTGGAAATCTCACTTTAAACACCTCACTAAATCCAGCATAGACATCATCCCCGTAAGTAGATCAATCAGTATAACGACTTGGAATCACTAATAAATGTTGTTTATAGGTTCATAATAACGATAATGAATTTAAACATAAGTTACACTTAAAGTGTAATAGGTGTAGCTCAACTTACAGTGTTTCTAGCAAAAACTTAGAACTCTATGGTCAGAAATTCATTGCTGAATCTTTCTTTTAGAAAGATTCTTCTAGCGCTTTAGCGCTCACCTTACTATACTAAAACAACATAAAGACAAGTCGAATCATGAGGGACCGAAATGCTCGGAGATAAAAAGAGAAAGAATCTTGAATCAAGAGAATCGTGCAAGAAATATGAGAGCTAGAGCCTCTTATTCATAGTAATAGACTTTTAAAACACCACTATCTATAGTTACAACTTGATCCCATTGAACGGTTGGAATTTAGAAAAAAAAAATCAATTTTTTTTAACTGTAACTGGCTCAACAAAAACCTCGTCTAAAGAAATACCTCGAATCAGAATCAACATCTATAGTCTTCGTTTTTTCAAAAGACCATGAAAAAACTTGGAGTTTTCATCCCCTTAAATCGACCAATTAACCTTTGCTTTCTATGCAATATCTAAAGCGCCAATATTTTTCCAGCTTTTCCATATCACCTAAGATTTCTTTCCTCTCATCAAGAAAATGATCAGAAGAGTTACCATAATCAATAAGTCTATCAATAACAGCCAACCGAAAATCCAACTATAGTTTCAAAGATTTTTTTTTTGTTTGACTATACCACTCAAAAATTCTATTCTTAATAAGCTTGAGTTTGTATTTAAATAGCACAAACTTACTCCACCTTTAATCAACAACAAAGTCACCAAGAGCACCCCGAACTACCTCATCAAAACCCTCCATATGCAACCACGAGTTAAAGAACTTGAAAGAAGACAGACCATAATCAATTTCATGATCATGCAATAAAATATGGCAATGGTCAGACCATTTCCTATCTAAGACCGCCACTTGCAACGACTGGAACTTGTCATAAAAATCTTCAAAAACTAAGAAACGATCTAATTTACTTAGTTTTGAAGCAGTCGTATCGCTCCGAGTAAACCTCTTCCCAATAAAAGAAGTGATATAATTCCACAACTCTTGTTTCCTCAAAAGATCTTGAGGAGCATAAACATTTATCATAAAACAATTCATATCAATTGGGATCCACCTACCCCTACAATCACTACATTAGGGGTACAAACAACCGAAGACTTTAGAAACACCTTTGGATCCCAAATAGATAAGATACCCCCTCATCTCCCCCGAGCACTACTAGAAGCAAAATCAAAATTACGGTTCCCCGACATACTATGAATTTTAAATAAATCTACTTTAGTCAGCCTTATTTCTTGAAGATCCAAAAATGAAACCACCTTATCAACACATAAAGATCTCACCCAATTCCACTTAGAACAAGAATGAGTGGAACAAATATTCAATGATAGGCAATTCATTGATCAACATAAGCCACACCAATGCTAGTTAGAATGCCCCTAACTTTCTACTTATTACCTTCCATAGCGCATTTCAGTATATTGTTTCATGACATCCATAATATCATCAACACAAGCCGGAAAATCACCCTTAGTAGCAGAAAATCAGAAACAACAGCCGAAGAAGCAGGGGCAACTGGCGGGTCCACTGCAATAGTGGCATCCAACATCCTAACTACCAGGATAACAACAACTGCAACAGGAGCTTTTGTACCCTCACTCGTATAGAAAAATCTTCCTTTTCTATCAACAAAACTCGAACCCCTTATGCCTTGCATAGTATAATCTTGCTCACTCGAGACATCACCCACTTCACCATCCTAATGTTCCTTATATTTTGCTAATGGAGTTTTCATCTCCTCATTATCTTTAATAAAAATGTCCTCATCATCGGACCGACAGATGAGGAATATCCCAATCTAAATCTTTTTTACCATGAAGTATATTTGGTTCCCAGTTAGATAATTCCCAAACCACCGCTTCATATTGCATTCTTTGAACTTTCACATTAAGAACTGCATGTATTAAGGAAGGCTTAGAGTATTTAATACACACCCTTTTGACAGCCATTGGTGCAAGATTATCCTCCTCCAAAAAACAAATCTCGCCCCATAAACTAGCAACTTTAGATATCGCCGCATCATTCCAAACATAACAAGGCAAACCCATAATTTCAATCCATATAACTCTATCCAATAGACGAAACCCGTTAATAACAACTGATAAGTTTGAAAACAGAGCTTTATTACCTACAATATTTTTTAAACTTAGAGCAAGCCACTTCCGACTCAAAAGATATGAACACCCAGTCACTACCAAGTACCAACATATTTAAGAAATACATCATGAAACCCTTCCTCCTTAAGAAGCACCAAGAGATTTGGAATAAGTCTAACACTCTTAACTTGACAGAACACAAACATATTGCAATGATAAAGAATTACAAATATCCTTCCCCTCTAACACAAACGAAGCTTGTAATTTCAAATGTTGTTAAGTCGGAAATGAACCACCTTTCAGAACATTAGCATAAGAACCCACCTGTGAATAGTAACATTCCTTACCAACAGTCTAACCACCATTCTTAACTTTCTTATTCCCAATCTTCAAATCCCACGCTTCCTTCCCTTCTATGAGAATGATCCAGTGATGAAATGAGAAACCAAACCCCTACAGATGTGAAGAATCAAGAATCCAATGTTAAAAGGAAGGCTCAATGAGATCAGCGAGATTGGTGACCAATCACATCATATCCCTTCCAATTAGGAGAACGTATATCTGCTTTCCATTCACCAAGAATTGACAACCAGCAATAGTATTTCTTCCATATTTAAATCATTGTAATTTAGTATAAATTATGGTTTCTCTTCCTCATTGTGAGATACCTTTAAAAACGAATAATACAAAACAATCGGTTCCTATCAATTCTTTTATATTTTTTATCATTGGTATCAGAGCAGGTTTTCTCATCATCTACCCCATAGCCATCTCAAATCTCGATCCCAACTAAGTCGCCATGTCCGGAGACGGCAACTCAAAGCCTAGTTTATCATTACAGCTTGTCAATCTATTAAAGAATAGCATCAATCCCCAACCTCAGAACCGAAAGCTATCCGATAATCTCCAAATAAACCACAAACTCAATAGCCAAAACTATGCTTTATGGAATCGGATGATTCGAGTTGCCATAGGCGGAAAATCTAAGGCCCTATTATCTCACTTGACCTCTGATCCTCCAAGCCAAGATAAAGAATCTTATGAGCAATGGGAACAAGAAGATCTAAGGCCGAATGGTATACTAACCACGAGCCACTTCGTGCTTGAGGTGGCCACGAACCACGCTCGTGCACACCGCCCCGGTGGTTCGTTGTTAGTCGTGGTCGTTGTCATTCGTTTTCCCGACGACGGACTCAAACGAGAATGGTGATTGGTGTTCGAACTTTTTGGCCATTGAACGGCTATTTTGGCCATTTTTTTTCAAACACAATTTACTAATATAAATAACACTTCTATTATACCAAAATTTACACCCCATTCTATTCTCTAAAACCACAAAACACATACACATGGATCCCACAATACATATGGAATTTTTAAAAAGTTTTGATTCGGATGACGACGTAGAATTCGTCGAGACATTCTTCAATGTTGTGCAACACGTTCACGCCGAAGAAAGTTCGAATGCAGCGCGTACAAGGGCGGTCGTCAATCGTGATCGCCAAGCCGCACACGACTTATTGGTACGTGATTACTTTGCCGATAATTGTCTTTATAATGACGACTCATTCGAACGTCGTTTCCGTCTGAATAAGGCTATATTTTTACGTATTAGTAATGCTTTAGAATCTCGTTATGATTTTTTCAAACAAAAACCCGACGCTAGAGGAAGAATGGGTTTTAGTAGTATACAAAAATGTGTGGCTGCTCTTAGGTATTTGGGATACGGTATAGCATTTGATGCATCTGACGAATACTTGAAAGTATCCGAGAGGACCGTAGTTGAATGCATAGATTGGTTTTCTGCATGTTTTTATGAGGTTTTTCAAGAAGAATATTTGCATAAACCTACTCAACATGATATTGAGAGATTATATTCGGCTCATGAAGCGAGGCATGGATTTCCTGGTATGCTTGGCAGTCTAGATTGTACGCATGTGGCTTGGGAAAAATGTCCAACTGCATGGCGTGGTCAGTTCACTCGAGGAGATATAGGTGAACCAACTATCATCCTAGAAGTTGTTGCATCTCAAGATTTGTGGATATGGCATGCCTTTTTTGGAGTAGTGGGGTCTAACAACGACCTTAATGTTCTTGGTCAGTCTCCACTTTTCAACGATATTTGGACCAGCAAAGCACCTGATATGACATTCACGGTAAACGGGCACGCGTACAAATACGGTTACTACCTTGGTGATGGGATATACCCAGATTATTCTACATTGATGAAGGCATACTCGGTTCCTCGAAGTGAAAAAGCAAAATTTTTTACAAAAAAACAGGAATCGGCGAGAAAGGATATCGAGAGGGCATTTGGAGTCCTTAAGCAAACATGACATGTAGTGAAATATGCTACACGACTCTGTGATAAAGAAAGGATTAAACGAATGGTCCTAGCATGTATTATAATGCATAATATGATTATTGAAGATGAAGGTCGAGCGATTTGCACGTATGATCTGAACGACGTTGTCGTTCCAATTGAGGAGTTCGTACCCGGAACAAATGCTTTTTTAGAGCGAGTTGTTGAAATTCATAACAGTAAAACGTGTTTCAATCTTCAAGAAGATGTCGCGGAACATTTGTACCAAAATAGCATGAACGACGATTATGATTTTTATATATATGTTTGTTCGTTTTCTTATTAATGTAATGTTTTTTTTTCTAGATTAACTAAGTAATGTATTTTAAAGTTGTTATTTTATTTTTATAATTAATGAAAAAATAGTTTTAAAAAAATGAATGCTTTTTAATTATAAAAAAACGTAATTTTATTGTAATTTTTGAATTAAAAAAAAGTAATTTTATTATATTTTTGAATTAAAAAAAATAAAAATAATGATGTGGAGTGGTGTGTTAGTGGTAGGTATCCCATGTTAGTGGTAGTGGAATGTGGTGTTGATGTGGCACCCACCACATATGTGGTATGTGGTGGGTATAACGGATGGTCTAATTGTGTTTTCATGGCTCATCCAAAATATTGAACCTACTATTGCAGGTAACCTAACAGAGTACCCCACTGCAAAAATGTTATGGGATGCTTTAGCGGTCACGTACAGTAGTGGCAGAGACAAACTTCAAACCTTCAACCTCCATGTCAAGGCTAATGACATCAAGCAAAATGACAACACCCTTGAAGAATTTTGGATTACACTCCAAGGTGTCTGGGGAGAAATCGACAGGATCGATCCTAACCCCATGAAATGTCCAGATGATATCAAGACTTACGCAAGAATCAGGTCAGAGCAAAAACTTTTTCAATTCTTAAATTCCCTCAATCAAAAATACGAATCAATCAAAAGGGAGATCCTTCGATTGGAACCATTGCCTTCGGCGGAGGCGGCTTATGCTACCATCCGTAAGGAAGCCGCTCACCAGAATATTCTTGGAACAACTAACCACACACAGGGCATAGCAGCGGGTATGGTCGCTACTGAAACCAGGGGAATGGGGCTTGTCACGAAGGGGTATCGCCGATCGGAAGGAAAAAAGAATGGATTGATGATCAAAGAAGATAAAACAAACTTGAAGTGTGATCACTGTGGCATGTCAAAAACACACCAAAGAGCAGTGCTTTGGGCTCGTTGGTTATCCCGAGTGGTGGGTCGATGGCCACAAGAAGAGTACCAAAGGTCTCGGACCAGAAAAAGGAAGAGCTCCGACCACTTATAAGAATATCGATCGGAAAACCGCCACCGAATTTGGGGGGGTTGCAGCGACGAGAATCGATGAAGAAGTTGAAGGTTTCTCAATGGAAACAGGTACATGGGTAAGAAAGAGGGTATCTTGAAAACCCCTATAAATCAATTATACTCTAATGGTTCTTTTTCTTATCTTATTCAAAAGAGTTTTGAAAATCACAAAAAGAACCTTGATATTAATGGTTGTGCAATTGTGGCTCAAAATTATAAAATAAAACATGAATCGTCATGGATATTTGATTGTGGAGCCACCGACACCATGACTTACGACTTATCTGATTTTGTTGTGTCAACTAAACCAACAAAATCATACTTTCAAACCGCAAATGGAGAAAAAATGAATGTAAAAAATGGAGGAAAGATTGAAATCTCACCAACACTTAATCTCTCTAATTGTCTCTATGCTCCTGCTCTATCTCATAAACTCCTATCAATCAGTCATGTATCAAAAGAGTTGAATTGTTCGGTCCTTATGCAACCGACTTTTTGCATTTTACAGGATATCAGGACGGGAGCGATAATTGGGCGTGACACTGAAAGGCAAGGATTGTATTATGTGGATGAGGTATCTCAAAATGGTGTGGTAATGTTATCTCATGGAACAAAGGAACGGGAAGCTTGGCTATGGCATAGAAGACTGGGACATCCATCCACTAATTACTTACATATTTTATTTCCGAAATTGTTTTCTTCTACTTGCAAGTCACATTGTGAAACTTGTGTATTAGCTAAAAGTCATCAAAAATCTTTTAAACCGAATAACACGAGAGTTGACCTACCATTCTTATTGATTCACTCGGATGTGTGGGGCCCTGCTCCAATCATTGGGGGACAAAACTTTTGTTTTTTTGTTATATTTGCTGATGACTGCACCCGCATGACTTGGGTTTATTTATTAAAAACTAAATCTGAAGTTATTGACAAATTTAGCATGTTTCACAACATGATTCAAACTCAATTTTAGAAAACCATTCAGATTTTTAGATCTGACAACGGAGGAGAATTTGTCAACTCCGAAATGAAATCGTTTTTCCAAACCAAGGGTATAATTCATCAAACCACATGCCCTCATACTCCAGAACAAAATGGTGTCGCGGAACGAAAGAACCGCATCCTGTTAGAAATAACTCGAGCCCTTCTCATAGAATCACAAACTCCAAAGTTCTTTTGGCCAGAAGCCCTTGTTACTGCCGCATACCTTGTCAACCGGCTTCCCACCCAAATCCTAAAATCTAAAACACCTCTTCAAACCCTCACTGAATACACTAAACTCCCGTCTGTTCTTACCCTTGAACCACGAATATTTGGTTGCACTGTATTTGTCCATATACCTGAAGCCAACAGATCTAAATTTGACCCCTATGCTGAGAGATGTGTCTTTGTTGGGTACGGAATAACTCAAAAGGGGTACAGGTGTTATAATCCAAAAACCCGACACATGTTCACTACAATGAACTATGATTTTGTTGAAACTAAGTATTATTATGCCTCCCAACACAGTGGTCAGGGGGTGACAGAATGTATTGACACACTGAATTGGTTGAGATATTATACATCTAAAGAAGGAAGAAGCCACATTCTACAAAATGAGACTCCTCTTCCCACAAAACCAACTAACGTCAGTGCCACCCAAGCAACTGCTCCTGACCTGATACCTGAGGTAAGTAACACTCACCCTAGTCACCCTGATCTTTCTGAGACTCTTAGCACATCTGGACAAAGTGAGAATGGACATGAACAAGAAAATACATTAGTCGAACAAGCAGAGGAACAAGAACATGTGGAGGAACAAGAGGCCGTTGAGACACCAGCAGAAGGGTATGTGCTGCCACCAAGATCAAATCGGGGAGTTCCGCCAAAAAGGTATTCACCAGAAAAAGAGTCTAGAGGGGATAGATACCCAGTGGCTAACATAGCCAAAGGAAATCTATCCAAAGGAGCCAAGGCCTTTGTTTCGTCTCTGTATTCCAATGAAATACCAACTACCACAGAACAAGCCTTAAAATCAAAACAATTGAGAGATGCAATGGAAGAAGAAATGAAAGCTCTTACAAAAAATAACACCTGCGAAAATGTAACAACGTAAAATTTCCAATTTAATTTTTAATTTTTAAACCACAAAATGTATATCATATCATAATCTCAAATCCAAAACAATAGTGTTTTCAAAACAAATCCCAAGATCTCTCTAATGTGAACTCCATCGGTGTGGGTGTGTACGAGTCAAGTCGTCGCCTTCCCACGGTCCTCGCTAGTACCTGAGACATCAAACACAACAACTGTAAGCATAAATGCTTAGCGAGTTCCCCAAAATACCACATACCACAAATACGCCACTCGAGGCTAAACCAGACCCTCCAATCAAGATGTCTCAGCGGGACCCTCCAGTCCTGCAGCTCGTCGGACCCTCCGGTCCAAGCATAGCTCATTGGGCCCTCTGGCCCGGTCTGAATCATTGGACCCTCTGGTCCGGTCTATATAATCATACAGCATACAAATAACACATAGCATGTAATCTCTAATATAACACATAATCTCAAACATAGCACACAAGACCCTCTGGTCAACTTAGAATACCATTCAAGGTAACGTATAGTGAGAAGACTCACCTCGCGTAACTCGGTAACTCGAAAAACCTCGAACTCGGTGAATAGGACCTAGCCTCCGCCTAACCATATGAAATATACACTCGTCATCAACATAATTTCCCAAGGCTAGACCAAACTCTCTAAACACTCTTAGGAAGGGTAAAAGACCATTTTACCCCCTGCTTGGCTTAAATACACTAGAGTTGACCAAACCCTAACAGTCAACAAAAGTCAACCCTCTCCGGGTTACGCTGCGCGTACCAACATGTACGCTAGGCATACCCGGAGCTTCCACAGAATCGGGGTACGCGACACTCTACGCCGCGCGTACTGGGATTACGCCCAGCGTAACACCCAATTCCCTTATCCCATTTATTCAGACCTTAATCTGTTAAGACTTTCGTCCAAACTCTAGATCTGACTCCTTTTATACCACTTAAACCATAAAGTCGAGACCTTTATGCCTTTGCATGGCTGTAGAGGTCACTTTGTGCTCAAAACACCATTTCTCTTTCCATAATGGGACTATAACTCATGCATGACACTGGATCCACGACCAAGACTGGATTTTTATGAACCCTTAACATCAAACACACTAGAAGAGGCCAGATTCATGCTCATGGAGACTATTTGCACACAAAGTCTCAAACTTTGGACCCAAAAACCCTAAAATGGTCCCAAAAAGCAAAACTTAAGAAGAAAAAGGAAAGCTCTGAGCTTTTTACCTCAAAAGAGATCTCCAACCACTGTAGAGCATGGATATACACTTGTTCTTCCACTTCTAGCACCAACAATGGCTCCTCCTTCCCTTCTTCACCTTGAAAAGTTAGCTACAAGCTCAAAAAATACACACACAGGCTAAGGCACGAATCTCAGCTCTCAAGGGACTCACTCAAGGAATATGGTGGCTAGGGAAAAGGGCCACATGTTCCTTTTATAGTGCACAAGCCAAAAATTAGGGTTTGCATCTGTGCTCACTACGCCCAGCGTACCCCTGAGTACGCCCAGCCTACTCGGTCAAGTCCGCGTCCAAATTAAGCGCGTGAGTACGCGCGACGTACACCCCAGTACGCCCAGTGTACTCACCAATTCAACATACAACTCAAGGGACTAAACTTGCCAACTTTCAAAATAGAAGGGCCATAAAGCTTACCTGGATTTTGGGCTGTTACAATTCTCCCCCACTAGAACCAGACTTCGCCCTCGAAGTCTCATGCTGCGAACAACTCCGGATGCTGCTCCCGCATCTTCGACTCCGGCTCCCAGGTCAGCTCGGACCCCTTCTGATGTTACCACTGGACCTGAACCAGGGGCACTTCCTTGTTCCTTAGAACCTTGATCCTCCGATCCAAAATCGCAATCGGCTTCTCGGCATAATTCAGACTTGCGTCCACCTGGATGTCCTCCAACGGTACCACTTCCGACTCGTCAGCAATACACTTCCTCAGCTGCGATACATGGAAGGTATCATGAATCTGGTCCAACTTCGCAGGTAGCTCTAGGCAATATGCTACCTTGCCCATCCTCGCGATCACCCTAAACGGCCCAATATACCGGAGCCCCAGCTTGCCCCTCTTCCTGAATCGGATCACTCCTTTCCAAGGAGATACCTTCAGGAGTACGAAATCACCGACCTGGAACTCGAGCTCCGATCGTCGCCTATTCGCATAACTCTTCTGACGACTCTGAGCGGTCAACAACATCTGTCTAACCTGCTGGATCTGCTCTGTCGTCTGAAGCACTATCTCCGTACTACCCATCACGCGTTGCCCCACCTCACCCCAGCAAATAGGGGTACGACACCTCCTCCCATACAACAGCTCAAAGGGTGGCATACCGATGCTCGAATGATGGCTGTTGTTGTAGGAAAACTCCGCCAAGGGCAAATATGTGTCCCAGCTCCCGCCGAAATCCAACACACATGCTCGGAGCATGTTCTCGAGCGTCTGAATCGTCCGATCACTTTGCCTGTCAGTCTGTGGGTGGTATGCGGTACTAAAATGCAGCCTCGTACCCAACTCCTCATGAAATTTCTTCCAGAATCTGGAAGTGAAACGCACATCTCTGTCATACCCCAAAACCGATAACGGCGGAATACGCTTCGGGGTGGAGGACGTCATGTATAGTATCATCACAATTGCATAATAGTAAAAACAAGAAACATACAACCATTTCATTTCATAGTGAGTTTACTTACAAGTGTGTTCTGTAAAGTTTCAATAGACACCAAAAGTAATACAAAAATAAGAGATGGATCTTGTATGCTCCATCTTCTCCAAAATGTTGCACCTGTACCTGTCTATCTTTGACCTGAGGATACAAGTTATTTTGAAAACGAGTATCAGCATAAAGCTGGTGAGTTCATAAGAATTTAGTGTGAATTTTGTATAAAATGTATTAGTACATATAGTGTGAAAAACTGCAATTTACATTTATAAGTAGTAGAAAACTCTAGAAAATCCTATATTTTCCAGAAAATACATCGTAAGTGAAAGACTCTGAGTTGCATGTAAGTTTTATCATTGAAAACAGTTTGTTGTAAAAGTGGGGTACTAAATCTCCAGTATGTAGTGTAGGTAAAAGAAAAGTTATGCCTGTTGACATTGATAGTGGTGCGAACTTCCATTAGTAATAGATACTTATTTTACTTCGGGATATTAACTGAGACTTTAGTCTTAGTATTTTAGTGTGGATATAGTGTATTCCTTTTCATGTGACCAATAGTGTGAGTAATAGAGGATCCCATGACCTTCCCGGTCATGCACAATGTAGTGAAGTAGTGCCATCCCTGGGCCTGCTCGGCTTGGACTGAAGTTAACAGTCGGGATCTAATAGTGTATGCTCCGTATAGATCTATACATGTAGCGTCGCCTTCCTTCCGGAAAGCTCTGGTCACAATATGTAGCGTGTAGAGTATCTTGTAGAGAGTTAGTGTGTTATCTTCAGGATTAGTTTTTTTTCTTGTAATATAGTGTAGTCGTCTTTTATGTAGTTCATAGTGTGTTCTCTTATTAGTGTCTCGTTTTGTAATAGTATGAATTATAGTATATACAGTAGTAGCGGTAACAAGTAGTAGTGACCTTAACTATACCTATTATAGTTAACTTAGTGTGTATGGTTCTTGGCAATTAACTAATATAGGCAACGAATGAGATAAAAATGCTCGTATCTAACACTGATATACATGATATATAACTAAAAAATCAACGATAGTCGGACGGATAACAAATACCCTAAGCCCACATCAAACAAGAACAAGAAATAAGGCGAGCTATCGGTCCTAAGCCCTTCAAGTCTTACTTATATAAATATATTAGTGTAGATACATTTTATAAGAAAAGTAATTTAATAAAAATCTTGACTAAAGAAAGCATTTAGAAAATAGTTTATTTTTCCAAAGTAGTTTTGAAAGCGTAAAGTTCTTTTATAAAGCATAGTGATAAATCACATGTGATTTGAACTACGAATAGTAAATCACATGTGATTGATTTCCATAAAAATGTATATTTGACTTGTATCCCCCCCCCCTAAAACATATGGAAACATTAGAAAGGTTCATTAAGGGGTATGAACTCACCTGAAGTCGGGTAAATCGGGTAAAAGTGTCGATTGAGCGTTTGGTGTCAATTAAGGACTTGTACACCGTTTAGGACCCTAGTAACATATGAGATATGTATTTTACAAGGTATTAGTCATTTTATGTTTTTTATTAAAACATTTACATATCCTAACATTGATTCGGGGTCTTATGAATTGGAAGTGGTTCTTAGGGATTGTATAAGACCAAAAGGGGTTACGGGGGAGTCCAAGAGTTTACTCCCTTGGAGTTTACGGCCCAAAGGCCACTCCTTGGGAGTTTACGGCCATAAGCCCCATGGCTTGGCCGTGAACTCTTGTTCACTCTCCAAAATTGATGCCAAAGGTCTTAAATCAATCCCTTCTTTTTTCTAGTGAAGGTCTAGGGCCAATTTGGGGTTTTAAACCCTCATTTGGTGATGTTTGGGGGAGTTTACGGTCCTAGATTGTGCTTGGGCCGTAAACTCTAAATTACCCCTTAAAATGTGATGTTTGATGGCCCTAAACTCGAAATGGCATTTCCTAAAAGTCATATCTCAAGTCTCACATGCATTGGATGAGTTTTTGGGGCATTTTTACATGGAAAAAGGGTGTTTACGGCCTAAGCATGTGCTTGGGCGGTAAACCCTCTTTTATGCTCTAAAATCTCATGTTTTGATGGCCAAACACTTCTAGGTAAAATCCCTAATTAGTATACAAGCCTAAAGGAGGGAAAAGTTTGACTTTTGGCCATATTTTGGGTGTTTACGGCCTAAGGAGCTTCTTAGGCCGTAAACTCCTTGTTTACCCCTCATTCATACGATTTTTCAGCTATAAACACATTGATGCAAGTTTAGAACAAGTTAGGGAGGAAAACCTTACGTTTGGAAGCCGAAAATTGCGGTTTTGGTGTCGAAATCGGGCCTAGAGAGAGAAAGTAGTGAGAGGGTGTGTGTTTGGGTGGTAAAAGGGTGCAAAGTGGTATCCACTTTCTTTATATATGCCTCGGGTATTGCACCCGGTACACAACTACCCGATGCTCAAGTTTAACAGGGTTTAAACTTTTTACCCGGGTTAAGTGGTAGAAAAATAATATAACTTTATTTTTACTAACTAATAATCATATGAACTATAAATAAGTAAATAAATATTTATTTATTTGACGACTCCAAATATTACGGAACTTTTTATATAGCGATGAATTCCATTAGCGAACATGGGATTTTGTAACGGAATAAAATTTGGGTTGTCACAATCTCGGTCTGACACGATCGAGATGGGTACTCCATGCCGCGATACCACCTCCCTCACATATAGCTCTGCCAATCTTTCCGCAGAAGAACTCTCACTAATAGCGAGAAAGTGAGCGCTCTTCGTCAATCGGTCCACTATCACCCAGATCGCGTCGACACCCCTTGCCGTTCTCGGCAATTTGGTGATGAAATCCATGGATATCTGCTCCCACTTCCACTCCGGAATCTCAAGTGGCTACAGCTTACCATGTGGTTTCTGGTGCTCGGCCTTAACCTTATGACAGGTTAGGCATCTCTCAACGAACCACGTCACATCCCTCTTTATACAGGGCCACCAATACTCCCTCTTCAGATCCAGATACATCTTAGTGGCCCCGGGGTGGATCGAAAACTTCGATCTGTGTGCCTCCTCCATCAAGATAGTACGCGTCCCGCCCACAAATGGTACCCAAATCCGACCCTGAAAGGTCATAAGCCCTCGGCTATCGGTAACAAACCCTGACACCTGCCCGATAACTTGCTCTCTCTTATGGTTCTCCGGTCTCACTGCCTCGCCCTGGGCCCCTCTGATGGTATCCAATACCGGAGTCATCACCGTCACCCTCATACAAATATTTCGCATCGGGGCACCCTCTGCCCTACGACTCAGGGCGTTGGCTACCACATTAGCCTTGCCCGGGTGGTACAGGATCTCGCAATCATAATCCTTTACCACATCCAACCATCTCCTCTGCCGCATGTTCAGATTGGTCTGATGCATCAAATACTTCAAGCTCTTGTGGTCAGTGTATATCGTACACCGAACCCCATACAGATAGTGACGCCAGATCTTGAGGGCGAACACCACAGCCCCCAACTCCAGATGGTGGGTGGGATATCTCGTCTCATGAGGCTTCAACTGCCTTGATGCATACGTGATCACATGCCCTCTCTGCATCAACACCGCTCCCAACCCCGATATCGATGCATCACAGTACACCACGAAATCCTCCATCCCTTCCGGTAGTGCGAGCACGGGAGCTTCGCACAATCTCTGGCGAAGGGTCTCAAACGAGGTCTGCTGCTCTGGACCCCATGAGAAAGTAACACCCTTCCGGGTTAACTTGGTAAGTGACACGGCGATCTTAGAGAAATCTCTGATAAATCTCCGATAGTAGCCTGCCAGCCCTAAGAAGCTCCTGATCTCCGTAAGTGACCTCGGCACCTCCTAACTCATCACAGCCTCAATCTTGGCTGGGTCAACCAAGATCCCATTCTGGTTAACGAGATGCCCTAAGAACTGGACCTCCCGTAACCAAAAATCATACTTGGAGAATTTGGCGAAGAGCCTCTCCGATCTCAAAACTCCGAGGAGCTCCCTCAAATGTTCCTCATGCTGCTCTCTAGTCCTCGAATACACCAGGATGTCATCAATGAATACAATTACCGAACGATCCAACATCGGCATACACACCCTGTTCATGAGATCCATGAACGCCGCTGGTGCATTGGTGAGCCCGAATGGCATCACCACGAACTCGTAATGCCCGTAACGAGTCCTAAACGTCGTCTTCTGGATATCCTCATCCCGAACTCTCATCTAGTGATATCCCGACCTCAAGTCTATCTTGGAGAACCAAGACGCCCCCTGCAACTAATCGAATAGATCATCGATCCTCGGTAATAGATAACGGTTCTTGACCGTCAACTTGTTCAACTCCCGGTAATCAATGCACATCCAGTGTGAACCATCCTTTTTCTTGACAAAAAGGATCGGCGCTCCCCAGGGAGAGCTACTGGGATGGATGAACCCTTTCCCCAACAGCTCTTGCAGCTGTGAGGATAACTCCTGCATCTCTGGCGGTGCTAGACGATATGGCGCCTTAGCGATAGGCGCAGCCCCGGGAATCAAATCGATCCAAAATCCACCTGCCTCTCAGGAGGCACCCGGCAACTCCTCGGGGAACACGTCCGGAAACTCACGCACTATCGGCACCTCATCCACTGAACTTGGCCTCCCAGCGGCCTCTCGTACATCTGTCACATAGGCTACGAACCCCTTGCAGCCCTGCTACAAACTCCGCCTCGCTCTGGCAGCCGAACATAATACCGAACCACCACGAGTCCCCTCGCCATAAACTGTCAGCGCTCCCCCACTAGGATCTCGGATCATCACCAATTGACGCTCGCAATCTATGACAGCCCCGAAATGGCTCAACCAATCCATGCCTACTATAACACAAACATCCCTCATAGCAATCAAAATCAAATCAATCGGAAACTCCACCCCGAAGATCTCCAACACACATCCACGTATCACCTCGGTAGCACATACCTCACACTCATCTGCTATGGAAACCCGCAGAGGTCGACTCAACGCCTCTCTTGGAAGACTAATGTGTCAACTAAAAGTCACAGATATGAAAGACCGACTCGCACCCGAGTCGAACAACACTAATGCAGGTACAGAACTCACAAGAAAAGTACCTACGCATAACATATAGCAATTACAATAGCATAAACTCAACATAAAATAGATAAAGATTACATACCCGCCACGACGTCAGGCGCTGCGCGGACTTCCTCCGCAGTCAACTGGAAGGCTCTCCCCCTAGCCTTCGGTGCTTCAGCCTTCACTGGCCGGGTCTCAGTAGCTCGAACCGCAGGTGCAGATCCCTGCACTGACCTCTGAAGCTGGGGGCACTCGGCCTTCCGATGGCCGGCCTGGTTGCAATGAAAGCAAATCGAGAACCCCTTAGGAAAATCCCTCGCGAAATGTCCTTCCTTCCCACACTTGTAGCATACCCCAGTCTTGCACGACCCATCATGGCTCTTGCTGCACTTCCCACAAGTGCGGCCCCTCGAACTACCCGTCCTCGAATCAGCGGGCTCTACCCGCTTGGCGGCTGGCTGCGACTGCGTCGGTCGCCGATCACCCCTCTGAGACTCGGTCTCCTCCCTTGCCTGTGTCTCAAGCTCAATCTCCCTCTTCCGGGCATTTTCCTGGAGCTCGGCAAATGTCTGGTAAGTCGAGTTCGCCACGAACTCACAGATGTCCCTCCTCAGTATACTCAGATAACGGCTCATGCGAGCCTGCTCAGTGGACACCAGTTTCGGGCAAAACAACGCCCACTCATGAAACATCCTCGTAATCACTGTCACCGACTCAGTCCCCTGCTTGAGGGTCAGAAACTCATGAGCTAAACGTTCCCTCTCCACCTGGGGAACATACTCATCACGAAACATCACAGTAAACCTCTCCCAGGTCACTGCAGTCAGCTTAGCTGTCGAATAGCTCGCGGTTACAAACTTCCACCAGTCCTTCGCCCCCAAGCGAAGCTGGTTGAGTGCGAACCGCACCCTCAAGTGCTCTGGACACGAGCACGTATAGAAACACCCCTCTATGTCTGAGATCCACCTCATAGCGGCGATCGGATCCTATGTACCATCGAACTCTGGTGGTTTCGTGTTGCTGAACTCTCGGTACAGCAACGAATCACCACCCTGGGGTCTCGCAGCAGCAACAGCTGTTGTGGCTGCAGCAACAGCATCATCAGTCAAGGCAGCGTAACGCTTGTCAAACGTCTCGATCAGTGTGGTCTTAATAGACCCAAACATCTTCGGAATCTCGGCTCTGATGGCAGCAGCCACCTCCTCATGGATGATCCGACGGATCTCCTCATCACTCACCCCACTGCTCCCAGTGGTATGGTGTGTCCCGACCATGATCAACCTCTGAATACAACATAAGAAATATCAGGGACACTCTCGAGTATACTCACACTCGATAACTCAATCATCCTCACTTCTGGTACCCCAAGGATTCTTACTTGGATTGCGCACCAATCCGGTGTTTTCAATAGTACGGGCCCAATACTATTGTCCACATCGAATCAATATACAACCCAAGTCCTCCTCCTAGGATCCCAAGTCGTAAATACTCTTCTCTCGCTATGCACTGGCTACCCTCAGTAGACCTCTCATGAGCTCCTCACTGCTACCTACTCACTCTTAAAGTATCTCATAGCAGCAGTAATCTCCTAGGCTAAGACATCACAAATCAGGCCACTCTAGTCCTCATAGGAGTACCTAGCCTCTCTAACATGCATAACATAATATCTCATAACTCATAACATATAATGTAAGGGTATTTTGGGGATTCACCGTTCGGGCGCTGGCTGACCGTACACACCATCCACTCTGCTTGTTTCCAAAACTTCTTTTTCTTTTTAGAAAATTTGCAGTTTTGGTTGTAAAATTTCTCGAATCCTCGGTTTGAGTTCAAATAAGCCCGCAGGTGCATACGAATCCCTCAAACCAAGGCTCTGATACCAACTTGTAACAACGTAAAATTTCCAATTTAATTTTTAATTTTTAAACCACAAAATGTATATCATATCATAATCTCAAATCCAAAACAACAGTGTTTTAAAAACAAATCCCAAGATCTCTCTAATGTGAACTCCATCGGTGTGGGTGTGTACGAGTCAAGCCGTCGCCTTCCTACGGTCCTCGCTGGTACCTGAGACATCAAACACAACAACTGTAAGCATAAATGCTTAGTGAGTTCCCCAAAATACCACATACCACAAATACACCACTCGAGGCTAAACCCGACCCTCTGGTCAAGATGTCTCAGCGGGACCCTCCAGTCCCGCAGCTCGTCGGACCCTCCGGTTCAGTCATAGCTCATTGGGCTCTCTGGCCCGGTCTGAATCGTTGGACCCTCCGGTCCGGTCTATATAATCATACAGCATACAAATAACGTATAGCATGTAATCTCTAATATAACACATAATCTCATACATAGCATATAAGACCCTCTGGTCAACTTAGAATACCACTCAAGGTAACGTATAGTGAGAAGACTCACCTCACGTAACTTGGTAACTCGGAAAACCTTGAACTCGGTGAATAGGACCTAGCCTCCGCCTAATCATATGAAATATACACTCGTCATCAACATAAGTTCCCAAGGCTAGACCAAACTCTCTAAACACTCTTAGGAAGGGTAAAAGACCATTTTACCCCCTGCTTGGCTCAAATACACTAGAGTTGACCAAACCCTAAAAGTCAACAAAAGTCAACCCTCTCCGGGTTACCCTGCGCGTACCAACATGTACGCTGGGCATACCCGGAGCTTCCACAGAATCGGGGTACGCGACAGTCTACGCCGCGCGTACTGGGATTACGCCCAACGTAACACCCAGTTCCCTTATCCCATTCATTCAGACCTTAATCTGTTAAGACTTTCGTCCAAACTCTAGATCCGACTCCTTTTATACGACTTAACCCATAAAGTCGAGACCTTTACGCCTTCGCACGGCTGTAGAGGTCACTTTGTGCTCAAAACACCATTTCTCTTTCCATAATGGGACTATAACTCATGCATGACACTAAATCCACGACCAAGACTGGATTTTTATGAACCCTTAACATCAAACACACTAGAAGAGGCCAGATTCATGCTCATGGAGACTATTTGCACACAAAGTCTCAAACTTTGGACCCAAAAACCCTAAAATGGTCCTAAAAAGCAAAACTTAAGAAGAACAAGGAAAGCTCTGAGCTTTTTACCTCAAAAGAGATCTCCAACCACTGTAGAGCACGGATATACACTTGTTCTTCCACTTCTAGCACCAACAATGGCTCCTCCTTCCCTTCTTCACCTTGAAAAGTTAGCTCCAAGCTCAAAACATACACACACAGGATAAGGCACGGATCTCAGCTCTCAAGGGACTCACTCAAGGAATATGGTGGCTAGGGCAAAGGGCCACATGTTCATTTTATAGTGCACAAGCCAGAAATTAGGGTTTGCATCTGTGCTCACTACGCCCAGCGTACCCCTGAGTACGCCCAGCGTACTCGGTCAAGTCTGCGTCCAAATTAAGCGCGTGAGTACACGCGAAGTACACCCCAGTATGCCCGGCGTACTCTCCAATTCAACATACAACTCAAGGGACTAAACTTGCCAACTTTCAAAATAGAAGGGCCATAAAGCTTACCTGGATTTTGGGCTGTTACAGAAAATCATGTATTACCACCATGAAAGAAACTTGTCGGGTGTTGGTGGGTGTTTACAATTAAATACAAACCTGATGTTACAGTTGAAAGATACAAGGCGAGATTGGTAGCTAAAGGCTATACACAAACTTACGGTATTGACTACTCTGAAACCTTCTCTCCAGTTGCAAAGATCAATACAATTAGGGTTCTTTAGTCTGTAGCAGCAAATAAAGAATGGCCCCTACACTAGTTTGATGTGAAGAATGCTTTCCTACATGGAGAGCTAAAAGAGGAAGTTTATATAGAAGCGCCACATGGATTTACAGACAGGTTTAGAGAGAAAGGGGTGTGCCTTCTAAAGAAATCCATTTATGGATTAAAACAGTCCCCGAGAGCATGGTTCGGGAAGTTCACCTTAGCCATGAAAAAGTATGGATTTAAGTAAAGTAACTCAGACCATACGTTGTTTCTTAAACGGATAGGCAAACTCATAACATGTTTAATAATCTATGTGGATGATATGATTATCACAGGAGATGACAAAAAAGAAATAACCAAACTCAGGAGGAGATTGTTTAAAGAATTTGAAATGAAAGATCTTAGGGAACTCAAATACTTCCTTGGGATTGAAGTCCTGAGATCAAAACAGGGGATCTTCATGTGTCAAAATAAGTATGTCTTGGACTTACTTGCAGAAATTGGTATGATTGATTATAAACCAGTTGACACTCCAATGATTGTGAATCAGAAACTCTATATGGAGGAGAAAAAAGAGCTGGCTGAGAAAGAAAGATACCAAAGAATGGTAGGAAAACTGATACACCTCTCACACACTCGGCCAGACATAGCGTATGCCATGGGAGTTGTAAGTCAGTTTATGCATCAACCCCATATGCTCACATAAAAGCAGTCTTAAGAATTATAAGATATCTCAAGGGAACAGCCGGACATGGAGTCTTGTTTCAGTCAAATGGTCATCTTGAAACACTACTATATACCGATGCAGATTGGGCTGGCGATAATGGTGACCGAAGATCGACCTTAGGGTACTTTACCCTAGTTGGTGGGAATCTTGTTACATGGAGAAGTAAGAAACAAAAGGTGGTGGCCCTTTCAAGTGAAGAAGTAGAATTTCAAGGAATTGCAAGGGGATTAACCGGAGTTTTATGGGTACGGAAGCGTCTAACAGAAATAGGGTATCCACCACAAGAAACTAGCAAAATTATGAGTGACAACAAGGCAGCCATCCAAATTTCAGAGAATCCAGTTCAGCATGATCGAACGAAGCACATAGAAGTAGATCGACAATTCATCAAGGAGAAGTTGGAAACAAAGATCATCACACTCCCGTTTGTTTGATCATAGGACCAACTTGTTGATATCTTGAAAAAAGCTGTTAATGAAAAAAAATCTAAACGAATGTTTGGGCAAGTTGAATTTTGGAAATCCCATTATTCAACTTGAGGGGGAGTGTAAAAAGGAAGGCTCAATGAGATCAACGAGATTGGTGACCAATCACATCATATCCCTTGCAATTAGGAGAACATATATCTGCTTTCCATTCATCAAGAATTGACAGCCAGCAAGAGTATTTCTTCCATATTTAAATCATTGTAATTTAGTATAAATTATGGGTTCTCTTCCTCATTGTGAGATACCTTTAAAAACGAATAATACAAAACAATCGGTTCAAAGGAATTCTTTTATATTTTTTATCATCCAATCCCCTGCAGACGTGAAAAAGTGAAAATCTAATCCCCTGCAAACACAATCGATCACAACAATGACAGACTAAAAAACGAAATTAAGTAGAAGAATAGCGATCAGCGGGAGCGAGACTGAAAAGAATCAAAATTGGCCGGCATTTGATCCCGCCGGAAAAGGAATTCCAAAATCATCGTAGAAGGCTTTTTGGAAGACTCTCATGTTGACTTTTGATGACCAAAAGAAAAAAAAAATAAGTACTTCTTAGGCAATAGTGACGTTAACCTATAAACGTATACATAAGATAGAATGAGACTCTAAGAGGAAGAAATAACATATTTAAAAGTGGAATGCATAAATAAAAGTATGATACAAAATATGGACTGAAATTGTAATCCACGAGGGTGAAAATTGAAAATATACAATAAAAAATCACATAAACCGTTGTTTGATCTGGGACCCTCTAAAAACCACGTAATTTTGTACAAGGTTGTCAAGATCGGGACCTTATCTATGAACCTATGATCGTTTTTGGGTTTGCAAGATCGGGATCGAGATCCTAAGATCCCACAAAATAAAATATAATTTTAATTTATAATTTTTAATAATGAAAAATATTTCAAACATTCAACTTTTCGTTCAAAAATTATAAAAACTTCAAAATATTAGTCATAAGGTACAATACAAAATGATAAATGGTAAATTGGTAAAGGGTAAAAGATATTAAGTGGTAAAAAATATCATTTGCAAAAAAAAAAAAAAAAAAAAGTAGGATCGGATCGGATCTCGATCCTACGATCCTACCCCAAATACGTACCTTTTACGATCCTGATCGTTATTCATACCTAGGATCGTACGATCCTACGGATCGCAATTTTGACTACCATGATTTTGTATATTGATTTTGATTTTAAACACCTCTATTTTTTGCAAAGTTTTTCCAAACAGTCCCACTTCTACAAATCCATCATAAATGGATGTTTGAGTGTTATATTTTAATTAAATATTTATATAACGATGATATTTCTAACCGTTTTTTTAACCATTTTTGGATGGTTGGATAAATTATTAATTTATTGCTCATTAGCTGAGGAATAAGCAATAAATAAGGGTGAAAATTCTTATTATAATCAGTTTATTTCACTTATCATTACCATAATAAACTGATTTTTAAGAATTTCTATCAAACATGTAGTTTATTATGGTGGAAAGTATCTTTTTTTTTTTTATATATTTTTTGTTTTCCAAATACCCTTAAACGTACAAAAGGACAAAAGGTGCAGTTTTCTTCTCTGCCTATATAATCTCCCAGTATTGCTATCCATTAAATTAGAAACGTTGACCAAAAGAGTCTTTTTTTTTTTTAATAGTTTCTTCTCTGCCTATATAATCTCCCATTAAAATGAATATTATTGCATTCCATTAAATTAGAAACGTTGACCCAAAAGAGTCTTTTTTTTATAGAAGAAAAAAAACATAAGGGGGGGGGGGGGGGGGGGGGGGGGGGGGGATTAAGATATTTTATTTATTTATCTATTTATTTTATTAACTAACAGCAATAAAGACATCGTTATGATCGAGACTGCCCATCTTTATTATCATCTTCTTTCCCATCACATTGGATCAATAGAAGTCAACCATTTTGACTCTTAAGATGGTTTTAGTTCCGGTATATTTAGAATACCCTTTTTAACGTATTTTAGATGTACAAAAGGTGCAGTTTCTTTTAACGTATTTTAGATGTACAAAAGGTGCAGTTTCTTCTCTGCCTATATAATCTCCCATTAAAATGAATATTGCAATCCATTCAATTAGAAACGTTGACCCAAAAGAGTCTTTTTTTTATAGAAGAAAAAGAGATTGGGGGGGACGTTGACCCAAAAGAGTCTTTTTTTTATACAAGAAAAAAAAGATTGGGAGGTGGGCATGTGTTTCCTACTTTTTCAGATCTGTGAACCTAGGTTTAAAGTCACTTATGAGTTATGATACCTTCGACCTCTTTCTTATCTCCTCTAATTTATCTCTTCAACTCACATAATGTCTCCGATGAACGAGTTTGATCACCTCAAAATTCGTCTAAAAGATATAAAAGAGGCCACAGAAAACTTCGGTATCGACAGGAAGATCGGGGGTGGTGGGTTTGGACCGGTGTACAAAGGAAAACTCACTCTCTCTTCTGGCCGACGAGCTGTCGTTGCTTTCAAGCGCTTAGATCCAAGATTTGGACAAGGAAACACCGAGTTCTGGAAGGAGATCATGTTGCTTTCAGATTGCAAACATGAAAATCTCATCTCTCTTTTAGGCTTTTGCATTGAAGGAGAAGAAAGAATCCTTGTATATGAATATCTATCTCGTGGGAGCCTTGATCGCTATCTTTCTAACCCTCGTATGACATGGAACCAACGCCTTAAAATATGTGTTGGGGTTGCACGTGCTCTAACCTACCTTCATGATCCAAGAAAAACACAACGAAGAGTACTCCATCGAGATATTAAAAGCGCAAACATCCTTCTTGATGCTGAATGGACTCCTAAAGTTTCTGACTTTGGCCTTTCAAAATTGGCTCCAGCTAACCAACCACGAACATATGTTATCTCTAATGGTGTTGGAACACCTGGATATTGTGATCCAGTGTATATCGAAACGGGGTTTCTATGTAAAGAGTCTGACGTGTACTCTTTTGGAGTCGTATTGTTTGAAGTGATGTGTGGGAAGTTATGTTGTGAATATCGTAATGGTCAGTTGATTAATATTTTAGTGCCTAGATGGAAAATTTGTTGCGATAAGAACAAACTAGATAATATTATTTGCCCTGGTTTGAAAGAGCAAATAAATAGGGATTCATTAGTGACGTTTTCAGCTATTGCCAATCGATGTTTAAGTCGAAGCTTTGAAGTTCGACCAACAATGGCTGAGATCTTGAAAAACCTTGAGGTCGCACTTGAACAACAAGTAAGTTTACTTCACCTTCTATGTTTCAAGATATATATGACAATGATAATATTATTATTACTGTAAATTACTGAAATCGTCCCTATGGTTTGATCAAAATTATACGTTTGGTCCCTACCTTTTTTTTTACATTCGGATCGTGGTTTGATTTTGTTGCGTTTCTCGTCCCTATGGTTTGGTCAAAATTGCATGTAAGGGACGAAAAATGCAATAAAATGAAATCTCAGAGACGATCCGAATACAAAAAAAAGTTAGGGATCACACATGTAATTTTGATGAAACTATAGGGACGATTTTATTAATTTACTCTTGTTATTATTTGTAGAACTTTAATCCAGAAAACAGTGCGCTGGTCGATATTTCCAAGCTTGCAATTCCTCGGATATCCTACACATCACATCAGGAACTCCATTCACGTCTCTCCAAAGGGATTCTTATTGATGGGGGACAAACGGTAATTAACTGTTTCTATTGTGTTTATTTATATATAATATTTTAAATGATTTTTATTTTGAATATGTTTATAAACAGTGGGTTTCAGTAAATAAGAATGGAAGAATTCGAGAAATGATATCTGCTGTAAAATGCGTCTCTGGGGGGTGGTTTGTATCTGACACCGCAGATGATTCAAGGTTAGTGCATTTTCTTCTAGCTAGTTAATATGTTGATTGGAAAGTGCCTTCCTTCTAAGCCTTTGCCTCATGAAATGATTTGTTATGGTTTTGTCTTGTTTAATTTATAAATTGCTAAAAGAATTCTTTAAAGCTTATTTTCGGTCATATATTCTCACATTTTCGATTTTAACTAATAAACATCTAAAATTTATACCACAAAAGGTGACTATTAGAGTACTATATATATGTTTCTATTATTTTGTGTATGTGACAAAATAGGTGACTGTTAGAGTATTATATTATCTATTATTTTGTGTATTTATGTGATGTAGATCGTTCCCTAGTTAATTAGCGCAAATTACTTTCTATTTATACACTTTGGTAGAAACACTGAATTGTGTTTGGTAAAGCTATTGACCAGTTTTTTGCATTATAGAATAAGATTATCATTTTCACCTAACACCAATATCACCGATCTAACAAAAACTTCGCCATTAACAATTCTGAATTAAGAAGTATTAAAAATTATGAATCTGAATCTTATGTTTTGGAAGTTGGAATCCAAAACATATCATAAAATTAACAAGTGAACCTTCTTGATGGTGGTCATACTTCTACAAGAACTCAACCTGATGTTTCTTCTAAATATAGTAATTCCATGGAAGGTATGAAACCATATTGAAAACTAACATTTAAGATGATCAAAAGTACCAAACTCGAACAATTCAGGTTCCAAAGGCTTATGGAAGTGAAGTCCAGAAGTGTGATGAGTCTCCTCCATATATAGGTTCGAATTTGAATTTAAAATTTTTGAAAAGAAAGGAGGAGAAGAAGAGTAAATATGAAAAGATCCAAGTGCCTAAGCAAAAAAATTCTCAAGATATTAAAAAAGTGAAAATTGTTGAAATCAAGAGTTTTTGTTCCAAGAAACCGTATAGAAAAAGTTGTGGAAAGGGAAAAAAAATCTTTTGGTTAGTAATACGAGACACTTGATGGTTTTTGTTTTCCCGCCAAAGAGACTAGAAGATCAATATTTTCTCAAGATTTAAAGTTGATTATTCTCTATATGCCGTAGGGATGAGCATGAGTCGGTTTGGGTCGGTTTTTGGCTAAAACCAAACCAAACCGTAGAAAGTAGGTTTTTCGATTTTTAAACCCATATAGGTTCGGTTTTTGCATGGTTTGGTTTTTCGGTTTTCCGGGTTGGGTTTATGGGTTTTCGGTTTTAAACCGTGGGTTTATGAGCTCCTATTTTTTTTTCTAGTTTTTGGGTTCAAACCTAGTGAAAATACGTTGCGATAAATAGTATTGTATCTACTTTAAATATACCAAAATAAAGAGTACAAATTCTAGTATTATAAAAACATAAAAATGTTTAAAATATCAAAGTTTAACACCATTAACAGTTTATTGAAAATAAACATAAAGTATTAAAGAGATAAAGTCTAAAGTCTAAAACTAAAAGTTTAAAACATAATAAATAATATATATGTGGGTCGGTTCGGTTTTTATGGACGGTTTTATACGTCAAAACCGAACCAAACCGTTATTTTTCGGTTTTTGTAAAATTCAAACCTAAACCGCCGGTTATTGTTTTGGTTTCGGTTTTTCGGTTTCGGTTACATCGGTTTTTCGGTTCGGTTTTTGCTCATCCCTAATATGCCGATACTTTTTTAAAGAGCAAAAATATTAAGCTGCCAACTTATTTTTTAAAACTTAAACGAATTCCTAAATGTTCATATTCAATACTGAAATGTTGAAAGAAAGTGAGATAAAGACAAAAGCTGTGATTGTGATTAAAATATAGAATGCACGCACATGGGTTAGTTGAAAATTTCGAATGTGTCAAAAAATAAAGAAGTCGATATGCTGGTTTTATTACATGACAAAATCTTCAGGGCTCCACAAATGATTTTAAGGGTTGTACACGGAAAATTTATATTATCTTGAAAAAATTCTCCAAAAAATTATACTGAAATTTTATATTATTTTGAAAAAGCTCCCCCAAAAATTATACTAATTATCATTTTTTTTATATATTTCTAGTTTATTTTTATATATAATAATTGTAATTTAATATACTGCTTAGTATTTGAAATATCTTATTATATATTAAATTATATTAATTAATAAATTTAGTATTTATTTATTGAATTCATATAAAAAATTTAATACATACTAAGGATTTGAAACAAAGTAACATATTTTAGAAAAGCTTAAAATAAAAATATATCTTAGAAATAACATATTATACTAAAACATACAATACTATATATAATATTGTATAACATAATGACTACATGAATTATTTTACATAATATGATAATTGGATATGAAGAGGATCTTGTCGTACCAATTGAAGTAAACAAAATGTTGTCGATAGAGGTTGAAATGACAATGGATGAAGACAATAATTTCTAACAATTTCTTGTTCGATATAATGTATTACAAAATATATAAATTTTTTATAAATATAATCTTGTTTATTTCATATTTATTTATAATAAATCAAGGTTCTAAATAACGTAAGACGTGACTTGGCGGCAATGTCAAGCCTCAAGATTTTCCGAGCCTTGGTGAGTTACGACGTTTCTAAGGCGTGAGTTAAGACGGCAATTTTCTGTATAATTAATATTTTAATATGTTTTTCAACTATTATTCATTTTTATACACATATACGAGTTAAGACGGCGTTTTGATAAAGCTTGGAGGCAGGTGCAACCATGACGAACTTTTTAGAACCTTGTAATAAATTAATAATTCATTCAAATTTATTATATATAAACAATTTATTCTGTTATAATTTTATGATAATATAATTTATAATATTATTGTAATAAAAAACAATAGAATATATATTTGTTAAAATATAATTAATAGACATGTGTGTTTAACAATATATAGAAGTTACAAAAATGTATATAATATGAATATACTTTTGGGATAAAATTTTAAATAGAATCGAAAATTAAACACTATTTACATTATTTTTTTGGACAATGGACTTAACAAGGTAACTAACTTTTTGGTTTGTTCATATATAGGTAACTATCTTTTTTTTGTACACATCTAGGTAACTAATTTTTTGAAAGCGTTCACATATGACCATTATGACCGGCTGTAGCATATTACATCCAGTCATAACCGATAATAATTGTCATATGTGAACACTTCCAAAAAGTTCGTTACCTAGATGTGTACAAAAAATAGACTGTTACTCAGATGTGAACACGTTTAAAAGGTAAAATTAAATTACATGAATGGTTCCTATACTTTGGATAATTTGTGTGTGTGGTTCCTAAATTATTCGTTTAACTTGGATGATGCCTACTATTTATTTTTGTTCGTTTGGTCCATGTCTTACCTCAAATTCTTAAAATACTATTGTGCCTTTTTTTAATTTATTTTATAATTAATTTTCTTATTTATGTATTTATTATTTATATTTTTAAAAAAATTAATAGACTCGACATCAACGTCTTCACTATTCCTTCTTTTTAGGTCCTTCAACTCCAGTGAACCAACGCAACAACACACTATCTCTTCATTGAATTTTCCACCACTACAAACCAATAGAAGGGTTGTTGGGTTGGTTCGCCAAGTTGAAGGACCGAAAAAAGAAAGGATAGTGAAGACGTTAATGTCATTAAAGATGGAAAGGGAAGAGAAGTTGAGGAGGATGAGAGATCGGATGGTGATTGGTGGGACCGAGCTTAAATTTCTCGAATGTGGTTTCAGGTTTAGGGTAATGAGATACAAATATATGTGGTCTATTAATGTTTTAAAATATATAAAAAAATATATGTAAATAAGAAAATTAACTAAAAAATAAATTAAAAAATGGCACATTAGTATTTTGAGGTATGATAGGGACCAGACGCATACCAAAAACAAATAGTAGGGATCATCCAAGTTAAAAACTAAGTTAGGGACCAAACGCACAAAATACCCAAACTACAGGGACCATTCGTGTAATTTACTCGTACATCTTCAGTTTGTTCACATCTGGGTAACTATCTTTTTTTTTGTACACATCTAGGTAACGAACTTTTTGGATGTGTTCATATATGACCATTATGACCGGTTGTATATAGCCGGTCATAATGGTCATATGTGAACACTTTTAAAAAGTTCGTTACCTAGATGTGTACAAAAAAAAATAGTTACTCAGATGTTAACAAACTGAAAAGTTAATTACCTTATTAAGTCCACTTCCCTATTTTTTTAGTTTATTTACTAGGGAAATAAAAATGGAATCGAAGATGGTCTTAGCAAAACCAAATCCCATACCAACTCTCAAATTTAAGTCATAGTCCATATCCATACACAACAAGATGCTACTTACAACCTTTTGTTGGCCCACTTCCTCATGCACAAAACAACCCATGTTCGCTTATCCACTTTTGAAAGCTCACTTTCTTTCAAAATCCTTTTCTATTAATCCCCCTCAGAACCTCCCACCGTGTTTTCATCTATCACACCCTTTACAAAAGCAAGCTAAAAGTCCGATTATTAAACCCAACATTCACTTTGATCATCAGACTGAATCTATGACTTCAAAATATAATGTATTACTTAAATTGGAAACTTGAGAACTAGTACCCCCAACCTATGAGACGTAACATCGTTTGAATCGATTCGCTTTTCCATCAAAAATTTAAAGCTGATGGAACTCTTGAATGTTATAAAGCATGTCTCATTACAAACAGAATTGTCCAAGAGTTTGGATTGATTATGATGACACCTTTAGTCATGTATTCAATCTGGCTATGATATAATTTGGACGTTTCTTGGCTTTGTTATGGGTCTCAAATTGGACAGAAATCAATTTGATGATCCAATGCATATCTTTACGACTATCTCCATGAAATAGTATACGTGCACCAAATGCTTGGTTCTCATACCCATCTTAGCACGGCTATGTGAGTGCATTACTAAAGTCGCTTTACTTCACTAATTATAATAAGAGTGACATTTCTCTTTTAATCTATAAATGCAACAATGTCCTTTCCCTACTACTTCTCAATGTTAATGACATTTTAATCACTACGTCCTCGAAAAAATACCCTTAAAATTGGATAAATTTGGCGTTAAAACAAAATTTTGAAATGATCAGCTTGGATCCATAGACATATTTTTTGGGCATTTCAGTTACTCGTGTCGTCAAGAGTAAGTCTCATAATAATAATAATTAAAAAAAAAAAAAAAAAAAAAAAAAAAAAAAAACCTATAGCGACATTATAACTAAAAAAAATGTGCAATATTGCAAACGTGTTGCTACTTTGATTGTTACCAACTCCATTCTCAGGAGGATCTCATTCAATGACCGGGCTTGAACTTTTGATTTGAGGGGGCTAAACGTAAAATATGTATAAAAATTAGAGAACAGGAGGTGTCATAGTCAAAATTTATAGTTTTAGACTTAATATATAATTTTTTTAATGCTTATGGACTAGTTGTGACAAAAAAACAGGGGGGACCACAGCCCCCGTGGCCCTCAAAAAGATTCGGCACTGATCACATTGACAATGTGTCTCTATACCATAATTTAGTTGGTGCTCTCTATTACCTCACTTTCACAAGATCGTACATAACATACACGATGCACTAGCGTCGAGGATCAGACCCTTATGTTACTAGATGCCATGATAAGACTACAAATGGTGCTTTATGCGCTAAAACGAGCATAACTCTGGCTAAAGGCTCTGTTTTATGCCCACAACCAGTCAATCAAAGATTAAAAGAAGGAGCACGTACTGATATGGTTCATAAGGAGCCTTACCTATTTTGATTCCCAAAACACTTTTTATGTGAAGTTATGGACGATTTTATGTTTTATTTTTGACGTTTTTTGGGTTTTATTTTTGAACATTTGTTAGGCCCATGGCCTTTTTGGGCCGGTTTAAGTTTTTGCTTCCTATTTAGTAGTTATGTAATCTCTATGGTCATTCATCAATTTTATAAGAGCTTAGTTGTCTCTACAAATTATATGACATTGATAACCAAATTTGATTTTTTAATTATGAAATGAAACTTGATAATATATAGGTAGTAAAAACAATTGTGATATTTGCAGGTTTTCAAATGTCCAATCGGGTATGTTGTACTATGGTTTCAAAATAAATGGGAGAACTCAGTTCTTGACATCAAATGTCACATACACCGTTTACCTTGTTTTCAAATGTGATAATATGAACAAGGAAACACATGTACCCTTCAAATGGAAATTGAACAGTGAGACGAACTATTCAACTTCATGCCTGACGCTTGATAGAGGAGATGGATGGCTAATGTCTCGACTATATCAATTTACCAGCCATCGCAAGGATTATGATTTTGGGATTGAGTTTATGCTACCAACTCAGTACTCACGTACAATGTTCTATCTTGAAGGCATTGAATTTAAGCCTATGGAGTATGTAGATTGATAGAATATATAAATTTGTTTTCTTTACTTCATTTTCTTAAGATTTCGATTTATTTGCACAAGCTAGCATGGGGACAACTTTTAGTCTAAGAAACCTTGGCTTGTACACCGAACAATAATGGAAAAACAAATACGTTGCTAAATTTATTAAGTCGAATGTGCCATGCACTTTTCTTCATTCAAATTGCCTCCTTTGCACTTTTCCCCCTAATTGATATCTATTGAAGCAATTATGACATATTGAATCTGATAATTATTTGTAAAGTTCATATTCTTTTCGCTTTTTGAGATGATAATTGTGATCCATCGTCAATTTCAAGAACAGAAACTTGAAAAATGTTGAAATTTTTGGTCATTTCATTCTCAAGCAACCTCCTATATTAAAATATCAATTAAATTAAAAGGAATAATATTCATCATAAAGATAGATGGTCACATGGAGATGTTAACAAAATGTCACTTCAAGAACAGCAGCCCAAGGTGACGACATCTATCCCGACGAAATTTGTCGTTGCTAAAAGTAGGGCTATGCTGACGACATGTCGTCACCATAGTTTTTGCCAACTTTGACCAGGAAAGCTATGCCGACCACGTGTCGTCGCAACATATACTGAGGGACGACTTTTTTTGAGGTCTTCTGAAAACCTATGTGGACGACATGTTTTCGGTATAGCTAGGTTACGACAAATGGTATTTTCATTTATTTTCATTCCACGGTGCAGAAAATCGAAACGATGTAGTTCTTTTGAAAGCTATCCCGACGGCATGTCGTCGACATGCCATATGGCAATCCGTGTGAAATAGCTATGCCAACGACTTGTCGTCGGCTCAACTTTTTTATTTTTTTATTTTTGTTATTTCAGCAAACAAATGAAGCGATGTCGTTATGTAAACCCTATACTGACGACTTGTCGTCGGCATATGGTTTTACCTTAAGAGAGACATATGTGTATCGCTCATTTGTAGCGCACGAGATCGATGTTTCTCTCTTGAGCTGCAACGACGAATATTGTCCCTTTACCACCAGCGACGAGTAGCAGGTACATTTTTGGGCCTTGTTTTCTTGATTGCTTAACTTCTTAACTCTAAATTAGTGATTGCTCAACTTCTTAACTCAAAATTTGGGTTTTTTTTTTCTATTTGGCTTTGAATTCGTTCACCACCATCGTTCCTTCACCATCGTCGTTCCTTCACCACCTTCGGCTACCGACAACTCCTTCCAGCTTCTCTCCTTCACCACAACAAGTAAGGATTGAGTGGTTTTTTCCCTTTTTTTTCTTTTCTGACTTTGTGTTTTTCCAATGACCACCAGCCACCACCGGAGGACCACCATCAAATCCGATCACCGGAATCCGGCCATAACAACAAGAAGAACATAACTTTTGTTGAAATTTAAATTTTATGTATAGGTTTATATAAAATTGAAATTTGTCCTTGTATAATTGTCTGATTGTGTTACTTGTTTGGTCTTTGTAGATTGTGTTATTTGTTTAGGGTTATATGAAATTGATATTGTATGTATAAAATGCCAATTTACTTGTTTAAAGAGAGTATATGTATGGACACAACCACAGAGGGGAAGAGTGTACCACAAAAAGTGTTGCGGTACTTTCCTTTGACTACAAGGCTTCAACGACTGTATAGTTCCAGATTCATAACTAAAGATATGATTTGACATAATACTGGACGCTCAACGGATGGTATGATGCATCATCCCGTACACGGGAAGTCTGATGTGTTTTATATGTTACAACAAAAATGCACATAGCGAAAAATACTTAACCATTAAGAATTTGGGCACATACAACCTAAAGTATCTATGTGTTGTATTTATATGCTGAAGAATCATTATTGAGTGACATTATTAATAACATATGATCCTATAGGGTCACACTTTAATCAAGTTGGTAGTTATTGAATACTTATTTAATAATTTGTTATTAATAAATAAATTCAACTTTTGTATTTACTTAGAGAAAAATTATTGTTATATGAAAACAATATTATAAGAAGTAGAAAATTAGTCATTATATGACATGGTATCATATTATAAGTCATGTACAATATTTTTGGACCCCTTGGCTTACCATGGTTTAGTTGATTAACTAGTCTAATGTAACACCTCAAAAATCGAGACCAAAAATTTTTGTTTTTAATTATAATACTTGTAAAATTGTTTGAGTAAAACATTACTGATATCACATCAAACCACAAAACCATAGTTACATGTTTTAAAAAAAACCATCATGTCTGATAGTATAGTGTCAGAGTACAATCCCAGGGTTCTCAAATGTGAAATCATATGTGTGTGATGCGCTGCTACCCTGCCGGCTCCTTCCCCTTAGATAAAGAGGTACCTGAAACCAAAACTGAAAACCGTAAACACAAAGCTTAGTGAGTTCCCCCTATCATACCCATACCAAATAATGCATAATCCTCGGTATCTTTCAGCCGGTAACCATCGAGCATAGCCAAGAGTTGGACTCATCTTTGGTATCTTTCAACCGGTAACCGGGAACTAACTTCCCCTTCGGTATCTTGCAACCGGTAACTGGGAGCTACCCTCCCCTTCAGTATCTTGCAACCGGTAACTGGGAGCTACCCTCCCCTTCAGTATCTTTCAACCGGTAACTAGGGACTATATCACCCCCTACTATTGCTAACACGTATCAAGCACAATAAACATTGCAAGCATAATAATCATATTAGACACAATGATCATATCACATATCAACACTAGATAATTATCACAAAGACAATCATCTATCCAACACTCTTACTTGTGGGCCGGCATTGTGGCTGTAGACCCACTCCTACTAGGAGGAAACTCACCTCAAAGTCGTGTAGTATCCGCACTGATCTCAGTATGAAAACCAACTCTCCTCGAATCCTCGATCCCTACACAACAACTTTTCTAACTTATCAATCCATACTCGTAACCCTTACAAGGGTCAACTTTCAGTCCAAGACAAAGTCAAGGTCAACACCTTGGTCAATGGTCAATCATCTAGTCAAAGTCAACATCTGGTTGACTCGACTCACCGAGTTGGTCCACCAATTCGCCAAGTCCCCATATCTATAAAATGCCATAATCTCGTCCCTACTCGTCGAGTCTAGCAAGAGCTCGACGAGTTCTCCTTCAACAACACATCGGACTATCCTCAACCGACTCACCGAGTTCATCCTTGAACTTTTCGAGTTCATCTTCATCCATATGAAGGTGTTCAATCTATGACTCGCCGAGTTCTCCTTGAACCCGTCGAGTCCATCTTCATGTGGTTGGGACATTGTCTTGAACTCGTCGAGTTTATTCTTGAACTTGTCGAGTCCTTTGATCTTCAAGTCCAACACACCCCCCAATAGGCTGATTGTCCCCTCCACTCAACCAAAACCACTTCCAGAGGACATTAGGGGAAAAAGAGACCCGACTCGCCGAGTCACCCAAGAGACTCGTCGAGTACCTCAATGATCAAAACTATCTAGTCAATTATAATGTGTCTTAATGCATCAAAACCATAGATCCGACCTCCTAAGGTCCATTTCATACGTAAAGTCCCAATCTTGACGTCCATGCATGGGGTTTTTGACTCAAAAGACCATAAAAAGAAGTCTACAAGATGCATGGGGTGCATATGGCAACAAAGTTGGCACCTTTATGCCATAAGGACCCCCAATAGTTCTAGATCTTAAGTGCAACTGCAAGCACACCCACAAAATCCGATTTTAGCTTCTCTAAACTCATTAAAAGGGTAGGAAATAGCCCCAAATCAAGATCTAAGAGATAGATGGTCAAGGTTCCAACTTTTTACCTTGAATAAGCTGAGAATGGAGCAAAACCTCTGGATCTTCTTGTTTTTAATTGAACTCCCAAGCTTCCTTCCTCCTTTCCAACTTCAAAAACACACAAAAAGATACCAACAAGCTCAAGAACACACAATAGAGGCTTAGGGTTCGAGTTAGGGTTTTCTATGGGTTGGGAGAAATGATGGGGGCTGGGTTGGGGCTTTATAAGTCTTTTAAATAGTGTGTAAACCCAAATATTAGGGTCTCATCCAGACAATCCTACTCGCCGAGTTGGTCTCCCGACTCATCGAGTAGGTCACTTAACCCCCCCGATCAAAAGTCGAGTCTACTCGACGAGTTGAGCCTCCAACTCGCCGATTCCCAGAGAAAAACATGGAAGTACTAGAATTTAAATACATACCAGGAACCGGGTGTTACATCTAAGGTTAAAATAACTAGTTAAGCTCTTTTGTCCTATTCTTTTGACCTTATGGCCGAAAGTTAAGAGAGGTTATGGAGGTTGCTTGTCAACCTCCATATCTTGAATCCATGCCTTGTCTCCCATACCTTTTTTGCTTTATGATACTTTAGATTATTATATTCAAAAGTGCTTGCTTTGCATGGGGTATTTAAAGAGGCTATTGTGCATGAAAAATGTGGCTAGTTATTAATCTTCTACTCCCGCTTATTCTCTCTAAAAGCCGAGAGCAACATAGAAAGAAGGGTTCTCCACTTTTGAAGTTCTTACTTCGCTTTTGGTGGGCACTTTGTATCTTCCTTTTAGTGTTTAATTGTTTAAGCACTTAAGGCTTAAATAACAAATTCATATAAGAAGAAATTTAGCAATTTTGGGTACCTTATTCTTGGTGGTGGATACTTGTAGAGAAGATTAAGCTTCTTATTCTTTCCATCTTCATCTACACCCTAAATCCAAGCGGGTCCAAAGGCTTAAAAGGTTTTTATTACTAAACATGCTATGGTTGTTGTAACTTCATTCTAACCTCTTTAAAAGGATCCTTGATGATTTGGTTTTGTTGTATACTGAAAATTTATTTGAAATGTTTGAAGCTTCCATTGCCGGTTTTTATGAAAAACTATTTATTTTATGTAACAAAACTCATCAGTGGTATCATAGTCATCATTTAAATGTTAGAAATTTTTTTCATGTTATGATAATCATTGGTTCTTGGAAAACAAGCATGGATTTCTTTTTGGCTAAAGAAATGTCCATATTTGTTTTCTTTGGCAACTAGTTGTTAAATGTGTTTATTTTTCATATGACCATTTTTCCATGCATTTTGGTTATATAAAAGTTGCCTTTGAAAAACAAAGAGTTGTTTGTTGATATGTTTGATATGTTTGTTGTGTATAAACAAGTCATTAGGACATTTGTGGCTTCTATTTATTCATATGATAATGTAATACATAAATAGGTATTAATTCATTTGTTCATTTTATATGTAATAAATTAGTTTTTTGACTAGTTGTATTTTATTTTATAAAAATGTAACAAGATGGATCTTGAAGATCTTATGAAGATATGAAGATATGGAGCCTTTTGAAGACCTTGAAGTGTACCATTAAGTCTTTTAGGAAATGACTTATTATTTGTTGTGATGACTCACAATAGATATTACTAGAAAAGTGGTTTTGTTTATACATTTTAAAATGCATGTTTGTGATGTTTATTTTGGTTTTTATAAAATATTGTATGTATGGAAATATGTTTGCCATGCTAAAAACATATTCACAAA
This sequence comes from Lactuca sativa, assembly GCF_002870075.4. Lineage (NCBI taxonomy): Eukaryota > Viridiplantae > Streptophyta > Magnoliopsida > Asterales > Asteraceae > Lactuca > Lactuca sativa. The sequence continues at coordinate 136,529,219 of NC_056628.2, read as the reverse complement.
AAAATAACATCAAACTTGGGGTTTATAGTTTTATATAAAAGTATCAACATAAGATGTCAAAAATGGAGTTTTTGTTAAAATGAGTTTAAGTTTTTTAAAACTCTTAAATAGCCAAACTTTTAAAGATATAAGAATGTTAAAAGTATTTTTAAACTTTATCTAAACTCCATAACTCAATAATAAAAGGTTGTTTTATTAAAAAGTTAAAAACTGGTTCCAATCATTATAATGTTGAATTAAATTAAATTTAAATTTTAACCTGTAAAACTGTATATAAATTAAATTCAACTTTATGATTTTTGGAGCACTTTAAGTGTACCATGGGATATTTTATGCATGAAATATTCATAATACAAAATATTTTAAAATGCTACAATAATAAAACATTGATGAAAAAACTCTTATTTTCAAAACTTCAAATCTATGCAATCCACTTAAAAATCACTTGGAATTTTTGTGAAATTCATGTGGATGTGAGGGTGACCTTATTCATTTGGGTTGTCAAAAATGGTCACCTAATCATTTGTGAAATATAACTCACATGTTTTTTTTTTAAATGGATGATTTGATTAAATTCTTAAGTGATAAAGGTCACCTAAGCATAAGAGTTTTGAGGAAAAGATAGGATGAATATGCCATTAAAAACAAAGTAATGTCCTTTTGGATCACATAAATCTAAGAATTAAATAAGAGTTGTAATTGGTTATCCTATCCTACATATAAACAAAATCACTTGTGTTGTGCGTCATCGCCTAAATTTATTTTGGGTGATGTGGATCTTAACTTTTCAAAATTTAATTTGAAGGGTAATTAATTTTAAAAGGGAAATTATATCAAAGATCTTAAAATGAATCTTATTATTTTGTAGTTGAATACCCCAACTGTAATCACCTCATCACTCACCATCCGATCCATCCTCAAAAAAGAAAAACTAAGTGGACCCAACTTCCTTGATTGATTCAAACAACTAAGAATTTTCCTCAATATTGAGAATAAGGAATATGTCCTTGATGAACCTATCCCGGAAGAAATCTTGGCCAATGCTATCAACACATTGAAAAATGCTTGAGTGAAACATATGAATGGTTTAACCGAAGTGGCTTGCATAATGCTTGTAACTATGACTCCTAAACTTCAGAAAACTTTTGAGTTTCATGAAGCTTTTGAAATGATTGAACAAACTAAAATCATGTATCAAGTTCAAGCTAAGCAAGAGAGGTTTGAGACCTTGAATGCTTTTGTTGGTTGCAAGATGGCTGAGGGATATTCTGTGAGTGCACATGTGCTCAAAATGAAAGTTTATGTTAAGCAAGTTGCCCGCCTCAGATTCCCATTTGGGGATGAGTTAGCGACCGATGTGATCCTAGCCTCATTCCTTAAGTCATTCAACCAATTTTTGGTAGGCTTCACAATGAATGACTGGGAGAGGAGCATTAATGAGTTTCATAACATGCTCAAGAATGTCGAGAGAAACATCAACAAATCTGGGAATAATCAAGTGTTCATGGTCCGCGAGGGTTAAATATCTAAGAAGAAAACTATTAATAATATCGGTAAGGGGAAAGGGAAAGCTTCCAAGAAAGGAAAGGGCAAAGGAAAGGGTTAAGGGAACCCTCCTATTACCAACCCAACTCCTAAGCCCAAGACTGGAATTTATGAGAACAAGGGGATAAATTTCGATAAGTCATTTAGGGAATGAGATTAGTGAAAATCAGAATATGCAGAATAGTTTGCAATCCATTCCATTTTAGTCTTGACTATAGAAAGGCAAGACTCAAACAACAAGTAAATTCAACACACTACGAATTGACATAAATATTAGTGAAGAGATTATTGTATTCACATAACAAATTAGCATATAATATGTTACTCATATTGGTATACTACCAATAGCAAAAGCTTACTCGAAAACACAAATATATATATATATATATATATATATATATATATATATATATATATATATATATATATATATATATATATATATATATTCAAAAAATGAATCACATAACCAAGAGAATACAACCAACTGGTCTAGATTAGTGGGCTACCAGGGATGAACTTGGGGGGGTTTTCCCTTGGAGGTCTCGAGTTCGAGGCTTCCGGTGGGCTTTTCCCTAGGAGAAAGCGGAAAAAGAAAGAAGGGTTTATTCCCCACAGGTGAAGGTTCGGGAAAGGCACGCTGCCCGTTTGGATGTCACTACACGACTAGAGCCGCTAACTTCAAACTAACTCTGCCGTTCTAAAAAAACGTAACCAAGAAAATGATGGGTTTTGAGCATTCTAACACTCCTATGGTGTACATGCAACCCTATAAACCTTGGATCTATGTTTTCTCTATTATACATGCAAATATTCAATATTCCAAGGTTTCATCCTAACTAGCATAATATGAAGCAACTATACTATAAGAATATTGTAACGCCCGCAAATCCGGGTAAGTCAAATTAGAGGCAATAGGGGCCGAAAACGACTTTTAGACAAAAGATTATTTAGAATAAATAATCTTAACCAGGTTGTAGAGTATGTCACAAGGTTTCCGTACATATAAAGAACACTGAAATCTGAGTTATAACAAAGAAGTTATGACCCGTCGAAGTTTCGCGTCGGAACCGACACAGCACCGGGAAGCGTAAATAGTGAATTTAAGATAAAACGAGATTTAGCCTTAGTGATCTAAACGAAAGTCGTAGAATTTGTCAAACTAAGAACATCGATAAAAAGAACGCCCAAATCTGACTTCGTATAAAGAAACTATGATTTTTCGAAGTTTCGAGCTAGAAGTGTACAACCCGAAATTCGAATACTAGATCGAGTGATTTTTAGCCGACACGACCTAAATGAGAATCAAAGATCTCGTTAAGAGTAGCGTAACGAGAAAAAGATGGGCGAAAACGGACATCGGATGAAGAAGTTATGAGAATTTAACGGACCAATCATGTCCCGACCAGTTAATAATATAAAATTTAAAATCGAGCCAGAATTAGTCGATGGATTCTAAACGAAAGTTGTAGAGTACGTTCCCACCTTCGCGTGGATATAAAAAACGTCCAAACGGAGCTCGTATGCGAAAGTTATGATTTTTAGAACTCGAGAAGGAAATTTGCGAAACTGAGATGACGTGGCAACATCCGGACCCTCCATCACTGATCAGACCTCGCTTCGGATCATGCCACGAAGCCTTCGCATTACGCCCCGCGTACCTTCGGTCTTATCCGGGTCTTGTCCGAGTGCGAGCCAGCTGGAACACGCCTGTCTGCCTTATCCGAAGTTACGCCCCGCGTAGCCAAGGATTACGCCCAGCGTAGTCCGAGGCCTCGCAAGGTATAAAAAGGGGCGAGGGTCTCCGCATTTTCACACAATTTTCCTTCTCTCTCTAGATTTCCTTCTCTCTCTAGGGTTTCTAATCCCCCTAAGCCCTAGTTAAACCCCTTAGCTACCGAGGGAAGCCCCGAGGCTCCCGGAGTCCCGAGAAAAAGAGCCTTTCGGTTTCGAAACGCTCCTCTAAATAAGTTCCGGTTTTCGATAAAATTCGCTGTAAGTGTGCTACGCTTACGCAAATTTTAATATAGCTTTCGAATAATTATAGGAATGTTATTAGGTCCTTAAAGTAATTATTTGGACTATTATTATGAGTAATATTGAGTGTTATTAATGCTTAATAATAGTTAGACTAATTAATTTGTCGCGGTTATCGTTAGACTAAACCCTAGTGGTATTGGTACTAGGTTTTATCGAAGGAAAATCGTTTTGAGAGTATTGAAGCGCTGTCCGAGTGCTGAGTCATCACCTTTCAAGTGAGTGCATAGTCTCTTTTATCTTACACATAGATATGAAGTATTTTGTATAAACTACGTGCTATGTGTGCATATTATCTGAATACTTGCTGTCTATGTTGGATGAACGTTTTATACATGTTTTAAATGATTTAAACTATATATGTATTTTATACGAATACGTTGGGTATGAAATGGGTAGATGAATGATGAGAGATATAAGATGATGAGAGTATACGTTGGCAGCTATAGACTTAGTGCCTATTGGACAAACACCGGTAGCTATGGACTTAGTGCCTGTTAGACGTTGGTAGCTATGGATTTAGTACCTGTTAGGAATTGGTAGCTATGGACTTAGTACCTAGTAGTTGGACACTGGTAGCTATGGATTTAGTACCTGTTAGGAATTGGTAGCTATGGACTTAGTACCTAGTAGATGAACATTGGTAGCTATGGATTTAGTACCCGATGCATAGACTATAGCAGCTATGGAATTAGTGCTTTACGAACGAACATTGGCAGCTATGGATTTAGTGCCAGTCCTATAACCCTGGAAGTAAGGGACTTCGGAATAAACGAATGCAGGATAGATGACTCTTAGGTTAAATCCTTAAGAGTAAATAAGATAGTGGGGATGGATAATTGGGTTGATTGTTTGATTGTTTAACATAATAATTGTATTATTGTGGGTTGAAAACCCTCTGTACTCACCAAGTTTCCCAACCTAACCCACTCAGTTTATTTGTATCACAGGTGTTGATATGAAGTCACATTACACTGAGAGATTTAAAGAGATGTAGATCACTAGTGTAAACAAATGTAAGTTCTGTTTATGCTTATGTTTTTGTATTACCGATGACATCGCAAATGTTTTAAGATGAATAAAATACGTTTCTTCGAAAATGTTTTAATAACGTATTTATCGTGTTTTTTTCTGGGAATAAATTCCGCAACATTTTTATTAAAAGAAGAACTCTGATTTTTATAAAGCATAAACAAAATCGGTCTTTTCTGGCCATGAGAATGAGGATGTCACAGTTGGTATGAGAGCATTAGTTTAAGCGAACTAGGAATATGGGTTTATTTCTAGACTTAAACTTAGAATGCTAAGTGATGATTGTGAGGTGTGAGCACTAGATTATTTTAGGGATTGTGCCTAAAATGCTTTTATGTGCTAAATGCTTGTGCCTGATATGCTGTTATTTATTCGGATCTATGGTCTGTTGCCGACCGGATCTGGAAACCTTATGTGTTTAGGATTCTAAACGTACGAGTACGATATTAGAACTAGCATATAAACGTTTCGGAGTGATAAGGATGATTTAAGACGTCAATCCTAAATTAAGATCTAGATTCACCTTATTCGGTGTATAGATCAAAATGGCAAGAACCCGTAGTGGAGCTGGGAATGCAAATGGGAATAGGAATCAACCCCCTATGGTTCAGCAAATACTTATTGTAGAAGAAGTTGTGCCTGAGCCAGTCACCATGGCTGGAGTTCAAGCCATGATTCGGGCTATGCTAGCTGAACAAAGGGAAGAAATGAGACAGATGCTCCATGAAAAAAGGGACGAACCTGCCGTACATGTTAAACCGACGGAGCCAGTTCCCGAGCAATCTGAGGAAGGGAACTACAGCCGCCAAGTGAGTCAAGTAGGGACTCAAGGTGAGCAAAGGGATGGCCCAGAAGGAAGAAACAACAAGGATGGGCGGATGTACAAGAATTTCTTGGGTGCGAAACCACCAAGTCTCTCAGGAAGCCCAAAGCCTGTTGAGATTATGGATTGGATCTCCGAGATGGAAATGGTGCTTGAGAGCTGCGACTGTAGCGAGAAACAGAAGACCGTCTTCGCCGTAAGACAACTGAAAACTCGAGTCTTGAGCTGGTGGAAGCTATTGGTAGATACGATGCCACGAGGAGAAGCCATAAGGATGTCATGGGAGGAGTTCTTGGAACAGTTGAAAATGCAGTACTGCTCGGAGATAGATCTGATAGACCTAAACAACGAGTTTCAAAACCTGAAGAAAGGGAAGATGAGTGTTGATGAGTATGCTACTGCATTCACCGAGAGGATGAAGCTATTCCCTTACTTGGTGCCTACTAAACTCTCAAAGATTGATAGGTTTGCTAACGGACTGCCCACTGACTTTGGCCCAATGGTCAAAATGACAACTACCTTGAAAACAGCTGTTAGGGCAGCTAAGAACGTAGAGGCCCAGATAAGAGAAAAGGGTCTAGAAAAAAATAAGGCAGGAGAGAAGCGGAAGTTTGAAGGATCTTCAAGGTCCAACAAGGAAAGCAAATTCTCAAAGCTTGGAGGAGGAGATGGAGGTGAAGCGAGATGGTGTGATAAATGCAAAAAGAAGCATTGTGGGAAGTGCAACGAAGAAGTGACTTGTTACAAGTGTGGGAGGACTGGTCACTACTCCAAGGACTACACACATAATGATAAAGTATGCTACGGATGTGGAGGCAAGGGGCACATGTCCAGAGACTGCCCAAGGAAAAATAAAGCAGCAAGACTAGAAACGTCACCAAGGCCAAGGGCATTTCACATGATCCTCGACGAAGCAGAGAACCATGCGAGGATTCAGGAGTGAGGGCTTGACATCCGAAGGTTGAGTTATGGAGTAGCCATAGAATCATATGATGTAGCCTATTAGAGGCATAGTCTAGGGTGAACTTGAACACCTATGTAATAGTTTCAAGGAATAATAAAAACCTTCGTTTTGATACTTGATGTGTTAAGCTGTTATGTGATTTTCTTGAATGGTGACTTGGAAAACTGTGAGACAATACTTGGGATGAGGATGAGTAGGTGTGAATGGTAGTAGAGGCCTATACTACCGGAAGCACAGGACTCACACTTGGATCAGGGAAAGTCACAAGGTTACCAAGAAGCTAGTACTTGATTTCATTTTATTCAAGTATGTCGTTACCATTGTTTCGGTAATGACTAAGAAAAATTGTTGTTATCCCGACCCTAGTGGTCATATCACATTGAGTCTGACTACGATGAGTAGTTTACGTGGTTCAGAGAACCAAGTTTGATGTAGCGTCCGACTTAAACCAAACAATCTATATCAAAGCAATCAATAGAAGTATCGTGCTCGTTGTTAAAGAAGTTGGTAGCTAGAAATGCTACATGTTAAAATGTGATTATCTCACATTAGACCATGAAGGAAGGCATATTCCATTCCGAAATATGACTCTAACATACCTAAGTCTAAGCGTTGCAACATACGATGATAGGTCATTAGAATATGACACATCGATCCATAGTAGTAATAAAAGAACTCGTATCAAGTTCGTATCCAGTAAGGATCAAGATTGTGACTTGAAGGTGATAATTTGGAGTCTAGCATGAGGTAGAGAGCAGGTGCACGATCGAGTACTGCTTACAGTCAATGAGTCTAAGAGATAGACTTGAAAGGATGTAGAAGTTACAATTATTTCCTAGGATGAAGAGATGACGTACGGAGTCATTATATGGCCCTATTTCGTTGATGATTCCGGGACGTAATCATCCTAAGGGGGAGATAATTGTAACTCCCGCAAATCCGGGCTAGTCAAATTAGAGGCAATAGGGGCCGAAAACGACTTTTCGACAAAAGATTATTTAGAATAAATAATCTTAACCAGGTTGTAGAGTATGTCACAAGGTTTCCGTACATATAAAGAATGCCGGAATCCGAGTTATAACGAAGAAGTTATGACCCGTCGAACTTTCGCGTCGGAACCGGCACGGCACCAGGAAGCGTAAATAGTGAATTTAAGATAGAAAGAGATTTAGCCTTAGTGATCTAAATGAAAGTCATAGAATATGTCAAACTAAGAACATCGATAAAAAGAACGCCCCAATCTGACTTCGTATGAAGAAGTTATGATTTTTCGAAGTTTCGAGCTAGAAGTGTACAACCCGAAATTCGAATATTAGATCGAGTGATTTTTAGCCAACATGACCTGAACGAGAATCGAAGATCTCGTTAAGAGTAGCGTAACGAGAAAAAGATGGGCAAAAACAGACATCGGATGAAGAAGTTATGAGAATTTAACGGACCAATCCTGTCCCGGCCTGTTAATAATATAAAATTTAAAATCGAGCCAGAATTAGCCGACAGATTCTAAACGAAAGTTGTAGAGTACGTTCCCACCTTCGCGTGGATATAAAAAACGTCAAAAACGGAGCTCGTATGCAAAAGTTATGATTTTTAGAAGTTGAGAAGGAAATTTGCGAAAGTGAGATGACGTGGCAACATCCGGACCCTCCATCGCTGATCAGACCTCGCTTCGGATCATGCCACGAAGCCTTCGCATTACGCCCCGCGTACAAGGTTCGGTACGCCCCGCGTACCTTCGGTCTTATCCGGGTCCTGTCCGAGTGCGAGCCAGCTGGAACACGCTTGTCTGCCTTATCCGAAGTTACGCCCCGCGTAGCCAAGGATTACGCCCAGCGTAGTCCGAGGCCTCGCAGGGTATAAAAAGGGGCGAGGGTCTCCGCATTTTCAGACAATTTTCCTTCTCTCTCTAGATTTCCTTCTCTCTCTAGGGTTTCTAACCCCCCTAAGCCCTAGTTAAACCCCTTAGCTACCGAGGGAAGCCCCGAGGCTCCCGGAGTCCCGAGAAAAAGAGCCTTTCGGTTTCGAAATGCTGCTCCAAATAAGTTCCGGTTTTCGATAAAATTCGCTGTAAGTGTGCTACGCTTACGCAATTTTTAATATAGCTTTCGAATAATTATAGGAATGTTATTAGGTCCTTAAAGTAATTATTTGGACTATTATTATGAGTTATATTGAGTGTTATTAACGCTTAATAATAGTCAGACTAATTAATTTGTCGCGGTTATCGTTAGACTAAACCCTAGTGGTATGGGTACTAGGTTTTATCGAAGGAAAATCATTTTGAGAGTATCGAAGCGCTGTCCGAGTGCTGATTCATCACCTTTCAAGTGAGTGCATAGTCCCTTTCAACTTACACATAGATATGAAGTATTTTGTATAAACTACGTGCTATGTGTGCATATTATCTGAATACTTGCTGTCTATGCTGGATGAACGTTTTATACATGTTTTTAATGATTTAAACTGTATACGTATTTTATACGAATATGTTGGGTATGACATGGGTAGATGAATGATGAGAGATATAAGATGATGAGAGTATACGTTGGCAGCTATAGACTTAGTGCCTATTGGACAAACACCGGTAGCTATGGACTTAGTGCCTGTTAGACGTTGGTAGCTATGGATTTAGTACCTGTTAGGAATTGGTAGCTATGGACTTAGTACCTATTAGATGAACATTGGTAGTTATGGATTTAGTACCCGATGCATAGACTATAGCAGCTATGGAATTAGTGCTTTACGAACGAACATTGGCAGCTATGGATTTAGTGCCAGTCCTATAACCCTGGAAGTAAGGGACTTCGGAATAAACGAATGCAGGATAGATGACTCTTTGGTTAAATCCTTAAGAGTAAAGAAGATAATGGGGATGGGTAATTGGGTTGATTGTTTGATTGTTTAACATAATAATTGTATTATTGTGGGTTGAAAACCCTCTGTACTCACCAAGTTTCCCAACCTAGCCCACTCAGTTTATTTGTATCACAGGTGTTGATATGAAGTCACATTACACTGAGAGATTTAAAGAGATGTAGATCACTAGTGTAAACAAATGTAAGTTCTGTTTATGCTTATGTTTTTGTATTACCGATGACATCGCAAATGTTTTAAGATGAATAAAATACGTTTCTTCGAAAATGTTTTAATAACGTATTTATCGTGTTTTTTTTCTGGGAATAAATTCCGCAACATTTTTATTAAAAGTAGAACTCTGATTTTTATAAAGCATAAACAAAATCGGTCTTTTCTAGCCGTGAGAATGGGGATGTCACAAATATAGTAGAATGACATACCTTTTGATGGAGCTTGAAGTCTTTAACCTTTAAGAGCCTAGTGCCCTAAGTTTTGCACCTCAAATGGTTCACACAACACCTAGAACCCTTGGAATAACTTGAGAATAATGATACTTGCACCAAATCGGTTTTGCCCTCTTGTGTACACACACTAGTGCCCATTTCATGAACTAAGGGACCTATTTATATAGTGTGGAGGATTAGGGTTACATTCATGTAAACCCTAATACACATGACCTTTCATTTCCATAGGATCCATGGGTTAAACGCTCCATGAACTATCCATGAAAGCTTAGCCCAACCTAAATGAACTTGGTCCATCCTATATATATAAGAGTCCACACTTAACTAGTTCCTTTTGATCACTAAATTAATTCTAAAATATTTCTTGATCAACACTAATTAAATAATGTGATTTCATATTAATATATTAGAACTTATAATATATTAATATAAATCATAAGTATCCTTTTTCTTATTTTGTCTATCCAATTGTTCCGATGCCATGCAACCCAAATGGACCATGCCAAATCGGGTCAAGCACATACCAATTATAGTTATGTACTTAGACATTAATCCAATAGTCTCCCACTTGGATAAGTCTAGAACTATTATTGTGTATGACTCCAAAACCCGACTAGCAATCGTAGCTCTTAAAGCCGCTGTCGAACTCTGACCTAGTCAATGACTTGTCCATTATTTAAGGGATCATATATTCCTCCATTCTAGATATCATGTGGACTGAGACATGGATTATAATCATTCTCTCTGTCCATTTGTTGTTTCCCGATTTTCGATTTATGACGACTGAATCAAATCAGTCCAGACTTGGCCAAGCACTTAGAGGTGTCATCACTAAATCATCGAGGGGCCTACAGATATCACTTTTATCCCTTCAAGGGTAAAAGGAATGGATAAACTTCGACTCATATGCTTGTTCTACTACTCGTTGAATCATACACAAATGCACGTTTTATAACATCGAGTTACCAATGCATTTTCGTACAATCAATGTATAACCAACTCATAGTCAACAACTCATATCTCTAGGTTTGAAGAATATAAGATAAGATCGTCTCATGATTCACTCGTGATAAAATCCATGAAGTGATTTAAATGAGCATGGGTTTAATCCAATACTTAGAACTTATGAGCACTCATGAATGTTGTAGCAAGTCTTGCTATGTCCAACACCTTAGACATCTACAAGCCAACTTCATGACAATATTGATTCATACCTACTTCCAACATATGACCAACTGTGGAGAATTTGAATAACTTAATTATTCGGGAAGTCAAAACATGCAAAGTGAAACACAAGAATAATACTAATTTAATATGGCCCCAAGCACCTTTGAGAGTAAATAGAACACCTTTTATTTAAAGACCATATTGATTACTCATTATTCATTGTATAATGTTTTAAATAATCAACTTTATACTTGAATCAAAACAATAGTGGTGCCATGCTCTAAGCATGCACACTATGTTTGTCCAAACTATAGTGATGCCATACACCAAGTATGCACACTATGTTTGTCTATGATCCTTACCTTGTGGAATAGAGCAATTGAACATAATTCCAATGATTCTCATATCACAATCCCAAAACCTTACCGTAAATGTAAGAATTCCAAATTCCTGCCATTTACCGAAATCTTGTTAAATTCTAAACTCAAATGCATTGATCCTCTTGTAATGACTATGCACAAAGACACAAAGAGTTGTCAACAGACATTACAGAGTATTCCAATGGAGATCAATTCTATGGAAACAAAGTCTCATATTCAAATTACATTGCTTTGAACATCCTTCTTGCATTAAGTTTTCTAATCTTACACAGACTGAATAACTTCCACCTAGGGAAACAGTTCCATATTCTCATTTTGACTATCACTTTTGAACAAGAGTTGCCTCTTTTCAGAATATGTCAATATGGTCCTTTCCAAAAATTTGCACCATACTTCCAACTGTCCATGAGCAACCGATCTTCAGAACTTCAGATTGTCCTCGGCAATTGCTTAATCACTTTCGTCATATACAGTTGTAGTACTTTTTCCCTCTTAGTGCTCTAGGCATTTGGAAAAATTTAGAATAGGTGAATATTATAGCACATGTAATCGATCCTATATCCGAAGCATATGGGACACGATTCATGATGTCTCACATAAAGACATGATCCCAGACCAGTCTTTTGCTACAATATTTTTAATTTGCCATGTTTTCATAATTCGACTATGAAGAGGGATGTCGTAATCATAATCAAATTTGAGAACACAATATATATAGAATTTCCTCATCTTGAACCATACCAACATAAAATTCATATATACATATATCCTTGACTAATGATGATTAAAATCTCAATCTAATCTTTTAGAATTGAAATGAAGTACAATTTCCTCCCCCTTAATTATAGCAAAACAACTTTTCCTAGTTGAAACTTTTGTTTTCTATAATTAACATTGCTAACTTGAAACACTTATCATAATTATCATGCTCTCACTAACATGATAATTATTAGCTTAAGACTTATGCTCCCACTAGCTTTTACATGTATCCAGAAATCAGCTGGACTTCTAGAAATCAATACTTTATTGACTTTCTTACCAAAGTTCCGATTTTTTATACCAGATGCTTTGATAAAACTTTATCAAAAGCATACACCTTTCCTTAGATAGATCACATGTGTGTCTAAGCAATTTTTAGAACTATGAAAAAGGATGTCGTAATCATAGTCTTAATTGTAAAGACCTTTGCCATTTCTCACAAGTCCATGTTAGTGTGTCGGTTAACCAAACACGCTCCACTAACGACTTTGAGAATGTAAATATCACACTTGCTATCTACATAAAATCTATTTAGTGAAAGCGTTTCCTCACCATCATTTTCATGAATTTGAGAGAAACCTTATGACAGTTAGATTTTATGGTGTATGTATTCCTATCCATGTGAATTTGTCAAAACCATAATCACAAGACAAGGTTAGCGACAAAACAAAACTCATATGGACTGAACTTGTGTAATCTTAAATTTTAACTACCTGGCAGAATAAGGGCCTACTATTGCTTTCAAGTTGTTATGCAATCAACTGAGAACTTGTAGAACTCAGATGCATAGTCAACTTTAACTGGAATGGGCACATAAATAAGAATGTGTCAATACAATAGGTTACAAACCACAAGTCGTGTGCTAGTGATAACCAAGATGTTTTATTCTTGATTAGTTCTTGAAACTTTTCCAAGATCTTTAAGACTCCCACTAACCTCTTGACATATGAGCTTCTCTTGTCAAGGAAATATTCCTTGACAAAGCAAATATTCAAGAGTTAGTGCGGATTCTTATCAAGACAAACACTTCACACAATTGGCCTTAGTTGTTCTTTGTTTTATCCAAAACATCACAACTTACCAATTTCAAATGTACGAGAGTAGAACACATTTTACTCTTACATTTGACAAGTGTTATGAACCTTCTTTTAAGATATGTCACTTAATTTACAATCTTGGAGTATGACTCTAAGAATTGTTTTGGAACGATGTATGGCTCATCTTCTTGATTTAACCATTTCAACAATTCATGATTCCTCTTATTAGCCATAGGAATGCACTAAGATTTCCTTAGAGAACCAATTGGGATATGGTATCTTAATCATTAAGATGATCACAAACATGATACTAAAGTACTCTCCTATCTTTTCAGATTTGATAAACATTCATCTTTCTGCCTAATTTGATTCTTCTCATTCGTTCTACCATACATCGAAACTTTTCCAATGTTTCAGAATTATACTTAAACTTTTAAGTATAACCATATTTACGAAACTTTACTAAATCATGCTGAATAGTCTTATCGATCTTTTATGGTGGACTTGACCAGTGCACAAGAATGTGTACTCGATCTCTTAGTCGTTCACTTGACTCACATATACATGTGAACAAGGTATTAGTCTTAATTCTTTCCAAAGATGAAAATTCTCATTCATCATACAATACAACTTGCATGATTCCAAGTTTCGGTCCAATTGAAACTTGGGTGATGAGAATGTTTCCTTATTGGGTAAATTTAGACACTACCACAAATGAAAGAATTAAATTCATAATTCCATTGTTGCTAGAAACATACAAACATCAATTTTCATAAATGTCATTGCAAGGAGATATAATAAAAAAAATTATTTATTTATAAAATGCGGAAAAAACTTTTTCCATACAATGCAACTTTAATGAAAACTATGCTATTACATATTTCCTAGAAATCTATCATAACTCCTAAGTAGTAGCTCAAGAATCAGATCGTCGAACCATGCGACTGAAATCCATCTTCGCGATTAGATTCAATATACTCTTTTTTTAAGTTTCCTTCCTTTTGCTTGATCCTGCCAAACATCAAAATGTAACTGAGTCACATTTTGTATTAAGAATCATCAATTAAGAACTTAACAGAGTTTGATAGTGGACTTACCTGAAGCAGAGTCAAACCTTTTGATTCCACCTTCTCTCAGATCTTTCAGGTAGTCAGGACAGCTTCGCAACCAATGCCCCTTCTCTTGACAATAGAAACATATGGACTCTTTGGTAAAGGGACATGGGACTATCTCAGACTTAGCTTTTCTCTTTACCATTTGGTCAACTGAGTTGATTGAGGCCGATTCCTTTCCATTGGGAAGAGAAAGCTTTTTTTGATATCCAATGTTACCATTGTCAATGTCCTTGGAAGTTTGGGAAGTTGATATTCTAATCAAATTTGCTTTACCAGTGCTCCAAATCATTGTTGATTTAGCAGCATCAAGCAAATAGGTAAGATCATTAAGGGTCATGTCATAGTCTGTTACATAGTAGTCCTTAAGGAACTTACTATGTGACATAGAAAGTGATTGAAGAACCTAGTCAACAACCAACTTCCTCAAGACTTTGACACCCAACTCTCCCGGCTTGTCAATATGTGACTTCATCTCCAAGATGTGAGCACACATAGACTTTGCTTGCCAATAGGTCTCGAGTGACCGTGAACTATTCAAGAACTTATGGGTTAGGGAGAATAATTGGAGGATGTGGAGGAATAGAAGTATGATTTCCATGAGATTTGGGAAGATCATAGTTGTCTGAACCAGACATCTACAATGGGAGAAATTCAAGTTAGTTGATTTAAGTCCATAATAGAACACCCAATGTGAAATATTAAGGCTAGGACCCAACACAATATTTTATAACTTGGAAGAGGGATGTTATAATCCAAGCTACAAAATATTTGAAGGTAGGCGAATGAAGATTCACCAATTTTCACCATGAAAAGCGAAATAGGTATTAGGTTTTAAATGGTTTGAAACTCCTAGATCTTTTGAGATTCATTGAACTTTTCAATGGATTGTTTCAATCTCGATTGTACCCTCTCAAGTTTTGTGACTGGGATGCCGAGGATCACAAAACAAGGTGTGAATAACCATGAAAATTCATTGAACTTCGATGTGCCAGTTAACCACACGCGCTACACCGATCTATGATAAACCTTAAGCCACCCTTTGCCAGCCTTGTTAAATCCAGGTTAGTGTGCCGGTTAACCACACACGATCCACTAACAACTTAAGCAAAATGCAAAGTGTAATTTCATGGGTTAGCACCAAATTCACATCTTTCTAAAGTAACTAAGATTGGGAATTTATAAAAGGTTTAGTTACTTTATATTTATCATTATACTTATAATGAAGGGAGAATTAGAGTCCTTTCAAACCCGTTCGGCTAACGACCCTCCAACAGTCAAGGAAGCGGTGGGTGAGAGTGGACACCCATTAAAATGACATTTTATAGGCAGTAACTTTATACCCCCCCTTATAGACAAGACCTTCTCTTTGGACCCCTTTTCTTGCAGCTTTCGGACTTGGACGATCATTAAGAAGATCATCCTCGCTCGGTCACGGGTAGATAAATAAAGGAAAAAGCCTTCTCTGGAGCATGCTCATGACAAGATCCCCAATAGTAGTAGTCTTGAAAAAAAAAAGATCGGAAGATTCGGAAACGGAATCCACATATTAACGAATCTGAAGAGATAATCTTTGATGTATGTTGTATCTTTCAACCAAAGCTTAATGGTTTCTTTTGGAAATGTTGGAATAGATCTCATAGTAAAAAATTTGTACATTTGAGTAATGCAAACAATCCATTTTCGCATTCCTTTCCCAGTCCACTTCATTCAAGAAAGTGGATTTCTACCTAATACCTTCAATCCTGCCAAATTCCACACTTTCAAAAGTCAAAGTCCATTCTGTAAAGACTTACAAGATAGGCATCGGACTCTAAGTACAACTAGATTCTGGAAATCAATTTACTAATCGCAGTTTCAATTGACAAGATGCTTTTGCTCACTCTCAGTCAAACTGAATTCAGTCAATCTGACTACGAATCTACAGAAGTCAGGCAGTTAATTGCCTTCGACCATACCGATTGAATTCCCCACTTTCTAATGCAATAGAATTGAGAACTCAAAGTACATTCATATCCCTTAAGTTCCCTATTGAGTACCGATACCGCAAGAAATCCTTCTTTTGAAACCATCCCGCTAATCAATCCTGCCATATCGTGAATGAGGCCTACTAACGGTAACACTGACTTTGTTCTTATACATATATATATATATATATATATATATATATATATATATATATATATATAGGCTTAGGTTATTCTATTTAAACTAAGTATTGTGTTATTGTATCCATAATTGTGGGCCAATCATTTTACTTATTTTTGGAAAGTGAATAATACATATTATTAAATTAATTATAATTAAAAAATACCATCTAATTTCATTCTAAGGATACTTTAGTCAATTAACATAAATTTAAAAAAGGAAAATTGCATATTTTACGGGAAAGTAGATTCTATTAATTTTAAAAATATGATTCTATGGATGATAATACTCCTAATTCGAAAATTCTGACGGAATGTGTTTATCAATATATTTAAAAATAACAAATATGATTGAGCCATACAAGAGTACACATTCTGACATAATACATATTTAGATTTAATGAACTTCTTGAAGAATAACAAAATTTTGGTTACAAGTTAAAAAAAATTCATTATATTCTTTGAAAATAAAAAAAATTTATATAGTATTCTATGAGAATGTTACACTTATTAATAACAAAAAAACACAATATAAATCATTCTACCAGAATATACTATTACATATATTTCTTCATTATATTGTATATTATTTTGGTAGAATAATCAATTCTTTTTTTAAGATTGGTGGTCATTGTTCATCTTCATCCCATACAATATTCATCTTCAAGATTCTATTCTGACCGAATCAGAATTCAAGATTCCATTCTAGTAGAATGTTGTAAGTTTCATATGTACCATGTTTTGCTTTGATATCTCACGTTTCGTTCCCAGCCAAGAAAACAAGAACATTCTTGTTCTTGATTTCATGTATACATGCAAATGAGAAATATAACCACTCAGTATTATTACTTTATATTCTTTCCATGGCAATTTCAAGCAATAAACACCACATCAAATTCTGTCAAGATAATTAACAATTTCCTGTAAAACATTAACCCCAGAAATCCATTCCATTCATCCATTTCTATGAAGAACAATCAAAGCCAAAACCCATCAACATTCCACTAAATTTTTGTCAAAACAATGGATCAGAACATTCTCCACTTATTATATAATAAAACCGAGAACCAAAAGATCAGAACATTCTTACCTTTTTATGGTTATTCTACAAGAAGTTGTTAAAGTCAATAAAAATATTCTTGCATATATGTTTGTTGAAAGCAAATCTCAAAGTCCTATGATGAAAAGATGATGAACGCATGAACTGCATTGTATCTCAATTTGGATTGTCAATCAATAAAAAGTCAAAATCAGAATTGTGATTACATTCGGAACAAATGGTATTGAATTCGCGGTTGGTAGTGTGATAATCGGAGCGAATGAAATCGGGCTTTGAATTTAACTGGATCGATCTAAGGATATTCTCCATTGAATGCTCAAACAGAAAAGTCAAAATTGAGATATTGCAAACTTCTTACATGCGAACGATCTAAGATTCAGAGTTGAAAATCTAGGCTTGCACTCATATCCTCAATGATGCCTCTTCACAGCGCAATTGCATCTGCAAGCAGATCAGCGTTAATGTCTCGTATGCGAACAATCGCATCTCAAACCACCATAATTTCAAGAACCCTAGCGCCAAAACATGTACCTATTTCTTCATTTTTGTCATCTACAAGAACACTCCCTCATGCAGCTTCAAAGTAGATGCTTTACCGATTACACATATAAAAAAACACACCGAAACACGCACTACAACCAACCCTATTTCTAAATTCTGCGAAATTGATTTAAACTTTGTGGTGTTATTCTTCAGGATTGTTGGGGCATTGGGAATGGTTGAATCCATGATGCCTCTTCACAACGCAATTGCATCTGCTCGTATCAAATCGAGCCTTGCAGTTGATTCTGCCCGCTGGCCGACGTTGGTAGATGAAGGCGACGAGTGGTGAAGGACCGTCGGTGATGATGCTAATTATGGTTGTGTTGTGCCCTTCAACATCTGCAGTAATGGTTGGGATCGAATAGGTGGTGATTTTAAAAAGCCGATGGAGAAAACCTAGGCAGATAAAGTCAATAGTTACCACACTTATAGGATATTATTTGTGGAAACTGATTATCAAATTACTTATTTATCCTTATTTATTTATTTAATTATTTATTTATATTTTAAATTTTGATTGGCTCACATTTATGCATACAACAACACAATAGATACATTAAACACCTGAAGCTAGCTCTCTCTCTCTCTCTCTCTCTATATATATATATATATATATATATATATATATATATATATATATATATACACACACACACACACTAGCCGTTTACCCGCGCCAAGCGACGAGTACGAATAGTTATTTCAAAAATTAATTTCTAAAGACAAATAGTTTCTTTCAAAATTAGTTTCTAAAGGCAATTAAATTGTTGGGAATATGACTTATCAAGGTAATTTACTTTTCGGTATGTTTACATCTAGGTAACTATTTTTTTTGTACACATTTAGGTAACAAATTTGTTGGAAATGTTCACATATGACCATTATGTCCTGCTATAGCAGGTTAAATCCTAGATGTGAACGCTTTCAAGAAGTTCGTTACCTAGATGTGTACAAAAAAATTAGTTACCTAAATATGAACTAAACGAAAAATAAAAATTAAATTACACGAATGGTCCCTATAGTTTGGGGGAATTTGTGTTTTTAGTCCCTAACTTATTTTTTTAACTTGAATGGTCCCTACTGTTTATTTTTGTTGCACGTTTGGTCACTGTCTTACCTAAAAAGACTATTGTGCCCTTATTAATTTATTTTTTAATTAATTTTGTTATTTATGTATTTATTTTTTACATATTTAAAAAAATTAATAGACCACACAAATATGTGTGGTCTATTAATTTTTTTAAATATGTAAAAAATAAATACATAAATAAGAAAACTACTTAAAAAGTAAATTAATAAGGGCACAATAGTCTTTTTAGGTAACACAGGACCAAACGCGCAACAAAAATAAATAGTAGGGACCATCCAAGTTAAAAAAAATAAGTTAGGGACCAAAAAAAAGAATTCCCCTAAACCACAGGGAGCATTCGTGTAATTTAATTTTTACTTTTGGTTTTGTTTATATTTGGGTAACTACTTTTTTTTGTACACATATAGGTAACGAACTTGTTAAAAGTTTTCACATCTAGGATTTAACCTGCTATAGCAGGTCATAATGGTCATATGTGAACACTTTCACCAAGTTTGTTACCTAGATGTGTATAAAAAAAAGATAGTTACCCAGATGTGAACATACTGAAAAGTTAATTACCTTAATAAGTCATATTCCCTTAAATTGTTTGCCCAAATAGTTAAGTGTTTTACATTGTTGACAATATTTCATCAAATTAAAATATTTTGTTAATACAATATTTTTGGATTCAGAACATGTTTAGCTCTTTTATAGTAATTAACTTAATTACTATAAATTAATGACGAAACAAAATAGAAAAGTGTTATCACTAAGGCATTGAAAAATCACAAAGCAAATGCCGTTTGTATTAAATATTACTCATTTATTATAAACTAGTTTATAACCCGTGGAAACCACGGTTACAAAATTAATTAAATATTCATAGTAAAAAATTCAAAATTATTAATCAATTATTTTATATAAAATTTTAAATACATTATTAATTAAGAGATTTTTTATTAGTTATGTAAAATTATAATTATTGATTCAAATAAATATGTGGAATTAATTTATCATATATATTAGATTCTTTTTATTTGTGGACTAATGAAATCAATAATATAAAATTTAAAATTTAAAATAAAGAATAAATAGATTGACAAATAACATCACATTAATTAGGAGGTTTAATGAATTTAAAATAGAGAATTAATAGAATGACAAGTGACATCATATTAATTAGGAGTTCTAATATTATGACACTTGGCAAAAAGACTACTCTTTTATTAGTATAGATATATTTATTTAGTAAAAAAATACAAACTACAAACAAAAAATAAATAATAAACAAATATTAAAATATTTCACCTTATAAATTAGTTTTGATACACTAAAAGCTTTTTATTGTTTTTGTAGATTTCAACACTCAGTAGCTTAAAACTTTTGGTTGTTCGTACTCTTGAAATTTGAATCTTCTTCACATAGGTAGTGTTGTAACGTGCCAAATGTTGTGCCTGAATTGCTTGATCATCATGGGAAAATTCAATTGAAAGGATTGATGTACAATCTTTGTGGCAAATAAACTTGCATAATTGTTAAATGCAAAAATATCAACCCATTTTCGTATATTTTTTTTTATTATAACATCCTATTATTGCATAATTGTTAAATGCAAAAATATCAACCCATTTTCGTATATTTTTTTTATTATAACATCCTATTATTACAGTATCTTAAAGGTTACCATTTTTTTTTATTTTTTTCATGTGTATTACGTGGATACCCCTTTTTCTCCACCAAAGCAACTCACACCCTCTAGATACCTCCCTCCTTTCACACACCACCACTTAACCAGAACTTATATGAAATACTACCTGATAGTTAAATATTAGGATAAATGTATGAACTTAGTAACTTATATATCCTACAAAAATATATACCATCTATATTTGAAAAAAGAGATAAGATAAAAAATTTTCTATCAAACCCATCCATTTCCAAAAGAGTAATTTCAAAATTATTATGCAACTACTTCATCACCTCAACTTTTCACTTCATTTAAAATATAACCCAACTTAGTGTTGCTTAAAAAATGAATATTTGAAAAAAAATACATAAGTTAACAAATAAGAAAGACAAATAGAAGTTAACAATAAAATAAAATGAAAAAAAAATTAACTCAATATGTTACTTTTATCTTGCGAATGTTGTCAAGGGCAAAAGAAAGAAATCATTTTGACATTTTCTTCTCCATAGATCCTAAACAATAAAAAATCTAAACACTTCTGTTACACCTGCAAAAAATAATCAATAAAATTCTATTAAATTTATAAAAAATAATCAAGAAGAGACAATGAGATATAACACTTGTTTCTAATATAATCCATGGATCATTATAGGCTACAAACTATAGGATTTTTCTTTCATTGAATGAGTTTGCAAGAAACATCAATTTAGTTTCTATAATCGGTTTTTCAGTATAAATGTGCTTTTTCGGTCTCATATATGTAAGTAAGTTAGCTCTTAACGTTACACATTAAAAGTAGGATTCTATAATAAAAAAGAAATGAAAATATTATGTTATTTCTTGCAATTAGCCCCAAATAAATTAAAAAGACCAGGTACAACATGCGTTTATCTATTTCCAAAAATGTTAGAAATTGCAAATATGTCACCAAAACGGTAATTTACCTCGATGTCTTGTCACTAACCCATGAGCTGCTTCATGTCACATCAGAAAGGCTATTAGATATCATCACCAAACATACAAAATTGACAATAAAAAATGTAAGAAATATGAATGTAGTTATATTTTTGTGACATCTTACCTTCATTTTTATCCAAAAGAGAAGTGAAAATGTTTGTTAGATTCCAAAAATTGACTGAACCAAAGGACTACGTTAGACTTGATCTTTCTTTCTGGATTTGGGGTATGAAAAGCTAGTAGCCAACTTGTTTACTTAATTCGAATAGCATTTGAATCATGAAGACCCATGGTGAGAAATCCAAAATAAGGGATGCATTGAGAGGGTTAAAATACTCAAACAGGGGAGGAAATCCAATAGGCAAGAATATATAGTTTCCTAGTTATCCTCAATTTTGTTGATTATACCTAAACATTCTCTACCACGCCCTATATGTAGCAAAAACATTATTTTTTAGTGATATCATCCAATTACAGTGGTATTTGGGTCAAATTTTCCATCAGCTACATGACTATGATTACAAAATTCAGGTTGTTGCTATAACTAATCCTCAATGCAACAAAATAGTAAACGGATTCACTGATGTAGCTGCACCCAAATGACAGGGGTATTTTGGTCTAATTTTGTAACAGTTCTGGATATGTCTTGTGATCAGTTTTCATAAAAATTATCACATTAAAAAAACCCTATTTCATAAAACCAAGTACATCATGTGAATCTTATAACACCAATAATCACATATTAAAAAACAAAAAAAATGCGCACCTTATAACACCAAATACATCATGTAAATTCTAATATTTTAATCAAGACAAAATCGAACCTGAGATACCAATAATCAAGCTGGGAAATCATAAAACCCTATTTCAAGAGTTATGAAGTAAAAAACGCAAAAAAAAAAACAACAACAACATCGTTTGTATAACATGTATAGGTGTTCATAAGTCCTAATTCGAAAAATTAACATGATTAAAACCATGGTGTTTACCAACCCCAAATCTAGTAGAAAAGAGGTAACATGAATGTGATATGTTTATTTGCTACATAGAAAACTCCAACTAATAAATATTGACCTAGTGGTATCTTTTCCACTTTCATCTCCTGGACAAAGAGCTTCACATAGAAGAAAAAACAATAAAGCTCAAAAGACACTATAAAAACAAAAATTGCAGAATGGGGATAAGATGGTGCCTCAATTTGGCTGATTTCACCTTTTTGAAGTCGGGTTTCCTCATTTTAACCATTCTTGGTTCCCTACAAAAAAGATGAACAATATGAGATGAGTGAGTGAGACAGGGAAAGAAATAAAGGTCGTCGGTTTCTCGATCTAGGGTTTTAGTAGCAACGGATTATTGGTTATGTGCTGGTGGAAGGTTATATGGTTCTCTGGTGATGCTGAAAGTGGTGGATGGTGGTAACAGTGCCAGTCAGCAGGCTGGGGCTAGGGTTTTCAGTAGGATTTCTAGCTCATGAAACAGAGAGACCGATGGCAGACAAAGGAGAAGTGGTAGTGGGGATCTTGAGATCTATGATGGCGGTGAAGGTGAAGATTCAGTTACATCCATCATTCTGATATCCAATCAAGTATATTGCACACAAATTGAAACCTACAAATGGAGAAGACAAAATAAATAATAAAGCATAAGTAGAAGATCATAGCCAATTGTAGTGACTGATTTGAAGGTGGTGAAAGTGGTGGTAGCGGGAGCGTCCGATCTAGGTTTTATGGATGTAAAGAAAAGGTACAAAATAGATCTAGGGTTTTAGTAGCAATGACTTATTGGTTATGTGTTGGTGGAAGGTTATATGGTTCTATGGTGATGCTGAAAGCGGTGGATGGTGGTAACAGTGCCAATTAGCAGGCTGGGGCTAGGGTTTTCAGTAGGATTTCTAGCTCGTGAAACAGAGAGACCGATGGCGGACAAAGGATAAGTGGTAGTGGGGATCTTGAGATCTATGATGGCGGTGAAGGTGAAGATTCGGTTACATCCATCATTCTGATACCCAATCAATTATATTGCACACTAATTGAAACCTGCAAATGGAGAAGAAAAAATAAATAAGAAAGCATAAGTAGAAGATCACAGCCAATTGCAGTGACTGATTTTAAGGTGGTGAAAGTGGTGGTAGTGGGAGCGTTTGATCTAGGTTTTATGGATGTAAAGAAAAGGTACAAAATGTCTTACCTGCTCGATTTGATGATTTGTTGAGTTGGGAAGGAGAAGCTAACGGTTAAACATCCACAATAATAGTGATGAAGGGTGGCCTCCGACGAAGGTAAGCGATGTTGTGATGATGGTGACCGGTGAATGGGGGTGCCAGTGGCAAATGGGTTTTTTCATTAGGTCTTCTACTTTTCAGTGAGAGAAGGAGGATGGTGGTGAGTGAGTAATCCGACAATGGTGGTTATTGGTTTCTAGTGTGCGCATGCGAGTTCTGACCTAACTGAGAGAAGAGATGTTAATATAAAGGGTAGTTGGTGTTGACCGATTCATGTGGAATACCAATTCAAAGGCTCACCGATTCATGTGGAATACCAATTCAAAGGCCCGTCTGACTTTTTCTTTTATTCGACTGCATAAGATTTTGATGTATAAAATTATTGTACACATTGCATAAATCTTTGTACGTCTTAAAATTCAGCATTTAGAGCTAAATGCTTCTTAAGGTATATATATATATATATATATATATATATATATATATATATATATATATATATATATATATATATATAACTATTAACTATTAATATTATAATAGTATAGGGGTTGAATTTTAACTTTTAAAATTATAAAGGTTTAACTTGGAATTAAAGTATCCATGAGAGGAAACTTTACAAATTCCAAAACTTGAGGGAAAGTTTTTAACAATTTAAAAAACTACTCAATTCCATAACTTGAGTTTAAAGTAGTTTTAATGAAAAACTTTTCAAGTTCCATAACTTGAGGACAAGTTATGGAAGACTTTAAAACATTTAAAAAGAGAGACTCTTCATTTTCATAACTTATGGAAATCTTATGAGTTTTAATAATCATAAATGTGACTTTTCATTTAACTTGAGGACAAGTTACAAAAACACAGATTATGAACAACATTTAGATCAATTTGGATTGACAACATATTATCACATAAGTTTTCTACTAATCAACTAATAAAAACACCATAATTCAAATCAAACAATTTTCACGAAATTAGCCTAACCATTAAACTAATACAAAACATGAATCTATTGACAATTATCTATGAAATTGGATTAGCATGAATATTACTACATCAAAAACAGGTTTACAAGTTCGAAGATATGATGTCTAGGGGTCCAACTCGTCGAGTGCATGTACCAACTCGACAAGTTGGATGATTTTATGCATGGATTCGATGAGTCCATCAGTGGACTCGGCGAGTCCACTGTCCAGCAGACAATCGATTTTTCAGCAATTTGCATCAAGTATAATGGGTTTTGAGCATTCTAGCACTCCTATGGTGTACATGCAACCCTATAAAACTTGGATCTATGTTTTCTCTATTATACATGCAAATAATCAATATTCCAAGGTTTCATCCTAACTAGCATAATATGAAACAACTATACTACAATAATCTAGTAGAATGACATGCCTTTTGATGGAGGTTGATGTCTTTAACCTTTAAGAGCCTAGTGCCCCAAGTGTTGCACATCAAATGGTGCACACAACACGAAGAACCCTTGGAATAACTTGAGAATAAGGATACTTGCACCAAATCGGTTTTGCCCTCTTGTGTACACACACTAGTGCCCATTTCATGAACTAGGGACCTCTTTATATAGTGTGGAGGATTAGGGTTACACTCATGTAAACCCTAATACCGATGACCTTTCATTTCCGTAGGATCCATGGGTTAAACACTCCATGGACTATCCATGAAAGCTTAGCCCAACCTAAATGAACTTGGCCTATCGTATATATATAAGATTCCATACTTAATTAGTTCCTTTTGATCACTAAATTAATTCTAAATTAATTTTTGATCAATACTAATTAAATAATGTGATTTCATATTAATATATTAGAACTTATAATATATTAATATAAATCATAAGTATCATTTTTCTCATTTTGTCTATCCAATTGTTCTGATGCCATGCAACCCAAATGAACCATGCCAAATCGGGTCAAGTACATATCAATTATAGTTATGGACATAGACACTAATCCAATAGAAAATACATAAGAGAAAGACATGATGAAGATTTCGATTAAATTTGTCATTTGGTTGCGAAAAACCCCGAAGTTTTTGACAGGATTAGTCGTCGTGGTTGATGTCCAAATTTGATACGGATGCCGACAACAACAAGGGTTTGTATCATCAAATATCTTATGTGTCTTTAAAACATGTGATATTGAGTTGGAGATCATTAATTTCGAAGAAGAAGATCAATCAGATGAGAAGAAGAAGTCATTCCTTCATGAAGAAGCCCTAAATCAATTTATAATGGAGGAATACATCAATTAATGTCTTGTCACTAATTATTATGACATGTCATAATTGTTAGGTGAAGTCATCCTTAAACCTATAAGAGCCGGTTACTAATGGGTAATATTTGAACAAAGCATATAGTTTGTTGGTGTTGTTTGTATAAAATCCTTACTTTGATGGTGGTTTTGAAAAGTCCAAACTTGGATGGTGCTTTTGAATGATTTTGAAACATAGTTACCCTTTTTGAGTCATTTCATCTTGTTTTTTTTCTTTTAATTATTTTTTACCATAATTGCCAGTTACTATAAGGTGAAATTTGAACAAACTATGTAGTTCGTTGGTGTTTTTTTACAAAGGCTTTACTTTGATGGTATTTTTTGAACAAACCAAACTTAAATTGTGCGTTTTTGAACGATTTTGAAATAGTTACCTTTCTAAGTCATTTTTCCACCATAGATCGGTTGATATTTGATAAAGGAAGATAAAGTTGTGTAAGAGTTCACTTAATTTTGATGATACTTGTATAATGTTGGCTTACTGCTCGGTTACCAAGAAATTTTCCAGAAGAAACAAAGTTATGTAGAGAACCAGCAGGATCAAAATCAAAACATTAGTTCATCATAGTAGAATTACACACCCAACAATATAAAGACAAATTTACCTTAATTATCTTTTCATGTTGCAAAAAATCTCCAATAACCCCAAAATCTTGATCAAATTTCAGTTGCAACTAAGATTTCAAGAATTTTCTTTTATTATTTAATAGAATCAGAACCTCCATTCAACTAACTGATTGTGCTTCATAAATTGGATATTTATATAACTATTTCCATCATCATTGCAAAATATCTATAAAAACATAATTTAGCATTGAATGTAACAAAAAATCGATCAAAATCATACACAAAAATAAAACATAGTTAGTTTTTACCATAATTTTTTTACTTGACTCGTTAGAGATTAACTGATCCACATAAAATTAATAGCAGCAAGGTAAGTTGCAAACAAGTCCACATTTATGAAAACTATGGATTATGTTGGTTTGTGAAAATACCCATTCAGGTTTCCAATGTATTCCATACGTATAAATAATACACCAGTATATTATATTACAATGAGGACCCTATACTATCATTACATACCAAACCTAAACTATACAGAATTAGAAGAAATAGTTTACTAACACTCCCCCTCAGTTTGAGCGGTAGGTTCACAAATGCTTAAACTGTTACGAAAATATGTAAATAACTGTGTAGGAAGTCCCTTTGTACATATATCAGCAAACTGGTGTGTAGATGGAACATGCAAAACGTGAACCTGACCAATGGCAACACTATAACAACCCACTATTTGAAGTCAATATAAGTCAAACTTCTTCAAATAAAAGTCTAAACCTTAACCAAGTATAAGTGAATTCACAACATAACTTGATGCAATAAAACTTTGAAAGCCTAGAGTGCATGCTTATTTAACTTATATATAAGTATATATGGAAAACCATATTGAAGTAGGCTAATATAAGTCTAATACTTAACTGAAATCATGGTATTACTTAATACATGTATGGTTTTCGGTTTAGGGGATCTAATACCAAACCAAAACCGAAAACCTTTCATGAGAATAAGCCATGGCTAAAAACCCTAAATTGTGAAACATGTAGTCCGAAATCTCATTTTGAATCACCTTAGGACTGAAAACAAGGAGTTCTTGGTCATATAAGACCGAAATCACATTGTTAGAGGCCCAAAAAGGCTGAAAACCCCTTATATATATATATATATATATATATATATATATATATATATATATATATATATATATATATATATATATATATATATAAATTTGAAAACACAATTCATTTCTCCACTTTTAGACCGCAAACACCTTCAATTTGATCTCAACATTCGAAACCTTCATATCTTCATAAGATATTGCCCAGATCTTCATCCAACCTTCAAATCTTCAACCGAAATCATCATTCCATCTTCAAATCTTCATAAGCTCCTTCATATCTTCAAGTTTTTCCTCAAGAATACCCAAGAACACCTTCAAATAATTCCTAAGGCTTTTTGTAAGTATTTCTTACATAATTTAGTATTATCTAGCACTTTAAATTATTATTTAGATTATTATTTAAATTAATATTTATTTAATTAAAATACAATATCATGTATAATTATTATTAGGATACGACTATTCACATGAGTCCTAATCTGAGGATCACCGCTACCACTTCGTATCCAACCAAGAACGCACGTTCGAGGTGAGTTCATACTCCTACTTTTTCACTATTTTTCCATGTTTTTAGGGAGGGGGGGGGGGGGGGGATACAAGTAAAACACAAGGAATCTTGTGTTAGCATTAAACGACTTCAAGCGTTTCAAAACATTTTAAACTAATTCAAGCTATTGTAAATTATTCCAACTGTTTCCAACTATTATTTTACCATAACACACACACACACACACACACACATATATATATATATATATATATATATATATATATATATATATATATATATATATATATAAGAAAAGTTTGAGGTCCGTGCTAAGCACGACCCTTGGAGGGTAATTTGGGTATTTCTTTTATCGTTATCTAAAGTATATTGTGCTAATAGCCAAAAAAGTGAAAGTACAATGCAATAAATGGGTAGATTTCCAGTGTATAATGCATGATGTTTCAGTAATTCTATCTGCAACAAAAAAAAAATATGCAACATAGCGATAACAACACACACCCTCAATTATCAAGACGTCTGAAGTTAAATGGAATGTAGTCGATTTGAAATACAATTTACAATAATGTCTTAAATAACGGACACAAAGAATAAGCCCAAACATGTTGACACTTTAACTATAGCAAAACTATCCGTATGTACTACTAACAGAAAGAAAACCAAACCAGAAAACACACATTTTCCACAGTTGCTTGCAAGTGTTGGAGTTCACCATCTTTGGATAACATAAAATTATTATTCATTCTGATAGTTCATGTTAATAATTTCTTTACCTGTTATTTAATTAATATATATATATATATATATATATATATATATATATATATATATATATATATATATATATATATATATATATATATATATATATATATATATATATTAACTACTGAAAACAATTTTAATAAATATTGAATAACAAGAATGAAATCGTATCGAATTGAGTGTTACAAACATTATAACATAGGGTATTATCGTAATTTAGCTTTTTTTTTTGTCACCTTATGAATTTTCGGTATGAAATACACATATGTTGTTCATGTATGTCCCTTTAAAAAAAACAAAATAATATCAAACATTAGGTTTAACTAATACCTAGATTACAAAATAAAAGACATTAAAAGTTACCAAAGCATTATTAAAGGTATTTTAGTCCTAATCGATGAAAAAAACTCATATTGACAACTAAGGTATTGTAGCCTTAATCGATGAAAAAAACTCAGCTTGACAACTAATTCAGGGAAAAGAGAAGGGCTGGAATTATTAGTAAACCCAATGGCATACATGTCACATTTGGGCTTGTTAGTCGACATTACTTGCAAAACAAGAGTTGATCAGGATCAATTAACAAAAAAAATATGATTAAAAAAATGAACTTTATTATACTTTTATGCAAGTATAAACTACTTATTTAGTTGTTCACTCTTGTAGTGCTTTACATGGAACTAAATTCAACTACACTTTTGTTTTGAAAATTCTTGATTTTTTGCCGTTAACACATACAGTCCAATGTTCAATAGGTTGAGTTGTTGTTCTTTTATCTTTAATTTGTAGTTGTTTCTAGTTAAGTGGTGAATTCCTTTATGGAAAAATACACAACACTTAATTATATGCCAGTTACATTAGTGTGTAAATGACAAATTTAGTTTAAATTTAAAAAGCTAGAATTAGTAAAGTTTTATCTTACTTTGATAGTTTTATGCCATTGGATTCAAAGGCATTAAATTTTTTTTATCTATTTTTATTCAAGGGATTTTATACTTTCATTTGGTCGAGTACAGGTTTCAAATAGAGTATCCTATAAGTAAACCATCCAAAAATCATTTTTTTTTCATAATTCCTTCATTCACATAAGAGAAGCTATATTTACTGTACATATATGGGACAGCAAATCTGGGAAGCTCTCGAATTCCACAACTCACTTCATTTTCATCATCGAGACACAACCTCGGATAACCCCTGGCCATGGATTTGTCGTTCTTTATTGCTCCAGTTGGCTTCCAAATCCCACCCAACTCAGGTGCTGGTTACTTAGGCCTGTTCAACTCAACTTACACTAACACGTACCAAAAGAAAATACTTTTTGTTGACTTTGATTCATACTCAGACGGCTGGGATCCTGGAAGGTTGGGATCCTGGATTTCCACATGTAGGTATAAACAAGAACCGGCTCACATCAGCTAATTACACTACATGGAATGCTAGTTTGCACAGCGGGGATCTCGCTGATGTTTGGGTCTCTTACGATGCTGAAACTCAGATGCTGAACCTGTCTTGGCAATATGGGGCTGAGAATACTTCTGGAGAGAATACGAGTCTTTCATATCAAGTTAACTTGAAGGAAGTTCTTCCGGAGTGGGTAACAATTGGATTCTAGGCTGCCACCGGTAAAACAATCGAGAGACATATCCTTCGATACTGGAAGTTCAATTCAAGTTTGAATATCGATGATGAAAAATGAAGATAGGTATAAGAAAATGAAACTAGCAGTGGGAATAACGATCCCACTTAGTGTTCTACTTGTAGGAGGTACAGTAATCTTTTGGAGAAAAAACAATCATCTTCAAAGGTCACAAGAGACTGTCGCTTTGACATCCATAAACGATGATCTTGAAAGAGGAACATCACCTAGGAGGTTTTCTTATCAGGGTCTCATTTTAGCTACCAACAACTTCTATGATGATCAGAAGTTAGGCGAAAGAGGATTTGGGTGTGTCTACAAAGGCTATTTATCCCGTGATGGCATCGCAATAGCAGTCAAGAAGATTTCACAGGGTTCGAAACAGGGAAAGAAAGAGTACATAACGGAAGTGAAGATCATCAGCAGGTTAAGGCATCGAAACTTGGTTCAACTCATTGGTTGGTGCCATGACCAAACACAATTCTTGCTCGTCTATGAGTTTCTGCCAAACGGAAGCCTTGGCTCTCATCTATTCAACAAAAGAAGTCCACTTGAATGGACTGTGAGATACAAGATCGCTACAGGTTTAGCTTTTGCGTTACTCTATCTGTATGAAGAGCGTGAACAATGTGTGGTGCATCGGGATATCAAAGCAAGCAACATCATGCTTGATTTAGGATTCAATGTGAAGCTTGGAGACTTCGGATTGGCTAGGATCATGGACCATGAATTGGGTATACAAACAACTAGTTTAGCTGGAACTCTTGGTTACATGTCTCCTGAATACATAACAACAGTGAAGGCCAATAAAGAGTCGGATGTGTATAGCTTTGGGGTGGTTGTATTAGAGATTGCTTGTGGGCGAAAGGTGAATGATAGAGGTGACGAAAATTCTGATCTTGGATTGGTGCAATGGGTTTGGGATTTACTTGGAAAGGGTCAGCTGCTTTTACGTGTGGATCAGATGCTGAGAATGGAATTTGATGTGAAAGAAGTTGAATGTTTGATGATGGTGGGGTTATGGTGTGCACACCCTGATCGGAATGTGAGGCCTTCCATCAAGCAAGCAATTCAGGTGCTCAAGTTCGAGGCTGCACTACCAAATCTTCCGGTGAAGATGCCAGTGGCCATGTACTATGCAGCACCAGATGCCTCTATAGTTAGTTTTAGTGGCGGCACGATGACTAACAATAGCATGGATCTGGTACGAGGAACCAAAATATATGTACAAAACCAATGTTTTAAAAACCGGTTTTTTAGTTGAATCGGTATGGTTGACCGGTTTCGGGTTCAAAAAGCACGGGAGCAAATCAAATATAAGTTGTGGGCCTTTAGGGCAAGCTGTACTTATGATGTATGAGTGGGAGCAAGCCACATATATGTTGTGGGCCTAAAGGGCAGACCATACTCATACTTGGGCTCATGGGTAATCCAGTCTGTTAGTTGTGGACCTAATATATGTTGTTATATGTTTGTGTGACATCCCCGGTATCTCGGCCAGAAAAGACCGATTTCATTTATGCTTTTTAAAATAATTTCAGAGTAAATCCTTTTGATTTAAAAGAGTTGCGGAATTTGTTCCCAAAACAAAATATGATAAAATAATATTTATCAAAACATTTCATCAAGAGATGCATTTTCATTATATAATCAAAACTCGGGATGTCATGTTCCGTTACAGACCATAGTTTAAAACCTGTATAGCATGTTCAATCAATACATGTTCCACATAACACATGGGGCACACCCATATAACACGTATTCCAAAGAGAATAAATCAGATCTATGAGATAGAAGAAAGTGAATACACATTCACGCATATAACAACAAAATTATACACATAACACGTATTTCGTATAAAATACTTCATAATTATGCGTTAGAAGAAAGTAACTACACACTCACATGATCAGAAGATGATCAGACAGCACTACGACTTGAAGAAGTAGTATTCTTCAGTAGATCTGGAAGATCTTCACAAAAATCGGGCTCCTCGCGAGCAGAGCTTCGGCTCAGGAATCACACTTCTCGGGATCTTCGGGGCTTCGGAACTTGCTTCGGGGCTCAGGAATATTATCGGGGCTTCGGGGTATAATTGGCACACAAATTGAGGAAAAAACTAGAGAGAAAGTAAGAAATTGGCAAAAGAATTAGGCTGCCCTCGCATGCCCTTTTATAGGAGGCTAAGGCCTCGCAATACGCTGGGCGTACTCCTTTACGCAGGGCTTACTCCTCCGAAGTCGTCACTGCATGTGTCATCGGAGCACTCGAGTGCGAGGCGTTGTCATGCTTCGCTATACGCTGGGTGTACTTCGGATAAGTCCGGTGACTCCCCTTCGGATAATATCGGAATTAAAGATTAAATAATAAATATTAATTATTTAAAAACTTTGGAAATTCATATCTTCTTCATACGAACTCCGTTTTCGATGTTCTTTATATCCACGCGTAGGTGAGACTACGCTCTACAACTTTCGTTTAGACTCCGTTGGCTAATTTTGAATTTATTTTTATTATTTATTTTTAGTAGGCCGGGACAGGAAAACTCCGTTATAAATTCATAACTTCTTTATCCGACATCCGTTCTCGCCTATCTTTTTATCG
Organism: Lactuca sativa; assembly: GCF_002870075.4. Taxonomy (NCBI): domain Eukaryota; kingdom Viridiplantae; phylum Streptophyta; class Magnoliopsida; order Asterales; family Asteraceae; genus Lactuca; species Lactuca sativa. Next base: position 136,495,868 of record NC_056628.2, on the reverse strand, counting down.
CTTCGCTACCACTAACGAGATCTTCGATTCTCGTTTAGATTGTTTCGGCTAAAAACCGCTCGATCTCAAATTGAGTATTCGGGTTGCATATTGCTAAGTCGAAACTTCAGAAAACCATAACTTCCTCATACGAAGTCAGATTTGGGCGTTCTATATATATTTGGAAACCTCGTTTCGGCCATTACAAAATTTATGTAAAGATATCCAATTTATTTTACATTTAATTTTTGATGCTTATTTTTATTCTTAATTAATCAAATCACATAATTAAGCAAATAAGCACAAAACACATAATACTCAAATAATACACTTCTATTATTTCAAAACGGGTTACAAAGGTTAACCTAGACTATTATATCAACATTAATGACAAACCTAGAAACACAGATGTTACAGTTCTGTCCACCTTAGAATGATTCCGTCCCCGGAATCACACATCAACAAACAAATGCGGATAGCGACCCATCATGTCACTTTCCGTCTCACAGGTGAGATTCCGCCCATTCGTGTGTTTCCATCGGACAAGCACTAACTCGACCATCTTGCGTCGCAACTTATTAGTCTTTCGGTCAACGATTGCCTTTGGTTCTTCAATCAACCTTTTGTTGTCATCGATTCTCAACTCCAAAAGTGGAATCATGTCGGGAACTTCTCTCGTGAACTTCCTCAAATAACACACATGGAAAGTGTTATGAATTTCATTCAGTTCTTCTGGTAGTTCGAGCTTGTAAGCTTGGTTCCCAATCATCCGAAGAACTTTAAACGGTCCAATAAACCTTGGACTTAATTGTCCCCTTTTACCAAATCTTATAAGTCCCTTCCATGGCGAGACTTTAAGCAAAACCGAATCTCCAACATCAAAAGTCATCGGTCTTCGCTTGTTGTCAGCATAGCTCTTTTGACGATCCTGAGCTGCTAACATTCTTTCCCTAATTATTTTCAACTTTTCAGCAGTTTGATGGACTATCTCCGGTCCCATAAACTGCTTTTCCCCAGCCTCAAGCCAACAAGACGGCGACGACACTTCTGTCCATACAAAGCTTGATAAGGTGCCATCTTAATGCTCGAGTGGAAACCATTATTGTAGGAAAATTCTACCAAAGGTAAATGTTCATCCCAGTTACCTTGGAATTCCAGGGTACATGCTCTCAGCATATCTTCAAGTGTTTGTATCGTTCTTTCGCTCTGACCATCAGTATGCGGATGGTAAGCTGTACTTAAACACAACTTGGTACCCATTTCCTCTTGTAGACTTTTCCAAAACCTCGAGGTGAAACGGCTATCACGATCCGATACAATCGTTAACGGAACACCGTGAAGTCTCACAATTTCCTTCACATAAGAATTTGCAAGCTTTTCTATAGACCATTTCTCCTTGGCTGCTATGAAATGCGCACTCTTGGTGAATCGATCAACGACCACCCAAATCATGTCGTGACCACTTTTTGTTCTGGGCAGTTTAGTGACAAAATCCATAGCAATGTCTTCCCACTTACCCATAGGCACAGGCAATGGTTCTAAACTCCCGTATGGTTTTTGATGTTGTGTCTTGACTCTCGCACAAGTCACACACTCGGCCACATACCTTGCAACATCAAGCTTCATTGCCGGCCACCAGTAGTAGGGTTTCAGGTCCCTATACATTTTAGTGCTACCAGGATGAATCGAGTACATGGTCTTGTGAGCTTCTTCCATCAGAAGATCTCTGACTCCTCCTGTCTTAGGTATCCAAATCCGATCTTGGAACACCTTCAGTCCATGACTGTTTATACCGAACACCAACGTTTTGCCCAAATGTTCTTCCTTTCAGTCATTCTTCTCAGAAGCTTCCTCTTGAGCTTTCTTTATACTTTCCACAATGGTCGAGACAACTTCGATTCTCAACGCTCTTGGCCTTTTCCTTTCAAGATTGAGTTTCCGACTGAGAGCATCAGCAACAACGTTAGCTTTACCAGGGTGGTAAAGTATCTCACAGTCGTAGTCCTTAAGTAACTCTAGCCAGCGTCGTTGCCTCATATTCAATTCTTTCTGATTAAAGAGATATTGGAGACTCTTATGATTAGTGAAAAGTTTGCACTTCGTGCCATAGAGGTAATGCCTCCATATCTTCAGAGCGAAAACTATCGCTGCCAACTCCAAATCATGAGTCGGGTAGTTCTTTTCATCCTCTTTCAATTGTCGAGACACATATGAGATCACCTTATCTCTTTGGGTCAAAACACAACCCAATCCAACCCTAGACGCATCACTATAAACAGCGAAGTCTTCAACTCCATCGGGTACAGAAAGTATCGGTGTCTCACATAGTTTCTTCTTTAGCTTCTTGAATGCTTCTTTATGCTTATCACTCCAAGCATAAGTAGCTCCTTTGTGGGTCAAAGCTGTCAATGGAGTAGCGATCGAAGAAAAGCCTTGGATAAACCTTCGGTAATATCCGACTAATCCCAAAAAGCTTCGGATCTCCGTGGGACTTTTTGGTTGTTCCCACTTCATCACAGCCTCAATCTTTGCTGGATCAACTATTATCCCTTCTTGGTTGACCACGTGACCCAAGAATTGGACTTCTCGAATCCAAAAATCACATTTGGAGAACTTTGCATACAGCTTCTCCTTCTTCAAAACTTCTAACACTTCTCGCAAGTGTCTTCCATGCTCCTCTTGGCTTTTCGAGTAAATCAGAATGTCATCTATGAACACTATCACAAATTTATCAAGGAACATATTACAAACCCTTTTCATTAAATCTATGAATGCCGCTGGAGCATTGGTTAGTCCAAATGACATAACCAAAAACTCGTAGTGTTCATATCGTGTTCTGAATGCAGTCTTCTCTATATCCTGCTCTCTTACTTTCAGCTGATGATATCCTGACCTTAGATCGATCTTCGAGAAATAGCCCGAACCTTGCAATTGATCAAACAGGTCATCAATCCTTGGCAACGGGTATCTATTCTTTATCGTTGCTTTATTCAGCTCTCTGTAATCAATGCACATCCTCATGCTCTCGTCTTTCTTCTTTACGAATAACACCGGAGCTCCCTAGGGCGATGAACTAGGTCTAATGAAACCTTTGTCCAATAACTCCTGAAGTTGCATCATCAGCTCCTTTATCTCCGTTGGTGCTAATCGATAAGGTGCTTTTTCTATTGGCGTCGTCCCTGGTAACAAGTCTATTCTAAACTCCACTTGTCTATCAGGCGGTAATCCGGGAAGATCTTCGGGAAATACTTCCGGATAATCACATACGACAGGAATGCTCTGCATCGCCTTTTTCTCCTTCTTAGCATCGATCACGAATGCTAGATACGATGTACATCCTTTGGCCAAACACTTTCTGGCTTTCATCAATGAAATGATTCCATAATTTACTCTACGTTTATCTCCCATACACCATAAACGACTCTTTCCCAGGTGGGTTTACTTTTACAATCTTCTTCTTGCACAATATCTCAGCGTCATTGGCGCTAAGCCAATCATTCCCAACACGATGTCGAAACCATTAAGTTCTATAGGCAATAATTCCTCGTGGAACTTATTCCCATTCAAGTCAATTGAGATGTTTTTCATACGATAGCTAACAGGTACAAACTTGCCACTAGCAACTTCGACTAATAAGGCATTATCTAGTCTATCAATAGGCAAAGCTAGTTTCCTACCAAATTCATGCGAAATAAAGGAGTAGTTGGCTCCAGAATCAAATAAAATTTGGGCAGGCAATTTGTTTACGAGAAAGGTACCTGAAGCGACATCAGCTTCATCTTTAGCAGCTTCCAGTGTCATCTGGAATGCTCTCGCCTTCGGCTTCGGCGGAATGTTGGGTCTAGCTGCCACCTTCTTCTTCGGGCAGTCCCTCGACATGTGTCCCTCCTCACCACAACCATAGCAAAATTTCTTAGTGAGGGTGCATTCATTGGCATAGTGCCCTGGCTTTCCACATTTGTAGCATGTGGCCACTACCTCACATTTTCCATGATGCTTCTTCTTACATTTCTCGCACCACTTGACTTCGCCTCCACCTCCCCTCGAACCAGACTTCGAGAACTTTTTTTTTGTTGGACCCTGAAGTTCCATCGAACTTCCTCTTTTCACCAACATCTATCCTTTCCAGACCCTTTTCCTTCTGCTGGGCCTCCACATTCTTAGCTGCTCGAACAACTATTTTCAGAGTAGTTGCCATCTTGACGGTCGGACCAAAGTCGGCATGCAGTCCATTAGCAAACCTCTCAATCTTGGAGAGTTCCGTTGGCACTAGGTACGGAAATAACTTCATTTTCTCAGTGAATGCAGTAGCATAGTCATCTATGCTCATCCTCCCATTCTTCAAGTTTTGGAACTCATTGTTCAGATCAATCAGATCTATCTCTGAACAATACTGCACCCTTAATTGTTCCAAGAACTTCTCCCATGACATTTTCAGGGCTTCTCCTCGTGGCATAGTATCTGCTAGCAACTTCCACCAACTCAAGACTCCAGTCTTCAGTTGTCTAACTGCAAAGACAGTCTTCTATTTGTTGCTACAGTCGCAACTTTCAAATACCATCTCCATTTCGGAGATCCAATCCATAATCTCAACAGGCTTTGGGCTTCCAGAAAGACTTTGTAGCTTGGCGCCCAAGATATTCTTGTACATTCGCCCATCCTTATTGTTTCTCCTTTCCAGGTCGTTCCTTCTTTCTCCTTGAGTCCCAACTTGACTCATAATGCGACTATTGTTTCCTTCCTCCGATTGCTCGGGAATCAATTCAGGTTCCTCGATGGGCATGATAGGTTCGTCCCTATTATCATGCAACATCTGTCGCATATCATCCCTTTGTTCGGCTAACATAGCCCGAATCATGGCTTGCACCCTAGCCATTGTTATTGGTTCTGGTGCTGCTGCTACAATAGGTATTTGCTCAATCACTGGTGGTTGATTCCTGTTTTCATCCGCGTTTCTAATGCCACTCCTTGTTCTCACCATGTTTGATCTATACACCGAATAAGGTGAAATTAGATCATCTTTCACGATAAAATTTCAATTCATCCTTATTACTCCAAACGATTACCTGCTAGTTCTAATAACGTAGACATACACTTAGAATCCTACACACATAAGGTTTCCAGATCCGGTCGGCAACAGACCATAGATCCGAACAAATAATATCATATATGGCAACATATAACATTTAACACATAAAAGCATTTTAGGCAGCTTCCTAAAATATACTAGTGCTCGTGTCTGAAATATAACAGACATACATCTAACAACCTTCACTTAGCATTCTAAGTTTAAGTCTAGAAATCCTACAAATTCCTAGTTCGCTTAAACTAATGCTCTGATACCAACTGTGACATCCCCGGTATCTCGGCCAGAAAAGACCGATTTCATATATGCTTTTTAAAATAACTTCAGAGTAAATCCTTTTGATTTAAAAGAGTTGTGGAATTTGTTCTCAAAACAAAATATAATAAAATAATATTTATCAAAGCATTTCATCAAGAGATGCATTTTCATTATATAATCAAAACTCGGGATGTCATGTTCCGATACAGACCATAAAGCATAAACGATAACATTACAAGTCATTCAACAAATCTATACATATACAGACTTGTAAACAAAACAACTCGATGATTCATCCATCTTATGCCCTTGCGCGACTTCCTGTAATACAAATAAAACTGAGTGGGTTAGGCTTGGGAGCCTGGTGAGCATATAGGGTTTTCAACCCACAATAAATAAATTATATTTAATTTCACCAACCAACAATAACCCGAGTACCCATTCCCGTTATCCTCACTTTACGTCCCTAAAGCAACATCTATCTCAAGGGACCTAATCTAGGATTTTCATCAGGACAGACATTACTACTAAGGGGTTTCCTCAACAATAGATATCCTCAAGTCAACCATGAGGGGGATAGAGTACACCGGTGAACACATCGTTCACAACACCTACAGGTTATGAACCTACTAGCATTCCACAAGACTGTCTAGAAAGAGTCCGTGGTCGTTATCCATACTCCGCTGAATAACTAGATCAACAACAACAACATCGAGGCCTCTCATCTGTTTATCACACATCAACTATCTACCCATGTTCTACCCAACATATTAGTAGAAAAAAATATATATTTTTATACATAGTTTAAAACCTGTATAGCATGTTCAATCAATACATGTTCGACATAACAGATGAGGCACACCCATATAACACGTATTTCATAAAGAACAAATCAGATCTATGAGATAGAAGAAAGTGAATATACATTCACGCATATAACAACAAAATTATACACATAACACGTATTTCGTATAAAATACTTCATAATTATGCGTTAGAAGAAAGTAACTACACACTCACTTGATCAGAAGATGATCGGACAGCACTACGACTTGCAGAAGTAGTATTCTTCAGTAGATCTGGAAGATCTTCACAAAAACCGGGCTTCTTGCGAGCAGAGCTTCGGCTCAGGAATCGCTCTTCTCGGGATCTTCGGGGCTTCGGAACTTGCTTCGGGGCTCGAGAATATTACCAGGGCTTCGGGGTATAATTGGCACGCAAATCGAGGCAAAAACTAGAAAGAAAGTAAGAAATTGACAAAAGAATTAGGCTGCCCTCGCATGCCCTTTTATAGGAGGTTGAGGCCTCAGAGTATGCTGGGCGTACTCCTATATGTGGGGTGTACTCCTCCGAAGTCGTCACTGCATGCGTCATCGGAGCACTCGAGTGCGAGGCTTCGTCATGCTTCGCTGTACGCTGGGCGTACTTCGGATAAGTCCGATGACTCCCCTTCGGATAATATCGGAATTAAAGATTAAATAATAAATATTAATTATTTAAAAGCATCGGAAATTCATATCTTCTTCATACGAACTCCGTTTTCGACGTTCTTTATATCCACGCGTAGGTGAGACTACGCTCTACAACTTTCGTTTAGACTCCGTCGGCTAATTTTGAACTTATTTTTAGTAGGCCGGGACAGGAAAACTCTGTTATAAATTCATAACTTCTTTATCCGACATCTGTTCTCGCCTATCTTTTTATCGCTTCGCTACCACTAACGAGATCTTCGATTCTCGTTTAGATTGTTTCGGCTAAAAACCACTCGATCTGAAATCGAGTATTCGGGCTGCATATTGCTAAGTCGAAACATCAGAAAACCATAACTTCCTCATACGAAGTTAGATTTGAGCGTTCTATATATATTCGGAAACCTATTTTCGGCCATTACAACTTTATGTAAAGATATCGAGTTTATTTTACATTTAAATTTTGACGCTTATTTTTATTCTTAATTAATCAAATCACATAATCAAGCAATTAAGCACAAAACACATAATACTCAAATAATATACTTATATTATTTCAAAACGGGTTACAAAGGTTAACCTAGACTATTATATCAACATTAATGACAAGCCCAGAAACACTGGCGTTACAGTTTGTGTGTTGGTACATTGGGGGAACATATTAAGCTTTGGCTTAGAGTTTCAGTTAATGCGTGATCGTGCACATCTTTTTTTTTTTTTTTTTTTATTATATTGTGTCTTGGGAAAACTCTGATTTTGAATAAAATTTTTGAAACAATGGATTTGTAAACACTTTATGGATGAAATGGGTTGTTTTTGAAAATTTTAAATTTCTATAATTTTGGGGTGTTACAATACTATACACATTGGTGTTACAATTTCTTTTAGTGGGAGCTTGTTGCTGTTTTATGTTTTATTTAAGAAATAATTAATTTTTTCTATACATGGATTCGGTTAATTCCATCATTAGTTACATTTATTTGAAGTTTGATCTCACTTGAAGCTAATGAGGAACTCATAGGAAATCTCTTTTGATTTCAAAATCACACACTAATGTTTAATCTATGTCATTTAATTATACATGTATATGTGACCATTGATGAGTTTAATTATATAAATTTTAAGGAAGACCACTTTGATCCTATATTATTATGATCAATTGACGAGATTGTTTAAGGGTACCAATACTGTATAATATTCATTAAAGCGCTTATATATATATATATATATATATATATATATATATATATATATATATATATATATATATATATATATTGATGATGTAACGACCCAATTTTCATGTCCAAAAATTTCATTTTTGATTAAGTGATTTGCAAAACATTTGTAACGAAATATCAACCGATCATATCATTTCATAAAAACATGTCTCTTGTCTAAAAACCAAATCAAAGAAAAACATAATAATGTCAGAGTACAATTCCCAAAATAACTCATAGTGCGGAAAGCAATGTGTGTGTCTGATGTGCCTCTACCGCACCAGCTCCTTCCCCTTCGCTAAAGAGGTACCTGAAACCAAAACTGAAAACTGTAAGCACGGAGCTTAGTGAGTTCCCTTATCGTGCCACATACCATACAATCACATAGCATACATACTGCCAGGCAATTATGGGGTGCCCGACCTACCTGGTACGTCCATTTTGGGGCGCCGACCTACCCGTACGACCATTCTAGGGTGCCGACCTACCCATGCGGCCATTTTGGGGTGTCGTCCTACCCGTGTCAAGCCATTATGGGGTGCTGACCTGCCCGTCGGTCCTAACAACCGACCCTCGGGGACTATTCCACTCCCTACTGCTACTATCACATATATCATAACATAAACATATTATCAGACATATCCGGGGTGTCCGAACTACCCTTCGGTCCTAACAATCGAACTTGGGGACTATTCCCCTCGTACTAACACTATCACATATAACATATCATGCCAGCATATAAACATATCATCACGTACTGTCAGACATATCTTGGGTGTCTGACCTACCCTTCGGTCCTAACAACCGAACTCTACTACTATCACATATAACATATCATGCCAGAATATAACATATCATGTAGTAGCAAACCTAGATGAATATCACATAGACAATCATCTAACATACGACTCCTACTGGTGGGCCGACATTGTGGCCGTAGACCCACAACTACTGGAAGGTAACTCACCTCGAACAAGTAGTTGCTGATAATCCATGTGGGAAGTCTCTGTCTGCTGCTGCTCTGGAAATCCTCCGGCTACAATCCCCCACAAACACTTAGTCAGAAACTGACATCTACTCTTAGGGTAAAATGACTATTCTACCCCCAATCAAGTCCAAGCCAAAGTCAACTTCAAGTTGACCCCACTCGCCGAGTTGGGCCGTCAACTTGCCGAGTCCCTCACCCTCATATGAACATCACATGAAAACTCATCCGACTCGCCGAGTTGATGAACAACTCGTCGATTTCACCTTCATCTGATGAACAAGTTCTGTCCTCGACTCGCCGAGTTGATGAACAACTTGTCGAGTTCATCTTCATCCTTAAGAAGATTGCCTTGGACTCGCCGAGTCCCATGAATTCCCAAAATAATGGCTTGGCCCAGAACGTTGGGTCACTCCCCGGGACTCCCTAAAACCTTTCCACACTCAACTGGGTCCTTTTGACCCTCAACTGATATGCGACAAAAACTTTAGACTCGTCGAGTTGGTCACATCCACTTACTAAATCTTCGATTTCTGATGTACAACCCTTGATCAAAAGATAGATCTATGCTTCTACAATCGATCTAGCACGTAAAGTTACAACCTTTACGTGCTTGCATGAGACTTTGAGCTCAAAAGGTCCTAAAACAAACTCTTACAATGCATGGGGCCTTCTTTGAGTGCAAAAGCCACTCATTTCTGCCTTGTAACCCCTCTAAGGACCCAGATCCGAAACATCAACCTCAAACCATGCTTGCAATCATGGTTGGTGACCAAAATGGCTTAAAAAAGCCCTAGAACTCCACAAAATGGGATCTATGAAAAGAACAAAAAAGGTATATACTTTATACCTTCTGTAGACTGCAAATGATGCTCAAAATCGGATCCTTCTAGCCTCCTCTTGATCCTTCAAGCTTTTCCTTCCTTCCTTGGGTCACAAAAACACCAAAATCACTCCAAAAGCCTTAGATTGCTTCAATAACGGCTAGGGTTTGCTGTGGGGGTCTTCTGGGAGCAAATGGGACGAAGGAGGCCGAGTTAAGGTGTTTAAATAGGGCGCAAACCCTCGGATTAGGGTTTTTGTCCAGACAGGGCCTACTCGTCGAGTCCGGGACCCGACTCATTGAGTCCACTGCTTAAACCCCGCATCTGATCCCGCTTCTACTCGGCGAGTTGGTCCTTCAACTCGCTGATTCCAAGGCCAAAATGCAAAATATTTTAAGGACTTAATAAATGAACACGTACCAAGAACCAGGTGCTACAGATGAAATGGTCCAATAATTATCTAACAATCTTCCACTGGACAAAGAATATATATATATATATATATATATATATATATATATATATATATATATATATATATATATATATATATAGGAGTATGATCAAATGACAACACAAAAAAGGTTGAGAATGGGAGAACAAAGTATATTCATTTGCGATTCCATGTATTCATTTGTGGAGAAATGATAAATTTTTACGCCTTTAATTTCAATTGAAGAGAAAAAGCATATTCATGTTGATTGTGCGTAAAAATTTATCATTTCTCCACAAATGAATACATGGAATCACAAATGAACATACTTGTTCTCGCGTTCTCAACCTTTTAGTGTTCTCATTTGATCCTTTCCTTATATATATATATATATATATATATATATATATATATATATATATATATATATATATATATTCTTGGTCCAGTGGAAGATTGGAAGATTGTTTGATAATTATTGGACCACTTCATCAATATGTATATGTTATCATTAAAGCCGATTATTTTGATAAGAATATAAATTGTTGATGGACCGATATATAGGATATTCGATTACTTTTGTGGGATGAGTTCGCGGTATGATTTAAGATCCTCAATATCTCTTTCGTCTCTCACATTAGGTTATATCTACATCTATATATACATGTGATGAGGAGCATATAAAGATACATGAAGATACACTAAGAAATTCGTATGGGTTATTTGTGGTGGATTTTAGAGAGTTTTTGAGATTGAGTAGAAAAGTCATTCCACTCTTCACATACGAAAATCACAAAGTATGTATGTAATCGTCCTATCAGGTTTTCTTTTGACAGATTCGAAAATCAAGATCTATAGGTATGTTTCCGTGTTTTATGTTTTGGTTATCAAAATAGCCAACACTCCGTGGATAAATCTTTGGCCATTTTATAATCGTTATACTTAAAAAATTCCATCAAAAAATAAATTTGTGGGAAAAGTTTACTCACAACCATTCTACACATAAACAACTTCAAAACCAATCAATCAATAGCGGATCCTCTTTTGGGCCAGCGAGGCCGTTTTGAGTTACCAAAATGACTAATTAGGTCTCTCTTTTTTGAGCTCAATTGCATGTAACATGTAATAAACTTCAACCAATAACTTAGAATAATTCATACATATAATATAGTTTATCAACTTCAGTAAATAACTAATGAAGATAGTAAGTAACCAAATTACAAAAAATCCAGAAAATCATGGAAAGAATCAAAACAAACTTAACCTTGTTTCATTAGGAAACTATATATATTTAACTCTATAAGAAAACAAAAAACCTAATCAAATTTACAACTCTTTTAACTCAAGCTTTGAGTTTTAGAAACAATAAACTCTGAAAACGTAATCCGGCCACTGTAAATATCCAAATCTCACCGGAAAAATAACCATGTCGCCTAATTGTTCACCTCCTTCACTGGAAGCTAGCCGGACTTTCTACTTCTTTGTGTGCTCTCTATCTTGCTGAAAAAAGTCTCTAGTATCCTCTCTGCCGGTGTAAAAAACTTATGGTAGTCTTTCTCGTTCATTCTTATTTCTTTCTCTCAATGGTTTCGGTAGTTATAACTTACACAAAGAAGAGGGGATGGTGGAGTTTGAATCTAGATAATTGATATGGTACAGAGCAAACTTTAAAGGCTAATAAGTTTTACTTTACTAATACAAAAAAAAAAAAAATTTTACATATATATTTTATTAATTTATTGGAAACACAAGAGTACATATACGTCGTTGTTGTATATTGAGTGTGAAATAACTAATGAATAATTTTTTACTATTTAACAGAAGAGTTCTTTGAATATATTTATTAGTCCAACTAGAATAGTTCTTTGAATCTTTGAATATATTTATTAATCCAACTAAACTAAGGTTTTCCTTAAACTTCAACGAAAAATATAAAGATTGTTGATCAGGTTACCATTAGGGCGGCTAGAAACTTCGTTGTTCATTCTCTAATCTTCAAGAGTCTTTGAGTCACCATAAAAAAATCGGTATTAGTTGAAACTTGCAGATCAAGATGTTAACAGTGAACCCACCATTATGTGTAGCTTGTAATATTTTATGCATTGGATAATGCTATTTAGCCACATTTTCAGGTGCCATTTCCACATACATTATTCCCTACGCTTTTGCTTAATCATGAGTTCCTCTTCCTCGACTTCCTTATCTCCACTACATCAAATTTCTTTTATCATCTTCATCGTGTGTTCTTCCTTGTTCTTCTTCGCCATGTCTGAATCAGTGAACTTCGAGTTCCCTGATTTTGTCGCCGACCAAACTAATATAGTGTATTCAGGTGATGCCAAACCTTCAGCTGGTGGAGCCATCGAGTTTAACAGAGTCAATGAAAGCGTCTATCGTGTTTCCCATGCCACGTATGCAGATGCAGTACACATATGGGACAGCAAATCTGGGAAGCTCTCGAATTTCACAACTCACTTCACTTTCATCATCGAGACACAACCTGGGATAACCCCTGGCCATGGATTGTCGTTCTTTCTTGCTCCAGTTGGCTTCCAAATCCCACCCAACTCAGGTGCTGGTTACTTAGGCCTGTTCAACTCAAGTTACACTAACTCGTACCAAAACCAAATAGTATTCGTTGAGTTTGATTCATTCTCAAACATCTGGGATCCGGGATTTCCACACGTGGGTATAAACAAGAACTGGCTTACATCAGCTAATTACACTGCTTGGAATGCTAGTTTGCACAGCGGGGATCCTGCTGATGCTTGGGTCTCTTACAATGCTGAAACTCAGCTGCTGAACCTGTCTTGGCGATATGGGGCTGATAACACTTCTGGAGAGAATACGAGTCTTTCATATCAAGTTAACTTGAAGGAAGTTCTTCCGGAGTGGGTAACAATTGGATTCTCGGCTGCCACTGGTAATGCAATCGAGAGACATATCCTTCGATACTGGAAGTTCAATTCAAGTTTGAATATCGATGATGAAAATGAAGATAGGTCAAAGAAGATGAAACTAGCAGTGGGAATAACGATCCCACTCAGTGTTTTACTTGTAGGAGGTATAGTAATCTTTTGGAGAAAAAAGAATCATCTTCAAAGGTCACAAGAGACTGTTGCTTTGACATCCATGAACGATGATCTTGAACGAGGAACAGGACCTAGAAGGTTTTCTTATCAGGATCTCATTTTAGCTACCAACAACTTCTCTGATGATCAGAAGTTAGGCGAAGGAGGATTCGGGTGTGTCTATAAAGGCTATTTATCCCGTGATGGCATCGCAATAGCAGTCAAGAAGATTTCACAGGGTTCAAAACAGGGAAAGAAAGAGTACATAACCGAAGTGAAGATCATCAGCAGTTTAAGGCACAGAAACTTGGTTCAACTCATCGGTTGGTGCCATGACCAAACACAATTCTTGCTCGTCTACGAGTTTCTGCCAAACGGAAGCCTTGACTCTCATCTATTCAACAAAAGAAGTCCACTTGAATGGACTGTGAGATACAAGATCGCTACAGGTTTAGCTTGTGCGTTACTCTATCTCCATGAAGAGTGTGAACAATGTGTGGTGCATCGAGATATCAAAGCAAGCAACATCATGCTTGATTTAGGATTCAATGTGAAGCTTGGAGACTTCGGATTGGCTCGGATCATGGACCATGAATTCGGTATACAAACAACTGGCTTAGCTGGAACTCTCGGTTACATTGCTCCTGAGTACGTGTCAACAGGGAAGGCCAGTAAAGAGTCGGATGTGTATAGCTTTGGGGTGGTTGCATTAGAGATTGCTTGTGGGCGAAAGGTGAATGATAGAGTTGACCAAAATTCTGATCTTGGATTGGTGCAGTGGGTTTGGGATTTACTTGGAAAGGGTCAGCTGCTTTCAGGTGTGGATCAGATGATGAGAACGGAATTTGTTGTGAAAGAAGTTGAATGTTTGATGATGGTGGGGCTATGGTGTGCACATCCTGATCGGAATGTGAGGCCTTCCATCAGGCAAGCAATTCAGGTGCTCAAGTTTGAGTCTGCACTACCAAATCTTCCGGTGAAGATGCCGGTGGCCATGTACTATGCAGCACCGGTTGCATCTGTAGTTAGTTTTAGTGGCGGCACGATGACCAACAATAGCATGGATCTGGTACGATGAACCAAAATATATGTACAAAACCGAAATCGAAACATTCTATATACTGTAGTAGGTTCTTATTATGGTGTGCTTTTTATATGTTGCTTGCTATATTAATTAAATCACAGAAGTTTAATAGGTTGATAGATGGTATTTTTCATACCACTCTACCATCTTTTTTTTTAAAGAATCTATTGAAATCTACAAAATATTTATAGAATAAAATTTATGACATATTTAATAATTAAAAGTTTAAAATGTTTATGTTTTCTCGTTGAAGTGATCAATAACAATCGAACACAAATATATAATACAAAACTATTTTTTAGTGCGATAGATTTTTTAGGTTAGGTGGGGGCCAAAAACCACACCTTTAAAACACATATGTACTAATAAAACAATGAATCACACTAAAAAATCGACCAAACTGTGGTTACCAAAAAAACGTGGATGAAGTCCAAAATATTTTCAACTTGTACCGTTGGTACAAAATCAAAAACTTTTTGTGGTTTTGGTCGTTGAAAAAGCTGAAAAGACTATTTTACCTTTTCAATTTCTTTTTTCCATTTTTTATTCATTTTAATTCTTTTTAGTTTGAAATTTAATAATAATAATAAATTAGACTGTAACGACCCAAAAATTTTTGTTTTAATATTACTAAAAATCGCGACATCAACTATTAGATAATAAAACCATAAATTGTATGTCTCAAAATGTCATAATAAATGTATCAACTCAAAACTGAAGTTAATATCATATCAAAATATCTAAATAAAACTCCCAGGAATAAACTGCAACTGTGGTGTGTGTCATGCCATCAATTCGAGCCCTTCCCCTTGCTTGTGGAAGTACCTGAAACCAAAACTAAAACTGTAAGCACAAAGCTTAGTGAACTCCCCCAAACTACCACATACCATACAATAACATATAAAGCACATACTGGGCCTTGCCCACTGCATCGGACCGAAATCCGGACTAACTGGGGCCTTGCCTCCTACATCAGACCGAAGTCCGGAAACTGCATCGGACCGAAGTCCGGACTAACTAGGGCCTTGCCCCCTGTACCGGACCGAAGTCCGACTAACTGAATTGTAGCGAAGTCCGGACTAATTGGGGCCTTGCCCCCTGCTTCGGACCGGAGTCTGGCTAACTGCATCGGACCGAAGTCCGGACTAACTGGGGCCTTGCCCCCTGCATCGGACCAAAGTCCGACTAACTGCATCAGACCGAAGTCCGGACTAACTGGGGCCTTGCCCCCTACTTCGGACCGGAGTCCGGCTAACTGCATCGGACCGAAGTCCGGACTAACTAAGGCCTTGCCCCCTGCATCGGACCGAAGTCCGGCTAACTGCATCGGACTGAAGTCCGGACTAACTGGCTGAACATGGCATAGCATAATCATAACTACTAGCATAAACAGATATAATGTATACTGCATCGGACCGAAGTCCGGACTAACTAGGGCCTTGCCCCCTGTACCGGACCGAAGTCCGACTAACTGAATTGTAGCAAAGTCCGGACTAATTGGGGCTTTGCCCCCTGCTTCGGACCGGAGTCCGGCTAACTGCATCGGACCGAAGTCCGGACTAACTGGGGCCTTGCCCCCTGCATCGGACCGAAGTCCGACTAACTGCATCGGACCGAAGTCCGGACTAACTGGGGCCTTGCCCCCTACTTCGGACCGGAGTCTGGCTAACTGCATCGGACCGAAGTCCGGACTAACTAAGGCCTTGCCCCCTGCATCGGACCGAAGTCCGGCTCACTGCATCGGACTGAAGTCCGGACTAACTGGCTGAACATGGCATAGCATAATCATAACTACTAGCATAAACATATATATTGTATAGTGCATCGGACCGAAGTCCATAACACATAACACAAAAAGATGCTTGAATCACAAAGACATCAAGCACACTGAACTTTTGCATCGGACCGAAGTCCGAAAACTACTGCTAACTAGACAGATCGGCATTGTGGCCACAGACCCGTTCTTACTGTAAGGAAAACTCAGCTGAACTGCTGAACTCGGCCAATAACCCTCTAGCTGCTAACCGACAACTCTCCGAAATGTTGCTCCTCTAGCTCCCTGAGCAACCAATACTAATAACAACACTTAGACTAAACTGTCCTCCCGGGATCAACTAAGTCAACTTTGGTCAAAGCCCTAGTCAAAGTCAACCTTCCTGATCGACTCTACTCGCCGAATCAACCCATCGACTCGTCGAGTTCTTATACTCAGAAAACTCCCGTAACACGACTCAACTCGCCAAGTTGCCGCAGGACTCGTCGAGTTGAACGATCTCAGAATTCCGTCTTGACCAACTGATTGAGTTGCCAACCGACTCACAGATCCGAAGCTTAACCAAAAGAGGTTGGGGTTCTGCGACCTGACTTGCCGATTCCAATAACAGACTCGCCGAGTGCAAGGCAATCTTTAACAGACTCGTCGAGTTGTTCTTCCAACTCGTCGAGTCCATGCCCATCTTCATATGACTCACCGAGTCCACACAAGGAACTCGCCGAGTCTCTTTAATCCTTCATCCATACAGAGGCTTTTTGAGCCATGCAGGGGCTCCAATCTATAGATCCACTCTTCTAGGGCACAAGCCCCACGTAAAGTTGCAAACTTTACGTGAAACCAAGGAGTTAAAGGTCCAAATCACTCTAGGGCTAGGGCTTAAGACAAAGGGGCTTTACCAACAACTCTTTGACTGATGCTTCATGACATTCTAGACCAACACAAGTCTAGATCTGAAGTAGCAACCGCAAATCTAAACTCCAAACCCAAAATAGATCTCAAACATACCAAAATGGCCCCAAATCTCATTCATGAATAGATCTAGATGCAAAAGAGGGAAGGTAACAGCTTATTATGTCCAAAGATGTGCCCAAACTGAAGTAGATTTTGGATCTACACCACTCTCTTGATGCAATCCCTTTTGATCTTCAAGTTTCTTCCACTAGAAACAACTTCCAAAGCTTCAATCTCCCTCCAAAGGCCTCACACACACGAGCTTAGGGTTTTCTGGTTCTCAAGGGCAATAAGGAGGCTGAGAGAAGGACATAAGTCATTTAAATAGGGTGCAACCCACGAGATTAGGATTTTTCTCATTCAGCACCAACTCATTGAGTCCAGCTTCCGACTCGGCGAGTTGGTCTCTTAATTCGCGACCCAAAACCCGCTCCGAATCGGCGAGTAAGTAGACCTACTCGTCGATTCCCTTCTTCAGTTTACACTTTAAGCCCTTAACTCAAACTTCTAAAATTTGGGATGTTAGAACTCTCCCCCACTTAAATTAGGCTTCGCCCTCGAAGCCTACTGTAGTATATGCTTTCGAACTGACAACTTGCACTGCATAATCCGAATTCCCAAATAAACCAGGTCCTTCCAAACCCTACCACTGCACCCCTTTTTAAAATAACTTCTTCTCGCGTGGCATCCTTGCCAAAACTCGATGCCGACCACCGGCCTCAAAGTCAACACATAACAACCAAGTATCACCTGATCATACTGTCCCCTTCCTGACATGTAACACCCATAATCAGAAAGACCAAGAAAAGCAAAGAAAGGGCTCTAATTCAATAGTCAACTCGTCGAGTCCAAGGAGGAACTCGACGAGTCAGAGCGGGATCCGGGGTATAAAGTAAGTGATCGACTCGGCGAGTCGGCTAGTGAACTCGGCGAGTCTGGTCTGGGCGAGAAAAACCCTAATCCCAGAGGTTGTGCCCTATATAAAGCACATTATAACCCACCCTGAGCCTCTTTACTCCCCTTTTTAGTTCCAGAAACCCTAGAATCGAGTGAGCCTTCATTATATGAGAGAATAGAGCCTTAGAGGAGAGAATCTTGGAGAGGGGCTTGAAGATCAAGGGCTTTGCTGCAAAGGAGTGGTGTAGATCCGGGATTTACTTCAGTTGGAGCTTTCATTTGAGGTAATAGTCTGTTGCTTGGGCTTATGTGCATCTAGATCTATCTTATGTTTGAGTTTTGGGCATTTTGAGTATGGATGAGATCTATTTCGAGTTTGGAGTAGATTTGAGGTTGCTACCTCAGATCTAGATTGGTAATAATCCAGAAAGTCATAAATTTTAGGACAATAAGTTGTTGGTGAAGCCCATTTGTTACAAACCCTAGCCTTAGAGTGTTCTAAGCCTATAACTCCTTGGTTACACGTAAAGTTTGCCACTTTACGTGGGGGTTAGGCTCTAGAGGAATGGATCTATGGATTTGAGCCCCTGCATGGCTCGAAAAGCCACTGTATGGATTAAGAACTGAAGAGACTCAGCGAGTCACATGGGTGTACTCGACGAGTTGTATGAACATGAGCATGAACTCGGCGAGTTGGAAGAACAACTCGGCGAGTCTTTTGAAGATTGCCTAGGACTCGGTGAGTCTATTCTTGGACTTGACGAGTCAGATTGCAGAACCCCCAACCTCTTCTGGTTAAGACGCCGATCAGTGAGTCGAGTGGTGACTCAGTGAGTTGGTCAGGACAGGACTCGGAGATCGGTAGACTCGGCGAGTCGAGTCGCGAATGAAAGGATTCTGAGCGTATGAACTCGGCGAGTCAGTAGGTAGACTCGGCGAGTAGGGTTGACCTGGAAGGTTGTCTTTGACCAGGACTTTGACTTTGACCATAGTTGACTTAGTTTGACTTCTAGAGTTCAGTTTGAAACTAAGTTTTATATTGATATTAGTAGCTTGAGAAGCTAGTGGGGCAGCGGTTCAGAGAGTTGTCGGTCAGCAGCCAGAGGTTTATCAGCAAAGTTCAGCAGTGCGAGGTGAGTCTCCTCACTGTTTGTATGGGTCTACGGCCACAATGCCGGCCCATGTACTTTTGTATGATAGGAAGACCCAGGGGTTAGCCCTAGGCATTATGCATGAAAGACCCGGAGGTGGCTCCTGGTACACAGTATGTTATAATATATGATAGGAAGACCTGGGGGTTAGCCCTTAGCAATATATAAGGAAGACCAGGAGGTGGCTCGTGGCGCACTGTATGTTATTGTGTATGGAAGACCAGGAGGTGGCTCCTGGCACACTATATGCAGAGTAGCCTAGTAGAGTAGTATGTATAGTTGTCTTTGTGATACTTGCATGAAAGACCGGGGGTGGCCCTTGGCACTTGTTTGTAAGACCCAGGGAGTGGCCCCAAGCTTGACCAGGAAGACAACGTGCGGCCCGTGGCATAACAACAAGACTATGTTTGGCACATAGCACCTTGGCAAGACTATGTTTGACACATAGCACCTGACTTGATTATGGATATGTTGGTTATGTATGGCTCTTGGCTATATATGGCATGTATGGATCAGTTGGTTGTATGGTATGTGGTATCTGGGGAACTCACTAAGCTTCGTGCTTATGGTTTTTAGTTTTGGTTTCAGGTATTTTGTTTTCAAGGAAAGGAGTCGGCTCGATCGCAGCGCATCACACTATGTTTCCACACATGAGATCTTTGGGATTACACTCTGATATGGTTTTATGATAATATGTTTTGATTACCGACACTTGGTTTGTCATGAGATATTATAATGAATGTTTTTATACTGATGGTTTTATGTAATAACTTATTTAAAAATGAAATTTTTGGCCTTGAATTTTGGGATGTTACAAGTTGGTATCAGAGTCTTGGTTTGAGGGATTCAGACATACCCTTAGGTGTGTCTGAACTCAAACTAAGGGCTTGGTATGAAAGTTTTCAAGAGGAAAACCATTTTATAAATTAGTTTGAAAAGAATCTGAAAGGAGAAAAGGACTTTGAGATGAACAAAGTGTGTGATGCGTGCAATCAGCCGAGCTCAAGTAAGTTTACCCCAGGATACCCATACAAGTTATTATTATGTTATCAGTTTCAGTAGAACAGCATGCTAGAATAGGACTAAGGATCTAGGAATGATGCCTTATATGCCTGCTTTATGTGCTTCAGCTTATGAGGATTGCATGCTAGTATTGAGTAGACAGTAATAGGATAGCCTGTTTAGGTTATGCCTGATTATATGAGCTTAGCATCGCATGCTAGTACAGATTCTTATTGTGTGGATAGAATTGTTTGATTATGTTCTGGTTAGATTTCCATTTTGTATGAATGCTACATGCTTTGTGCTTTGTGGGACTCTGGGTGATGAGAGTTAGCTATTAGGTGAAAACGCCAAGTCACATGTGATCAGGGTGGAATAATCTTAGAGTGTTGGATTTGGTCCTATTGTGCAACTCTCGTCTGAGTTTAACCGTTGTAGGGACGAGTCTATTACTCGAAGGATTATCTGAGCCTCATCACATGTGATGGTATTCAGGTAATGGCTAATTGGCATTACAATGAGGCCTTTAGTAGCTAAGGATTGGTTGTGGGTTGGAGGTTACCCTAGGGCAAGCCTAGGGTGAGAGTAGTGCTGGGGAGCAACGTTAGTAGTAGTGAAAGGGACTTGGTGAAATTGAAGCAACCCTTGAGGAAAGTACGGATATATGTGGAAGGTAGTGTGGGCCCGTACTACTGGAAGCAGAGGATCTGTACTCGAGTCAAGGAGGGCCGAGATGGAACCAGAAATTTTGGATAGTGTGTGAGACCTCTCAGGGTATGTTTTGATCCGGACATTTATGTGTTTATTTCCAGTATGGTGACCAAGTGACATGGAGCAGGAGGTTTAGGATCTGGGTCAGGATTGGGATCGGGTGCAGGGTCCGAGCATGCGGATGAAGGGTTACGCAAGTTCATCACGTCTGAGATTACGAGAGGCATCCTTGAGGCGACCCCGGTCATTTTCGGGTCGATCAAGGAGGGGATCATTGAGCTGATGGAGGATCGCCTCCGAGCTTTCAGGAGTGATTTGGCGTCTGGCCAGGAGATTACGCGCACACTGTCCTTCAAGGACTTCAGAGGGAGTGGTGCGCTGGATTTGCACGGGGTAAAGGACCCCATTGCTGCCAGCAGATGGATCGCAGACATCGAGTCTGTGCAGCTGACAAGCTTCTGCCCGGAGGGGTCGAAGGTCCGCTTTGCGGTGGGATGTTTGAGAGACAGAGCCATAGACTGGTGGGAGTCAGTTGGTGATTCCTTGGGAGCCACAGCCATTGAGGCTCTGACCTGGCCCGACTTTTTGACCAGGTTTAAGGTGGAGTTTGCACCGGCGGTGGAGCTTCAGCAGTTGACCAGAGAGTTCCTAGACATGAGACAAACGACATAATCGGTGGTGGAGATTACCGCCAAGTTTTGGGAGAGGGCCTTATTGGTGCCTCAATATGCAAGGGATGATGAGATGAAGAGGACCTGCTATCATGACATGTTGAGAGCGGATATTCGGGAGCATGTAAGCTTCTTGGCATGCCCGACCTTGGACTCTATGATTTCCGGGGTGCGGGAAAGGGGGATTGATTTGGAGCACATTGCGAAGAGGAAGTTAGATCAGATGTATACTTTAGAGGGTCCCGAGAAGAGACCCAAGACTTCAGATCAACGGATAACAGACCGGTAGGGCTGTAGTCAGTGTAGCACGTGCGGGAAACGGTACGAGGGAGTTTATCGTTCCAGGGGTTCAAGCTGCTACAAGTGTGGCAGTGATGGTCACGTCAGCAGGGACTTCCCACAGGGGGCAAGCCCATTATGTTTTCACTGCAATCAGGTGGGTCACAAGAAGGCCGACTGTCCAACGGCAAAGGGAGGAGCAGGGAGTGCGTCGAACCCGACAACTTCGAGGATTGCGGATGGGTGAGAGGCTAGGGCTTTGCAGTGACAAATGAGGGAGATCTGGATTACAGCAGGGAATGTTGCAGGTATGTATCTATGGATTTTTGGATTCCCTGTGTATTAGGGTTGTTCTTACCCCGAAATCTGGTGATAGTATGTATGAGTTGTCTCTCTGCTTGTATTTGGATTGTACTTTCAGAATTGTCTTATGCCAATTGCATACCAGGAACTATTAGTAGCTAGTGTAGGGTTCTCTCTCACTTCGGGTTCAAAATGCCCATGATTATCTCCATTATGACCAAAAGCAGTTCAGGAGCGTTGCGTGGAGGACGATGGGCAGGGTACATGGAGTAGCCCTCCACCATTATCAGGGTTTGGTGGCTCTGGTCTTGGTACTTAGGATAGCTTGGGGAAGCATCAGGGGAAGTGGTCTATCACTGAAGGAGTTGCTCTGAGCATTAGTTATTTGGACCATGAGGACATTCGTTGGAGCCCAGGGGATTATCAGTATCGGGATGCAGGAGGTGTTCATCTAGTATTCAGTAATCGTACAGTATTTGGAATGGGCTAGTGGTAGATTGCTAGCGACATCAAGGTGATAGTAGTTATCATGCCTATTGTGCAAGGGAGGAAGGAATTGAAATCCTCGGGTTTTTCACGTGCAGTAAAGACTTAGCCGAAGCTAAGTGGGGGAGAAGCAATCATGTTATGGGAGCATCAGCAGTTTTGGAACCAGGATAAGTTTTGCTCTCCAATCGGGAAGGAAGACGGCCTAGGTGGCTGTGTGAATTGAGGAAAGTGTGAACTGGAAGTTCGGAAAACCTGCCAATTGTGAGATCGCATTCTCAGGTTACAGGATAACCGATTGCAAAAGAATCGGTTAGGAGTTTCTGATAGGACATGCGTACAGCTCGGTGGTACTAGGTTGTGCTGATATGCTCGACTATGGTTTAGGCGTAGCATCCACTGGAAGCAAGTCGGTGTGGAAAGGTGTTATCAGACTACCGGATGTTCATAGCATTCACCAGTGGTCAGATAGTATGAGGAGTGTGGTAAGACTGCGGTGTGGCTCGTAGCATTAGTTTAGTAAGACTGCGGTGTGGCCCGTAGCATTAGTTTAGTAAGAATGTGGTGTGGCCTGTAGCATTAGTTTAGTAAGACTGCAGTGTGGCCCGTAGCATTAGTTTAGTAACACTGCGGTGTGGCGCGTAGCATTAGTTTAGTAAGACTGCGGTGTGGCCCATAGCACTAGTTTAGTGAGACTACGGTGTGGCCCATAGCAGTAGTATAGCAAGACTGTGGGGTGGCCCGTAGCTTTAGATGGCTAGCAGCGCTGAAGTGTTGCAAGACTATGTGGGTGGCCTGTAGCATTCGCTAGTTGGCAAAGCGAGTATATTGAGACTACGGGGTGGCCCGTAGCATTCGTCGGTCCCTATTCTCTAGTGCGAATGTATCAGGTGTGTGATTCATTGGCAGGGTTTTTTTCAGATAGTTAAGTTTAGGGCGGGGCAGCCGCCCGGATGTGAGTGGGCGACGTGATGAATGGGTCCGGAAGACGGTAGGTCATTGGAGGTAAGGAGTGGCGTAAGACTGCGAGTAACCCGTGGCTTTCATTAGTAGCTTGGTTCGCGGAAAGTGGGCGAGGGGCCCGTATCTCCAAGGTAGCATGGGGGAAACTGATATTCCGGGTAACGATAAATCAGTTGGGATCAGGGCGGCCTCGGTTCATCCGGTAGGCGGATGGGAGTCAACAGGACTTCAGGCAGGAGTGATGGTAAGGGATTCGGTGTGAAAAGCCGTGAACTGATCGAATGATGCTAAGTTGCTCATCGTGGGATCAAATGATCTCAGAGTAAAGGATTTAGCTCGGTGGCGTCATCCTCGTCTGAGCCTTAAGCGTAGTAGAGAGGGATCTGCTACCCGAAGGATTTTCTGAATTATCACGATTGGGTGGAGCTTTCAGTATTGGAGCATTGTATGGGGGTTATTCCATAAGTATTGGTATAATGGCCGACACTGGGAGTGGCTAGGATTGCGGTTTCAGCAGAGGATCGGTCCTCGAAGGTAGTAAGGAACGGGTTATTCTGAAGATGACATCTTCAAGGTTTGATCAGATGGGCGGAGTGTGTACCTAGTGGTAAAGTGGTGACCAGATGGTACGGTAGTTGGCCGTGGCAAACTTCAAGGATGAAGTCTAGTTTAAGTGGGGGAGTGTTGTAACACCCAGAATCAGAAAGAGCAAGAATAGAAAAGAAATGGCTCTAAGTCAATAGTCAACTCGTCAAGTCCAGGGAGGAACTCGACGAGTCGGAGCGGGATCTGGGGTATAAAGTAAGTGACCGACTCGGCGAGTCGGCTAGTGAACTCAGCGAGTATGGTTTGGGCGAGAAAAACCCTAATCCTAGAGGTTTGCCCTATATAAAGCACATTATAACCCACCCTGAGCCTCTTTACTCCCTTTTTTAGTTCCAGAAACCCTAGAATTGAGTGAGCCTTCATTATTTGAGAGAATAGATCCTTGGAGGAGAGAATCTTGGAGAGGGGATTGAAGATCAAGGGCTTTGCTGCAAAGGAGTGGTGTAGATCCGTGATTTCCTTCAGTTGGAGCTCTCATTTGAGGTAATAGTCTGTTGCTTGGGCTTATGTGCATCTAGATCTATCTTATGTTTGAGTTTTGGGCATTTTGAGTATGGATGAGATCTATTTCGAGTTTGGAGTAGACTGAGGTTGCTACCTCAGAACTAGGTTGGTAATAATCCAGAAAGTCATAAAGTTTAGGCCACTAAGTTGTTGGTGAAGCCCATTTGTTACAAACCCTAGCCCTAGAGTGTTCTAAGCCTATAAATCCTTGGTTACACGTAAAGTTTGCCACTTTACATGGGGGTTAGGCTCTAGAGGAATGGATCTATGGATTTGAGCCCCTGCATGGCTCAAAAAGCCATTGTATGGATTAAGAACTGAAGACACTCGGCGAGTCACATGGGTGTACACGGCGAGTTGTATGAACATGAGCATGAACTCGGCGAGTTGGAAGAACAACTCGGCGAGTCTATTGAAGATTGTTTAGGACTCGGCGAGTCTGTTCTTGGAGTCGACGAGTCAAATCGCAGAACCCCCAACCTCTTCTGGTTAAGACGCCGATCACTGAGTCGAGTGGTGACTCAGTGAGTTGGTCAGGACAGGACTCGGAGATCGGTAGACTCGAGGAGTCAGGGTCTGACTCGGCGAGTCGAGTCGCGAATGAAAGGATTCTGAGCGTATGAACTCGGCGAGTCAGTAGGTAGACTCGGCGAGTAGGGTTGACCTGGAAGGTTGTCTTTGACCTGGACTTTGACTTTGACCATAGTTGACTTAGTTTGACTTCTAGAGTTCAGTTTGAAACTAAGTTTTATATTGATATTAGTAGCTTGAGAAGCTAGTGGGGCAGCGGTTCAGAGAGTTGTCGGTCAGCAGCCAGGGTTTATCGGCAAAGTTCAGCAGTGCGAGGTGAGTCTCCTCACTGTTTATATGGTTCTACGGCCACAATGTCGGCCCGTGTACTTTTGTATGATAGGAAGACCCGAGGGTTAGCCCTAGGCATCATGCATGAAAGACCCGGAGGCGGCTCCTGGCACATAGTATTTTATAATGTATGATAGGAGGACCTAGGGGTTAGCCCTATGCAATATGTAAGGAATACGAGGAGGTGGCTCCTGGCGTACTGTATGCTATTGTGTATGGAAGACCAAGAGGTGGCTCCTGGCACACTATATGCGGAGTAGCGTAGTACAGTAGTATGTATAGTTGTCTTTGTGATACTTGCATGAAAGACCAGGGGGTGGCCCTTGGCACTTGTCTGTAAGACCCAGGGAGTGGCCCCAGGCTTGACCAGGAAGACCACGTATGGCCCGTGGCATAACCACAAGACTATGTTTGGCACATAGCACCTTGGCAAGACTATGTTTGGCACATAGCACCTTGGCAAGACTATGTTTGGCACATAGCACCTTAGCAAGACTATGTTTGGCACTTAGCACCTTACTTGATTATGAATATGTTTGTTATGTATGGCTCTTGGCTATGTATGGCATGTATGGATCAGTTGGTTTGTATGGTATGTGGTATCTGGGGAACTCTCTAAGCTTCGTGCTTACAATTTTCAGTTTTGGTTTCAGGTATTTTGTTTTCAAGGAAAGGAGTTGGCTCGATCGCAGCGTATCTCACTATGTTTCCGCACATGAGATCTTTGGGATTACACTCTGATATGGTTTTATGATAATATGTTTTGATTACCGACACTTGGTTTGTCACGAGATATTATAATGAATGTTTTTATATTGATGGTTTTTTGTAATAACTTATTTTAAAATGAAAATTTTGGCCTTGAATTTTGGGATGTTACATGACAGGAACACACTTTCATGAGTTGCGAAAGTTATATACCACAATAATTCACTGGGTCCTCTCCCCGTGCCAAACTATCCTCCCTTTTTCCATATCTGCCAATAACCCGAGCAACTCGCAAGGTTGCAACTCATTTTGTCCTCTTCATGAATCCATTCCTTTCATGCTAACTACCCCAGGTTCCTACTAGCATAACATAATTTACATATCCACTTATCCCTATGACTCACTTATACTTAGCCATAACTCAGATAATCGTGTTATGAGTGACTTGCCACTCCACAAGCTATCCATGAAAATCCAAAATACCATTACCACTGGAGACCCAAGACTGTCTGAAAACACTGAACTGCCTGGAACACTGACTGCCTGAAACACTAAACTGCCTGAACACTAAATGCCTGAAACACTAACTGTCTAAACACTGAACTGCTTGAAACACTGAACTGCCTGAACACTGACCTTTTGAAACACTGTATTGCCTGAAAGACTGACTGCCTAAAACACTAAACTGCCTGAAACAACATGCTGCTACATGGCTGCTTTCCAACATCTCTCAAGACCTTCCTGGTCTCAATTCATTCGTCAGTCATCTGAAATATCGGGTTCCAACCTGGCTGTAGGGCCAAATGACTCCTTGTTTTAGTCGCCTCCCATGACTCCCGAACAAAATCCTTCTCTGGAACTAGTTGTCACTATTTATCAAGTCACTGAGGCTCTAACAACCTCCTGGTCCAACCGATCGTGTCCGAGCGTCGAATCTTGATGTTACCAAATCGTGACTAAACATGATTGCTACATGACCAATTTTAGCCTTATATAACAAGTAACCTGATGCAATTCATTGCTTCCTCGACCTCAAAACTGCAGCGACATGCCTACAGTCTTATCTCTGGCTCAACTAGGTCTAATCCATCCAGATAATTCCGAAATCCAATTCGTGGATTTCCACATCCTTACTGCTACGCCCGTTTTGGGAGCTAATGTTCCTTCCACGTCCTAACAATGTGCTCATGCTATATACTAACCTGTTGGATGCTACGGCTACACCCGCAGACTTACAACACTCTATCACTATCTGGTTGCTAGTGAATGCTACGGCTACACCCGCAGACTTACAACACTCTAATACTATCTGGTTTCTAGTGAATGCTACGGCTACACCCGTAGACTTACAACACTCTTATACTATCTGGCTGCTAGTGAATGGTACGAATACACCCGCAGACTTACAACACTCTAATACTATCTGGCTGCTAGTGAATGCTACGGCTACACCCGCATAGTTACAACACTCTCCCTTCTGACTCTATCACTAACTACTATTCTAAGGGCACCCTGACTCACCCGAGTCCTGGTAGCGATCCCCTAACCTGATTTCCAAAACCAACCCTCAGTCATCAAATGCTACAGCTATCTTGTAGTCTTACATCCTTGCTACACTTGCTTTCTGTCAAGAAATTCTTCAACTTGGTTTCCCAAACCAATCTTCTACTAATCCCTAATACATGAAAACGATATTGTGAAGTTTTCCAAACTCCCAACTCCTGAACTCCTGAACCCACTAGACCCTTCGGGCTGCTTTCCCTTTCTACACAAGATTACCAACCCTTTCTAAGTTTAGCATACTACTGACCATGAATCCATGAAGGGTTCTCCCCCACTTTTGTCTGGCTAATTCTTACAACTCACAACTTGAAAAGGATTCCCCATCCTTCCTATCATCTAAAGGGGTCGATCCACTGACCACCCACGTTTATCTCTGCTGGCGCTTCAACTAAGCCTTCATCAGACCTACCAATCTTGTCGACTAATCGAGCACCTTTAAATCACTGATTGTTCCTGCTTCAGTGACTGTATCCTGATAACTTGCGCTTAAGGGGGTCATCTTCGAACTACTATCCTATCGTTCTCTGGTTACTACACTGGGAACTCAAGCTTACCATTGCTGAAAATATAACTGATCTATACACAACTAACACCTTCCCGAAAATAGCAGGACACCACTGAGTCCCACTCACACTTGCTACAATTACTGCATCCAAAGTGACCTGCTTTACGAGGAACATCCTCAACTATCATTCCGGATTCCAAGGTATGGATATGGCATATGACTGAATATCAAATAGGTATTATAATATTCCAATATAAGTACTTACTAAATCGGTGTAGTAACATAACAACAACATCATAAATCATATTTGACAGGAAGGTAAAAGATATGTACCCCCAACATCTAGTGCTGCTCGAATCCTTGTTGAAATCAACCGGAATACTCTGCTCCGAG
The DNA here is from genome assembly GCF_002870075.4 of Lactuca sativa. Taxonomy (NCBI): domain Eukaryota; kingdom Viridiplantae; phylum Streptophyta; class Magnoliopsida; order Asterales; family Asteraceae; genus Lactuca; species Lactuca sativa. The sequence goes on along the minus strand of NC_056628.2, from coordinate 136,467,131 downwards.
CCGTGGGCGCCCTTTCCCGACCCTGATGTCTGCTGGTGGTTCTCGAAGTCCCAGGGCCAGGAGCTAGCTCCTTCCCTGTTGTATACAAACTTAGACAGTGGGCCTTCTTGTGGCTCCTCTGACTGCAAATGAAACATACTGGGTCAAGCCCTTGGCGATGGTAGTAGTACAATCTCTGCTAAAATGACCAGTCTGGCCGCACTTGAAACAGCCAGGATTACCACCTTTACTACTCCTACATGCACCCATGTGCGTCCTACCACACTTCCCGCATTGGTTGCGGCCCTGGAAGTCTCTTGATCTCGAACTCAGCCCTTTGGTTCTTTTACCTAAACCTGTGGGCCATTGAACCTCATCTGGTTTCCTCTTCATTTCTGACTCCCAGTCAATCCCTCGCTCATGCGCTACCCCGTCGTCTTCATCAATCGTCTGAACAACCGCTAACTGATCCTGAAGCTTCTCGGTCAACCTATCAGTGACCCTCTCGACGATGTCAGGTAGCTCCTTGCGAACGACTCCTGAAACCTCCGTAACGACCAAATCATACAGGGGACTCTCCTAGGGACAGGGTGCCCCACTCACTCCCAACCCTAATGACAAGAGCTAAAAATGGGACCCCCTCCCTGATGGATCCATGGGATCCATCAAAACCGGGCTCTAGACGAGCCCCAAACTGTCCCGAAACTATCTCGGCCGTAAAGGCCTCAACACGACTGTCCAAAAGCTCCATGATAGCCTCCCTAACTGAACCGAATATCACAGGAGACTAATCAATGATGTTGCGCATAATCTCTACAGAAATGACATCTCTCATCTGATCATCAAACTGTCTGGCTCTAGAGCCTAAGCCAGATCCCTCCCCGGCACCTGAACTGCCAACTGATATCTCACGCAACGTCACCATGTTGAAAACATATCACAATAACTGTCAGAATACTCATTGCTACTGAGGGATCTCACACATACTCTACCATTCCTTGGTTTCGTCTTGGCCCCTCTTTAATCGAGTACAGATCCTCTGCTTTCAGTAGTATGGGCCCATACTACCTTCCACATCTATCCGTACTTTCCTCAAGAGTTACCTTAACTCAACCAAGTCCCTTCTACTGCTACTGATCTCTTTTACTCTCTTCCTAGGCTTGCCCTAGGGAAATCTTTGACTCTACCTAAACCAGTCCTCAGCTGCTGAAGGCCTCCTTGTAATGCCAATTAGCCATCACCTGAATACCATCACATGTAACGAGGCTCGGATAATCCTTCGAGTAAGGGATCCATCCTTACAACGGTTAGAATCAGACAAGAGTTGAGCAGTAGGGCCAAATCCAGCACTCTGAGATTATTCAACCCTGATCACATGTGACGTGACGTATTCACCTAATGGCTAACTCTCATCACTTAGAGTCCCACAGAGCACAAAGAAAGCAACGTTAGGACAGAAGAACTACTCAAGAAAATCTATTCTCATAACGAGAAATTGTACTAACATATAATGCTAAGCTCACACTATCAGGCATAACCTAAACAAGCTATCCTACTACTGTCTACTCAAAACTAGCATGCAATTCTCATAAAACTGAAACACATATATAGCAGGCACAAAAAAAAATCCTCCCTAGATCCTCAGTCCTATTCTAGCATGTTGTTTTACTGAAACTGAAACAGATAATCATAACATAAACTTGTATGGGTAATTTGGGAGTACTTACTTGAGCTCGGCTGATCGCATGCACCACACCCTTTTCTCTTTTTAAGAAAACTCTTTCTCTTACTAAGTTCTTTTTCAAAAATTCTTTTCGAAAACGTTCCTCTCTTTAAAATCTTTTACCATTTCCTCAGTTTGTGCTCAGACACACTCGAAAGCGTGCCCAAATCCATAAAACCAAGGGTCTGATACCAACTTGTAACGACCCAAAATACGACCCAAAAATTCTTGTTTTAAAATTACTAAAAATCATGACATCAACTATTTATATATTAAAACCATGAATCGTATGTCTCAAAATGCCATAATAAATGTATCAATTCAAAACTAAAGTTAATATCATATCAAAATATCTAAATAAAACTCCCAGGAATAAACTGCAATTGTGATGTGTGTCATGCCATCAATCCGAGCTCTTCCCCTTGCTTGCGAAAATACTTGAAACCAAAACTAAAACTGTAAGCACAAAGCTTAGTGAGCTCCCCCAAACTACCACATACCATAAAATAACATATAAAGCACATATTGGGCCTTGCCCACTGCATCGGACCGAAATCCGGACTAACTGGGGCCTTGCCCACTGCATCAGACCGAAATCCGGACTAACTGGGGCCTTGCCCCCTACATCGGACCGAAGTCCGGAAACTGCATCGGACCGAAGTCTGGAAACTGCTTTGGACCGAAGTCTGACTAACTAGGGCCTTGCCCCTGTATCGGACCAAAGTCCGACTAACTACATCGGAGCGAAGTCCGGACTAATTGGGGCGTTGCCCCCTGCTTCGGACCAGAGTCCGACTAACTGCATCGGACCGAAGTCCGGACTAACTGGGGCCTTTCCCCCTGCATCGGACCGAAGTCTGAATAACTGCAACGGACCGAAGTCCGGACTAACAGGGGCCTTGCCTCCTACTTTGGACCAGAGTCCGGCTAACTGCATCGGACTGAAGTCTGGACTAACTGGGGCTTTGCCCTTGCATCGGACTGAGGTCCGGCTAACTGCATCGGACCGAAGTCCGCACTAAGTGGCTGAACATGGCATAGCATAATCATAACTACTAGCATAAACACATATACTGCATACTGCATCGGACCGATGTCCGGAACACATAACAAATAAACATGCTTGAATCACAAAGACATCAAGCACACAGAACTTTTGGATCGGACTGATGTCCGGAAGCTACTGCTAACTAGACGGGTCGACATTGTGGCCGTAGACCCGTTCCTACTGGAAGGAAAACTCACCTGAACTGTTGAACTCGGCCGATAACCCTCCGGCTGCAAACCGACAACTCTCCGAAATGCTGCTCCTCTAGCTCCCTGAGCAACCAATACCAATAAGAACACTTAGACTAAACTGTCCTCCCAGGGTCAACTAAGTCAACTTTGGTCAAAGCCCTGGTCAAAGTCAACCTTCTTGATCGACTCTACTCGTCGAGTCAACCCGTCGACTCGTCGAGTTCTTATACTCACAGAACTCCCGTAACACGACTCAACTCGCCGAGTTGCCGTAGGACTCGTCGAGTTGAACGATCTCAGAATTCCGTCTTGACCAACTCAATGAGTCGCCAACCGACTCACAGATCCGAAGCTTAACCAAAATAGGTTGGGGTTCTGCGACCTGACTTGCCGATTCCAATAACAGACTCGCTGAGTTCAAGGCAATCTTCAACAAGCTCGTCGAGTTGTTCTTCCAACTCGTCGATTTCATGCCCATCTTCATATGACTCACCGAGTCCACACAAGGACTCGCTGAGTCTCTTTAATCCTTCATCCATACAGAGGCTTTTTGAGCCATGCAGGGGCTCCAATCTATAGATCCACTCTTCTAGGGCACAACCCCCATGTAAAGTTGCAAACTTTACGTGAAACCAAGGAGTTAAAGGTCCAAATCACTCTAGGGCTAGGGCTTAAGACAAAGGGGCTTTACCAACAACTCTTTGACTGATGCTTCATGACATTCTAGACCAACACAAGTCTAGATCTGAAGTAGCAACCTCAAATCTAAACTCCAAACCCAAAATAGATCTCAAACATACCAAAATGGCCCCAAATCTCATTCATGAATAGATCTAGATGCAAAAGAGGGCAGGTAATAGCTTATTACCTCCAAAGATGTGCCCAAACTGAAGTAGATTCTGGATCTACTCCACTCTCTTGATGCAATCCCTTTTGATCTTCAAGTTTCTTCCACTAGAAACAACTTCCAAAGCTTCAATCTCCCTCCAAAGGCCTCACACACACGAGCTTAGGGTTTTCTGGTTCCCAGGGGCAATAAGGAGTCTGAGAGAAGGAAATAAAGTCCTTTAAATAGGGTGCAACCCTCGAGATTAGGCTTTTTCTCATTTCAGCACCACCTCATCGAGTCCAGCTTCCGACTCCGTGAGTTGGTCACTTAATTCGCGACCCAAAACCCACTCTGACTCGTCATGTAAGTATACCTACTCGTCGAGTCCCTTCTTCAATTTACACTTTAAGCCCTTAACTCAAACTTCTAAAATTTGGGATGTTACATAGACACCCCACCCACCCTTCCATCCATCGGACCCTCTCTCTCTCTCTCTCTCTCTCTCTCTTTCTCTCTCTTTCTCTTTCTCACTATCGTGTTCCTGCTTTCATCCCAGATTCATTCTATGTTCCTCATATCAAATAAACCTCACACCTTCTATGATTACTATGAGCTAACACATCAAATCATTTATCCCTTGACCTCCATTCCAACAAATCCATCTATACAGAAATGATTAAAGAGAATGAGATAATTGATTAAAATCAAGATTGGTTCTTTGTAACTGGTTTCCATCTTCCCCACATCACCATCGAGTTCACACTAGACCTACATCACATATACCATCTTCTTCTCCAAGCTACCAGATCTACACATCAACCATATTCATCTGTGTTCACTAGTATGCCCATATCACCATCTTCACCCTCTATCATCTCAATACCTAACTACAAATGGCGTGACTGAGAAATCGAGCCAAGAAGAATACTCTCCCTAGTTGTATGAGATGAGATACCGAAACAAGTCTATGCGCATCCTCTCATATTGGATCGATACCGAGGAAGGACGGCCGCAGAAGGGTTCTCGAACCTCGATTATTCCCAATACGATACAGTATTTACAATATGAGGATCAATGCATTTTATTCAAATCCCTTTGTTCATCCTTGGCATATTATTAGGGCTCTAATTTGTTCAACACAAACTTAAAAAATGGATGAACAACCTAGAAAATCCATTACTAGTTCTTGGAGGCAACATCTAATATATTTGCAACTTATATCTGAATGATGAAGACTAAATTTGAAAAACATCTCCTTCTTCAGATTAAAAACCCATCTCGTTCTAGGTTAAAGAACATGGGATGAAGAGGATGAAGGTTACTAACACAGATCCAAGCCAGTTATCTAGGATCAATTTGGTTTTCTGTTTAACTAGGTTTTTTGTTCATATGTGTGTATGAGTTTTGATTTGCAGAAGAGTGACGAAGAAGATGATGGGAAAGAGAGTCAACAAGAGAGGGAGGGGAAAAGTGGGGAACGGTGGAGAGGGGTGGGTGAAATTTCATTTTCTATTTTTTTTATAATCAATTGAATATTAAAATAAATTAAAAAAATGTATAAAATGAATGATAAGGGTAAAGTAGTCTTTTCAAATCCATCAGGGACCAAATCCACATAAAATTTCTAATTTTGGACCTCTCATGCAAGTCGAAAACTTTTTGGACCTTATCCATATTTTTTGCGAAACTACGAGGACCAATTTTGCAGTTTAGTTGTAAAAAAACATTTAAAATGAATTTATTGATGTCGTCTCTCAATAACTACACCATTTAAATTAGACAGATTGGTACTGTAGCATTCAAAATACTTTAGATGTAATCCAAAAAAAATTCCGTTGCCATAGAATGTCTAAAATAAAGATTTTCTGTATTTTTAAAAATAACTTGATAATACAGCTATACCATTTTACTTACTTTATATATATATATATATATATATATATATATATATATATATATATATATATATGATAAAAATAGGATAACATGCACTATATAATTACACTTATTTAATTATAAGTTTATTTTAGTCTATTAACTTATATTTTAAAAAAGAAAGATGACTTATTAATTGCATAATTTAATGAGATTTTTATTAAATACTTATTTATCATATTTTACAAAGGTAAACAAAAATAATTGAACATCATATAAAAAAAACGTAAGTTCATAAAACTATTTTCATACATGCTATAGAATGATTCATGAATATTGTATATCATATTCTTGAAGGAAATACAATCTTCCTTTTACGTAGCCAATGTCATAACATCAAATGATAATTTTTGAGGAATGTGAAATATTCAGTTTACATATAATCAAATTTTAAAAAATATATCATTTTATTAAAGAATATGTAGTGAATAAACCATTTTTGGTATGAATTTCGAAAGAATGACCATTCCAAAAAAAGTAAAGAATATGCATTATGAAAGAACACAAGGATAAGACTTCTTTCACATAGAGTATTATTCATCATGTTCACCAAGTGTTATTGGGCATCATGTTCATGTTCTTAGAGAGTACATTGCATTACTAAAGACTATGAATTATCTTACAACCCGTTTAGTAGCAAACACTAACATGCAAAATCAAAACATGTAAATGGAAATATATGATTTTTATTGTTGTGAATAATTTTGATAAACATACTCGATGATTCTTACAAAAAAATAAATTATTAGTACATAATAATTCATAAAGAATGTGTTTGGATACACAGAAGACTAATCGTGGTAAAAATAAATATGTTCTTAAAAAATGTGTTCAGTTTCACATAAAATCAATTAAACATACAGTGTGTGGTAAAAATAAATACATCCTTAAAAATGTGTTTGGTTACACACAAAATCAACTGAACCTATCGATAAGTAGTGATAATAAATACATTTCTTTAAGAGTAATCTAATCCAATACAATTAACCTCCAACATCGTAACCTTAATCGCGTATAATTAGCCTCCAAAATTGAAACCTTAATTCATATTATAATGATCTTTTATGAAATCAACATTCATTCTTTAAAGATTTAACATTAATTGTAAACATATAACAAAAAAAGTTGATTCCTTTATTTTTGAAACAATCAACGTCAAGATCCATGGAGATTGAAAATGTCTTTTCTCATTCTCAAGTTGATTATCTCCTGTAAGTTTTTTTTTAATTAGTTATGGTGAGATTGTTATATGAGAATGAATGTGATGAAAATGTCTTTTCTCATTCAAACAGAAATTTTATTAATTCTATATATATTGCTTATTAGTTAATGAAAAATAAATAGATTGTTATATGAGACGTCTGGACAGTGCTATTCTATCAGAATTACTAAGAAAATAGATTGTTTAGTAATGTGAATACGTTTAACCTCACACAACTATTGTCATTTTCATGCATTCTCAATAATTCTTATTCGTTTTTCTTCTCACATATCGTTTTTCACTCATTTTCATTCTTACAGAATATGACTCTAAACATTCTAATAGAATGAGACCAATAAAAAAAAGTCTATAATAACCTTATTGACGATTTAATTAATGAGAATGCATAATAATGATAATAATTATGTTAGATTGAATGTATTTACATTATCAAACAACATATTGTCTTTGTCATTCTTACAAAATATCATTGTCCACACATCCGCACAATAAATGTCGATCCAAATTTGAACCTAGCTCTCTCTCTCTCTCTCTCTCTATATATATATATATATATATATATATATATATATATATATATATATATATATACATATATATATATATACATATATATATATATACATATATATATATATATATAACAAAAATAAAGAAACAAGAATACATAGCAACAAAACCACTTTAGTTAGAATTTTTGTGGATATTTTCAGTAAGAAAGAAGAAATAGCATCTGGTTGAATCATTTTATCGAGCACTTGGTGTGCATCATGAAAGTCATTTTCAAATTTGACAATAAGATAAAAAAATAGACATTTGTGCTCCTGATTTATTTATACACTAAAATGTGAAGTAGTAATCAATTAAAAAAACAAAAGCAAGAATGTAACTATTGAAATATCTTAACACTTTTGGATTTACTATATTAATTCACTGTGGTTTTGTGGAAAAAATACAAGGGACCTCAAATTTAGTTTTCATGCATTGTAATCAAAGAAACCCATGAAAAAATAAACCGTAACTCATACACAAAACAGAAAGCAAACAAACTTTACCAGTCAATACGTATCTCCAAGCACATATCCACATTTTTTGTGAAGAAATCTCAAATATCATATTTTAGACAACAAACATGTGAAGTCTTCAGATTACTCTTTTTTTCCCAAATTGCACTTATACCCTGGATAACGAACAAAAAGAAGGTTAAATTAGTCCCAAGAGATTTCAAATTAACTCATCTTCCATGTACAGATGAAGTAAATACGGGTACAAATTTGAAACAAAATCAAAACTTGGACAAAGATCAGTCACAAAGGAAATCAGCAATCCATTCAGGACCTAAAAACATACATAAACTATTAGACATATATACAAATTAACATATTTCCATTTTGACAATCGAAGCCAAGGCCGGTCCAAATGGTGGGCAACCCGGGCGACCGCCCAGGGCCCACGTCTCTAAGGGCCCAAAATTTTTGAGCTATGTAGTGTATATATATAAAAAAAAAATTATTACCAAAATGATTTTTACGGCCTAAAGTTGATTCAAACTCAAACTAGCTCAAAAGATAAACAATTTGGTTTGCTTGTTATTGCTAATTGAATGCGCGTTTGTAGTAAAGAGAATGATATTTTTTGAATCTTTATTACATTTGTCTTTAAGGGGCCATTTTTTTCTTTTCGCCTCGGGCCCCATATACGTTTGGACCGGTCATTCGAAGTAACTGAAAGGAAGTCGACGAAATCCCTCTATTAATGAGAGAAAAAAAGATTGTGGTGAAAATAACATCTGCAAATATACAAATAATGAACACAAATTAAACGAAAAATAAAGAAGCAAACATGATGTATAGAACGGCGAACAATAGAGAAAAAGAGAGAACGATGGCATAACACCCAATATGGGAAAATGGAGACGAAAAGAACATGTGCAAGAAAACGATTAGGACATGGCTAACAACTTCGGATGGAAGTCGAAGCCGACGGTCAGTGGAACTCAATCGATTTAGGGCTACCCCTCGTGTAATGACTGAAATTGCTTAGAAACCTTAGAGGAATACATGCGAGTACTCTTGACCATCTTCCCTCGACACCAAATCTCGATTCTCATGCTAATCCCCTAAATCAAACCCTAACATACATCAAGTTCATTCGAAGAACTTTCACCTCTATGGAAAACCCAAAGGAACAACCCCAATCCCGAAAATCGAACCTTAGCACATATCAATTTTACCCTTACTTTTTAACAATCATATTACATACATAGTTCTAACGGCAAAAGAATGTTGATATGCATGTCATGTTTACAATTTGTTTCTTCACATACGTTTACACATATACATATCTATTTAGTCAAATGCCACAAACATATAATATTAAAATATAATATCAATGGGTAGCAAACAAAAATAATATTAAAATATCATGTCAAATTCTTGTTGATGAAGGCTATCGTTGTTGATTTGGGCATAATATTGTCACCAAAAGGAGTATAGTAGATCCTGATTTATTATGAGGTACAATTTATGACCATTGGATAGAATGCATACATTTCAATGAGTACTAATTAGAAATAGAAAAGTTAAAGGCTAATGTTATGATGAATTAGAAATGACATCACCATGTTGTTTTCTGCTTCTAAATTTTTATGGTTATTGAAGTACAGTTTATTCATTAGAATATAAAAATCTTCACTTTAATAAAAATTTATGTATTAAAAATGTGGCAGTTCTTTCCACCCCATATACAACAATATTTACTTATCAGTTAAGAAAGTGAAACAATGTTTGCATAACATGTATGAATACTTGCGAGCCTACATGGAAATCCTACACTTTTATGTTGGTGATTCATACAATTCTAACATGTGTGAATATAATTACAATTGTTATAACAATAATGCTAGAGAGTTAACTGTTGGATTAGGTGTATAAGCTCATAACTAAAATTTGTATATACTTGAATTGATAGTAGCAGGGTCCTTTTGGTTTGCCCCCAAACCTAGCAATTGGACATGATGATTTTAGAGAGAGATAGATTAATTTATTATGTGAATAATAAATTAAATAAATGATTTATTAATGTGTTATGAAAATAGTACATTAATTAGAAATCATATTTTTTAATTAATAATTAATCAAAATTTAATTGGAATTAATTTTGGGATTATTCAGATTAACTAAAAGTACAAGGATTGTTTTGTTATTTATTAATAGTTGAGAAAGAAATGCTCTAGAACCCCTTGGAGGAGGTGGACCAAAATCTCTAGGGAATCCCTAGGAGATTTCATCCAAGGCCACTTGGACAAGGGGTTTTGGGTTTCTTGGTCGCCAAGCAAAGGATCTTGGGCATATCCCTTGAACCCTAGCTTTGACACCAAGTTTCCTCAACTATATAAGGAGTCCCTAGCCCCTTAACTTTGTCCATGTCTTTCTTCTAAGATTCTAGTACGAAATCTTGGCTCTTTTATCCCCTATCTATAGTTTTCCTCTTGCTAGTTTCGGTATGATTCCATTAGAGGCACAACACTTGTGGTGCTTTCTTCGAAGACATAAACAAAGGAGAATTCTAGATGTTTTCTATAACAACTAAAAGGTATGTAACCCTAAACATTTTCTTTAGTATTTTCGAAAATAACCTAGGGTTCTTAGGGTTTCTTTTTATGTTCTTAGTTATAGGTTCAATGGAAAAAACATAGATCCTTATTAGGGTTGCATGCACACTTAAGAGTTTAAGTTTATTTGTTTTGCATAAAACTCATCTTTAACAACTTAAATAAAAATAATGAAGAAGAAACAAAACAGAATGAAGCAGAAAGAAAAAGAAGTTCAAAAAACATATTGTAAACACAATTCCATATTTGATTAATAATATAACAACAAAAAGAATGCGGGGAGAGGAGAATGAAACCCGTGATGGACAATGGATGATGGAAGCCTGCAGGGATGTCGAAACAGAGATTGAAGATCTTTTTTTGTGTTATGTATGATACATGATCTTGTATAGGGTTAACAAGGATAGATTGGTAAACCGTGTGTTGTTATCCTTATCAAATATTATCTTCTCTCCTCTGATTTCCTTTATTTTCTTACGAAATCATTCCAAAAAAAAAACTCGGGAACATGATGGCGTACTTTTTCACTCTGATTCCCTCACTTTCTCTCCACTTCCCTCGTTAACATCATGTTCCCGAGTTTTTTTTTTCTTGGAATGATTTGAGAAGAAAAGAAAGGAAATTAGAGGATAATCTTCCACCCAAATTGGAGAGATCTGAAGAGAAGATAATCTTTGATAAGATAATAACACACATTTTAACTATCTATCCTTATTAACCTTATATAAGATCATGTATCATACACAAAAAAAAAAAAAAAAAAAAAAAAAAAAAAAAATCTTACTTCAACCTTTGTTTCGACGTCCCTGTTGCTGCAAGCTTCCATCATCCATCATCTATCACAGGTTTCATTATCCTCTCCCCTACATTCTTTTTGTTGTTATAGAAGAATCAAATATGACATTGTGTTCACGATATGTTTTTTTTTTCTTCCGCTTCATTCTGTTTTGTTTCTTCTTCATTATTGTTATTTAAGTTGTTAACTCTCTAGCATTATTGTTATTACAGTTGTAATTATATTCATGCCTGTTAGAATCATATGAGTCCCCAACATAAAAGTGTAGGATTTCCACTATAGGATTGCTAGTATTCATACATATTATGCAAACATTGTTTCACTTTTTTAACTGATAAGTAAACAAACTTGTTCCTAGTCTGGGGTGGAAAGAACTACCACTCTTTTAATATCAAATTTTTAGTAAAGTTAAGGTTTTTATATTCTAAAGAAGAAATTGTACTTCAATAACCATAAAAAATTGAAAGCAGGAAACAACATGGTGATGTTGTTTCTAATTCATCACAACAATAGCCTTTAACTTTTTGGTTTCTAATTAATACTCATTTAAATGTATGCATTCTATCCGATGGTCATAAGATTGTACCTCAAAATAACTCAAGATCTACTGTACTCCTTTTGTTGACAATCTTATGCCTAAATCAACAACAGTAGGCTTCAACACCAAGAATTTGGTATGATATTTTCATTTTATTTATGCTTGCTACCCATTGATATTGTATTTGAATATTATATGTTGGTATTCGAATAAATAAATATGTATGTTTGTAAACAAATATGAAGACACAAAATGTAAACTGACATGCAGATCAATATTCTTTTTCAATTAGAACTATGTATGTAATATGATTGCTAAAAAATAAGGGTAAAATTATAATGCTGTTGTTTTCGTTTCCATTCTTTTTTTTTCTTTCCAACTTGAGAACACTATTTTTTTCATAAATTTAATTTTCTTTCCTTTGAACTCGAGAAAACGAAAAAGTAAATCATTTCCTTCCTCTCCCTTTCTTTTCTCTCCATATTTTCATTCCCTTTCTTTTCTTTCAGTTAGTAAAACTGGGAACAGAAAGCACATATGAGAATAGCCGGCTTAAGAATAAGAGAGAGCTACTGGTTTAAGAGGAGGGGCAAAACTGTCAATTGCAAAAAATATAGTGGTGAAAATTTGAAAAGGCAAGAGTTAACTGTTCCTAAGAGGAACTTGAAATTAACTTTTATATATATATATATATATATATATATATATATATATATATATATATATATATATATATATATATATATATATATATATATATATATATATATATATATATATATATATATATACACACACTAGTTCTTTAAACCTTTATTTTTCTACATTACAAAAATAAAAAGCAAACAAAATAATTAAATAACAAATGGTAAATTGGAAAAGACAACCTCAATGTGAGTTTTCTTTAAGCTTCATATATGATAAATCTATACGTGGTTCACGTATCTCACAATGATACACGTCATTCATTTTACATGGATTAAATAAATTTTAGATCAACTAAGAATCAACACGATCATTATATGCTTTACCTCATATTGTTTATGGGAGTCGGCTTCTTCAATGCTATCTATTAAAATTCTTTAATACTTCGATCGTTATCACAATATTTGTAAACTTTCACATCAATTTATCATTGAACAATTCTACTATGACCTTTCTACTAAAAGAATTAATGTTTTATAACTAAGCAATTGTCGTGATATTTACAACCAAATTTTACTTCCTTTGGTAATATGTGATGTCACTTTGTTGACTGTGTAAGAACCAAAAACTAATACCAAGGGTCGGCCGTGACTATTTTTAGGCCATGTGTATTTGTTTAATTTTAGACCCAAACAGTAATTCAATAAAAATATAAAAGATACATATTTTCGTAATTTTATTTCATATCATAATATAAAGATTAATATAAAGATACAGAATATTTTTGTTACATCTTTTTATATAAAACGTGTTTGATGATATTCATTTTCTAATATATAGTTCAATATATATCGATAGAAAGCAAATGAGCAATAAGGTATGTCGTTAGTCTTTTGTGGATGACAAAACTAATTCGTTTGAAACCAACATTTGTGGATTCACGAGATATTACATCCTAGAATTTAAAAAAAAAAAAATTGTAAGAAAACTTGTCCTAAAATTTGTTGAGAACAAACTTCAAATTATTTCTTCATGAAGAAATTTTATGAAAAAATATTGTTTTTAAGTGGGAATCAAACCCAATCCTTTAAGACCTTTGTATCGACATTTATGTGTCATTATAGAGAAGGTGTAGAACTTCAACAACTTTAATTTATTCTTCGTTTATTTGAAACACTAACATGAATATTCCACAAAATTTGTTATGCTATATGTGAAAACAATCAAACACGTACATTTTAAAAACATTTAAATATCAATAGCTTGCATGTTTTACATTAACATCTGAATGTCTTGGTCAAAAAGGTACTAGTGCAATTCAACCAATTTAGTAGAAGGATGTGGTGGTGTGGCCCAAATGTAATGGGAAATGCTAGACACTGGGATTAGGAGGAAAACTTTTGATATTAACTAAAATCTATGACATAAAACTCGAGAGTTAAGAAGAGTCAGGCTACCTTTGTTTATCTTATTGATCAACCCAAAAGAAAACAAATAGATGAGAGTTTTGTTGTTGCTTACAAGTAAATCCAAGTGTATTCGCGTGTGCACATGTGCGAGACTAGCTTCCTATTTATACATCATCATTCCTAACGATTATTAACAATATTGCTAAAATCTCATCATCTTAAGATTCTTGGTGACTAGGCATTTTTCCACCTTTTGTATCTTGAGGAGATTCCGAGTTGACTGTGTCTTCATTGACACAATCAACACCAGAATTAGAGAGATGGACAAATAGAGATAAAAAAAATACCATTCACTTAATAGTCTTCAACTTTTTGAGCAAAATGTTACTCAATATCTTGTTACATGTTAGCCTACAAAAGGTTTTTGAATAGTTTTCATCCGTAACAATTACCCATTGAAGTCTAGGCTTTACCCTAAGATCAGATTTTAAAAGAATTAAAAATTCAAAAATAAATCTGGTAGGATATGATAACTCCTGACTTTTATATCAATGGCCAAAACGTTGTCGTTTGTGCCCTTGTATTCCCGAGGTTTGCAATCAACTCCCGCTATACATTTGGGGATGCTCCTTCTTTGAATAAACCCTCATCTTCTTTGGTAGATTATCCGTTGGCTTTAGACCATCTTCAACCCATTTTTATGGGTTCAAGTCTCATTAAGAGACATAGATGGTGTTTAGGATTAGATTAGAAGTAGGATAGTTTACCGTTTAAAAAAAAAAACTAGAAATATATAATAAATATTGCATTTAAATTATAATTAGTAGATAAAATAAACTGAAAATGTATAAAATAAAAATGAAATTGACTAAATTTGGCAACCAAACTTCAACTCTATTTTTGGAGATATGAATAGTATTCCCCCATACTATGCATAATACTATGCATATCTCTTAAAATGGAGGTGGAAATGGGGTAAGGTTGGAGAAGAATGAGAGAAGAAATAGGGAAAAAATAAAGTTTGAGGATGGGTTGGAGATGCCCTTAGGTACATTCGTTTACTATCTTTCTTCATTATCTATTTCTCTCAATGGCTAAAAAGAATTGTCGCTCCAAGGCCACCAAAACATTGGTTGACGACTTCATTGAAAAGGATTTTTTGGTAAAACCTGAGGACGATGACAACAAAATCACCAATGGAACCAATATGTTTGCTGTTGTAGCTATTTAACAAGCTCATTCAAAGATGGCAAAGGATGTTGAGGCTCTTAATCAAGATGGTTGGGTCGTGGAAGCATGCCAAGAGTCCCTGGATAATCTTTTGGCAGATATGTGTGGACTAGTTTGTGGAAAGAAGACAATGGGTAAGGTTAAGAGGAAAAAGATAGAGAAGAAGAAGAAAGTTGAATGGAAGGAAACATATGAAGATGAGTTGAATGAAACATGTGAGGATGCGGTATGGCATGTTAATGAGGATGGTGGTGAAAATGTAGGTGAGAAGATTGGTGATGCGGATAAGGCGGGTGGAGAGAGGAAGTATGGTGGTTCTTCTTACTTTAGTTATCTTTGTTTATTTTGAGATGGGGTGGCCGCTACTAGCACTAGGGCAATTGTACGTCCTAGGCTACTTCGTCTTTTGGGACTGGTCGATGGTGCGCTAAGGTGCACCTTGAACTACCTTCGCTTGTTGGGGAAGTCAAGACTAGAGGGTCTCTTCCAGCTTCAGTCCTGAAAAATTAAATATTTTCAAAGGTTCATGACGAATATGAAAAAAAAAGCGTTTATCTTTATAATAATTTTTATTTTTAAATAAAAATATATAATAAAAAAAATTGGGTCATGTGTAGCTACCCGTTTTTTTATATAAAAAGAACAGTGTTTATCTTTATTATAAATTTTTATTTTGTTTATCTTTATTATAATTTTTTTAAATAAAAATATATAATAAAAAATTGGGTCATGTGCACTTTGCCCCCCTTAATGCCCCCAATGACCTCTTCTAAAGATGCACATTGGCACTGCCAGACTGATTTCGGTTCGGTTTCGGAATGGTCCGGTGTTTTTAGGACCGGTTTCGAGATAATCCGTTTTGTTTTAGACCAACATTTTATTTCTCATCTTTAATCACCGGTTTCGGATATGGTTCGTTTTTTTCGACCAACATTTTTTTTCTGATTAGACGGGTTCTTTTCGATATGGTTTTTATGGGACCAGTCTTGGCCTTTTTCAGTGCGGTCTCATGCTCTTTGCATGCGTCTTTTTAGGTTTAGTTTCTTGGTTTTTTTGGTCCGGTTTCATTATCTTTCAGTTTCAAGTTTTCCCATTAACAAATATGTCATTAACACCAAAATAATACATTAAGATTTAATAGAAATGATTTACTAGTCTTTCGTTTCCACTAATAGTGGTTGTCACCGCTGATAACCATTTTTCTTGCAGTGTGTGTTGCTAAATGTGTATAACTAATATGTATATAATCATTCGTTTTCGATCTTTTTTTAAAACTAGTCTTCAACTAGTCTTGGACTGATCTCCCGTTGGTCTCACAACAATCGATCGTTTTTTAGACCGGTCTCGAAAAGATCTGTTCTTTTTTCGGCCCGGTCCAAAATTTTTCTGGACCGGTCTTGTTATGTACCTGTTCGGTCTTAATGTTTTTTTTGGGACGGGCCCATCCCAAACCGTTGTTTTTGTTTGTGTACCTATGCCTCTCACATTAGGCTGTTGACGGGAGCAAAGGTGAGACAGACCAAGGTTGTTGGGCAAGGCTGCCTCAATATTTTTTGGTCTACAAGTCCAACTTTTCTCGTCGATCCATCAGCCCTAGACTCAAATCACTGAAGCATCAGAATTTTAGCTAGGCATGTATTCATTCCTTATTTTACAACTTACAATAAAATATTGTAGAAAAATAAAATTAAAATCTTTTCTAACACTACAAGAAAATTTCGATTTAACTACGGAAAAATTTCGTAGCAAAATGATGTTATTCCGTATCTAAACCTAAATAACTACGGAAGTTGCTACAGAATTTTCCAATGAGATTTCATAGTAAGATTTCTTGTAGAAAAATGTGTAACTACAAAATTATAGTTACCTAGCAATTTTGTTATGACCATTGCTACGACGTCTATCCGTAGCATTTCAACTACAACACACTTCCATCTCAATTTCGTAACATTGAATTTTGTAGCAAATTCCATAGCCATTTGGTCCATAGCAAATTTCGTAGCTAATTGTTCTGTAGCAAATTTCGTAGCCATTTGGTCCATAGCAAATTCTGTATCTAATTGTTCCGTAGCAAATTTCGTAACCATTCGTTCTGTAACAAATTCCGTAACCATTCGTTTCGTAGCAAATTTCGTAACAACTTTTTTTGTAGTTAATTCCATAATAATCGTTCCATACCATTTTTCTATAAAATTCGGTTATTTAATTTGACTTATTATATCAATTTACAAAAATACAATTAATATAAAACCCAAAACAACAAAATATTTCTATAAAAACTAAAAGAAATATCCAATACATCAAAAGATACATATTTCAAAATCCAAAGTCGCTA
The DNA here is from genome assembly GCF_002870075.4 of Lactuca sativa. Lineage (NCBI taxonomy): Eukaryota > Viridiplantae > Streptophyta > Magnoliopsida > Asterales > Asteraceae > Lactuca > Lactuca sativa. The sequence continues at coordinate 136,449,638 of NC_056628.2, read as the reverse complement.
CAAATTTAACGTAAAACATTATTCGATACATAATATTCTATCATTGATTAATAAAAGTTTTGACTTGTTCACTCAATGTGTTAATGACATTCATTTCTTGTGCAAGTTGTTGTTCAAACTTTGCTTGAACATCCACATTTTTCTACTGAAACTCCACATTCTTTTTCTGAGCATCCTCATATTTTTGCTGAACATCCTCATATTTTTGTTGAATATCTTCATATTGTTCGCGTTGCGTCTCAACTAACTTCTTCAAATACTCAATCTCGACTTTTGTCTCGGCATTATTATCCTCATATTGTTCGCGATGCGTTTCAGAAGATCCTTTACTAGAACAAATGCGCTTTCCATATGAGCCAAATCCATATAATCTCTTTTTTCGATCATGTCTCCCAACATCATAAAATAGTTTGTCCTCATCAATTTCCTCTCCTATCGCTTCCAACCGATCACACCGTTCCATAAAATCATCCTATAATTTTATAATTGTGTTGAGTTAAAACTTATATAAAAAAAATCATGATAAAACTTACATGAAATTATTCAAAATTAAACTTACATGAATTTTTTTTAGCTTTGTCAACTCCATCGTGATTCTTAGTGTGTGTATACAAGAATAGTTCATGGTGTGCCAGATCATGTCCCCAAAGCTTTTTCTACATATATACTAAAAAAACAATATTAAAGTAGATTGTTATTTTTACATTTAGGCTTAGATAATTAAAAATAAAAAAATACCAACTTACTTTTAGGCTATACCGTTTTAAAAATCAAAATGGAACTAGATTGTTATGATACAAAAGTAAATGAAAGTAAATTGCTTTTTTTTTGCATTTAGGCTCCACTCTTTAAAAATGAAAAATAAAATAACATACTTTTTAGGATTAGTCCTCTTAAAAATCAAAATGGAACTAGAATGCTATAATATGAATCTAAAGGAAAGTAGATTGCTATTTTATGCATTTAGGCTTAGTCCTTATAAAAATCAAAATAGAACTTGATAATGGTATTTCTAAATGAAAGTAGATTGCTATAGTATAAAATTAAATGAGTACTTACTAAATCAGAAGCAATCTTGGAATGAGAAGCCGATCCACCGGTATGTGTAGAAAGGGCTTGTCCATCAACTACATCTCTATTGTCTATATCTTTCCTTTGCCTTATTTTCCCAATAAGCCTGGAATAATGGAGTTTTTGCATCATCCCAATAGCACTTTTTCTACAATACACAAATATATAGATGTATTTTTTAGTTAATGAGTACCTAATAATTGCATAAACGAGATACATACCTGAAACTTGTCCCAATAAAGGAGTTTTGTCTTGTCGCTTAAATTTGCCCAGCTATATCTGTTTAAATCAGCTCTTTCACCAAAGGATTCATAGATAACGGAAGAACATGAGCCCGAAGGAAATAACCTACAAAAGAAAAAAAATTAACAGCATTGTAAAAATCATGAAGCTCAATGTTGATAAAAATGTAAGAATTTTAACTTACTCCTTATCTCGCACTCCAATATATAGACGCACATCCAGTCCTGTAGGTCCATGTAAATACTCTTGATGTTGAACGCCAACATTTTCCTCAACCAATTCACTACAGTTTGCTGTGAATCTAGGTACAGATGATGTAGTAGATGCAGGTGTAAATGATTGGATAGATGTAGGTACAGATGATTGGGTAGATGATGTAGGTAAGGATGACTGGTTGGATGATGTAGGTATGGATGATACATGTGTTGATGATGTGGCACCCATAGTACCAACATGTGAAACAAATGTTGGGGCAGATACAGTACTAACAGATGATAATGTGGTACGAGATGATGATGAAGACAATGCTGGTGTAGATAATACTGGTGTAGATAATGGGGCAGATATATTCCCAACAGATTTTGCATCATTGGTATGTTTATTTATGAAAAGTACACTTGTATGTTGCTTTCATTTAAATATGTCTCTTAATAAGAATTGTGACATCTTTCCTGAAATTTTAAAAACTTAGGAAGTTATAAATCTGTTAGATCACAAATATTATAGAAATATCTTACTAAAAATTTAAGCATACTACCTTTTATTTTAAAATACCAATATACTTTTGTTTGCTTATTTATTTTAGCATCCTACTTTTTACTTTGAAAAATACAAAAACTAAAAGTATAATGCAAATACTTTAATGAAAGTGGATTGCTATCTGTTGCATTTAAAAATGAAAAAAATAACAACTTACAATATCATAGTAAGTATAAAAGATTAAGCACAAAGCTTAAACATGATGGTTTTGTTATCACCTGGATTAGATTTGATTGGATTGGATTGGATTAGACTGGAGTGGATTGGAACCTGGAACAAAGAAAAAGTTGAAACAGTTCATGCCTTTAGTTAATATTGCATACAATCTCTTTCAAAAAAAAATATTGCATATATAAAGACTATTTGAGTATGATAAATGATTGTTTTACCCTTCACCAACTTAGCACATTATAACATAGTTCAAAGAAATGTTAGGAAGGGAAAAAATAGTGTCTAGATAGTATACACATTAGCACACTATAACATTCAAAACGAGGCCATTACTCAAATCATTTTAAACAAGAGTGGTATTACAAAACAAATCCCTATCAACTTTGGCAAATAAATATCTCTTCCAAATAAAAGAAGATGATGAAATTCTTTAAAAAAAACCAAATTTCATAAACAAGTTAATTTACAAATTAAGTGATAATTTAATGTACTTATTTTGTGATAGAAATGGTTAATTATTTTAAAGATATAAATAATCAGTTGTTAAGAACATATGTATGTTAAATTTAGCTTTACCGGGAAAGTGAAATGATTTATCCCACAAGTATGATACTTTAAGCATCCATAACATCTAGAATGTTCAAAATAACATTAAGAATAAATCTTGATTGATAAATATTTATTTGAGTTAAATAAATATGTATGGTTAATTTATATTTGAATAGCGATAGTTAAATAAATAAATATCCAAATTTATTATCCATATAAGACATCAGCCATAATGCCCGCCAATATTCTATGAAAAACAGTAAAAAAAAAACAAATGGTAAATGTCACTACACAAACCATTATGTCTTATTTATTGACAGGAAGGACATAAGGCGAGTCATGCAACATGTATTGTTTTGTTTTCTTTTAATCAATAGTTTTCACAAACATATGAGTTTAGTCATCTGAAACTATTTTTTGGTGTTTGTAGAAAGACCTTTCCATGAATGCTACAGCGGGTTGACTAAAATTAAAATTCAAATTCATGCCCGTTTTTATCACATATGGACATAACGATACTTCAAGTGGAAAAAAGTTTCTTGCGTGTTTTCCTTCATATAATACCTTTGATTTCAAATTGCATATACAAATGTTGTAATAAAGAAATAAATGGAATCTTTAACATACTCTTATTAGTTAATAAAAACTATAAAAATTAACTAATAATTATATCCTTATGTTTAAATGTTTAAATTCATAATATGAGAGCATACTTTTAGTTCATCACAATTCTAATCGATTGTAGTACCAATGGATATTCCAAGTAAAAAACTATTCTCCTTTTCAGTTTTCACTCTTTTTTATTGAAGTTTTTGAAAATTTGATGTTATTCAATTAGGATAATTATTGGTTCTTTTGTTATATTAACTTGAGAACTCAAAGTAAGAGATTTAGGTAATTACATGATTCGATTGATTTATCTTCTATATCTTATGTCTTTTTAAGATTTTAAAATGATTAAAGAGTAAAAGCATACAAGTTGTTTGCATGGATATCAGATTTAAACTCAACATATTTTGATTCAAGTGAACAACCTCTATTTGATTTAAACATAATTCAATATTTCAATTCAAGTGCAGGCAATCCACCAATAGAAAATGCTCATGATGTTATTGTTATCAAAGGCAATGTAGAACTAGAAGAAGATGTTGTACCCAAAACTTCCATGTTTTGGGGAGATATTTGCATGGAGATGATATTTAGTGTTTACAGCCCTAAGCAGAAGCAAGCATAGAAGGTATATCTGAACAAATACCTAAATTCTCAAAACCATATCATATGCAGATTCAGATTCCAATTGCATCTACATTGAAGTTCCAATTCAAATGAGTTTGACAATCCAATTCAAAGAAACTACGAGTTCCAAAATTACGATCAATTCAAATGAAAGTTCTCAATGTAAAACCATCATCAAGTACATATCACAGGACATGATATCAACATCAAACCTAATCTGAATGCTATCAAACAAAATGCATATCCGTATCGTTTAGCATTTGACATTCATAGATTCAATATAGATAATACAAAAAAAATTACAAAAGGAGAGATAAAAAATAAGGTTCAAAAGCATCAGGATTGATAAAGTTAACAGAAATTAACTCGCCTCGGATTCAATCAATATCCTTCAAGTCATTGGATGATAGATAGAGAAAATAGAGCAAAAAGAAGAAATAAGAATGTTACCAGGTAGGGATAAAGACGATCAAGAAAAATCTACCAGTTGACGGAACAGGCCACGAACGACAAAGCAAATAATAGTGAGAGGAGCTCCGATCGATAATGGCGCAAGTGATCTGAGGAAAGAGGAATGTGATCGATAATGTGATTGACAAATTTGATCTGATATGAGGAAGAAGTCTTATTTGGGTAAATAAAGACCCATTTGCCCTTAATAAGACTTGCCCTTATTAAGACTGATGATCGGGACGTCAAAATTTCTTATATTATATATAAAATTTTAATGTTGTTTTAATGTGTATGATGTCATTGTGTGGGTAATTTTTATATTGTTTTGAGAAAGAAAATAAAACATTAAAAATATATATTAAACATTTTTCATATATTGCAATTCGGTTTACATTGTTTTGGTTTTAAGAAATTTTCATTAAAAATTCACAAAAAGTTTTCACTACTTATGCATCTTCTCATTGTTTTATTCTCGTTAGTTTTTTTTATATCTATTAAACATTTTTTTAGTGAAATATACCAGTGGTATTCCTTCGTAAATAGATTATATATATATTTAATAAAAAGTGCAAAATATTTACCCCTAGTATAATAATTAAATTAAGGGTTATTGTCACTCTGGCCCAACTATCTTTCCTATATTGGTTTAAATGGTCCTTCGTGTCTATTTTTTGCTTTTAAAGGGCTTATACTTGTCATTTTATGGTTTAAAAGGTCACATTTCTATATTTGAAGGGTGCAACCGGCCGCACCCATCCGACTAGGACGTTTGTTTATTCAACCTTAATGCCAAGTAGATTAAATATGCCAGGTCATTGGCACGTGTTATGTCACTAAATGAAATTATATACGTTTAAACACTCTCAACTGTCGCTTTCATTTATTCTGCTACCATTTGCATTCGTATACTTTTTTCAAACCGTGATTGACACGAATCCGTTTCTTAAACTTTTCCTCCCTAAAATCAGCCAACATAATCAATCCTATGGCTGTCTACATGAAGATAGATCTCCATTTGCAGGAATTTTTATGAGGTACCCCGCTATTTGTTACTCGGATGGTGCAGAACTAAGGTTCGATGATGTCGATTTTGCTAGAATCGACAAGAACGAGTTTGTGGGGTTCATTCAAAGATTCGCTAATGAGGTATGCATCAATGTTTACTTTTGCATACCCGATGTTGTGTTCTCTGATGGATTGAGGTTAATAGCTACTGATATAGACTATATGGACTTCATCGAAGTAGGATATGCTTCTGGTAGTGTTATTAATGTATACATGGACCAGCCTGGTGTTGATGTACATCAATGGATCCTTGAGGAGCAAGGAAAAATATGAAGTTCATTAGATGAAGTGTCTGATAGAATTGAAGTTGGTGAAGAAGTGCAAGGTGGTATGGATATGGATCATGGAATTGAAATTGAGGATCTGTTTGGTCATAATTGGCAAGGTGTTACGGAGGATTTGCAAGGCACTAGGGAATAGTTGCAAGATGGGGAAGGTGATGGCATTAACATTGAAGTTGAGAATGCTCAAGGTGATATGGAGGATTTTCAAGGTAGTAGGGAGGATTGGCTAGGTAAGGAAGATGATGGCATTGACTAGGAACTTGACAATGAACCTGATGAATGTATTCCTATGAATAGGACAAAAGATGATGAGTTTTTGAGCAAACTATGCCCAAAGGACTAAGTTACCCCTGATAGTCCTCCTCATGAAGAGCTATATGAGCATGTAGTCGATGATGAAGTAATATCTAATGAGCAAGCTATTTATAATGATAATGTTCATTGGAAAAAAAGAAGTCTGCATTAGGTATGAGATTTGTGAATCCTAAACATCTGAAGCACATGCTATGTAACTATGATGTTGCAAATGGTTGTCAGTTATGCTACAAGAAAAATGATAGCAGGAGACTTTTAGTGAAATGTTGTTCCGGTGCTTGCAAGTTTAGATTATGGGCATCTTGGATGAGTGAGGAAAAATCTTTCCAAATTAAGAGTCTCATAAATGAGCATAACTGTGCAAGAAACTTCAAATGATGTTCGATTGTCAACTATGCTTGGATATGTACCCATTACACCACCCAATTGTTACAGAAACAAAAAGTTAGTGTTAGGCACCTTAGGGATGAGGTTAAAGTGAAATTTGGGATAAATGTAAGTATGTGACAGTGTATAAGAGCTAAGAAGTATACAATTGAGTTGATTGAGGGAACATTAGTGGATCACTATGCAAAGCTATGGTCATATGATGAGGAGATAAGAAGATCAAATCCTGGATCAACAGTCAAAATGGATGTCAATGCTATGCCAGATGGTAAGAATTATTTTAGCAAGTGTTACATTAGTTTTGATGGCCTAAAGCAAGGGTGGAGAGGGAGCTGCAGAAGAATTATAAATTTGGATGGGTGTTTCTTAAAGGGTTTATGTTCAGGAGAGCTAACTGTTGTTGTAGGAAGGGATGCTAATAATCACATATTCCCAATTGCATGGGCAGTTGTATGTGTAGAAAACAAAGCAAATTGGAAATGGTTCTTGGAAAATCTAAAAGATGACCTTCATCTAGAAGATGGTTTTGGTATATCATTGATGTCAGATCAACACAAGGTATGTCATATACTTACAACTTTTATATATTTCACAATTAAGTTACATGATGTTTAAAATATGACAATTAATATGTAGGGATTGTTAGAGGCTGTCAAGGAAGTGCTTCATATTGCTGAACATAGGCAATATGCAAGGCATATTGTAGCCAACTTTAGGAAAAGATTTAGTGGTGTACACTATGAGAACATGTTTTCGAAGGCAAGCAAAGCATCCACTGAGCCTTTATTCAATGTTGCCATGAAAGAGATTCAAGTACTTAATCCTGCAGCCTATGATTACCTTATGGAAACAAACCTAAAATCTTGGAGTAGATCATTCTTTCAAGAAGGAAAGATGTGTGATGCAGTGGAAAATGGATTGTATGAGAGCTTTAACAGTGTCATCAGGGATGCAAGGAAAAAGTCAATCATAACCATGCTAGAGGAGATTAGATTATATGTTATGGAGAGGCTGTACAATTTGAAGATGAATGGTTGTTCATGGCCTGATTACAAACCCTGCCTATCGATAACACTCCTACTAAATAAATTGAAAAGTGCTCAAAGGTACTTTCTAATCTTTACACTTTTAATATAAGTGACATACTAACTAATAACGTGGGTTTAATAGGTATTGACAGGTTTTACCTAGTGGTCTTAACCAATTTGAAACGAGAAACCTGGCAGAATCATATGCTGTTGACCTTGACAAGAAGACTTGTACTTGTAGAGTATGGCAACTTAATGGATATGGTTGTGTGCACTCAGTAGCTATTATATCATATTTGAATAGAGATGTAGCCACTTATGTTGATCCAATGTTGTATGTTGCCTTCTACAAGAACACTTACAAATACCAAATACATGGGATGAATGGCAGCAACATGTGGCCAGTTACTGAGTTCATACCACCCTTACCGCCATTGAAGAGAAGAATGCCAGGAAGACCAAAGGTAAATAGAAGAAGAGATGCATAAGAAAATCTTCCAAGGCACACTGTGTCTAAGGTAGGGAAAATAATCTTGTGTAGTGTGTTTAGACAATCAGGGCATAACAAGGTTACTTGTCCCAAAGTTGAAAGGCCACATGTAGAAAGGTCAAGGGTGCAAAGGAGCAGGAAACTAAAGGTCAAGAAAAGGAAAACAGTTGACAAGGGTAAAGATGGTGAAGGAAGTAATGGACCAACTAGAGCTGGTGAAGGAATGAGTGGACCAACTACATATGATGAAGGAAGGAGTGGACCAAAAATTGGAGGTAAAAGGAAAAAATCTGAGAGGATCATAAAAAAGAAACTTGCAAAGAAGGTTAAGACCAAGGATGGGAAAGGTGAAACTAATGCAACCCCGGTAGACCTTAATGAGTAGGTATAGATTGATGGTTTCTTATGGGTATGTTTAACAATGGTATTATGTTGTACTTGTTTTCTTGGTTTGACATTTACTTGTTTGTGTGAAGTTAGTATTTTTACATTGACAATGGTTTGTAATATTATCATGCTTTGGTTGTTTAAGACTTTCAGATTCCTATTACATTTCACCTAGCAAGCAGTCAATTCCCATTATTTTTCATGTGCTATTTATGTGCTTAATGGACAAAAATGTGGTCCTTGTAAGTAAGGGTATTGGAACAAGACATTATACGTAATGACATTAAGCAACCCAAGAACATTAACAGTTGCTTTTATTTGACTGGATTAAGGGCAACACATCAATGAACCATCACATAACTACATAGTGTTCTTAATTCACCAATCCAAGTACATAACTTATAAATGATTAAAGTGTTGGAATAGTGTCTAAGGCTGCAACTATATTAGGCAAGTATTTGACCCGATTGTGCATGGTCCTTTTGGGTTGCCTTCACCATAGCAACTTGATAGGATGATTTATTATGAGAGAATAAATATTATTAATATATTATGAGAATAATATAACGAATAATAATATTGTTATTTGATTAATATAATCATAAATTAATTAGTATTAATTTGGTGACTTAAAGAGATTAATTAAATAAGAGGGTATAAACTGTCAATTGTTTGATAGTTACACTTTAGACTGTAAATCCTTAAGGGATAAGGGATGGACGGATTCTAGGGCTTAGGATAGCTCAAAATCGTCCAAGGCTTATCTAAGGTAAGGATTTGGATTGCTTTAAGGAAAGATTATCCAACTAGGGTTTAAAGGTGAAACCCTAAGGAGTCTACAAGTATAAATAGATCCCTTGAGCAAGGAAAATCGGCATCACTTCAAAAAAAGAGAACCACTGGCCGATTTCTTCCTACTCTCTCTCTCAAATCATCCTCTTTGCTAGTTGGTGTTTGTAAGCCATTAGAGGAGTGACAATTGTGACTCTAGAGCTCCAAGACAACAAGGTCAAAACAAGAGATTCAAAGGTAAACTTCTAGATCTGATTTTGTATTGTTCTTATACCTAATTTGTCATTAAAAGTCTTGGATCCAAAGCATGTTTAATTAGAGAAACCTAGATCCAAGCATTAGGGTTTTGCATGCGCACATAGGAAAGTTCTTATGGCTAAAACCCATCAGTGGTATCAGAGCCTAGATTGGTTTCTATTAAATTGCTGCTTGTTTGTTTGAATCTTGTTTGCAAATTTCGAATTTTGTGTTTTTGTGTCATGAACTCGACGAGTCCCATAGTGGACTCGACGAGTCCAGTTGGGAACTCGATGAGTTCGAGCGTCAGGAAGGGTCAGATTCAGGATTTTTTCATATTTATCTTATGGAAACTTGCCTTTATCATATTAGATCAAACTTAATCCGATTTTCTGATATATATGACTATAATCTTGATCTAATTAAAGATATTTATCAACTAATAAAATATTTAATTTCCTTATGTGATAATTAATTAATTATTTTGATTAAATTGGTAATTATCTTGCAAGAAATCTTGAATAAATCAAATATGGATAATTATGGAATTAATTGTTAATTAAAATGATTTGTTATTTGCTCCTCCATGTTTTAAATGTTTAAAACTTGTCCTCAAGTTTTGAAATTTATGTTTTGTGATTAAAAGTTTTAATTTAGACAATTTAAATTTCAAACCCTAGATTTTTAAAAGTTTAAAATACAACCCTATACTAATATAATATTAGAAGATTAATATATATATATATATATATATATATATATATATATATATATATATATATATATATATATATATATATGTATGTATAACTAAAATGCTAGTCTTACCGTTAGTAGGCCTCATTCACGAAGCCGATCTATAAGGTGAGTATAAGGTTGCGGCCTATAAAATGGCGCTTAATGGGTGTACACTCACACCCACCGCTTGCTTGATCGGTGGAGGGTCGTTAGCCGAACGGGTAGGATAGGGCAACCTCATCCTCTCATTAAAAGTATAATATGAAATACAAAGTAACTACACATTTTTTGTTTTAATTTCTCAATCTTAGTTACTTCAGGAAAAGTGAATTGGTGCAATCCCATGAAATTACACTTTGCACTCTTGCTAAGAAGTTAGTGGAGGGTGTGTGGTTTACCGGCCCACTAATTGGTTCTAAGCAAAGGTGGCAAAGGGTGATTCATTGTTTATCATAGTTCGATGGAGCGTGTGTGGTTTACTGGCACATCGAATAGGTGATTGTTACAATGAAGGCACCATGTGAATTTGCATGGTAATTCACACCCGCTTTGTGATCCTCGGTATCCCAGTCACAAACAAGAGGGGCATATCGAGATTTAAACATGCCATTGAATAGTTCAATGAATCTTATCCGAACCTAGGAATTCTCAATACATTTAAGACTTAAAGTTATGTTTTTATGGTGGAGAATTAGTGAATCGTCATTCACTTACCTTCATATTATTTGCATGTTAGATTACGGCATCCCTTTTCTAATATGTAAATATTGTTGTTGGGATAGATTAGAATGTGAATCGTCTTTCACATTGATGAGCCTTTGTCAAAAGGTCACTTTCGATGGGACGAACTTTAGCGAATGGATAAGATACATTCGCACCATTGCTCGCTATGAGGATAAGGAGTATGTCCTCGATGAGAAGCTTGAGAAAATCAACCCTAAAATCGCTACTCCGGCTGAAATGACCGCTTTTGAAACTCACGAGTGAGATGCAACGAAGGTACATTGCATCATGATAGCCACTATGAACTCCGAATTCCAAAAATCCTATGAGGACATGTACCCGTACGAGATGTATCAAGACTTATTGGAGAGATACCAAAATGCGAGACAAGAGCGTTATGAGATTTTCACTAACATGATTTCCACTAAGATGGGTCATGGAGAGTCTCTTACCGTGCACCTGTAAAAGATGCAAAGGTATGTCGACCGTCTTCGCAAGTTGAATGTTGACTTTGGGGAAGACTTGGCGATCGACATGGTGCTTCACTCTTTGCCTCCGAGCTACAATCAATTTAGGATGACCTACCACATGAACAAAGAGGAGGTCGCCCTAATCAAACTCCAAGGTCTCTTGAGGGTCGCTGAGAGCAACTTCAAGGACAAGTCTGTTGCACCAACTCCCAATCCGCCCGCTGCTCCTGTCTTGGCTATTGGACAAGGAAAGGGAAAGAAGAGGAAGGCTTCGTCTAAGAACTATCGTAAGGTTAAAGCCCGAGATGGTTCCTCTTCTAGTGGGACCAAAGTTGATCCTGCTAAACCCTGCCCTAACCCGAAGGAGGCAGAGTGTCACCACTGCCACAAGATAGGACATTGGAAGAGAAGCTGCCCAGAGTACCTGCAAGCCATCAAGGAAGGAAAGATCAAGCCGTCTTTCGCAGGTATATACACAATCAAATCTAACGGTTCATCTCATGCTATTTCTTGGGTTCTTGATACCGGTTGTGGTTACCACATTTGTTCTAATGTGCAGGGACTAAGAAGAAATAGGGATGTGGAAGCTGGAAGAATAAATCTAATCATGGGGAACAGAAGATCGTTGCCTGTGACCAAGATTGAAGTGTATTCTTTAGTGCTTAGGAATGGTTTAAGTTTAGATTTGAACAATTGTTGCTATTCGCCAGAAATGGCTAGAAACATCATTTCATTTCATGGTTTGTTTAGACAAGGTTTTAGATTTTCTTTTAATAATGAGAATGGTTCTATTTTAGCTTATCTAAATGGTGTCTTTTATTTTGAAGCTATACCATGTAATGGAATATATGAAACTGTTATGATTGTTGATAACTTAGGAAATGATGTTTTGAACATAGATTCTTCCAATAGTATGGATAGAGCATCATTGTGGCATTGTCATCTTGGACATGTCAACAAGAAACGCATAGCCTAACTCCAAAAGGATGGAGTGTTGGAGTCATTCGACCTTAGGGAAGACGACACATGCGAATCTTGTTTACTTGGAAAGATGACTAAGTCACCCTTCACGAGTACGTGTGAAAGGGGTGAGGGTCTATTGGACCTAATACATACCGATGTATGTGGACCGTTTAGATCAACCACGAAGGATGGGAAACGCTTCTACGTGACTTTTACCAATGACTATAGTAGATATGGGTATATCTATTTGATCAAGCAAAAGTCAGAAACTTTTGAAAAGTTCAAAGAGTTCAAGAATGAAGTGGAGAATCAATTGGGCAGGAAAATCAAGATGCTTCGATCCGATCGAGGAGGAGAGTACCTAAGTCTTGAATTCCACGATTATCTCATGGAGTGTGGAATAGTTTCACAATTGACGCCAGCTAGGACACCACAATTGAATGGTGTGGTAGAAAGGCGTAATCGAACCTTATTGGATATGGTGCGCTCTATGATGAGTCATGCTTCACTACCTATATCTTCTTAGGGGTATTCCTTAGAGATTGCCGCCCATATCCTTAACCGAGTCCCTACTAAGAAGGTTGCCAAAACACCTCACGAGATATGGACAGGGAAAGCTCCCTCGTTGGCACATATCAAGGTTTGGGGTTGCGAGGCTTTCGAAAGACGAGATACTCATGACAATCTCGAACCTCGTAGTGAGTGATGTATTTTCATTGGCTACCCGCAGAAATCCTTTGGATATCTCTTCTATAGACCGAACGACAATGTTGTCTTTGTTGCAAGGAGAGAGGTTTTCCGAGAGCGAGAACTCATAGGCCAAGGAGACAGTGGGAGGCAAATCGAACTTGAAGAGATTCAAGAGTCGATAGATGAAGGAACCTCCATCGCTGGCACTCAACCCGAGGAGGAAACTCCGGTTGAACCGATTGACGAGTCCTTACCTCTTAGACATTCCGATAGAGTTAGAATTCAACCCCGGTTTTATGGTTTTCATATTACTACCGAAGGGGATACGTATATTAGTGATGGTACACTAATAAATCTTGATGAACCTAATAGCTATAAGGAAGCCATGGCAGGCCCAGAGTGTGTGAAATGGAAAGAGGCAATGGATAGCGAGATCCAATTCATGTATGATAACCAAGTTTGGAATTTGGTTAATAATGTGCCCGGACGTAAGACCGTTGGGTGCAAATGGATCTTCAAGAAGAAGACTGACGTGGATGGAAACATACACACATATAAGGTGTGATTGGTCGCGAAGGGCTTTACTCAAACTCCCGGAGTTGACTATCATGAGACCTTCTTACCAGTTGCGAAGATAAAATCTATTAGAGTGATGCTAGCGATTGTCGCATTTCATGATTATGAGATTTGGAAAATGGATGTCAAGACCGCTTTCCTTAATGGGAAGTTGGCTGAGGATGTTTACATGGCTCATCCAGAGGGGTTTGTGGATCCGAAGCATCCGAATAGAGTGTGTAAGCTTGAGAAGTCCATTTATGGACTTAAGCAAGCATATCGCAGATGGAATCTTTGCTTCGATGAGAAAGTCAAAGAGTTTGGATTTGTACGAAGCGAAGATGAATCGTGTGTATATGTCAAAGCCAGTGGGATTATAGTAAGTTTCCTCGTTCTATATGTCAATGACATATTACTCATAGGAAACGACATCCCGACTCTGCAGGAAGTTAAGTCCTGGCTCGGGAAGTGCTTCGCTATGAAGGACCTCGGAGAGGCTTCTTACATTTTGGGAATAAGGATAGCAAGAGAAAGAAGTAAGAGACTAATAGGACTTAGTCAGAACACTTACTTAGAGAAGGTACTAAAACGTTTTAGTATGGAAAACTCAAAGAAGGGAGAATTATCGATACAAAGTAATGCCAAGTTGAGTAAGACTCAAAGTCTGAGTACCGAAGCTGAAATAGCAGAAATGAGCCGAGTACCATACGCTTCTGCAGTTAGCTCACTCATGTACGCTATGACTTGTACTCGCCCTAATGTAGCCTTTGCTTTGAGCATGGTTAGCAGATATCAAGGAAATCCTGGCAGAGCCCATTGGATTACGGTGAAGAATATCCTTAAGTACCTTCGGAGGACGAAGGAATGGTTCTTAGTCCTCGGAGGGAGTGATGACTTGAAGGTGCGAGGGTATAGTGACGCCAGCTTTCAAACCGACAGGGACAACTACCGTTCGCAGTCGGGCTGGGTCTTTACCCTGAATGGAGGAGCAGTGACTTGGAAAAGTTCCAAGCAGGAAACCGTAGCTGATTCAACGTGCGAATCAGAGTACATTGCATCAAGCGAAGCGTTGAAGGAGGCAATATGGCTGAAGAACTTCATCAGTGATCTTGGAGTTGTACCTGCCATAAAGGAGCCCATGGAGATTTTCTGTGATAATGAAGGAGCGGATGCCTTGACCAAGGAACCGAGGGATCATGGTAGATCTAGACATGTCGACAGAAAATACCACTTTATTAGACATCATGTAGAAGAAGGACAACTCATAGTGAAGAGGATATCATCAAAAGATAACCCAGCAAATCCGCTTACGAAGGGACTGAGTAGGGTTAAGCACTTGCAGCATGCTAGGAGTATTGGGATGAAAGATGATATTAGCATAGATTAGATAGTAGTAGAAACGTGTAATAGATAAATATAATTAACATTTGATGATTAAATAAAAGAGTTTTATTTGTGAGTAATGTTACTGTCTTATGTTAATTGTTTAACTATTGTTTCATTTTTTTGCATGTTTTGACTTCCAGAATAATTGAGTTTATTAAGAATAATCGAATTATTCAAATTGTCCACAATCGTTCATATGTTGGAAGTAGATATGAATGAAGATTTTCGTGAATTGGTGCGTAGATTGTCTAAATGGTATTAGACATGGCAAAAGATTGTTGCGACGTTCATGAGTGCTTATGAACTGGTTTTGATCATTGGAACAAACCCGCGCTTGCTGGAATCACCTTATGGAATATGATATATAAAAGGGTGATCGCAAGACGATAATATCATATGGTCTTAAAACCTAGATATATGGTTTGTTATTTGTTAATTGGTTGTACATTGATAATGCGAAAACGCATCAGTATCTCGATGTTATAAAACACACTGTTGTGTATAGTTGATTAATGAATAAGTAAATGCATATAAGTCGAAGTTTATCTGTAACTTTTATCCTAAGAAGGTAAAAGCGATATTTCGGCCGCTCGATGATTTGATTTGACTTATGTGTCGGGCCCGGTCGGAACTGAATTGATATGTTCGATTAAGTTCTATGTCAAATAAATCGGAGATCGAGAAACCTAAATGCTTGACTAATCATTCCATAGAATTGTCAGCATGATATCTAACAGAGGACTGTACGATCCCTTATCTAAAGGACAAGATTGATTAGATCAGAGTTTGACAGCGTCTTTGAGAGCTATGATTGCGAATCGGATTGTACTTGTGCATATAGTTACTAGACTTATCCAAGTGTAGACTTATCCAAGTGGGAGACTGTTGGAATAGTGTCTAAGGCTGCAACTATATTAGGCAAGTATTTGACCCGATTGTGCATGGTCCTTTTGGGTTGCCTTCACCATAGCAACTTGATAGGATGATTTATTATGAGAGAATAAATATTATTAATATATTATGAGAATAATATAACGAATAATAATATTGTTATTTGATTAATATAATCATAAATTAATTAGTATTAATTTGGTGACTTAAAGAGATTAATTAAATAAGAGGGTATAAACTGTCAATTGTTTGATAGTTACACTTTAGACTGTAAATCCTTAAGAGATAAGGGATGGACGAATTCTAGGGCTTAGGATAGCTCAAAATCGTCCAAGGCTTATCTAAGGTAAGGATTTGGATTGCTTTAAGGAAAGATTATCCAACTAGGGTTTAAAGGTGAAACCCTAAAGAGTCTACAAGTATAAATAGATCCCTTGAGCAAGGGAAATCGGCATTACTTCAAAAGAAGAGAACCCCTGGCCGATTTCTTCCTACTCTCTATCTCAAATCATCCTCTTTGCTAGTTGGTGTTTGTAAGCCATTAGAGGAGTGACAATTGTGACTCTAGAGCTCCAAGACAAGAAGGTCAAAACAAGAGATTCAAAGGTAAACTTCTAGATCTGATTTTGTATTGTTCTTATACCTAATTTGTCATTAGAAGTCTTGGATCCAAAGCATGTTTAATTAGAGAAACCTAAATCCAAGCATTAGGGTTTTGCATGCGCACATAGGAAAGTTCTTATGGCTAAAACCCATCATAAAGTACATTTGATTACCACTTATAAATGATTAAACCCAAAAAAACACCCAACTACAAAGTAAAAGCAGCTTCAACTTCAGCACCTCTGCTTGTAGGTTTTTCTTCGACCTCAAAAGTACACTTAAAATTATGTCTTCATTGTTGCATTTTATTTCATCCACCCAAGAAATGAAACCTGATCGTGGTCCCTAAAACAGAAATTAAGGTAACATTAAAAAACCGAAAGTCAAACTAGGGTTCTAAACATATGAATACAATTACCTGGTTTCAACATGCATAAAATGGTCTTCCAGGGTTATCGACAGTCTTCGATGTGCGAATTATTGCTGGACTTCCACACCCACACACAATCCTCATGTGCGAATTTTTGAATCTCACTCCACAGTTTCTTTGAAAAAGAGAAAACAAAATGAAGGATCACAGTTACTTTGAAAAAGGGAAAACAAAATGGTCTTCCAAGGTTATTTATAGCCGTTATAAGCATCAAATGACAAAAATACCCTCACCATGCAACGCACGTGGGGTACAACAACCCAACATATGTTATGATCCTTATTCTTGCATGATCTTACAATCAAACTAAAAATGGTCAAATGTACTTGGATACAAAACGCTTGAGAGCTACTCAGGTCATTTTCCATTAAAAAACTTAACATATGAACAAAATGCTTGTTATTAACACATTAACACAAGTCTTTTAACATGATCATTAGATATGAAACACAAAAAAAAAGTAAGTAAAGAAAATCCATAATTATCCTAGCTTCATAATGTACCCAAAACATCTTATCCAAGCTTCATAAGGACTTTGACCCCAACCATCATCATCCCAAGCATTGCTACCATGACGCCGCCCATCACCAGAGCAATCGCTTTTAACTTCCTGTCATGATATTCCAACTTGTGATGCAGACTGATGTGATCAACACGACACACAATGAAATCTTTACCCACCTGATCTTTGAGCGTCTGCATCTCGATCTGGTTGGTAGTAATCTAGTCTCCACAGTCGCAAAAAATCGAATGCAGGTCGTTGAGGTTGAGAAACTCTCAAGAATTTATCAAGTCAGGTGATGGAGGTGGTGGAGCCGACATTGACAGATTTTAGGGTGTTGGTCGGAATCATGTTGTGCTTATTAGGGTAAAAAGGTATCAATTTCTGCTACCTTAGGCGCCAAAGATTTGTGAACCAGACTTTATGCCCCCACCACCGTCTCTTCCTTGTCCTCTGCGGGTTGTTCGAGGTTTGGTAGACATAATGGCTAATTAATGAAGGTTAGTTGGACGCTTAGGTGGAGGATGAGTACACGGGTCCAGTTCAAATGCTGAGTAAGCTGCTTAGTTGGCAAGTCAAAAAGTTCTTTTACCTTCGGTTGTGAGTTAAAGTCACATATTAACCGGTCATTACAAGTATAAGCCCTTTAAAAGAAAAAAATAGTCACGGAAGACTATTTAAACCAATATACGAAAGATAGTTGGGTCAGAGTGACAATAACCCTTAAATTAAATGACTCCTCATGAATGAATTGTCATAAAATATTAACTTCTTGCTAGCTTCGGATTTTTAGTTATATGTTCTTTCGTTTAGAAAATAGCTTTTGTGTGATGTTTTGAATAAATTACTGTACATTATGTTTTATTAATTATGTTGTTGAGTTTTAAAAAAAATTATAAATAATATTTTATTTTTGTTGTTGAGTTTTCAAAGATAATTGTGTATTTTTAATATATATTTTTTCAATAATCTTATATATTTTGTTCCAGAATCATATTTTGTAACTACTTAACTATGGAAATTTCCATAGCCAAATACATATGGATTTTGATTTCGTAGTTATTTTGCAAATTCATATTTTTGTAACAAGTTCCATAATAGATTAGCTACAAAATTTTATTTTGTAGCAAATTTTCCTAGCAAAATAGCTACGGATCTCAATTCCACAATTAACTAGCTACGTATGTAGCAAACTAGCTACATACATGGATTTTGTAACAAGTTTCAAAGAGAACTAGCTACAACCAAAACATTTGTAGCATTATTTGTAGTAAACTAGCTACGGATTTTAATTCCGTAGCAACTATTCAAGATTTAGCTACGGAATGTAATTCCGTGGCCATTTCTGTAGCAAATTAGTTACAATAAATTATTTTGTAACATATTGCGTAGTAAAATAACTATAAATTTAGATTCTGAAACAATTTAACGTAGCTACTTAAGATTTAGTTACATAATGCAATTCTATAATCATTTATGTAGCAAAACAGCTACGACAAGTCGTTTCATAGCATATTCCGTAGTAAAATAGTAACGGATTTTAATTTCATAGTAACTTTCCGTAGCTATTTATGATTTTTCTTGTAGTGTAGCCGGAACCATGGCGCTAATTAACTGGTAGCATGCGAATGAAGTTGTACGAGAATCCGAGATAACTAAGGAATTTTTGTCGGTCCTTTACTACTTAATTTATTTATATTGCCGTCTAGTACTTTAGTTGAATGTTAAGATAGTATATTATATACATAAAAAAACTAAGGAGTTAGTTGAAACTTGAAGATCTGGATGTAGAATTGTAGACCAATAGCTATTAACATCAATATTTTAGGTACTAGATGTTGGTATTTAACGACATGCACTTCCGGTGCCACTTACACCGACATTGCCTCTGCCTTTACTCAATCATGGCTAACTTTTTCTTGTGTTCCTCATCTCAAGGTGTTCAAAATTCATGCTTCGTTCTCTTAGTCTGTTCATCTTTACTCTTGTTGCCCTTGTCTAAATCAGTATACTTTGAGTTCACTGAGTTTCCTGACGACCAAACTAGTGTACTATGTTCAGGTGATGCCAAAACTTCTCGTGGAAACATCCAGTTCAACAAAGTCAATAATAGCCTCTATCGTGTTGGCCATGTGAATTACCCAAATGCAGTCCAGATATGGGACAGAAAATCCGAGAAGCTCACAGATTTCGTCACTCACTTCACTTTCATCATTGAGACACAACCTCCAAAAGACTCTGGCCATGGTTTCACTTTCTTTCTTGCCCCAGTTGGCTTCGAAATCCCACCTAACTCAGGTGCTGGCTATTTAGGCCTGTTTAACTCTAGTTACCCTAACTCCTCCTTAAACAAAATACTTTTCGTTGAGTTTGATTCCTACCCAGACAGATGGGATCCTCCATTCGAACATGTGGGTATCAACAAGAACTGGCTTGGTTCTGTTGCTTTCAGTCCTTGGAATTCCAGTTTGCACAGCGGGGATCCTGCTGATGCTTGGGTTTCCTACAATTCTACCACACAGATGCTTAGCCTTTCATGGCGCTATGGGAAGTTCATATCAACCTTGAATACGAGTCTTTCGTATCAAGTTGACTTAAGGGAAGTTCTTCCCGAGTGGGTAACAATTGGATTTTCCGCTGCCACTGGTAGAGCAATGGAGAGACATATCCTTCAATACTGGGAGTTTAATTCAAGCTTGAATATAGTTGATAAAAAAGAAGATACGTCAAAGAAAATGAAACTATCAATGGGGTTAGCAGTTCCTTTGAGTGTTGTAGCTGTAGGAGGTCTAGTAACATGTGCTATATTTTGGAGGAGAGAAAATAAGCGTACTAAAAAGTCGCTAGATAAAGATGGGTTGCCATCCATAAACGACGATCTTGAAAGGGGAGCAGGACCCAAACGATTTTCATTCAAAGATCTTATTCTGGCTACCAACAACTTCTCCGATGACCAGAAGTTAGGCGAGGGAGGATTCGGATGTGTCTACAAGGGCTACTTATCACGTGAAGGAATGGTAGTTGCTGTCAAGAAAATATCACAGGGTTCAAGACAGGGAAAGAAGGAGTACATGACCGAAGTGAAAATCATTAGCAGTTTAAGGCACCGAAACCTTGTTCAACTCATCGGTTGGTGCCATGATCAAACTCAATTCTTGCTTGTGTACGAGTTTTTGCCAAACGGAAGCCTTGACTCTCATCTTTTCTTCAAAAAGAGCACCCTCCCATGGACAATAAGGTACAAGATCGCTCTAGGTTTAGCTTCCGCGTTGTTATATCTCCATGAAGAATGTGAACGTTGTGTGGTGCATCGAGATATCAAATCTAGCAACATCATGCTTGATTCAGGATTTAATGTGAAGCTCGGAGACTTCGGATTGGCTAGACATATGGACCATGAACATGGTCTACAAACAACCGCTTTAGCCGGAACTCTCGGTTACATTTGCCCTGAGTACGTAACAACAGGGAAGGCTAGTAAAGAGTCAGATGTGTATAGTTTTGGGGTGGTTGCATTAGAGATAGCTTGTGGGCGAAAGGCAACCGATAAAGTTGACCCAAGTTCTTATCTAGGACTGGTGCAGTGGGTCTGGGGTTTATTCGAAAAGGGTGAACTGCTTTCATACGTTGACACGACGTTGAACAAGGAATTTGATATGACAGAAGTTGAGCGTTTGATGATGGTGGGGTTATGGTGTTCACATCCTGACCGCAGTATGCGACCATCGATTAGACAAGCAATTCACGTACTCAAGTTCGAGGCAACAGTCCCAAAACTTCCATTAAAGATGCCGATACCCTTGTACTACACCGCAGCAGATGTCCCTCAAATCAGTTCTGGTGGCGCTACTATGTCTACCACTAGCATTGATCTTGTTCGTTGAATAATAATAATAGTAGATAAAATATCTGTAGGTTTGGATACAATGAAAGCAAGTTGTTCAATTGCGTTTTTGTGATATATGAGGACAACACAAATTACCATTTAATTACACAAAAGAGGGAATTTCTTAGATTCTCATCTGTACTACTTCAATAGTAGAAAATATGCTTCATGTTATTAAATAGTTCGAGTTTTATGTTTGTTCCATCATTATTTAATTTATGTGCTAAAAAATTAAAGGTAACTTGTTTGACCTCTTAACTATTGACTTCACAATTACGTCGTGGCATACATGAAATAATTATTTAAATAACAATAACATATAGATACTATATAAATATTTATTTGTATGTATGGTACGTTTTTTGCTTTTGAACGTTACCCCTTCATTGGCACTAATACCAAGAAACACAAGCTTTAGCTGCGACAACCAACATTCAAGTTGGTTGTCTCCACTAATACTCTTCAATCACAATCCACTAATACTCTTCGATCACAATCCTTGTGAAAGTCTGAGATTACACTCTATATGTCGATCTTGTTGCAAATCCAACGGCTTGGGCCTCGTTGCATACATTATCAATAACGGTGACATCAATACTCTAAATAGATGGCGCCAAAACTTCCCTCTAGGCATGTGTCGCCGCAATTAATTCACCATCACAACTAATAATCTGGCGTAGGCGCTAATACTCTGTGCAAATAATTCCCTCGGTTTTTTCCTCTTTTGTTTTGTGTTCCCAAATCACTCCTCCACCACCGATTCTCTACTAAATCGCTGCGTTATTTCTTTGATTGCGTCGGAAACTTCATCGCCAAAAATCCCCCAAACCTCCCCATTACCGGTGACAGGCGACACCATCACCGGTGACGTCCACAGGTAACGATTTCATCAATTTTTTTTTTCTGTCAGTTTTTTGTTTTTCTTTTATTTTTCTCTTCTTCCTACTGAAAAGTCGAATCTGCAACAATTCTTTACCGGAATTTGTAGTATACTGTCGGGATTTGGAGCTCCTACCGGAAAATCTCGAAATTTAGAACATCACCTATCTTCTCCACTAGGTTACACCTCCATGGGTTCTTCATCACCTTTTTATTTTTAATTTTGTATGTGGAATGTATATTTTGCATATGTATGTGTAAAATGTATGCATATATATATATATATATATATATATATATATATATATATATATGTGTGTTTTTTAAGACATTAATTTGTGTATAATGCATGTATATATATGTATATGTATTTGTATGTGTATAATGTATGTATATATGTGTATTTGTGTGGTTGTATGTGTATAATGTATGTATATATTGTATTTGTGTAGTTGTATGTTTATCATGTATATATATATATATATATATATATATATATATATATATATATATATATATATATATATATATATATATAAGTATGATCATTTGAGAAATCATAGTTTCCCGAGAACCCGAGCTTTAGATCAAAAAAAGGGATGGCTATGATGCACTGTGGCATTTTTGCAACTAAGTGGGAAAAATAAAGGAATGGGGGCATTGAAATTAAATGGTATTAAGGGCATTTTAGGGTTAAAGAAATTACTCCATACACACATGTCTCCTGGTCACCATTCTTCATCATATCTCTCTCCCTTCTCTCTCATACGTCTCTAATGTATCTTTTCCCTTCCATCGATCCTCTTCGTCCTCCGTCAATCGATTGTGTAACATCCCGACTCCTATGGTTTTAAAGCTTGAAGAGGTTGGAGCAAAGGGAGAAGCAGTAGATCCGACATCTACTCTGTGTTAGCAACCATATGGAGGTAAAAAGTCCTTACCTTGGCTTTTCATTTCTTAGATCTCCTTTTATGAAAGTAAATGGTCATTTTGGTGCAAAATGGAGTCATTATCAGATTTGAGCTTGTCCAGAGGATGTGGTTTCAGATCTGGACACCTCTATGTAACGCGCCGTTTCTGGTACGTATTTGATCTAATTTTATATCATTTGTATTAGTGACTTGACTAGTGGCAGCCCTAACTCGTCGAGTAGATGCGAGGTTGGGACGCGGGTTTAAGTAATCTACTCGCCGAGTCCGTGCTTGGACTCGACGGGTAGGCTAGTCTGGATGAAACCCTAATTAAAGGGTTTGCACCTTATTTAAACAACATTATGAGCTTCAAGGTCCAGCCTCCATCACCTCCAGAGCATTACTTTCGAAACCCTAATTCCCTTTTACCAAACTTGAGCTTTCTTAGTGACTTGGAGGGTTTTTGGTGCATTGCGTATCTAGTAGAAGAGTTGGAAGGAAGAAGGGTGAAGGGAGAAGGACCAGATCCTGGAGCAACATCAGTTTATCTTCACTTTTAGTTAATCAAGCTCAAAACTTGACTTGTGGTTTTATAGATTTTCTCCTTTGCCCCTTTATGGAGTTTTAGGGTCAATAAGCTTGATCCTTAGGGCTTGGACATCCCAAGTCGATTCACCTTCAGATCTAGACTCTAGAACCAGGTTCATGGCATAAAGATGTAAACTTTATGGCCATATTATCCCATGCACCCCCCGCCCCCTTTAGACCTAATTTTGGGTCCTTAAAGCTTATACTTCCATGCATGCACGTAAAGTTCATACCTTTACGTGCTAGATCGATCTTAGAAGCCCATATCTACCTTTTGGATGAGAGTTGTACACCAGAAATCGAGTTATAGACTTGGACAATAGGCGACTCGACGAGTTGTTCTTGGAACTCAGCGAGTCCGGAGGTTTAATCCCCAATCTGTTGTGGTTCAAAGAAGCCCAGCTGAGTGATAGTAGGGATTTAGACAAGTCGAGAGGAGTGTTTCGACGTATTAAGACATAGCCATGATCTGGAAGCCATGGGACTCGACGAGTGTAAGAACAAACTCGGCGAGTCCAAGGCAAACTCCTTACCCACAAGAACAGACTCGACGAGTTGTTCATACAACTTGGCGAGTCATAGACTGTACGTGTTCATATGACGAAGGTGGACTCGACAAGTTGTTCATACAAATCGGCAAGTCGGATGAAGATTGATTCGATGATATTAAAGGAGAACTCGTCGAGACTTTGCTAAACTCGGCGAGTAGAGTCGGGTAGAGAGCAGAAGAAAGGGTAAGGACTCGGCGAGTTGGTGGCCCAACTCGGCAAGTCAGGTCAACCGGAAGTTCATTTGACTCGGGGTAAAATAGTCATTTTACACTAGGATTTGTCATCAATGTTTGATTAAGTATCTTTATGGGAATTATAGCTGATATGGGCATATTTAGTTATAAAATTCATGCATGATCTTAATACTTTATGTTAATTTTATCTCAAATAATGAACCAAAGGTGATTAATTAGCTTAAATATTTCATGTTCAGCAACAAAGACATGATCGAAAGGAAAATGAAGCAGAATTGGCGATTAGAGGCTTGGATCTTGGATTTTGAAGAAAGAAGGATGTTGCCGGACAGCTTGACCCCTCGTCAGTGTTTTGGCCATATCTCATGAACCGTAACTCTGATTGACGAGATTCAAAATGTTCTGAAAACTAGACACAATTTCGGACGACTTTCGTGTTTCGAGAGAATGCTGATTCCAAACGGACTCGACGAGTAGGCCATAAATTCGACGAGTCACTTCGAACTTTCACGATTCTGGACGCGCTGACTTGCCGTACCCGGGTTTTAAGTGATGGACTCGCCGAGTAGGTCACTGGACTCGCCGAGTAGCCTTTATTTTGTGAAAATCTATATAAAGGGACTTTCAGATCGATACCCTAGCATATAGATGAACCCTTAGAGGCCAATTGTCGACTAAAGGTGCTGTTGGAGCATGGGAAGCAAGGGAATCAACCCTACATTCAATTTTAAGGAGAATCAAGGCAAAATCAAGTTTACTCTTTACCTAATCTCTTGTTTGAACTATGTTTTTACCAATTGATTTCATTTTTGAGCATGTTTCTGCTGTAATCATGAGCTAAAACTCATAACTTCTGTTTAGGTAGATGAATTTGTGAACATGGATTGATTATTTGATTAGGATTAATTTTAATTGGTGATTATGTTTTATTAAGCTTGTTAAAGAACCTTACGTGTTAACAATAACTATTCTTCTGTTAATAAATTCGTAATTAAGTTGTATGAACATCTCTTAGTTATTAATTTCATATGATTTATTGTGACCACATAGTTGTATGTCTAGGAATAACGAATGTGAAACTAGAATTAACTAGAAGATAGGTAAGTTAATGTGTGAGCTTGTTTGATGAACATCAGCAAGAGGTTAATTGAAGGGCCAATTTAATTAACCATTACAAGTCTTATTTAACCTGAATCAATAACTAGGAAATCCGTTAATTTAGACAACTGGCCACTGCTTGAGTTAATTTGTTTCCTAAGGATTAGTAATAGCGAACATGAAACTAATCATCTTAGTCGGTAGCCAATGAAGAGTTAATCCGATACATTGAAATCATCCATGGGAACAAATGAGTCGAACCTAAACAAAAGTCCTTTTTTATTATTGAATTTAGTTGATTTTTATTTGCTTAGCTCTTAGTTTCTTTGTTTAAGTTTTAATTAATTGTTTAAGTTTCTAGTCTTGCAAAAATAGAGAAACCCCCTTTCTATTACTTGTTTTATTTAGATAATATTAGCATTTCTTTTAATTGTTTACCGTGCCCTGTGTTCGATACCCTACTTACCTGAACTAAACTGCTAATCGATAGGTACACTACCTTTCGTGTGTTCATCTTTGTGTTTAAGTTAGTAGGATTAAAACTAGTTGGTTTTACACACATCAATAGCCCGGGAGTTAACGGAGCAACAGTCAGACAGTTCCCGATCAGCATTTTAGCAGTCAGCCTTACGAGGTGAGTTTCCTTTCGAGTAGGAATGGGTCTACGGACACAATGCTGACCCGTTTAGATTATAGTAGTTCAATATGCTTGATGTCTTAGTGATTCAGGCATGCCTATGTGTTATGAGTTCCAGACTTTGGTCCGATGGAGTATGCATTATATATGTTTATGTTATATGTTATGATTATGTTATGCCATGTTCAGTCAGTTCCGGACTTTGGTCCGATGCATTAGGCAAGGCCCTATGTAACCGCCCAAAATCCAGGTAAGCTTTATGGCCCTTCTATTTTAAAAGTTGGCAAGTTTAGTCCCTTGAGTTGTATGTTGAATTGGCGAGTACGCTGGGCGTACTAGGGTGTACGCCGCGCGTACTCACGCGCTTAATTTGGACGCGGACTTGACCGAGTACGCTGGGCGTACTTAGGGGTACGCTGGGCGTAATGAGCACAAATGCAAACCCTAATTTCCGGCTTGTGCACTATAAAAGGAACATGTGGCCCTTTGCCCTAGCCACTATATTCCTTGAGTGAGTCCCTTGAGAGCTGATATCCGTGCCTTAGCCTATGTGTGTATGTTTTGATCTTGGAGCTAACTTTTCAAGGTGAAGAAAGGAAGGAGGAGCCATTGTTGGTGCTAGAAGTGGAAGAACAAGTGTAGATCCGTGCTCTTCAGTGGTTGGAGATCTCTTTTGATGTAAAAAGCTCAGAGCTTTCCTTGTTCTTCTTAGGTTTTGCTTTTTGGGACCATTTTAGGGTTTTTGGGTCCAAAGTTTGAGACTTTGTGTGCAAATAGTCTCCATGAGCATGAATCCGGCCTCTTCTAGTGTGTTTGATGTTAAGGGTTCATAAAAATCCAGTCTTGGTCGTGGATCTAGTGTCATGCATGAGTTATAGTCCCATTATGGAAAGAGAAATGGTGTTTTGAGCACAAAGTGAACTCTACAGCCATGCAAAGGCATAAAGGTCTCGACTTTATGGGTTAAGTCGTATAAAAGGAGTCGGATCTGGAGTTTGGACAAAAGTCTTAACGGATTAAGGTCTGAATGGATGGGATAAGGGAACTGGGTGTTACGCTTGGCGTAATCCCAGTACGCGCGGCGTAGAGTGTCGCATACCCCGATTCTGTGGAAGCTCCGGGTACGCCCAACGTACATATTGGTACGCTCAGCATAACCCATAGAGGGTTGACTATTGTTGACTTTTAGGGTTTGGTCAACTCTAGTGTATTTGGGCCAAGCAAGGGGGTAAAATGGTCTTTTACCCTTCCTAAGAGTGTTTAGAGAGTTTGGTCTAGCCTTGGGATATTGTGTTGTTGACGAGTGTATATTTCATATGATTAGGCAGAGGCTAGGTCCTATTCACCGAGTTCGAGGTTTTCCGAGTTACCGAGTTACGCGAGGTGAGTCTTCTCACTATACGTTACCTTGAGTGGTATTCTAAGTTGACCAGAGGGTCTTATGTGCTATGTATGAGATTATGTGTTATATTAGAGATTACATGCTATGTGTTATTTGTATGCCGTATGACTATATAGACCGGACCGGAGGGTTTGACGATTCAGACCCGGCCAGAGGGCCCAATGAGCTATGACTGGACCGGAAGGTCCGACGAGCTGCGGGACTGGAGGGTCCCGCTGAGACATCTTGACCGGAGGGTCGGGTTTAGCCTCGAGTGGTGTATTTGTGGTATGTGGTATTTTGGGGGAACTCACTAAGCATTTATGCTTACAGTTGTTGTGTTTGATGTCTCAGGTACCAGCGAGGACCGTGGGAAGGCGACGGCTTGACTCGTACACACCCACACCGATGGAGTTCACATTAGAGAGATCTTGGGATTTGTTTTGAAAACACTGTTGTTTTGGATTTGAGATTATGATATGATATACATTATGTGGTTTTAAAATTTAAAATTAAATTGGAAATTTTACGTTGTTACAACCTAGTTAGTTCCGGACTTCTGTCCAATGTAGTGGGCAAGGCCCTAGTTAGTTCCGGACTTCGGTCCGATGTAGTGGGCGAGGCCCTAGTTAGTTTTGGTCTTCGGTCTGATGCAATGGGCGAGGCCCTAGTTAGTTCTGGACTTTGGTCTGATGCAATGGGCAAGGCCCTAGTCAGTTCCGGACTCGGTCTGATGTAGTAGGAAAGGCCCAGTATGTGCTTTGTATGATATTGTATGGTATGTGGTAGTTTGGGGGAGATCACTAAGCTTTGTGCTTACAATTTTCAGTTTCGGTTTTAGGTACTTCAGCTAGCAAGGGGAAGAGCTCGAGATGATGGCATGGCACACACCACCGTTTTAGCCTCGGAGTTAGACTCTGATATTTTGACACGATCATGACATCATATTTGATTTGATACATTTATTATGACATTTTGAGATACACGACTTATGGTTTTGTTATATGATATTTGGATATTATAGTTTTAGTAATGTTTTCAAATGAAATTTTTGGCTTGTATTTTTGGGATGTTTCAAGTTGGTATCAGAGCCTTGGTTTGAGGGATTCAGGCACACTCTCGGGTGTGTCTGAACTCAAACTAAGGAAATGGTATAAGGTTTTCAAAAGAAAAACATTTTCGAAAGAAACTTTTGAAGAAGAAACTTAGAAAGAAAAGAGTTTTTGAAAAAAAAGGTGTGGTGCATGCAATCAGCCGAGCTCAAGTGAGTACTCCCAAATTACCAATACAAGTTTATGTTATGATTATCAGTTTCAGTAGAACAACATGCTAGAATAGGACTAAGGATCTAGGAAGGATGTCTTATGTTCCTGCTATTTGTGTTTCAGCTTTATGAGAATTTCATGCTAGTATCGAGTAGATAGTAGTAGGATAGCCTGTTTAGGTTATGCCTGATAGTATGAGCTTAGAATCGTATGCTAGTACAGATTCTTTTTTGAATATAATATCTTGGGTTAGATTTCCCTTTTTGTCTGAATGCTACTTGCTTTGTGCTTTGTGGGACTCTGAGTGATGGGAGTTGGCCATTAGGTGAATACGTCACGTCTCATGTGATCAGGGTTGAATAATCTCAGAGTGATGGATTTGGCCCTATTGCAAAACTCTCGTTTGAGTCTAACCGTTGTAAGGATGAGTCCTTTACTCGAAGGATTATCCGAGCCTCGTCATATGTGATGGTATTCAGGTAGTGGCTAATTGGCATTACAAAGATACCTTCAGTAGTTGACGATTGGGTGCTTGTTTGAGGTTCCCTAGGGCAAGCCTAGGATGAGAGTAGCAGTGATCAGTAGTAGTAGAAGGGACTTGGTGAAGTCAAGGCAGTTCTTGAGGAAAGTACGGATATATGTGGTAGGTAGTATGGTCCCATACTAATGAAAGCGGAGGATCTGTACTTGAATCGGGGGAGGCTGAGACGAGACCAGGAAGCTTGTTGACGTGCACAAAAGTACTCACTAATTTTAATATTTATAACCTAACAAACTTAACTAACTATGCACTTATAGGCAGTGTACCTAGTCAGATTACAGTATAGTTTGGGTAAGTCGGGTGTCGATCACAGGGAACGGTGTTCTAATTAATTTACTTACTATTAAATTAACCTAATTATTAACAAGTTTTAAAGGGGTTTTATCTGATTTTACAAGATCAGATGAATTTAAATCAAATTCAATAAGTAAAAACACACTCTTGTTTAGTTTGAATCCACTTCTTCTTTATGGCTAGCTAATGATTACAGATTATTAAGTTGGTTTTTAGTTGTATTAGTAATTTAGTTCTAACTTTACCAATAATTAACTAATTCATGTCAAACCATGTATGTTCACACATAATTAAACACATAACTAATTATGAATGTAAATATGCTATGTAAGATTTGTAATATAAACGCAATTATAGTCACAATATACGTTCTCTAGCACAACTAAGCTTATTTATTCTAATTACTAACTAAGATTGGTCAATCCTAGCTCTAACAATTTAATGTTCACTAAATCATTAGGTAAACAAATTCATGCAGTTAATGGTCACTAAGCTACACAGAACATGCAATCAAGCAATTACAGAAACAAACAATAACATGCTAGGTTATACAAATCAAACACAAGCAATTTTTAGCAAGTAAACTTAATCCATAAACATTGAACTATTCATAAGTCTGAAGCTTCATCTAGCTAAACAAGAGTAGCTAGATTCAGCTGCTCATCCTAGCAACTAATAAACCAACACAACTTAAAGTAATAAAAGACATGTTCTTATTTAACTAAAATATAAACCTTTATTCTTTTTGGTGTTGAAAACCTTCTTCCAGAACCCTTCTTTCGCTCTGAATCGTCTCCTGGAACTCTTTCCTTCAGCCAAAAGGTCCTTATTTCGTAATAATAAGGAGAACTTAAATAATCTCCAAAAACCCGCGCCACGTCGTAGCTATCCAGGCCACGTCGTGGGCTTCAAGCTATCCGTACCGTGCAAGGAATCCTCTGCATCGCGATGCTTATCTTCTAGAACCCTCATGCCACGTTGTGGCCGACTTTGCCACGTCGTGAATTCAGTATGTTTCATGGATTTATTCTTTTCTTGTCTTTCAAGTCTCCCATGTTCCTCATATTGTCACTTTTGGTCCCTCTCTTCGAAAATCCTTTTAATTGATTGAAAATAACAATTTAAAGCCATAAGTACCATTATTCTAAACATATTATCAACTTATTAATAAAAATGTACTTAAATATTGCCAAAAAATAGGTATAAATATGACAATATCAAAATACCTCACACTTAGGTTTTGCTTGCCCTCAAGCAAATTTAAACTTAACTCCTAATTACTAACACCACATAGAACAATCCGACTCTAGCTCAGCCATTATGCCAAGACCTCAACGCATGCATTTGTGTCTAAAATCCTAAAGTACCCCCTTACTTTAAATACTCACAATCTTCATAAACACTCGCCCACTTTTTCCGAACAATGCTCATTTTATGCAACCCTCCGAATCCATCCGCAGAAAATCTCCTTATCCTCAAGGTATTTTTAATTGAGCAACCTAAGCATACATAATCTAGAATTACAATCTACGATACCACTATGGAGCTTTTTTGGAATTCTTCACTTCTTTGACATTCGATCTTTGATTTCTTTGAATTCACCACCTTATTTGATTTGATTTCTGGTATCTTCAACTTTTTGAAATTCTTGGAATTTTGATCTTTTGATCTTCACTTTATTTGCTCCAAAATTCTTCAAACTTTTGAAATTCTTGGAATTTTTTTTTTTTTTACATGTACCTCACTTTTTTCACTCAAAACCTACATGCTTAAGCAGAGGCGCTCAACCTCAACCTTTATCGGTTAATGATAACAATTTTCCTGGATACATTTCAGGTTTAGGCTGCTAAACATATTACATCCCTCAAACCAAGCGGGGTTATGTTTTTGTTCCATGATTTCACTAAAATAAGGGAGACCACAAATGCACTATAACGTGTATTGACTCAACTAAAAATTTGAACTTTCATCGGATCATCCCACATAACACTAGCAATTATAATTCAAATTATTATCACTAGATTCAATTATTAAAAATTTCAATTTTCAAATTTTCAATTTCTATTATCAAATTCTATGATTATCTAGCAATTTACTTTTCTATCCCTACCCCACACTTATTTCATACAATGCCCTCATTGTATGCATAAAACTAAATCAAAATTAAAGAAAAGGGAGAAAAAGGAACAGACTCCCCTGGGATAGTGGCGTGAACATCTCCAAAAGTGTGGAAAACGTGCGTCTTGAATATGGACTCCAAAAATAGAAACTCGGTGTAGAACTGGGTGAAAATGTAAATAAACCACGAACATGACTCGAAACTTCAATTCTTCAAAGTGGTGTTAGTATGTAGAAATGTGGGAAAGGATAAACTGATACACGTCGTGGCAAAGAGTACCATGTCGTGATATAAGATGAAAGTGCGAACCAACAGGCTGCTTTATTTCTTCAAAGTTCATGAGCGCCACGACGTGGCGTAAGGATCCCATGTCGTGGAAACTGGACATCAGCAGAAAATGCCTTAATTCTTTGATCCACTCTAGCTACTTGACCAATGGCTAAATGGTTTAAGACGCTTCTATGTAAATATACTTCCCAACTGTAACCTCTCTCTTACTAACGTACCCCACACTTATCTTGAATTGTGGGTTCTAACTCACGACTCTATGCTTCCTTGACTAGACAAACACGACTCTAGAGTTAACCTTACATGCTTCTTAGAATTCTAATGCTAATCTGAAAATGGAACAACCCAAAAGAAATAAAAGAGTAACATCATAGTTCAAGAAAGTTTTACATTACAAACCAACTTCAAACATAAAAAACTACGTAAAACAAAACAAAATAAAAAGAAAAGAAAAGAAAATCAATCATCATCTCCTTGGTCCTGCGCTCCACTTGGTCCTGCCCCGTCATTCTGCGGACGCCATAGCTCCTCCCATGTCAAAAAATAAGGATACTATGGTGGCATAGAAGGTGGTCGGGTCACACCTAAATGCGAATAAATACCCTACATAAGCTGGGTATGATAAAGGGCATGCCCCCGAAGATTATCCAAATAAGTTCCCACCCGACTCTGAAAAGGGTCGGTGGGCACTCCCTGCACATACTGTGAAGCATCACGCTCTCTCTCGACTTCGCCTCTAGCTCGCACATTCCGACGCCGCAGTCTGGATGGTGGTTGCTTCCCTGGTTGTGCCTCCTCTTGCTGCCCTGGTTGCTGCCAAGACTTGAATGGTCAAATCTGTGTCCGGGAATCGAGTAAGATTCCTCACAAAGTCATGGGTCAAAATATGATATGACCTAGCCAGGCGAGTAACCAAATGCCCCCCCCCCCCCCCCCCCCCGTAATCGGACTCCCGGGCCTAGAATTGGCCGCTTTCTTCCCCATGAACGTCGCCAACATATACGGTAAATCACAGCAAACTCCCGGGGTAATAAGAGTCCATAAATAAAACAAATTCTGTATGGGGACGTTATCACCATGATGCTTGTGATTTATTGAAAAAGTGATCAGGCGATGCAAAAATCGGAAAACAAGATTTCGAATTTGTGACTCACTCGAGTCACGAGTATTGTACTCATGGCTAGAAATGCCTCGCCAGAACTGAACATCCATAATACCGGGATTAAAATCCCGAACGCATCCAAGCAAGAACGGTATGAAAAACGGAGATTGAGTCTCCACTTCGGTATAAAGTCCCATACGCCAAGCGAATTCCCGAAGACTACACTATCTATAAACACCACCCAAACGAAACACAAGTGCCCGGTTGTAGGTAAAATCAATAGTGCGTTCCTCGAAGCATACGGTAGAGAAAAACTCCACCGATAATTCCCAGTATACGGGTTCTTGAATGGCAAACAAATTCCTCCACCCATGACAAGTGAAAGAAAATTGATCTCCTACATATGTTTTCGACCAATAGCGTTCCAACTCAGCAACCATTCCCACTCCACCGAGCCATCCCCAATCGATAATTGGGGCTATCGCAAATTCCCTATTGTACAGCCATCCCAGTCGATTCTCGTAAGTAGTTAACAATGGTCGGGGAATGTTTTGAGGAAACTGATATAAGGGATGTATACTTGCCACATCAATCGGGTTTTCCTCCTGTGGAATAGCTCTTCGTGGTCCCATTTCTGCATACAAAATCAAACCAAAGCAACAAACATCCAAAACATTAAAACAATTTAATCTGTCTGCCAGAAGTCACGACGTGGCTAGGCTACGCCACGTCGTGGACCGCAGTCGCAAGCAGTTTTTGGATCGGTCATTTTGTATGCCATTTCTACCAAAATTAATGCTTGGGGTTTGTTCCTATGGACATTTAAGGGACATGCAACCTAGAATTAACAACTAGATTCAACCAATTTCGTGAATCAAATAAACCCTAACCATGAAAATTTAAAATTGTAAGAACTAACTACAATTAATGAGTAGAACACATACCAAGTAGAGTTAATTGACAAGAACTTTCAAGGAATTTGGAAGTAGATTAAGAAATTGGATGTGGGGTATTTTGTTCTCGTTCGTGCGGCAGTATCAAATGGGGAATGGGGATGTTGGTCAAAGGGTTTTAAGGAAATGGTCCCCCCGTGACTTCTTAAAGGCCACGTGGTGGCTGCCTATGCCCACGTCGTGGACTTTAAAACTGTCCTTTGGTCCCGTGTTTTAATTTTTTACAACTACGTGGCTGTATCAGCCCACAACGTGGAAATTGCCTAATTGGAAAATTTTATAAAATCATACATTTTAACTAACTACTTTGCATCTCATTCATTAATTAAAGTTCCCAGAGCTAATTCTTTACTAAGTATCAATTATTAGATGATGAGTTGTTATCTTTCCTAATTAAAAACTAAAAAAAAAATTAAAAGAAAAGAAAATGCAAACCAAGCTCGGGTTGCCTCCCGAGAAGCGTTTCTTTTTCTTGGAGTCTTGAGTTGGACTCCGTGCCTTCTACGTTGAATCTTCTGAAGAGTCCACCACTAAGATCTTTTGTTCCTTGAATCGCCTCTTGTAAGCTTGAACTCTCCTTTTATATGCCTTCTTTGAATTCTCCTTTTTAGCTTTTACCTCTTCTTCAAGCTTGCGTTTTGTGCCCTTAGTTTGTTCCTTGCACTCCATAGCATCCTCCTCCTCTTTCACCATCGACTTTGTCATTCTTGAAGTGACCTCCTCTTCATCACTTGTCATCTCCTCATCCTCTTCGCTCACCCAAGAAGGCGGACTCTCGTAAGCTATGACTTCAATCAAATATGGAACAAATGCCCTCGGTTTTGTTCTCTTGACTTGATGAACTGCCTTGATCTCTTCTTCCATAAGCTTTTCCAGTTCTTCTAGTTCATTGTCTTCATTAATTGTGAACACCTCTTCTTTAACATTATCCTCTTGGAAGTCATCTTGTATTCCAAAAGCTTCTTGTTCATCTCCAACCCTCAAAGTGAGCTTAGACTCGCGAATATCAACAAGAGCTCTAGCAGTGTTAAGCAATGGACGACCAAGGATTATTGGAACATCGGGATCTTCTTTCATATCCAAAACTACAAAGTCTATTGGAAAAACAAATTTTCCAATTTTCACCAAAATATCTTCCACGATGCCCCGGGGTTGTGTCACCGAACGATTCGCCATGTGAATCTTCATTTTGGTAGCCTTCATCTTCTGAATCTCTAATTTTTGATAAAATGAAAAAGGCATCAAATTAATGCTAGCCCTAGAATCGGCTAAAGCATTAACCTTCATTTATTACCAAACTCACATGGAAGAGTGAGGCGTCCAGGATTCCCCATCTTTTCTGGTGTCTCTCCCAACACGGCTTTTGAGGTTTGTTCACTTAGAACCACCTTTGACTGCTTCTTTAATTGTCTTCGAGTGTCTATCAAATATTGCAGTAATTTCTGATTCTCGGGAGTTTTGGATAAGGACTCGACAAAGGGAGTATTAATCGGGATCCCCTTCACATGCCTTACAAACTCTAAATGCTCCTTCTCCAGTAGACTAAGTGCAGCTTGGGTTGGAAATGCCAAAGGTGGCTGATAAGCTGGAACGGGTTCAAAGAATTTTTTATCAGACATGCGCCACGTCGTGGCCAGAGGAGTGCCACGTCGTGGCGAAGCTGGTTTAGCAACCTTTTCACTTTCGAACTTTGACTTCTTGGGTTTTGGATCGGGCTGCTGTGGTTCTTCTTCCAATGCCTCCAGGAACTCAGAGATTGCTTCTTCTTCAATATCGATGGCCATTACGTGAGATTGGGTCTTTACTTCGGGATTCTTTGGGGACAATTTTTCATGAACCAGAGTGGCTAGTTGACCAAATTGCACTTCAAGGTTATGGATGGAGGCTTGCTGATTCTTTATCAAAGTTTGTTGTTCCATAATAGCAGAATCAGTGGCATCGTGTATCTTTTCCGAAGCTTCCATAAACTTCATCAAAATGGTCTCTAGGTCGGGTTTCTTCTCGGCTGGTGGCTGCTCCCTTTGATAAAAGCCTCGACCTGTCTGCCTATACTTCTCTTCTTTTTGCTTCTTAAACTCTTCATATGGCAGCCACTCCTTCTTTGGTTTCCTCCAGTCCTCATCAAACTTATCCCCACTAGAGTAGCACACTTGAGCTTTTCTGTTCCCAAACTCATCTACATTGCAGTCCTTGGTCAAGTGTAGACCACTGCATCTCTCGCAACCCACTCTTATGGCATGTATCGACTGGTCCATTTGTGTTATCCTTCGATCCATATTATTCAGCATGGCCATTACAGCTGCTATTTCTTCAGTTTGGGCCCCTCCACCGCCTTTGATTCCATCTTGCCTAGGGTTGTGGTATTCGCGAGAGTGCTTCGCGAATTCTTCAATTATCTCCTTGACCTCCCTTGGATTTTTCTTTGTCAAAGGTCCTTGAGAATCAAGGAGTTGTCTTGTCATCACGTTGACCCCATCATAAAAGATAGACATCTCTTGCTGCACATTTAGATCATGTTGAGGGCAATTTCTAAGCAAGCCCTTGTACCGCTCCCATGCTTCGTATAATGACTCCCCCGGCTGTTGCTCAAAGTTGGCTATTGCCTTCTTGAGTTTGGCTATCTTGGATGGTGGGCAAAACTTGTCCAGGAATTGCTCACGCATTTGAGCCCAAGTGGTGATTGTACCCGGTGGGAGTGCTTTTAACCATTCCTTAGCAGCTCCTTTGAAAGTGATGGGAAGCATCCAAAGCAAGACTGTGTTTCTGTTGACATTTGGGACATTGAAGTAATCCATAATGTCGTTGACTTCATCTAGATGCTTAAAAGCATCCTAATGATCTTTCCCGAAAAATGGGATGTCCTTCAGTGCAGTCAGTATGTGTCCCTTCAGCTCGAATGTGGCAGTGGCAGGTATTGCGGGTTGGACTAAACCGGGACCCACATCTTCTCGGATCCGCTTCTTGTAAGCTCCCATGGACATTTCTTCAATTGATGTCATCTCGTTCCTTGGCTCGTTCTCGGGTTCGCTTGTGTGTTCTTCAAATTCCGGCTCGGTATCGCTTTCGGACTAAGTTTGGACGGGCGTATGATCCAAATGCTCAAGATTGCTCTTGTGCCTTGCGTATGAACTTGACTCTCCTGTCTTCCTTCCTGACTTCCTAGAAATAGCTGACTTCAATTCTTGTAAGGGTGTCTTTTTCTTATGAATTGCAGACTCGGGATCTTCAAGTGGTGGCACCAAGGCTGTGTTTGAGCTTCTGGTCATGAAATCCTGCAACTTGCTAAACTAAAAACGTAAAACTGAACTAAAATAAGAAAAACTAACTACAAACTAAAAATCTAGTTTTTTTTAATAGTCCACGTCGTGGCAGGTATCTGGCCACGTCGTGGACTCTGTGACTAACAAAAAAAAAATTATTTTGCTGAAAAAATTATCTTTTTGTGGTTTTTACTTCCACAAGAAGGATCGATTAATTTAATGCAAATAAATAAGCTAAAACTAAGAAAAAAAACTAAGTCGTTCCCCGGCAACGGCGCCAAAAACTTGATGTGCACAAAAGTACTCACTAATTTTAATATTTATAACCTAACAAATTTAACTAACTATGCACTTATAGGCAGTGTACCTAGTCAGATTACAGTATAGTTTGGGTAAGTCGGGTGTCGATCACAGAGAACAGTGTTCTAATTAATTTACTTACTCTTAAATTAACCTAATTATTAACAAGTTTTAAAGGGGTTTTATCTGATTTTACAAGATCAGATGAACTTAAATCAAATTCAATAAGTTAAAACACACTCTTGTTTAGTTTGAATCCACTTCTTCCTTATGGCTAGCTAATGATTACGGATTATTAAGTTGGTTTTTAGTTGTATTAGTAATTTAGTTCTAACTTTACCAATAATTAACTAATTCATGTCAAACCATGTATGTTCACACATAATTAAACACAAAACTAATTATGAATGTAAATATGCTATGTAAGATTTGTAATATAAACGCAATTATAGTCACAATATACGTTCTCTAGCACAGCTAAGCTTATTTATTCTAATTACTAACTAAGATTGGTCAATCCTAGCTCTAACAATTTAATGTTCACTAAATCATTAGGTAAACAAATTCATGCAGTTAATGGTCACTAAGCTACACAAAACATGCAATCAAGCAATTAGAGAAACAAACAATAGCATGCTAGGTTATACAAATCAAACACAAGCAATTCTTACCAACCAAACTTAATCCATAAACATTGAACTATTCATAAGTCTGAAGCTTCATCTAGCTAAAGAAGAGTAGCTAGATTCAACTGCTCATCCTAGCAACTAATAAACCAACACAACTTAAAGTAATAAAATACATGTTCTTATTTAACTAAAATATAAACCTTTATTCTTTTTGGTGTTGAAAACCTTCTTCCAGAACCCTTCTTTCGCTCTGAATCATCTCCTGGAACTCTTTCCTTCAGCCAAAAGGTCCTTATTTTGTAATAATCAGGAGAACTTAAATAATCTCCAAAAACCCGCGCCACGTCGTGGCTATCCAGGCCACGTCGTGGGCTTCAAGCTATCCGTACCGTGCAAGGAATCCTCCGCATCGCGATGCTTATCTTCTAGAACCCTCATGCCACTTCGTGAATTCAATATCTTTCGTGGATTTATTCTTTTCTTGTCTTGTCTTTGAAGTCTGCCATGTTCCTCATATTGTCACTTTTGGTCCCTCTCTTCGAAAATCCTTTTAATTGACTAAAAATAACAATTTAAAGCCATAAGTACCATTATTCTAAACATATTATCAACTTATTAATAAAAATATACTTAAATATTACCTAAAAATAGGTATAAATATGGCAATATCACTTGTATTAGATGTGATCCTTCTAGTTATATCAATGTTTCTGACATTTTCATATTGTGTTTTCAGAATGGTGGTTTTGCGCCCTAGACCAGCAGTCGGCAGTTCCGGTGCCGGAGAAGGATTAGGTTCAGGCTCGAGGGTCGAGCATTTGGATGAGCAGACTAGGGAGTTCATTTCCTCAGCGATCACACAGATCATACTTGAGTAGACTCCTGTAATATTTGGTACGATCTAGGAGGGTATTTTGGAGCTTTTAGATGAGAGGATGAGTACATTCCGAGCTGAGGTGGCGGCGATGATGGGGTTGCGTACGCTCACATTCAGGGATTTCAGGGCTTGTGGCGCTCCAGATTACCAGGGGGACCGAGACCCCATTGCAAGTACCAGATGGTTGGCTGATGTGGCCAATGCTTTCCGCACTAGCAGATGTCCCGAGGGGGACAAGGTC
Organism: Lactuca sativa; assembly: GCF_002870075.4. Classification (NCBI taxonomy): domain Eukaryota; kingdom Viridiplantae; phylum Streptophyta; class Magnoliopsida; order Asterales; family Asteraceae; genus Lactuca; species Lactuca sativa. The sequence goes on along the minus strand of NC_056628.2, from coordinate 136,410,226 downwards.
CAACTTGCATCCTGTCTTTTGAAGGGCAGGGCACGTGATTAGTGGGAGGAGGTCGGACATGTCATCGGGGATGACGCAGCTCTTGATGCTATGACCTAGATGGATTTCACGACCAGGTTCAGAGCTGAGTTTGCACCTGTTATTGAGGTGCAGCAGCTTGCTAGGGAGTTCTAGGATCTCCAGCAGACGACAGAGAGAGTGGCGGATATTAGTGCCAAGTTCAGGGAGAGGGCTCTTCTCTTTCCTCAGTACGCGGCAGACAAGGAGATGAAGAAGGCCCGATACCATGATATGTTGAGGAGTGATATTTGACAGTTTGTGAGTTGTTCCAGATGTAAAACGCTGGATGATATGATTGTAAAAGCTCGTGAGAGGGAGATTGATTTAGAGATGGAAAGGAAGAGGAAACCAGAGGTGGTATCTGGCACAGGGAGTTCGGGCAAAAAGCCCAAGGTATTTGATCACATACCTAGGGGACAGCAGATCCACAGTCGGTGTGGCAAGTGTGGGAGGTTGCACGATGGAGTTTGCAAGGCAGGGAGTTTCGGCTGCTATAAGTCCGGTCGGACTGGGCACATGAGTAAGGATTGCACCGCTACTACAACTACGACTCCCACCTCAGCATCTGATCCGATTTGCTTTCAGTGCAATCAGAGGGGCCACAAGAGGCCCTAGTGTCCGAGCTTAGCAACAGCAGGGAAGGTAACGACACGTGCCCTTGCTACTTTGAGGATTACAAACGGCCGTCCGGGTCGGGCTGAGGTGCCAGTGGCGAAGAGTAGAGTTTTCCATATGATAGTAAAGGAGGCGCGAGCGACTCCTGATGTGGTGACGGGTATGTATTTTCCTCTTATCTCTGTTTTTAGTATTGATTGTTTCTCATGGTTATGTGTTTGTGTATAGGTTCGTTCTTAGTGAACAACATCTCAGCTACAGTATTGTTTGATTCGGGGGCTACCCGATCATTTTTCTTGCTTGCGCTAAGCAAGCAATTTACCAGAGTTCCAAGGGAGCTGGATTGCCCACTTGAGGTTAAGATAGCGGATGACAGGACCGTCAAGGTCGCGAGGGTATATAGGGTGTGTTCGCTGCGATTATTTGATGAGCAGTTCTCAATGGATTTGCTTCGTATTCCCCTGCCAGGGAATAATGTTATAGTAGGTATGGATTGGCTGAGCTCTAATGGGGCAGTAATCGATTGTCCTAGTGGGGGAGAATTAGTGATTCAGGGTGAGAGGCCACTATGCGGACCGATTCTTTGCTCCGCAACGAGAGCGAGGTGCTACTTTCCGCAGGGTTGCATAGGGTACGTTGCCTATGTTGTGGATGCCCGGGAGAAGGGTAAGGTGATAGTTGACGATGTACCGGTGGTATGAGAGTACCCAGATGTATTCCCAGAGTATTTTCCTGGAATACCTCCTGAGAGACAGGTTGATTTCAAGATTGACCTGGTTCCTGGTGCGACTCTGATAGCCAAGGCACCATATTGGTTGGCTCTTCCAGAGATACAGAAGTTGTCTACGCAGCTGCAAGAGCTACTAGACAAGGGTTTTATCAGGCCGAGCAGTTCACCATGGGGATCCTCGATCATGTTTTTGAAGAAGAAGGACGGTTCGCATCGCATGTGTATAGACTACTAGGAGTTGAACAAGGTAACGGTGAAGAAGCGTTACCCACTTCCAAGGATATATGACTTGTTCGATCAGCTTCAGGGGGCATCTTGGTTTTCCAAAATTGATCTACGGTCCGTATATCACCAAATGCGGGTTAGGGATGAGGATGTGCAGAATACTGCTTTTAGGAACCGCTATGGTCATTATGAGTTCGTGATGATGCCGTTTGGGCTCACGAACACTCCAGCCGCATTCATGGATCTCATGAACCGTGTGTGCAGGCCGATGTTGGATCAGTCTGTGATTGTATTCATCGATGACATCTTGGTTTATTGCAAGACTTAGGAGCAACATGAGAAGCACCTGAGAGAGGTGCTACAGACACTGAGGAGGGAGAAACTTATCGCGAAGTTCTCCAAGTGTGAGTTCTGGTTGCACGAGGTGCAATTCCTTGAAAACTGTCACACCCCCGAACCGTCAGAACAGATGGCGGAAGCGTCCGGGGGCGGGTGACGTCATGTGTAGTTACACAACAATCGTATCATAGCAATCAAAGTAAACATAACCATTACATTACAATATGAATATTTACATCTGTTTGAAAACATAGTTTGTACATAACATTATATGACAAAAGTAAAATACGCCACTCTATCGAGCTCTGTCTTCGCCAAAAGCTGGAAAGGGTACCTGTCTATCGTTGTCCTGAGAATACAAGCAGTTTTGAAAACCTATCAGCATAAAGTTGGTGAGTTCATAAGCTTGTTTTTGTATTAGAAACTAGTCACTGAATTTGTACAAATAATTTTTTTTTCATTAAAGGTAAATATCGTTTGTATCGAAACCCTGGTTACCGCCAGTAAGTAAAGTACGTTGCGTTCAAAAACCCTGGCTACCGCCAGTAAGTAAGGTAGTTTTATTACTTAATATAAAACCAAATGTTGTGTCCCTGGAATAGCCTCCAGTAAGAAGTAGGCTGTCTTATTAATGAAAATAAAACTATTGAAGATGGAAAAATCCCATGAACAAAGATTACTTTATACTTATTGTGAGTCGTATAACCATGCTAATATGACCGATGACCTCCTTGACGTTTCTTCAGGCATCATACAATTACAAAATTTGTCGACCCAGGCGTGCATGCCTAACTATAGCTAACAGTTCATGTGTGGGATTGTCGGTCCCGAATAGATCTATTCACAAATTCCACACTCTCCCTCCAGGGGATTCTTGTTATACTAAAGGTGAGGATTTACTGGTACCCCGAAGGGTACCATGAAGATATGTCTCACAATCCTGTATTAACTAGTTTATGTGTATTTCGGTTCCTCTCAAGTTTGAAATCGTTTGTATACGGTGTAAAGTATAAATAATTATACACAAAATAATTATTTAGCAAAATACTTGAAACTGTACCTATTATAGTTTGACTGGTATGTTATGTTTAAGTACTATTCTGAAAAACTATGCAATTTTGTTTAGAAAATGTCCCTTATGCTCCGCATATTACAAAAGGGATAAAGTATCTAAATTTTTGATGTAAAACCGTTGTAATTGCATTAGTTTCTAAGTTGTGAAAACCTTTATGTTTGGCTTGTATTCCCCCTTGAAAATGTTTTAAAAACTATAAAAGCGTAGGGGAATGAACTCATAGTTGATTGGATGCAAAGGATTGAACTGGACGATCCTTGATTTTATATACGTTGAACTTAACGAAATCCTAATATAAAATAATACGTATATGTATCTAAATCAGTAATTACATTAGATAAAGTGTCAGATAAACACTTGGTTTCGGTTAAGGAATGTTACCGAGACTTGGTTGAATCGAGGAAACGGGCTTTTCCCCATGAAAGAGTTGTTTATGGCCGTGAACTGGGTTTGCGGTCGTGAATGGAGTTTATGGCCGAGAAAATGGGTTTACGGCCGTGAACAGGGTTGACGGCCATGAATTGAGTTTGTGGCTTTTTAAGATCTGAAGGATTACGGCCATAAACTCAAGAACAAGAGTGATGGTTTTCGACGAAAAAGTGGTCCAGATGTTCCCAAACGGCCCCAAATGACGATTTCCGGCATTTTTCGGGTGAAAGAAGGGCTTTTTGGTGTTTACGGTCAAGAGGTTTAGAGAGAAAAAGTGGGTGTTTCTGGCCAAGAAGGTTCAAATGAGAGTAGGGGGCCTGTATTTATAGGCCAGGGGTATGGTCGGTGGTGGGGTCCACCTGGCACGGACCATAAACAGGGTTTATGGCCATACACGAGTTTACGGACGTAAACTCGTGTCACACCCCAAAACCAAGAACGGCGGAAACGTTCTAGGATGGAGGACGTCATGTAAAGTATCACAACAGTGTAAAGTAGTAAACAAGCAACAACATCATCCATTGCATTAATTGTATAATTTTAATACAAGTGTGTTCTTTCATAGAATAAAACACCATAATAAATAATCAAAATAAAAGACGAGTCTTGACTGCTCCGTCTTCTCAAAACCTGGTCATCGTACCTGGCTACTGGTGACCTGAGAATACAAGTTATTTTGAAAGAGTTTATCAGTATAAAGGTGGTGAGTTCATAAGTATTTTAGTGTCATTGATTTGTAAACCTATAAAGAACAGACTTGTAAATGTTTGATGAAAAGTGTGTATAATTATGAAAACCCTAGAAAATCCTATATTTCCTATTAGTAGTAAATGTTGTCTTCTACCAAGACCCGATTGTTTTGAAGGTATGCTTCTTTGTAAGAATGACGGTTTTTCCCATGTATAACTATTATTATAAAAATATAGTCTACCTCATCGTTTATGTAAATGTATCAACCAATAAAGGTAATAAGGAAAATAATATATTCATTTGAAATCGTATCAAAATATATTCTACCTCATCGTTTATGTGAACATGTCACAAAGTAAAGGTAATAAGGAAAATTGTATAATCCTTAAAAATGTATCCATTTGTCTAGGATAAACACGGCGCGGTAAGTCGCCGAACAGTATAACCGAGAACATCTGTAGATGAACACACTTGCTGTAGCGAGCAGCTAGGTGCAGGATGGTCAGTCCAGGAGTGTGTAGTAGTATCTCTTCATATAGTATGTAGTAGTGTCTCTTCATGTAGTATTTAATAGTGTCTCTTCATATAGTATGTAATAGTGTCTCTTCATATAGTGTGTATTTGTGTCTCTTTATATAGTGTGTATTAGTGTCTCTTCATTTAGTGTGTATTAGTGTCTCTTCATTTAGTGTGTATTAGAGTAGTGTACGTATTAGTGTAGTGTATGTATTAGTGTAGTGTATGTATTGTTTATAGTATGCATTGACTCATGTATGAACTGACTCTTAGCGTGATTCCTTGTACTAGGAATAGTAAATAGTATCTCCTAACTATTCCTATTATAGTTACTAGTAATGTACGTGTATAACCGAAAGTATACCTTTGCTACCCAAAGGTATTGAATTGATTGATAGAGCTTTTATGTCTATATATGTATACATAATATATAACTAATATTTAGACGACATTCGGACAAAGAATTAAAGCGAGCTAGCAGTCCTAAGTCCTTTAAACATTACTTATATAACTATACATATACAGGCATGCATTTGACAATATAAAAGTTTAAAAGAAGTTTTGTAAAACCTTTGAAAAGTTTAATAAATAAGAATTGATGACTTCATGTTAGTTTATAAAACGATTTAAAAGCAGTTTGTTTGATACGAACAATTTAAAGTATAAGAAATCCTTTGTTTGAAACACAGCTTGAAGTACATGAAAACCTTTGTTTGAAACATAGTTATAACATAGTTTGAAAGGAAAGATATAGTATGTAAGACAGTTTGATAAAGAGTTTAACATGTAAAAACGTTTTGAGAAATCATTTTGAAGTAGTATGCTTAGTAACACAGCTAAAAGTGTAGTAAATCCATAGTTTGATAGTTATTAATCACATATGATTGATGTAATAACTATCATGATTCAACTTGTATCCCCCCCCCCCCCCCCATAAAAGCATTTAAAAACATTTAAAAGGTTAATTAAGGGGGTATGAACTCACCTGTAGTGAGTGGATTGTATGGAAGTGTCGGACAAAGTGCTTGGTGTCAAGTGAAGACTTGAACACACACAATCATCCTATGGACATATAAAGATGTATATATGTAACTAATTAGTGATTAAAACACTAATTAAGTAAGTATAAACACCCTAGAACATGGAAAAACACTTTGACTCAAGTGTTAGAAGAACTTAGGGTTGAATATAAGGGTTGTAAGGAATTGATATTGAGTATATGGCCCAAGGACCACTCTCCATGGAGTTTACTATCATGGGTTAATGACCTCAAAGAGTTCACGGCCGTAAACTCCTGGTCATAGATGCATAAGTAGGGGTTTGAAGGCTAGGGAAGCTTGAGGGAATTTTGCTTTACGTAAGGATGTGAAAGAACCACTCAATGGAGAGTGTTGAGGAGTTTACGGCCCATGGGAGTTTACTCCTTGCCGTAAACTCTCAAAATGGTCATATTTAGGGTCTTAAAGGTAGGGAGTTTCAAGGGTTTAAGTGTTCCAAGGTTAAACAAGAGTCTATATGAGTTTAAGGTCCAAGACTTGACCTTAATTGGAGTTTACAGCCTAAGGACCATTTCTCCATGAGTTTACGACACTCATGGTATTATGTACTAAATCAAAGTTTAAGGTCCCTAGTTCAATGGTGGAGGGTTCTAGTTCAAGTTCTAAGCATAAGGAAGGAAATTAGGGCAACATTGCACCCTTATATGGAGTTTACGGCCTTACGAGATCCTTGGCCGTAAACTCTCTTCCAACTCGTATTTCTTGATGTTTCTTGAGTCTAAACAAGTTCATTCTAGTATATAACAAGCTAGGACAAGAGTACTTACAATATAGGAGCTTCAAATGGCCGATTATGGCTAAGAACACTAGTGTGAGTTCTTGGTGTTCTTGGTGAAACTTGAAGATATATGAAAACATGATTTTCATGGATGAAATCATGAGAGAATGCTAGATTAAGTGGTGTATCAACAAGTCAAGGAAGAATACTTATTAGTTTTGAAGATCTAAGGTGAAGGTCGGGATGATAGTTGAGACAGAATGTGGGAAAATCGGCCAAAGAAGGAAAAAAATGAAAGAAATGGCCAACACTTGAATATATAGGGTGAGTTTACAGCCCATATGGAGTTTACGACCATAAACTCTAGTGTGGTGGCTGTAAACTCATGGTCCTGGTGATTTAGGCTTGATCATGGTACTATAGCTTCAGCAGATAAACTCCAACACTTATCCCTTAAGTGTACTAGACTCAGAATGCTCAAACAGACTCTAAATTGTGCTAAATGATAGCAGGAATGAGTCTGACACCAAGTTGAGTTGACTGACTAAGCTTTCAAAGCAATAGAAAATTTCGGGTTGTCACAACTCGTCTTGGCCGTGAACTCGTTGATTTTCGAGGAATTGAAGGTTTTTCGCACGATTTTTGGTTTTCGGACTCGTATGTAATTATAACTATAACCTTAGTTAGTTTTCTTAACCCAAGAAGTTGATGGAAAAATTAATAAAATTAAATTTTTATTAACGGAGGTGGGTTAAAAATAACGGAAGAAATTTTGGGTTGTCACATCATCCCTCCGATAGAGGGAATTTCGTCCCGAAATTTGAATATAGATTACATGTCATGGATTTTGAAAGAGATGCAGATACTTCTGTTTCATCTGATCTTTACGCTCACAAGTGAATTTGGGTCCCCTCTTGGCATTCCAGCGAACCTTCACTATCGGGATGCGACTTTATTTCATTCGTTTGATCTCTCTATCCATGATTTCGATCGGTTCTTCCACAAAGTTCAGATTCTCGTTGATTTCAATCTCATCAAGAGGGATCATAAGGGTTTCGTTGGATAAGCACTTCTTAAGATTCGAAACATGGAAGACAGGATGGATGTTGCTAAGTTCTTGAGGTAAACAAAGTTTGTTGGCTACGGGACCGATTCTAGCAAGGATCTCGAAGGGTCCTATGTATCCTGGATTCAGCTTTCCACGCTTTCGAAAGCATACCAAGCCTTTCTAGGGTGAGACCTTCAGCAGAACACGGTCTCCAACCCAGAACTCCAAAGGCTTTTGTCATTTATCGGCATAGCTCTTTTGTCTATCCCGTGAGGCCTTCAGTCGTTCTCGGATTTGTACGATCCTTTCGGTGGTTTCACGGATGATTTCTGGACTAGTGAGAGTGCTATCAAGGACTTGCACTTTGGCTAGCTATGTGTCGCCCACCTCAACCCAACACAGAGGGAATCTGCACTTGCGGCCATAGAGGGCTTCGAACCGTGTAGCCTTGATGCTGGTATGAAAACTGTTGTTGTAGGAAAACTCGACCAAGAGCAGATGGGTGTCCCACGACTTACCAAAATCGATGACACATGCTCGCAACATCTCTTCCAAGGTCTGGATGGTCCTCTCACTTTGCCCATCTATCTGAGGATGGTAAGCTGTACTCATATCCAGCTTAGTTCCAAGGCTTTTCTGTAGGGATTGCCAAAATCTTGAGGTAAATCTGCTATCTCGATCAGAGATAATGGACACAGGCACACCATGCAGTCGAACTATTTCTTGGATGTAGATCCGTGTGAGCCTTTCCATTTTGAAAGTTTCTTTGATTGGTAGGAATTGAGCGGATTTTGTCAATCAATCGACTATTACCCAGATGGTGTCATACCCACTCAGAGATTTGGGTAATTTGGTGATAAAATCCTTAGTAATTCTCTCCCACTTCCATCCAGGTATATACGGCTCGTGGAGTAGACCTTAGGGCTTTTGATATCTGACCTTCACCATGACACAAGTTAGGCACTTGCCCACGAAGGTAGCGATCTCTGCTTTCATGTTCGGCCACCCATACAACTTCTTGAAATCGAGGTACATCTTATCCGAACCTGGATGAATGGAGTATCTGGTCTTGTGAGCTTCGTTCATGACAACCTCTCTGTAACCACAAAACTTTGGGGTCCAGATCCGGTCCATGAAATGATAAACCCTGTCTCCCTTGATCTCTAGGTTAGTTTCCATTCCTATCAAGACTTCTTCTGACACTTTTTCTAGTTTTAAGGCTTCCAGCTGAGCCTATCTGATTTGCACGGATAAGTAGGAAAGGACAGTCATTGTCAGTGCCTTCACTCTACGACCTGAGCATTCCTTCCGACTAAGGGCATCCATCACGACATTGGCCTTGCCAGGATGGTAGCGTATTTCGCACTCGTAATCGCTGAGTAACTCTACCCATGGCCTCTGTCTCATGTTCAGCTCCTTCTGGTCAAAAAAATGTTGCAGGCTTTTATGGTCAGTAAAGATAGTGTACTTGGTTCCGTAGAGATAATGTCTCCATATCTTCAATGAGAAGACCACTGCTCCCAAATCCAGGTCGTGAGTTGTATAATTGACTTCGTATGCCTTCAGCTGTCTCGAGGCATATGCAATAACCTTTCCTCGCTGCATGAGCACACAGCCTAAGCCCTGATTGGATGCATCACAATAGACAACGAAGTCCTCTGTCCCTTCGGGCAGAGACATGATATGTGTGATGCATAGGGCCTGCTTCAATGTTTGAAATGCAGTGTCTTGTTTTTCACTCCAATAAAAAGGTACACTTTTCTGAGTCAGAGCGGTTAAGGGTTTGGCAATTCTGGAGAAATTCTGGATAAACCTGCGATAATAGCCAGCGAGATCCAAGAATTAAAGAATTTTTGTGGGTGTCTTCAGGGCTGACCAGTTCTCTATCGCTTTTATTTTGGAGGCCTCCACGTGTATGCCTTCCTCGCTTACCATGTGACCTAGGAAGGTTACCTTTCGAATCCAGAATTTGCACTTATAGAATTTCGCGTATAGCTTCTCCGCCCTTAGAGTTTCCAACACTAATATTAAGTGTTGTCCGTGATCTTCCTCACTTCTGGAATAGACAAGTATATCGTCGATGAACACGATTACGAACTTGTCCAGGAAGGAACGGCACACTCGATTCATCAGGTCCATGAATACCGCCAGTGCATTGGTTAGACCGAATTGCATTACTTCGAATTCATAGTGACCATATCGAGTCCGGAATGCTATTTTAGGAACATCACTCTCGTGCACTCGCAGATGATGGTATCCTGATCTTAGGTCTATTTTGGAGAAGTAGCTGGCTCCTTGAAGTTGTTCGAAGAGGTCGTCGATTCGAGGAAGAGGGTAACAGTTTTTGACGGTGAGCTTGTTTAGTTCGCGATAGTCAATGCACATCCTGAAAGATCCATCCTTCTTTTTCACAAATAAGACCGGGGCTCCCTAGGGTGAAGAACTCGATCTGATGAATCCTTTACTGAGTAGCTCGTTGACCTGGCTGGATAACTCTTGTATTTCTTTTGGTACTAGGCGGTAAGGGTATCTAGCTACGGGGGTAGCTCCGGGGATTAAGTCGATGCGAAAATTGACTTGGCGCTCTGGAGGAATTCCCGAAAGCTCTTCGGGAAAGACATCATGAAAATTGTAGACTTCGGGGATGCTCTCGAGGTCTTTAACTTCCCGTTTCTCGTTAACAACATGAGCTAGGAATGCATGACACTCCTTTCGCAGAAATTTCTAGGCTTTGATGCACGAAATAATACAGAGGTTCGAACTGAGTTTATCACCATAAATCATGAGGGCTTCGCCAGAGGGAAGATTGAGACAGATGGCTTTTTCGTAGCAAAGGATATCAGCACGATTGGGGATCAACTAATCCATGCCGATGATGACATCGAAACTCTTTATGGAAACAGGCATAAGGTTGATAGGAAATGAATGGTTGTTTAGGGTAAGGGTACATCCTACGATTATATCGTTAGTGCTCTCTTTCTCACCGTTAGCCATCTCGACAGTAAATGTTTCAGTTAAGGGTTGAGGTTTATGTTTGAGAAGGTGTTTGAATGCATGACTAACAGAACTTCTCTCCGCACCAGAATCGAAAATAATGCATGCATAAGAATTGTCGAGGAGGAACTTACCCATAACAACGGTAGGGTCAGCAACTGCTTCCTCTTGCCCCATAGATAGTACTCTCCCTGTGTTTCCATTCGTTGTTGCCTTGGAGCAGTTTCTCCTATAATGCCCGACTTCCGCACAGCCATAAGAAGTTTGACCAACACCTACTCCAGTTTCCTTCTTGGTTGGTGGGACTTGTGTTCTGCAGCCTTGAGCCGTGTGACCCTTCCTGCCACAGTTGTTGCAGAGCATTTCTTGGCATGGGCCGGGAATGTGATGATGATAGTTGCACTTGTTGCACCGAGGGAGGGTACCAATGTATCCATCGGTAGGTGCTTGAGTTGCAGGAGCAGCAGCAGGAGTAGTAGCATCGTGAGCTGCCATCATATGTTGTTTCTTGGAAGGCTCCTACAAAGACTGGCCCTTTCGCTGCTTACAGAACTTTCTCTTCTCACCACTCCCTTTTGCTGGTTCGGGAGCGGCTATCACTTTATCAAGATCAACTCCGTGATCTATGAGAGTCTGCGCCAGGCACTTGGCACTATCAAAAGTGATTGGTCTGGAAGCCAAGACATTTCCTTGAGTTGGGGGCGTCAATCCCCGTATGTATCTCTCAATCTTTTTGCTTTCCGGGGGACCATTCCCAGGCAAAGAAGTTCTAGGTCTTCAAACGTAGAAGTGTAGGTAGCAATGTCGGAACCCTTAATCTTCAAGTTCCATAGCTCGTCGTCCAGTTTCTGCATTTCACCCTTTGGGCAGTATTCAACAAGCATGAGATCCTTCAAGCTCTCCTAACCCATAGCATTTTCTACTGGCAGGGTTAGGGATTTGACCCGACCATTCCACCAGGTCAATGCTCTGTCGGTGAAAGTGCAAGCGAAGAATTTCACCTTGTTGGCTTCGGAACAAGAACAAATTTCAAAGATGGACATGATCTTCTCGAACGATCGAGTCAGGGAAATCACACCATCATTGTCATCGAAAGATGTGGGTTTTGCATTCATGAAGTGTTTATAGGAGCACTCGTTCTGGTGTCCCTAACTCCTTTCATGATTTTGTGGATGAATACCAATCCCCGATCCACCAGAGCTGCTAGGGTTGATCTGTGACAAAGTAGCAGTAACGATTGCCTGAAACATAGAGGGATCAAATTGAGGAGGTGGTGGCGGCGTTGGGTCTGTCAAGGAATTGTTGCTCTTATTGTTGGGTCTTTTCCTTGGAGGCATCTTGTTCTAAAAATAATCAGGAAGGAGAGGATGGTAAGTCCTCTAGAATTGAATTAAGAGAAATGAAGCAAGATATGTCTCAAATATGATAGCTAAAGTGTTCTACTAAGTGATAAACAAGAAAGGTTACTAACGCAAGTAAATTATCGCTACGAAAGAATGAGTAGCAACACTAGGAATGAATCTCTATAATGTATTCGGCTCTGACTAAAATACTCCTATAGTATTTTAAGTTGTTTCTTTTATTCTATCGACATCTTGTTGTATGGATACTATGGAAGGTTTAGGCCTGCTGCAATACCACAGTCACTCCCAAGCACATGTTGGTCATGTCTCGAATAAATACAGTTGATCAGACTATATTGACCCTAGACATGATTACATAACTGTCCAGGTTTAACAGCAACATTCAACCTCTAAATACTTTTGTTTTGTTCTACACGTGATACTGTTTCTGGTACGTAGGTATACTTGTATACTCTTTGTAAAAATACTTATATTTTAAAAGTATACTTTTAGTTCAGAGCACTTCATGAGTTAGGCGACGACTCGACGAGTTCTCCTTCTAAACTGATATTCAAGTCCTTCATCCTACTCGCCGAGTTGTATGAACAACTCGTCGAGTTCATCTTAATCCGAAGAACACTTGTTGCTGCGACTCGCCGAGTTGTATGAACAACTCGTCGAGTCTGTTCTTGATCTAAGGAGATTGCCTTGAACTCGCCGAGTCAGGGCATTGAATCGTTGAGTTCCTCCATAGATGAGTTCAGCTTCCGACTCATTGAGTCACACCTCGTGACTCACTGTTCACTCGACCCTACGAAAAGGGGACAAACTCGGAGACTCGCGAACAGAATCGCTGAGTCATATGCACGACTCACCGAGTCGTTGCCATGCACCCACTAAATACACAAATTTGCTCGATTCCAGTCCATGTCATTCACAGATCTGGACTCCTAGAACACGAATCACACGTAAAGTTTCCAACTTTACGTGTAGATATTCACCAATACGGATTTTAGGGCTCAAAATGTCTCAAAGGGGGTAGATCTAGGGTGAACAAGCAACATGGGTCCATAAAGGTAACAGATCTGAGCTCCTGGAGCTCAATCTTGCCTAGATCTAGAGGCCAATCAACTTATTACGACTTATATTGCACATACAAGCTTGGGGATTGGCTCAAGAATGACTTAAATGAAGTAATAAGCATAGAAACATGGGGAGAATGGGTTATACCTCAAAGGAATTGCTGAGAGAGCACAAGGATGCTTGGATTCCTTCCCTTCCTCTTGATCTACTTCCCTTTTGCCTCAAAACCTTCAAGATCACACAACAATAGCTTCAAACTCTAAATGAACAACTTAGAACGAGGGTTGGAAGCTCTGGGGGTGAATGGGGGCTGGCTTGGGGCGGATATGTTGTTTAAATAGGGTGCAAACCCCTGAAACTTAGGGTTTCATCCCACAGCTGTGACTCGCCGAGTCCAGGATATGGACTCGCCGAGTCGACAACTTAAACGTGTCCCGGGTCCCACATCTACTCGGTGAGTCAGACCTGTGACTCGCCGAGTCCAAGGCTAAAAGAAGAGAAATACTCAAATAGGATTTACGTACCAGGAACCAGGTGCTACAATATGTGATCTGCTAGACCGGTTGATTAGTGGTGAATTACTATATGAATATATGTTTATGTGCACATGGTTGATTGACTAGGGTTGGGTTGAGGTGGGTCCTGCTTTGTGCTGTAGGCCAACATACCCAGGGCGGACCGGATATGTAGAAGCCTAGCGAGTGGTCCGGATAGGCTATAGGCCCCACGAGGGCGGACAGACGTGCCGAGGCTCGGAGAGTGGACCAGGCCGGTTGAAGGACGGTACGGGGGGACCAACCACACTGCACACTCGATGTATGTTGGTAGACTCGGAGGGTGGAGCAAGTGGACTGAAGGCCTGGTGCGGCGGACCAGTCACACAGTAGACCCGATGTGTATGGCTGTTCTGTTTATGATATGATATGTTATGTGTATGGTTTATGTTCTTGGTATTTTGGGGAAAACTCACTAAGCTTTCGGGCTTATAGCTTTCAGTGTATTGTTTCAGGTACTTCAAGAGATCGTGGCAAGGCGAAGGTGTGATCGTACCGCTCCTCATGTTTTATGTATTTATGATGTGGTTCTGGGAGATAGTCTGATAATAGATGAATTGAAAACCTTTTTGTAATGAATTAATAAATAAGGGTTGTTTTTGAAAAGTTTAAATTGGTTGAAATTTTTTGGATGTTACATGTGGGATTGTTGGTCCCGAATAGATCTATTCACAAATTTCACGCTCTCCCTCCAGGAGACTCTTGTTATACTAAAGGTGAGGATTTACTGGTACCCCAAAGGGTACCATGAAGATAGGTCTCACAATCCAGTAGTAACTAGTTTACGTGTAGTTTGGTTGTTCTCAAATTTGAAATCGTTTGTATACGGTGTAGTGTATAAATAATTATACACAAAATAATTATTTAGCAAAATACTCTTGTTACAAGTATATGGTAATGGATAAACTAAATCTGTTATAGTTTATGTGTTCGACCTTCTACGTATTTTGAAGCTGTAAAAATGATAATGAAGTTCTCAAACTATGCCTATTATAGTTTGACTGGTATGTTATGTTTTAGTACTGTTCTGAAAAATTAAGCATTTTCGTTTAGAAAATGTCCCTTATGTTGCGCATATTACAAAAGGGATAAAGTATCTAAATTTTTGATGTAAAACCGTTGCAATTGCATTAGTTTTTAAGTTGTGAAAATCTTTATGTTTGGCTTGTATTCCCCCTGAAAACATTTTAAAAACTATAAAAGCGTAGGGATCTGAACTCATAGTTGATTGGATGCAAAGGATTGAACTGGATGATCCTTTAGTTGATGTACGTTGCACTTAACGAAATCCTAATATAAAATAAATACATAGATGTATCTAAATCGATGATTACATTAGATAAAGTGTTAGATAAACACTTGGTTTCGGTTAAGGAATGTTACGGGGACTAGGTTGAATCGAGGAAACGGGCTTTTCCCCACGAAAGAGCTGTTTACGGCCGTGAACTGGGTTTGCGACCGTGAGCAAGGTTTGCGGCCGTGAATGGAGTTTACGAAAGAGAACTGGGATTATGGACGTGAACAGGGTTTACGGCTGTGAACTGAGTTTGCAGCTTTTGAAGATCTGAAGGATTACAACCGTAAACTCAAGAACAAGAGTGTTGGTTTTCGACGAAAAAGTGTTCCATATGTTCCCAAACGGCTCCAAATGACGATTTCCTGCGTTTTTCGGGTGAAAGAAGGTCTTTTTGGTGTTTATGGTCAAGAGGTTTAGAGAGAGAAAGCGGGTGTTTCCGGCCAAGAAGGTTCAAATGAGAGTGGGGGTCCTGTATTTATAGACCAGGGGTATGGTCGGTGGTGGGGTCCACCCGACACTGACCGTAAACAAGGTTTACGACCTTACACGAGTTTACAGCCGTAAACTCGTCTTAGCCGTGAACTCGTTAATTTTCGAGGAATTGATGGTTTTTCGTGTGATTTTTGGTTTTCCGACTCGTATGTAATTATAACTATAACCTTAGTTAATTTAATCAACCCAAGAAGTTGACAGAAAATTTAATAAAATTAATTTTTTATTAACGGAGGTAGGTTAAAATAACGTAAGAAATTTCGGGTTGTCACAGACACCTCGTCAACCAGAAGGGTATACTTGTAGATCTTGCCAAGATAGAGGTCGTGATGTAGTGGGAGGTACCGATGTCTCCATCTGAGATTCACAACTTCGTAGGTCTGGTGGGGTATTACAGAAGATTCATTCAGGATTTTTCCAAGATAGCAGTACCGCTCACTCGATTGACTAAGAAGTTAGTGGCGTGTCACTAGGGTCCTGACCAGCAGTCAGCATTTGAGACGCTCAGGCAGTGACTGTGCGAGGCACCGATTCTTACCCTGACAGAGGGAGTGGATGAATTTGTAGTCTTCTGTGACACTTCGATCACAAGTATGGGAGCAGTGTTCATGCAGCAAAGGCATGTGATAGCTTATGCCTCTAGACAGTTGAAGCCTCACGAGGCTAACTATCCGAAACATGATTTAGAGTTGGAGGCAGTGGTGTTCGCCCTCAAGATTTGGCGACATTACCTCTTTGGGGTCCGTTGTACCATTTACACGGATCTGCTGAATCTGAATATGAGGCAACGTAGATGGTTAGACATGGTAAAGGATTACGACTGTGAGATCCTTTACCATTCGGGCAAGGCCAACGTTGTGGCCGATGCTCAGAGACGCAAGGCGGTGGTGGCCTTGATCAGAGATATATGTCTGTGGATGACAATGATTATTCCATTGCTGGAGCAGATCAAAGAGGCACATGTTGAGGGCCTGAAGGAGGAGAGGCTGAAGTGTGAGAGGATCATGGGCCGAGTAGCTTCCTTCAATTATGACATTCGAGGATTGTTGACCATGCATGGGAGGCTCTGGGTACCGTACTGGGGCGGGGTACGGCAGGTGTTGATGGATGGGGCCCACAAGTCTCGGTTCTCCATCCACATGGGGGTGACGAAGATGTATAGAGATCTTCGACCCGATTACTGGTGGCCCTGCATGAAGCGGGATGTAGTATGGTATGCAGAGAGATGCCTGACCTGCAGGAAGGTCAAGGCAAAGCACCAGAGACCCCACGACAAGATGCAGCAGTTGGATATTCCCATGTGCAAATGGGAGGACATCACCATGGATTTCATTACTAAGTTTCCCAGGACCGCATGTGGAGTTCATTCGATTTGTGTCATCGTGGATCGGTTGACCACGAGGGCACATTTTATACCGATCCAGAAGAGCATCTCAGCTAAAACGTTAGCCGATATTTATGTGCGAGAGGTAGTGGCACATCATGGAGTGCCTGTTTCGGTGGTGTCAGACAGAGAAGTCCGGTTCACTTCCAGGTTTTGGAAGTGGTTTCATGACGACATGGTTACTCGTCTTCATTCAGCACCGCTTTCCACCCTCAGATGGACGGGCAGAGCGAAAGGACGATTCTGACTCTCGAAGACATGCTACGGGAATGTTTCCTATATTTTGGTGGTAGTTGGGATATGTATCTTCCATTAGCGGAATTTTCATATAACAACAGTTACCATGCCAATATTGACCGTCCTCCCTTTGAGATGCTTTATGGGAGGAAGTGTAGAACCCCAGTCTATTGGGGTGAGGTCGGTCATAGAGTCATGGGGAGTACGGAGGTAGTACTCAAGACCACAGAGTTGATACAACAGGTCTGTAGCAGGCTTCAGACTGCGCAGAGTCGGCAGAAGAGTTACGCCGTTAAGCGGTGCTCAGACTTGGAGTCCTAGGTGGGAGATATGGTCCTTCTGAAGGTGTCACCCTGGAAGGGTGTCATCCGATTTCGGAATCGGGGCAAGCTGGGCCCCAGATTCATTGGTCCCTTTAGGGTTTTGGCCCCGGTGGGTCGGGTTGCGTATCGGTTAGATCTTCCGGTCTATAGCCCAGCTAGAACCACAACACTTTCCACGTTTCTCAACTGCGGAAGTGCTTAGTGGATGAGTCAGCAGTTGCACCATTTGAGGATATTTAGGTTGATGGCAGCCTAAATTACATCGACAGACCTGTTGCAATCTTGGATCGGAAGAAAAAGACCTTGAGGAACAAGGTGGTCTAGCTAGTAAAGGTGCAGTGGCATCACCGCAAGGGCTCGAAATGGACATGGGAGCCCGAGGAGGAGGTGAGAGAGCACTACCCAGAGTTGTTTGTAGAGATAGCAGACTTCGAGGATGAAGTCTATGATAAGTGGGGGAGAATTGTAACGCCCGGTTTATGGTACGTATTTGATCTACTTTTATATCATTTGTATTATTAACTCGACGAGTGTAAGCCCTAACTTGTCGAGTAAATGTGAGGTTGGGACGCGGGTTTAAGTAATCTACCCACCGATCCTGCGCTTGGACTCGACGAGTAGGCCAGTCAGGATGAAACCCTAATTAAAGGGTTTGCACCCTATTTAAATAACATTATGAGCTTCAAGGTCCAGCCTCCATCACCTCCAGAGCATAACTTTCAAAACCCTAGTTCCCTTTTGGCAAACTTGAGCTTTCTTAGTGGCTTGGAGGGTTTTTGGTGCATTGTGTATCTAGTAGAAGTGTTGGAAGGAAGAAGGATCAAGGGAGAATGACTAGATCCAGGAGCAACATCAGTTTCTCTTCACTTTCAGGTAATCAAGCTCAAAAAATGACTTGTGACTTTATAGATTTTCTCCTTTGCCCCTTTATGGAGTTTTGGGGTCAATAAGCTTGATCCTTAAGACTTGGACGTCCCAAGTCGATTCACCTTCAGATCTAGACTCTAGAACCAAGTTCATGGCATAAAGATGCAAGCTTTATGGCCATATTAGCCCATGCACCCCCCCCCCCCCCTTTAGACCTCATTTTGGGTCCTTAAAGCTTATACTTTCATGCATGCACGTAAAGTTCATAACTTTACGTGATAGATCGATCTTAGAAGCCCATATCTACCGTTTGGATGAGTGTTGTGCACCATAAATCGAGTTATAGACTTGGAAAATAGGCGAGTCGACGAGTTGTTCTTGGAACTCCGTGAGTCCGGGGGTTCAGTCCCCAATCTGTTGTGGTTCAAAGAAGCCCAGCTGAGTGATAGCATGGATTTAGAGAAGTTGAGAGGAGTGATTCGACGTATTAAGATACAGCCATGATCTGGAAGCCATGGGACTCGACGAGTGTAAGAACAAACTCGACGAGTCCAACGCAAACTCCTTATCCACAAGAACAGACTCGAAGAGTTGTTCATACAACTCAGCGAGTCATAGACTGTACGTGTTCATATGACGAAGGTGGACTCGATGAGTTGTTCATACAACTCGACAAGTCGGATGAAGATTGATTAGATGATATTAAAGAAGGAGAACTCGTTGAGTCATTGCTAAACTCGGCGAGTAGAGTCGGGTAGGGAGCAGAAGATAGGGTAGGGACTCGGCGAGATGGCGGCCCAACTCGGCGACTCAGGTCAACTGGAAGTTGACTTTGACCAGGATATTGACTTTGACCCAGGGTAAAATAGTCATTTTACCCTAAGATTTGTTATCAGTGTTTGATTAATTTTCTTTATAGGAATTGTAGCCCGGGAGTTACCAGAATAGCAGTCAGACTGTTCCTGATCAGTAATTCACCAGTCGGCCTTACAAGGTGAGTTTTCTTTCCAGTAAGAACTGGTCTACGGCCACAATGCCGACCCATTTAGATTATAGTAGTTCAATATGCTTGATGTATTAGTGATTCAAGCATGCCTATGTGTTATGAGTTCTAGACTGTGGTCTGATGCAGTATGCAGTATATGTGTTTATGTTGTACGTTATGATTATGTTATACCATGTTCAGTCAGTTCCGGACTTTGGTCCAATGCAGTGGGCAAGGCCCTAGTTATTTTCGAACTTCGGTTTGATGCAGTGGGCAAGGCCCTAGTTAGTTCCGGACTTCGGTCCGATGCAGTGGGCGAGGCCTTAGTTAGTTCCGAACTTCGGTCTGATGTAGTGGAAGAGGCCTTAGTTAGTTCCGGACTTCGGTCCGCTGCAGTGGGCAAGGCCCTAGTCAGTTCTGGACTCGGTTTGATGCAGTGGGCAAGGCCTAGTATGTGCTTTATATGATATTGTATGGTTTGTGGTAGTTTGGGGGAGCTCACTAAGCTTCCTGCTTACAGTTTTCTGTTTTGGTTTCAAGTACTTCAGCTAGCAAGGGGAAGGGCTGGGGATGATGGCATGGCACACACCACAATTTTAGCCTGGGAGTTAGACTTTGATATTTTGACATGATCATGACATCAGATTTGATTTGATACATTTATTATGACATTTTGAGATACACGACTTATGTTTTTGTTATATGATATTTTGATATTATAGTTTTAGTTATGTTTTCAAATGAAAATTTTCGCTTGTATTTTTGGGATGTTTCACTCTAAGCCTCCATGAGCATAAAGTTGCAAACTTTATCTAGTCTTAGCCCTCCTCCATGCCCTAAATCTCTTGTTAAGCTTAGTCTTGGTATTTTAATCCATTTGATACCTTGCATGCATGTAAAGTTAGCAAATTTACATGGTATCTTACTCCAAAGAGGATAGAACTGTAGTTTGGGGTCCTAGAGTCAATTGGAAAGGGCTAAACACTTTAAGAGAAGAAAAACTCAACGAGCTAGTTAGCTAACTTGATGAGTTGGTGTGGGTTTTCCCTTGCTTTCTAGATATTGAAGGACTCGATGAGTTGCTCTGCCAACTCAACGAGTTGGATCGAGTTTCTCGTCTTCTGGATTATAACCGAACTCGGCGAGTTGATGAAATAACTCGGCGAGTTTGTTTAGGGTTTCTCTCAGTTTTCTGAACACTGAAGGAACTCGACGAGTTGCTAGATACACTCGACGAGATGGGTCAACATGGATTATTGACCTTGACCGTTGACTTTGACCATGGTTGACCAAGTTGAATTCTGAGGGTATATTGGTAATTTGGGTTTTTAATGGAATTAGTTATATGGTGGTTACATGCAGTTGAATTTGGAGCTTTGTGTTGGGATTCGACCTTATATGTTTATCACTACTTGTGAGGTGAGTTTTCCTCACTACACTAACAGACTTGATGGCACCAATGCCAGCCCTTTTTGGATTGTATCCTAGTTATGGGATGATGCTATGTTTAGTGATCTATTAGACAGTATCCTAGTATATAGGATGATGTTATGTTTAGTGATATGTTAGATTGGTATCCTAGTATATAGGATGATGCTATGATTAGTGATCTGTATATATGTATGACAATTTTGTGCAAGCTAGCTAGCATATGTGTGATTGCGGGTGGATTGAGGCGGTCTTGCTTCGTGCTCTAAACAACAAACCCTGGGCGGTCCGGATAGACTGCAATCCCATCGGGGCGTACTAGCGAGGCCGAAGGCCCGGAGAACGGTCCAGACAGGCTAAAGGCCCGGGAGGGTAGACCAGACATGCTGAAGGTTCTGAGAGTAGGCCAGATAAACTGAAGGCCCGATGAGGGTGGTCCAGTCATACTGGAGACTCTATTTGCATGTTGTTTGTTATGATAATATTATGTTTCTATGGCGTTGGTATTTTGGGGGAACTCACTAAACTTTGGGCTTACAGTTTTGGATTTTGTTTCAGGTACTTCGGATGATTGTGGGAAGGCGAAGGCTTGATCGTGCACCTCCTCACATTATTTGATTTTGATTTATGGGATTCTCTGATATGAAACGATTTTGAAAACATTCTGTAATAACTAATGGCTTGTGGATGTTTGAAAAAGTTTAAAATTCTTATGAATTTTATGGATGTTACAAATTGGTATCAGAGCCTTGGATTGAGTGAATTGGAGGAAAATTCATGTGAATCCAGTCTCAAACTAAGGAAACGGTTTTCAATATGATTTTCAAAAGGTTTTCAAAATAATAAAGGAGGATGAAAAATGTACGATCAGTCGGAGCCAGTAAGTAGACCCCAAAATACCGTATTGTTATTTGAAATTGTGATATATTAGAACAACATGCAAGTGATAGGCTAGCGATCTACAAGAATTGCATGATAGAGCTGCCTGGTTATATGATGCTTGATAACCTAGGGTTTTCCTTATGTGAAATTGACATCATTACTATAATGTCTTAGTGTATACATCATGGTTGTATATATCTATGATCTTATAGCCTGAGAATGTTTGGTTTGGTCTTATTTGCTTTTCTTGTTTGACTAGGGTACAATGTTATGTATGACTAGTATACACGATTGTTGCAGGGTTGGTGGAAGTTTCATGGATGAGTTGTGCAGGGTCAGTTGTCCAGTTGTGAGATGTTTAGCCTTCCTTTTGGAATGAGGATTGAGCGCTCGCCTATCTTTATATATATTGTTATGGTGTTGTGACGATCCCTGAGAAAAATATGGGTAGGTGTGGAAGGTAGTTTGGGCCAGTACTACTGAAAGCACATAACCCACGCATAGCAAGGAAGTCACAACCACTAGGGTTTTGGTTAGGAGTTCGTTCCTTTCTGTTTATACGGATTATATGATATCTTCCTGATATATTTTCAGCATGGTGGTTATGGGGCGATTTGTGACCGAATCTGGGTTAGGATCAAGAGCTGGCAATCAGGGTGGACCAGCAGTGCCCGAGACCATTGGTCAGATGAGGCCATATGAGTTAGATGCCAGGATTCGTGAGATCCTGGACGATGAGGTTGCTGCACTTTTCTCGACCGAGTTGCCAGACATGTTTGGGTCTATTAAGATAGCTATGATTAGGTATTTTGATGAGCGTTATGCAGCCATTGCGGAGATGGCTACCGCTGGAGCTTCCGCAGCCGTAGCAGCTGCAGGTGGAGGGGTCAGTCAGGCTTTTTAGTACTGGGACTTCGATAACACGAAGTCCCCAAGTTTTGATGGGATTAAGGACCCGATCATATCCGTGAGGTGGATATCTGATGTTGAGGTATGCTTTTTCACATGCTCATATCCTACTGACCAAAAGGTGAGATGTGCTCTGAACCTGTTGAGGTCCGGAGCAAAGGACTGGTGGAGATTTATAACAGGTTCGTATACTGATGAGAAGAGAGCTGCAGTTACTTGGGATCAGTTTAGGGAGATTTTCTGCTCCCGCTACATTCTGTGGGTCTAGCGTGAGCGGGTGGCACATAAGTTTTTGGAATCGAGACTGGGATTGGACTTGGTGTAGAGATTACCCACATGTTTACTGAGAGGGTGATGTTTTGCCCGTAGTTTGCTTTCGAGCAGGCTCGGATGACACGTTATCGGAGCATGCTCAAGTCCGACATCAGACAATTTGTTGCTACCCAGCGTTGTGATACATTACTAGAGTTACAAGAGGCCGCTAGGCGGCATGAGATTGAGATTGCGTTGCAGTTGAGAGAGCAGAGACATGCCTCGCCATAGTTACAATCTGCGCCAAATAGGTCCAAGACCACTGATTCTATGTCTATGAGCCAGCGTGGCCGCACTTATGGAAAGTGTGGGAAGGGTCATTCTGGAGCTTGTCGATTCAGTAGTCTGTGTTGCAACTGTGGCAAGGAGGGGAACTTTGCGAGGGATTCCCGCCAGTTAGCCCCTTTTTAGGATATGATGATTTGTTATCACTGCAATTAGGTTGGTCACGTGAAGACCAACTGTCCAGTACTTGCTGCCAGGCCTATGCATGCTCTAGCGCCAGCTACACTGAGGATTACTGATGGGAATCAGGGTAGATCAGAGCCCCCGAGGGCTCAGCGACGCGCCTTTCATCTCACAACCGAGGTGGCTAGGGTAGCACCAGATGTGGTGGTTGGTATATTTCTATCCTTTTTATCTTATTGATTATGTTTACTGTATACTCATATGTTTGTATGTCTTTTAGGTACGTTTTTAGTGAAATCTTTTCCTGATCTGATATTGTATGACTCTGGAGCGAGTTGGTCTTTTGTCTCGTAATCTTTTAGTAGGGAGTTTGGTTTTCCCTTAGGAGAGCTAGAGTGTACGTTGCGAATCTCCATCGCCAACGAGCATGGGATTTCTGCTTCATTAGGTTACCGGGGTTGTATTCTAGATATCCTCGGGGTATCCTTCCCGATTTACTTGATTTTGATTCCCATGGGGAATGCTTATGTGATAGTATATATGGACTAGCTGCGTTGCTTCAGTGCCATGATCGACTGCGAGGGCCAGCGTGTTCTAGTTCGAACCCCAAGTTGGGGAGAACTGGTTATCTATGGCAAGAGCACTAGGTTGGGTTCAGGGTTTTGCTCAGCCACCAGGGCTTGGTAGTATATTTAGAATGGGTGTGCGGGTTATTTAGCGTATTTGGTGGATACGCGAGTTAGGGATCAGGTCTCAGTTTCAGAGGTTCCAGTTGTTAGAGATTTTACTGACTTGTTTCTGGAGGAGTTACCCAGAGTGCCTCCTGAGAGGCAGGTCGAGTTCAAGATCGACCTTTTGCCAGGGGCGACCCCTATTGCTATTGCCAAGACGTCATACCGATTAACAACACCAGAGATGAAAGAGTTGTCATCTTAGTTGCAGGAGCTGCTAGGCAAGCAATTTGTTCGTCCGAGCAGTTCTTCGAAGGGAGCACCGATTCTCTTCATTAGGAAGAAGGATCGTTCACACTAGATGTGCATTGACTACCGGGAGCCGAACAAGTTGACGGTGAAGAACCGTTACCCCCTCCCACGGATAGTTGATCTCTTCAATCAGTTACATGGAGCATCTTGGTTTTCCAAAATAGACTTGAGGTCTGGCTACCAAAAGATCATGGTGAGGGATGAGGATGTAGAGAAGACCGCGTTTTGGATTCGTTACCAGCATTACATGGATGTTCATCCAATTCTCTCAAACCAAGGCTCTAATACCAATTTTTAATACTCCAAAAATAAAAGAAATTTTAAAATCAACCATAAACGATCATTGTTTAAAAAAATATTCATTGTTTCCAAAGTAACATGATATCAGAGTGTCCCAAATAAATCAATCACATGAAAATAAGAATATGTGCACGATCAGGCCTTTGTATTCCTACAATCCTCATAAGTACCTGAAACGATAAACCAAAATTGTAAGCCAAAGGTCAATGAGTTCCCCCAGTGTACCAAAAAACACATATAACAGCATATACTGGGTGTACATCTAAAAGACTGGATTACCTTTAAGCCTACAGTATGAGTCTGGCTTGCCTATTGTGCCCATAACTTATATCTGGATTGCTCCCGAGCGCACATCAAAAGTATAGCTTGCCCTCGGGGACCACAACTTATGCTTGGATTGTTTCTAGCTTTGTTGGCTACCACACAAAGTAGTACAACCTCAACCCAACCATACTATGTTGAAATATGCATAACAATCAACATGTTACTAATCATATAATCAGTCAGAAAATGAGACATGTCAATAGCAATATCTTATATCTCTGAATACATATCTAATAAATCACTACTGCATAACAACACCCGATATACCATAATGCAAATCGAGTGAGATGACATTGGTTCCTTCGATCCACTAATATATTTAAGGAAACTCACCTCTTAATCTCACTACAAGCTGAATAAATCCCTGCTCCATAAACCGGCTCTACTCGACACCTATTATCCAAAATATTTCCCAACTAAATTAATTACAATCTCCCAAAATACCCTTGGTCAAAATCAGTCAAAATTTGCAAAATCAACCGAGTCAACCTAGCCGAGTCAACTTAGCCCTCATAAGCGAGTCGTACTTCGGATGTACGTAGGGCTTACTCATTTTATGAGGAGTCAGGGCTCAAACTACGTACACATAGCATACCAATTGGCATGCCCGGTGTACACAACTGGTTCTTCACTTAATGGGCTAAGAGCCTAATACATAAGCTATTACGGCCATATTGTAGACCCAAATCCAAAACGTTGTCCTTGACCATAAAGTTTCCAACTTTATGGTCTTGCATGGAAATTATGTGCTTATCACAAAAAAACCCAACTTCTCAGGCCATTAAGTCAATAATACACATGCATGGGGAAGAACCAATAGTTAAGTTCTCATTTTTATAACTCTAGAAATAGTAAAATGTCCAAAAGGACAACTCATACCTTCTATAACAAGCCATACACAAGAAATTCATAGTTGGGGAAAAAAGTTCAGAATATCATCATAGTAAGAAGATCTATCAAGTTAAACACCAAGGTATGAACTTTATACCTTCTGTAGATTCAGGATAATGCTAAACTTGTAGATCCAGGCTTGCTTCTAGCTTCAAAGCTTCACCACCACCTTCATCTTCCTTTGAATGCACAAAAACACACTCTTAAGCTTCAAGATACAACAATGGGGCAAGGGTTTGCAAGGGGGACGTTTCTAGAGATGGAGGCTGATGATGGGATGAGGAAATGGGAATTAGGGTTCAATAAATAGCGTCCAAACCTAAGGATTATGGTTTTATGATCTTGCACACATTCTCTGTGTACGCCCAATGTACTAAGCCCATGCATGTATAGCCAACATATGCAACGTAAGCCCATCGTACAACCCATCGGCCCAAAATTACAAATATGCCACTATGGGTCATTTGCAAACTTTCTCATACACAAGGGCTAAATACTACTAAATTTCATACTTAGGGTTAAATTCAGAAATACCTAATTCCCTAGATATTACAAGTTCATTGCTATTTCTTTCATTTAACTATTTCTAATATCATATATATTTTATCTTTTTATTTATCTTTGTCATATAAAGAAAACTGGTAGTTTTGAAACATTTTATTTTTTAGTTACAACAAAAATCGACCTTCTTTTTGGAGAATTGGATGAATATTCTCAATGGTTTAACTTTCCAGTTTTTTTTTTCACCATAATCTTGTTGTTCTTGTTATCTCTAGTTTATTTTACCTTTTCAAGTAGTTTCATTGATGCATCTTGATGCATATGTGTTGCAAGGTTTAATGAAATCGTCACAAGGCCTTTAATGGACGGTGCTTTGTAGACATTTAATAAATATTGAATGTTAGAGAATTAGATGTTGATTTACGTGTTATCTCCCTTATATATATAAGTAAGGCTAAATTACATCTTCTTAATGTCATTTTATTAACCTTTTTATGCTACTTGGATTATTGACTAACATTGTTATGTTGATACACCTAGATAGTGTATCAAGGCTGTGTTCTTCGAGTAAACACGTACTCCACACAGAAATATAGTGAAAAAATATGAAGAATTTGCCAAAATCAAGTCTGTGTGACTTATGATTCTAACTACCCTAAATAATCACCAAAACATAATCCAAACAAGAATTGAAAACAGGTACTTACCCACTTATTCAATCTAACTTCTATTCTACCATATATGATCAAAACAAAATAAATTAAATGTGGATTCTTCCAAGTCACGTGTCATTATCATTCCATGTGATAATCTTTCTGCTAAACTGGTTTGACCACCAACTGGTTCGACCTTCTCAGTTCAATGTCTCCACCCATATCATTCCCTTCTCCTTCAGAAAACAACTTGTCCTCAGGGTGGCACGTAGGATAAGCCCCTTGAAATTCTTCCAAATACTTCCAAGTCGCTTCAGTTGGTGACCGACCTGTCTATTGTACCAACACTTGATGAATAGGTTCACCATTGCGCAACACATTGTGAGAATCACAAATGTTTGCAGATGGTAAGCCGTACTATAGTTGAGAGTGGTACCACTTAAATGAAACAAATGTTCAAGAGCTTGGTGACAAAAAATAGCATCCTGATCTGACATCACCGTGTGCGGATATCCATGGTGTTTAACCATAATTTCCATGAAAAGTTTAGCAACTTGTGTAGCATTATAACTAGTGGGCAAGGTACCAAAGTGTGCATACTTCTTCAATCTATCAACTACCACCAAGTTAACAGTGGCGCTATTTGATAGTGATAACCTAGTAATGAAATCCATGATCATGTCCTCCTACACGACACCCGATGTTAGTAGTGGTTGTAAATAGCCGCCCGTGGCTTTTTGTTGAATATTTAGTTTGTTGACAGAAAATACAAAATTTAACAAACTCATCCACTGACTTGCGCATTCCTTTCCAAAAGAAGAAGGCTGACAACCTTACCATCATTTTCTTAGTGCCTCTGTGACCCGCACTTGGTGTTTCATGAAACTCATGCAACAATTTGTCTTTAAGTTTGGAGTCGCTTCCCTAGAACTAATGGCCTGAATACAGAAGAATACCGTTATGACCTGAAAAACCAGGCAATATGTTGCCATGATCCAGCTGCTAGTGAAGGTGATGCAATTCTTCAAGTTTGAAAGTTTCCGTCTTGAGTTCGTCAAGTTTGGTAAAAACCAATGCACCCCGAGTTCATCAAACATTTCATCAGCGGTAGGGATAGGGAACTTGTCCTTGACGTTAATCGCATTAAGAGCCCGATAGTCTACACAAATTCTATAAGTGCCATCTTTTTTTTACCAACAAAACAGGAGACCAGAATGGGCTTTGACTAAAGCGGATAATACCTTGATCAAGCATCTCTCAATTTCCCTTTTTTGATGA
This sequence comes from Lactuca sativa, assembly GCF_002870075.4. Lineage (NCBI taxonomy): Eukaryota > Viridiplantae > Streptophyta > Magnoliopsida > Asterales > Asteraceae > Lactuca > Lactuca sativa. Next base: position 136,382,295 of record NC_056628.2, on the reverse strand, counting down.
CGCGGGTTACGGTACAGTCGCACATTAACTGGCTTGGTGCTTGGCAATAAATGAATCCGGTGATCGATTATGCGAAGAGATGGGAGGGATGTTGGTACATAGAACAAGTCATTGAAGGTCTTGAGGAGGTCGCTGATTTCAGTGGGGAGTTGTTGTGGCGGTGTCTTGACCGGGTCATCGTTGGTCGGTAGATGTGGAACCCCATAAGTTCATAAACTCCATAAATGTCATTGGTGTCTAACAAGACTTACATTTGTTGTAAGCTAATGCGTTTCATACAGAGTGACTCCTCTAACATGATCATGACATGTTTACACTCGTGAATGAATTCCATAGTTTGCAAAGCATAATCATGTGCCACTTTATCCAACTGTTGTAGCCATTGAATCCTTAGTATGACATCAACACCCTTTATAGGTAGAATGTATATGCCTACCACCAACGACACTCCTTGCATGACAAGGATGACCCGTGAGCATTCATTGTTACACAAAAGTGTCTCACCACTGCCGATGTAGACCCTGAAATCCATGGTTGTTTTGACCGTAATGTTCATCTTTTCGACCGTGGTGGGCTGAACAAAATTATGTCTACTCCCGTTGTCGATTAGGACGTACACCGTATATCCCCAACTGTACCCTAGAGCTGCAGCGACCTTGGGCTCCTAGGATCAGCGGGTGAATTAAGTATGGAGATGTCGGCCGTTTCCCCCACGTCGTCAGTCTCCAATTCCAAGCGGTACCCTGATTCTTCAGTAGCTTTGAGTTCTTTGGTTAAGGCATCAAGTTGCGTGTGAATCGAATCGGCTTGCTCCTTGAGAAAGGATCGAATTGCCTGTTCATCCATGCTCTCAATGAAACCACCAATTGGTGCACCTAGATAGTGTACCAAGGTTGTTTTCTTTGTGTGAACACGTACGCTCTACACAGAAAGATAAAGAAAAGAGAATAAGAATTTGACAAATCAAGTCTACGTGACTTGTGATTCTAATTAGCTTAAATAATCACAAAAATATAATCCAAGCAAAAATTCAAAACAAGTACTTATCCACTAAACAAACTAAACTAAATGTGGATTCTTCCAAGTCACGTGTCATTATCACTCCATGTGATAATCCTTCCTCCAAACTGGTTTGACCACCAATCGGTTCGATCTTCTCAGTTCCATGTCTCCAGCCGTATCATATGTTCGTAATATTAGTTGTTGTGGGTTCCAAGTTGTTTTGATATTGGTTTACTAGCTGAAAATCTTGTAAAATCGGCTAAATAAAATGCAATCCTGTGTATAAATGCTATGGTGTGAAATATCTTACATGAAAATCATCACAATGAAGCATAAATTGGATATTTTTCTTTGTGATTTGATAGGTAAGTTGTGATAGCGCCCACTATAATGTTGTTGCTAATTTAACTGCATCTGGGTCCGTTCTGCTCGCCTTAATTCATATTACTTTTAACTTTATATTACTAAAAACCAATCATAGTTTGATGTTCTTCGTTCTCACATTTGTATTATTTTCTATACCCGATTTATTCACTTTATATTGTTGCAAGTGTTCCCAATATATATTTATATTTAGAGTCTTGACATGTGAAGACATGGATTAGGTATATCTTAATAATTAGGGTAACTATAATTGTTATCTTTTTATTTTATATAAATATGGTGTAAAACATTTGTTGTTCTAGGCCTTAGATCTTGCTACAGTAAAGCATGGTATAAGGGTTGTGAGGCAACTTTGACTGTTGTATGTTTCTTTGACTAATGGATTCTAGTCGAGTAAAAAAAGTGAATTTTGTTAACCGAAAGTTTATAAATGTATTGCAGACTGATATGACATCTTTGTTGATATGACATCTTTGTTTGGGCATCATTTAAAGAGTAATAGATTAATGTTTTGCAATGCTATTTCATACACATTATTCAAAGGATCATTAGAAAGCTTGTATAACATAATAGATAAGACTGAGTCAAGTGGAAAATAATTTTCCCGGATTTTTTCTTTTTATAAATTGAGAATACTTTATAGAGTGGGTTCGTTTAAATTTGGAAACTTTACTATTGACTTGTTCCATGATAGTTATTTAAACCGGTTTAATAAAAAATATAATAATAAAAATCAATGACGAATTTTTATGGTCGGTAATTGGATAAATTAGTGACAATTTATGTGGTCACTAATTGGATAAGAAATTGACGACTTTCTAAGGTCACTAATCGGATAAAACAATGACTTTATGATCCCTAATTAGATAAAACAGTGACGACTTACATTGATTAGTAATCACATTTAATAACAAAATGGTCGCCATAGATGTAGTGACGAGTATATTTAGTCACTATATAATGACCACTTTAGAATTTGGTCACTGATCAATTTTTGTGACGGACCTCTAGTGACGAACTAAGTGACGACCCAAAGTTTGGTCACTAAATTATTAGTGACGACTCTTTCAATTGTTAGTGACCAATCATTTTCGTCACTAACTGGCATTTCGTTGTAGTGGTTGTGTGATTAAAAAAAATATGTAATTAGCATATAAACATTTATTTTGGGTCTACTTTAAACTGGTCTTGGGGTCTTGTATTGGTCTCACGTCGTTCTCTGAATGGTCCGATCGTATTTGGGGCTAGTTTCGGAACAATTCGATCTTATTTTTCAGACTATTACCTAGCAGCCTTGGTCCAGCCCAATCTTATTTTTTTGGAACCAGGCTTGTTTTAGACGAGTTCTGTCTTGGTCTTTCACCGGTCCCTGACAAGAACTTTTGCTCATGTCTAGACCTCTCACATATGGGTTGATAGTCGGACAAGGCTGCCTCAGGTCCATTATTGATACTTCTTAGGCATAAAACTCGAACCAAAGCGTCAAATTTTGCTACGCACGTCTTTACTCCTTGTTTTACAATTTACAATAAAAAATCGAAGAAAATAAAATAAAATTCTTTTCTAACAGAAACCTGGACGCAGCATGCGAATGAAGTGGTACGAGATAACAAAGGATTTTATGTGGGTCCTCAAGTACTTTAATTTACAATGCCGTCTAGTTAAACGTAAAGATAGTATATTATATAAATATATAAAACTAAGGTGTTAGTTCAAACTTGATTATCAAGATGTCGACCATATCAATATTTTAGGTACAGTATGGTGGTATTTAACGACATGTTTAGGTGGCATTTCAACACACATTCGACATTCCTTTCATCATCATGTCTACCTGTTTCTGGTGTTCCTCATTTCGACGACGACAAATTTGTAGTATTATTTTCTTCGTCTATTCCTCCCTGTTCTTCCTGCCATTGTCTGAATCAGTGTACTTCGAGTTCACTAGTTTTCGTGTGGGCGAAACTCGTATAGTATATTCAGGTGCTACCAAACCCTCTGGTGGAGCCATTGAATTCAACGAAGTCAATATTTTCAATCGTGTTGGCCATGCCAATTACGCAGATGCAGTCCAGATATGGGACAGCAAATCTAACAAGCTCACAGATTTCACCACTCATTTCACTTTCATCATCAAGACGCAACCTTTAGAAGACCCTGGCCATGGCTTAGCTTTCTTTCTTGCTCCGGTTGGCTTCCAAATCCCACCGAATTCAGATGCTGGCAATTTAGGCTTGTTCAACACAAGTTACAACAAATTGTCCCAAAACAAAATAATTTATGTTGAGTTTGATTCTAAGAATAACACCTGGGATCCACCATTTCAACACGTGGGTATCAACACGAACTGGCTTGAATCTGATAATTCAACCGCTTGGAATGCTAGTTTGCACAGCGGGGATCCTGCTGATGTTTGGGTTTCTTACAATGCTAACACCCAGATGCTGAACGTGTCTTGGCGATATAGGGCTGATAATACTTCTGGAGAGAATACCAGTCTTTTATATCGAGTTGACCTCAGGAAAGTTCTTCCCGAGTGGGTCACAATTGGATTTTCGGCTGCCACTGGTAGAGCTCGTGAGCGACATATCCTTCAATACTGGAAGTTCAATTCAAGCTTAAATATAGTTCATAAAGTTGAAGATACGTCAATGAAAAGGAAACTAGCAGTGGGATTAACGGTCCCTCTGGGTGTTCTAGCTGTAGGAGTCGTAATCACATGGGCTTTATTTTGGCGTAAAGAAGATAAGCATAGTCAAAAGTCACTTGAGTCAGTTGCGTTGACATCGACAAACCATGATCTTGAAAGGGGAGCAGGACCAAAGCGATTTTCTTATGCGGATCTTATGTTACCTACCAACAACTTCTCTGCTGATCAGAAGTTGGGCGAAGGAGGATTCGGATTTGTCTACAAGGGGTACTTATCCCGTGAACGCATGCAAGTTGCAGTCAAGAAAATTTCACAGGGTTCAAAACAGGGAAAGAAAGAGTACCTAGCCGAAGTGAAGATCATTAGCAGGTTAAGACACCGAAACTTGGTGCAACTCATTGGTTGGTGCCATGATCAAACACAATTCTCTCTTGTTTACGAGTTTTTGTCAAACGGGAGCCTCGACTCTCATCTCTTCTACAAAAAAAGTACCCTTGAATGGGGTGTAAGGTACAAGATCGCTACAGGTATAGCTTCTGCATTGTTCTACCTCCATGAAGAGTGTGAACATTGTGTGGTGCATCGAGATGTCAAAACGAGCAACATCATGCTGGATTCAGAATTTAATGTGAAACTTGGAGACTTCGGATTGGCTCGACTCATGGACCCTGAACATGGTATAAAAACAACTGCTTTAGCTGGAACTCTCGGTTACATGTGCCCTGAGTATTTAACAACAGGGAAGGCAAGTAAAGAGTCGGATATCTATAGCTTTGGGGTGGTTGCATTAGAGATTGTTTGTGGGCGAAAGGCAACGGATAGAGTTGATCCAGATTCGGATCTTGGGCTGGTTAAGTGGGTTTGGGGCTTACCCGAGAATGGTACGCTGCTTTCTGGTGTCGACCAGATCCTGAACAATGAATTTGATGCTACACAGGTCGAGCGTTTGATGAGGGTGGGGTTATGGTGTGCGCACCCTGAACAGAACATGCGGCCATCCATACGGCAAGCAATTCATGTACTCATGTTCGACGGTGCAATCCCACAACTTCCATTAAGGATGCCGATACCCGTGTACAACACAGCCACGTATCCTCTTGAAGTCAGTTCCTGTGGGGCTAAGATGGCTAAGAATACTAGCTAGCTACTATATCGTAAGTTGAAGATACATAGTACCCATTTTTAGAAAGTGTGTTGTCTTTAATTTTTTACCGTGTGTAACTATAACAAGTCCACAACCCACTATGTATGCCCTCAAGATCCATTTTGATTTTCAAATTTTTAGTATGTATTTTAATTTGCACACTACAAGGATCGAGCCCTATGCATACGACAACTATGGACTTTGTACTGACGACGTGTGTCGGTGAAGCTTATACCGACGACATGTGGTCTTTAAAAAGTCATCGGCATAGGTCCGTCGGTAAAAGTCGAAAATGTCATCATGACATGAGTCATCGGTATAGAATAGCCGGTTTAGACGACATGTCGTCTGCAAATGATCGTCGGGATTGATTTCCGAGAAAATAAGAAAAAGTTTTATTTGGACCCTACAACGACGACTTGTCGTTGGGAAAAGCTTGAGCAATACCGACGACATGCCGTCGGGAAAAATTGGTGCAACTAACTTCTATTCTAATATTACCGACAATATTTTGCCTATTCCTGCCGAGCCTATGCAGACGTCTTGTCGTCGGCATAGTTTTTCTAGTTAAAGACATATGGTCAGTGTTTGAAAATGTTGTCCCGACAACATGTCGTCGGTATAAATCGACTTTTGCCGACGACATATGTAGTCTGGATAGGTGTCGTTTGCAAAGGCCTCAATCCTAGTAGTGGTATATGGCTTTTTTAAGTTGTTGCAACTTTTGCCATGCTGGAGGAGGAACCGATTGATAAAAGAAATGACAGGTACTGCTCGCTAAAATCTAATATCATTTAGAGAAGCCAATGTGGCTTTAAATACTAGAAATTACAACGGAAATAAACAAACCATTGCTAGATAATAAGAAACAAACTATCGCTAGATAATAGGAACCATACTAAATAATATGATACAAACAAAATAGCTTAATTTAGACTTGTTTATCACATGTGCAAAGCTCCACTTGACTGGACCTGATCAACTTCATCTGATTTTTTTTTAATTATTCTTGAGCTAAAAGCACCTAAAATTCCATCAAACCCTCTCTCATACATGACTAGGTCTCCATGTCTCTTTTTCCCTTGAGAGAACAAATACCAAGTCTTTCTCTTAGCCTTTGAAAATCATCATGATGCAAAAGCTTAGTTAATATTCTCTTTGGTTTCAACATACTATAAACTAACAGTTCCATTACTAACTAGATCTCTTGGGAAGTTAAATCAAACTTCAATGTGTTTGCACCTGCCATGAAAAACATGATTTTTCGACTATTGAATTGTTGAAGTGTTATCACACTTTATTACACTTCCTTTTGTCTGTTGTTTGCATGCCAAGCTCTACTAAAATTTCTCAAACACATTCCACTTCGCAAGCATATGCTGCAGCAACTACATATTCCACTTTGAAGACGGTATGACAACGATACTTGCTTCTTTGATGACCATGAGACTGCTGCTCCATCTCATAAAACTAAGTATCCAGAAGTGCATTTCTGGTCAGTGACATCAGCTGTAAAATCACTATCTATGAAGAATTCCATCTTTCTTTTTCCTTCGAGTAAGAGAATCATCCTTACAACGGTTAGGACTCAGACAAGAGTTACGCAGTAGGGTCAAATCCAACACTCTGAGATTATTCAACTCTGATTGCATGTGACTTAATGTATCCACCTAATAGCTAACTCCCATCACTCCGAGTCCCACAAAGCACAAAGCAAGCAACATTCACACAAAGGAAACTAACTCAAGCAGGTTCTATCCACATAACAAGAAACTGTACTAGCATATGATGCTAAGCTCCTACTATCAGGCATAACCGAAACAGGCTATCCTACTACTATCTACTTGATACTAGCATGCAATTATCATAAAGCTGAAACACACATAACAGGCACATAAGGCATCCTCCAAGATCCTTAGTCCTATTTTAGCATGCTGTTCTATTGAAACTGACAATCATAACATAAACTTATATGGGTAATTTGGGAATACTTACTTGAGCTCGGCTGATCGCATGCAACACACCCTTTCCTCTTTTTGAAATTCTTTTCTCTTTTTATGTCTCTTTTTCAAAATCCTTTTCAAAAATGTTATTCTTTTAGAAACATTATACCAATTCCTTAGTTTGAGTTCAGACACACCCGAAGGTATGCCCGAATCCCTCAAACCAAGGCTCTGATACCAACTTGTAACATCCCAAGAATACAACCCAAAATTTTTTGTTTGAAAACATTACTAAACCAAAATATCGAATACCAAAAGATAAAAGACCATGAATAGTGTATCTCAAAATGTCCTAATAAATTTATCAAATCATAACTAGTGTCAAGATCATATGAAAATATCAGAGTCTAACTCCCAGGCTAAAACTGTGGTGTGTGCCATGCCATCATCCCCAGCCTTTCCCCTTGCTAGCTGAAGCACCTGAAACAAAAACTGAAATTGTAAGCACGAAGCTTAGTGAGCTCCCCCAAACTACCCCATACCATACAATAATATAATAAGCACATACTGGGCCTTGCCTACTGCATCGGACCAAAGTCCGGAACTCACCTTGCCCACTGCATCGAACCGAAGTTCAGAACTGAATCAGACCGATGTTCGGAATTGACTAAGGCCTTTCCCACTGCATCAGACTGAAGTCTGGAACTACATCAGACCGAAGTCCGGAACTGACTAGGGCCTTGCCCACTGTATCAGACCGTAGTATGGAACTAACTAGGGTCTTGCCTACTGCATCAGACCGAAGTCCGAAACTGACCAGGGTCTTGCCCACTGCATCGGACCGAAGTTCGGAACTGCATCGAACTGAAGTTCAGAACCGGCTGAACATAGCATAACATAATCATAGTATATAGCATAAACACATATACTGCATACTACACTGGACCATAGTCCGGAACATATAACACATAAGATGCCTGTATCACAAAGACATCAAGCATACTGAACTACTGCACCGGACCGATGTCCGGAATTACTGCTAACTAAACGGGTCGGCATTGTGGTCGTAGACCCGTTCCTACTGGAAGGAAAACTAACCTCGAAAGGCTGACTACTGAAATGCTGATCAGGAACTATCTGGCTACTACTCCGGCAACTCCCTGGCTACAATTCCCATAAAGGCACTTAATCAAATACTGATAACTAGTCTTAGGGTAAAATGACTATTTTACCTCTGGTCAAAGTTAACTTCTAGTTGACCTGATTCGCCGAGTTGGGCCGCCAACTCGTCGAGCCCATATCCTTCATCTACTCCCCTTCCCGACTCTACTTGTCGAGTTTAGCGGAAACTCGTCGAGTTCCCTTTTCTATAATAACATCGGACCCTCATTCACCCAACTCGTCGAGTCGTATGAACAACTCGTCGAGTTCACCCTTATCTTATGAACACGTCCAGTCTGCGACTCGCCAAGTTGTATGAAAAACTCGTCTAGTCTTTTCTTGGGGCAAGAAGATTGTTTCGGACTCGCCGAGTCAGGGCGTAGACTCACCGAGTCCCTCTACTTCCAGATCCTTACCCTCACTCATGGAATCCTTTCCACTCATTGGTTCAACCCTCAACTCTCAATCGGGGGGGGGGGGGGGGGGGGGGAGTTGGGGATTTGCAACCCGACTCGTTGAGTCTGATGAACGACTCGCTGAGTCCCATGCATGTCATCACTATACAGTTGATTCTAATCGATTTCAGTGCATCCAATTCATAGATCTAGGCTTCTAGGGCTAATATAACACGTAAAGTTGCCAACTTTACGTGCATCCACAAGGATATGTAAAACACCAAGATAATCTAATAATGAGAGCCTAGGGTTTGGAACAAGGCTTTGGTTGCATAAAGGTAGCTACTTTGAGCTCCTAGAGCTCAATAATATTCAGATCTACGGTTCATTTCCTAAGGAGAGTTCAAATCTCAGGTTTGGATCTTCGAATGTCCCATAAGAAGCATAAACAAGCATATACGAGGGTTTTAATGGAAAAACAAGTAAGGTGAAAGCTTTATTACCAGAATATGTAGCAAATGATCACTAGATTCTTGATCTCCTTCTTCTCCTTTGGGCCTTCTTTCCTTACTTCTCTTCTGCAACTCAAAAATGCACAAAACACTCAAATTAGGAAGGGATCACTCAATCTCAACAATAGAGAGCTAGGGTTTACAAAGAGAATGTTCTAGAGATGCTGGTGGCTGGGATGGAGGGTCATAATGACGTTTAAATAGCGTATAAACCCTGAAATTATGGTTTCATCCAAACTGGCGGACTCGCCGAGTCAGGAATATGGACTCGCCGAGTCAGGAATATGGACTCGCCGAGTCGCCACACCAACTTCACGTGCTGACTCACTGCTACTCGACGAGTTAGGGCTACTGACTCGTTGAGTAGTTTCTAAAATAAAAAGAACAATGTTTTAAATGCGTACCAAGAACGGGTCGTTACATTAGATCTAGGTGAGTAAAGCCTGAATCCAAAAGCTCTGAGTCAAGCATTGATTCTTGAAGAAGTTCCTTCTTTCATTTCAAGCACTAAACCACACAAAATCTCCATAAAGCTTAATAAATATACAAATGGGGGCAAAGGATTCGTTCTTAGAGGATCAGCGACCTGTACGAGTTATGGTTACATAAGAGTGGATTATAGGGATTTGCGATTCGGGTATACAAAACTTTGGTTAAGGATTTGGTCAAGACGTGGGAGCAGAGAAATTTTTCATCGGATATATGTGTTCAGTAATGCAAGAGTAGTCTTAGTGTAAATAAGTTGTTGGACAAGGAGCTCTTGGTAGCCGGTGGTTCCTTTTGGGAACGTTGAGGAATATGTCATGAGACGTTTGGGTCGCCCAGTTTGAGTATCGATGTTGATGGATTTTCCAGCTTGTTGTATAAATAGATATCTATAGTCTAGGATGGACAGTTGCTTATCCGTAAATCAGTTTCAAATTTTGGTGTATTTTAGTCCATAATGGGCTTTTTCCATTATTGTATTGGATCAATGGATTAGTTGACAATGCACTCTCTACTCTTGGTCTTTTCGTTCATCGTCAATAGTAGACAAAAAGACTTTAGACAAATTCGTAAATCTCTATAATTTGAAGGGTATTCAAAATAATATGAAAAACTTGGAGAAAACAATATTCTTGGAATAAATTTTTGTGTTTGAAATAGAATATAAAATAAAGTTTGATTAGCAATTAATTATTTTAAACTCTATTTTATAGTTAAAAATAAAATACTAAAACAGTTTTTGAAGTGGTCTTAATAATTGTGCTGATATGTTAAAAAACTCCGGAATGAAAAACGTAGAAATTTCCGAATTTCAAACTACCTTCGTAATTTCATAATTTCCATACTTTACTCATATAATAATGAAGGTATTAGTTCAAACTTGCTGATGATCAAGATGTCGACCCATAAGTATTGACATCAATATTTTAGGTACCGGACACTGGTATTTAATGACATGTTTAGGTGCCATTTAAACACACATTCGCCTTCCTTTCACCATCAATTCATCATGGCTACCTGTTTCTGGTCTTCGTCATCTCGAGGACTACAAATTTGTTGTATTCTTTTCTTCTTGTGTTCCTCCCTATTCTTCCTGCCATTGTCTGAATCAGTGAACTTCGAGTTCACTGTTTTTCGTGCTGGGGAAACTGGTATACTGTATTCAGGTGATGCCAAAGCCTCTGATGGAGCCATTGAATTTAACGAAGTCAGTATCCCCAATCGTGTTGGCCATGCCATATACGAAGATGCAGTCCAGATATGGGACAGCAAATCTGACAAGCTCACAGATTTCACCACTCATTTCACTTTCATCATTAAGACCCCAAAAGACCCTGGCCATGGGTTAGCTTTCTTTCTTGCCCCAGTTGGCTTCCAAATCCCACCGAACTCAGGTGGTCCTTATTTAGGCCTGTTCAATACAAGTTACAACAAATTATCCCAAAACAAAATAATTTATGTTGAGTTTGATTCTAAGAATCACAGCTGGGATCCTCCTTTTCCACACGTGGGTATCAACACGAACTGGCTTGAATCTGATAATTCCACCGCTTGGAATGCTAGTTTGCACAGCGGGGATCCTGCTGATGTTTGGGTTTCTTACAATGCTAACACCCAGATGCTGAACCTGTCTTGGAGATATAGGAGTGATAATACTTCTGGAGAGAATACCAGTCTTTTATATCGAGTTGACCTCAGGAAAGTTCTTCCCGAGTGGGTCACAATTGGATTTTCTGCTGCCACAGGTACATCTACTGAGAGACATACCCTTCAATACTGGAAGTTCAATTCAAGCTTAAATAATATAGTTCATAAAATTGAAGATACGTCAAAGAAAAGGAAACTAGTAGTGGGCTTAACGGTCCCTCTGGGTGTTGTAGCTGTAGGAGTCATAATAACATGGGCTTTATTTTGGCGTAAAGAAGATAAGCCTAGTCAAAACTCATTGGAGACAGTTGCTTTGACATCGACAAATGATGATCTTGAAAGAGGAGCGGGACCTAAGCGATTTTCTTATGAGAATCTCATGTTAGCTACCAACAACTTCTCTGCTGATCAGAAGTTGGGCGAAGGAGGATTCGGGTGTGTCTACAAGGGATACTTATCCCGTGAACGCATGCAAGTTGCTGTCAAGAAAATTTCACAGGGTTCAAAACAGGGAAAGAAAGAGTACCTAGCCGAAGTAAAGATCATTAGCAGGTTAATACACCGAAACTTGGTGCAACTCGTTGGTTGGTACCATGATCAAACACAATTCTGTCTTGTCTACGAGTTTTTGTCAAACGGGAGCCTCGACTCTCATCTCTTCTACAAAAAAAGTATCCTTGAGTGGGGTGTAAGGTACAAGATCGCTACAGGTGTAGCTTCTGCATTGTTCTACCTCCATGAAGAGTGTGAACATTGTGTGGTGCATCGAGATGTCAAAACGAGCAACATCATGCTTGATTCAGGATTTAACGTGAAGCTTGGAGACTTCGGATTGGCTCGACTCATGGACCCCGAACAGGGTATAAAAACAACTGCTTTAGCTGGAACTCTCGGTTACATGTGCCCTGAGTACTTAACAACAGGGAAGGCAAGTAAAGAGTCGGATATCTATAGCTTTGGGGTGGTTGCATTAGAGATTGTTTGTGGGCGAAAGGCAACGGATAGAGTTGATCCACATTTGGATCTTGGGTTGGTTAAGTGGGTTTGGGGCTTATACGAGAAAGGTAAGCTGCTTTACGGTGTCGACCAGATCCTGAACAATGAGTTTGATGTTACACAGGTCGAGTGTTTGATGAAGGTGGGGTTATGGTGTGCGCACCCTGAACAGAATATGCGGCCATCCATACGACAAGCAATTCATGTGCTCATGTTCGATGGTGCAATCCCACAACTTCCATTAAGGATGCCGATACCCATGTACAACACAACCACAGATCCCCTTGAAGTAGGTTCTTCTGGGGCTACGATGGCTAACAGTAGTAGCTAGCTATGATATCGTAAGTTGAAGGTGTATAGTACCCATTTTTAGAAAGTGTGTCGTCTTTAATTTTTTATAGTGTGTAATCATAACAAGTCCACAATCCACCAAGTACGCCCTCAGGTCTGTTGATGAAGGAACACAGTGATCACACAGTTCTCTGCTGAACGTATCATCTATGCATGTGTATTTCAAAACAAGGGAAATACAAAGTACTTAAAAGAAACAAAATAACTAGTGAAAATGCTTGAAATAACCAAAAGTTAGTAGTGTTTTAAGGAATTAATTAACCATGAAATTTTGAGTTTTGGAAAATGCGGATCCCTTTAATCCTTTGAGATTTGAGAAATGATGCATTGTACTGAGGAAATGACGCGACACCACTAAATGACAAAAAAACAATTATGGTTATAATGGTTCTATAGATGTGGCTCTGCGGATTCATTTTACACCTCTGTGGATCTATAATATCTCTGAGGAATTGGTAGTTAACTGCAGTTTTTCCGATTTTACCCCATTTTCGATGGTTCTTCAGACGATTATCGACCCGCAGAGGTGTACAATGCATCTGTAGAGCCACCTCTATACAACCATTATAGCCACAATTTTTTTTGTCATTTAATGCTGGTAAGTCATTTCCTCAGTATCTTGCATCGTTCCTCAGAGGATTAAAGGGATCCGCACAACCGCCTCTACAGATCTCGTGGTCATTTTCCAAAACCCAAAATTTCATGATTAATTCCATAAAACACACCCTAACTTTTGATTATTTCTTGAATTATCTTAAATAACTAATTACCAGATACATAGTCAAGTAGAAACAAAGTAGAAAAATAGCCCCTAAGGCAACTAACTAAAACATGGAACTAACAAACTTCAACGTGTAAATATGAACCGATCAAAGTGACCTAATGATGTGTACTGATGATGTGGTGTAACATCCATAAAATTTCATAAAATTTAAACTTTTAAAAATAACCTTTTTCTATTGAAGTATTTTCAAAACACATTGTTTCCAAAACATTATTTAAAATCAGAATCCTTCTCAACATAGTTTTCAAAACTTGGTCATTATCAGAGTATCCTAGAAATCGTAAGTGCAAAAACGCGATGATGTGTACGGTCAAGCCTTCGCCCTGACACAATCCACTGAAGTACATGATACCATAAACCAAAACTGTAAACACGAAGCTTAGTGAGTTCCCCCAAAGTACCAACACAAAACAGATAACATATACCAACAACAACATGCATACAATGCCGTCAGCCTGTCTGGACCGCCTCACCAGGCCTTCAACTTGTCTGGACCACTCACAAAACCATCAACATGTCTGGACAGTCTCACCGATCCTTCAGAATGCATAGACCATTCTCCGAACCTTCAGCGTGACTGGTCCGCCTCACTGCCTTTAGTCTGTCCGAGCTGCCCTGGGTCTATTGGCCTTCAGCACTAAGCAGGACTGCGTTGATGGTTTTTGAGCATAACGACATCCTATGTGTTCATGCACCCTTAATTGCTTTGGATCAAAGTTTTTAACTAATTGAACATGCAAAAGAAATTCCAAAGCAATAACCCTAGATCTAGCATATATATTCGAAATTTATATATCAAAAGGGTTAAGATGATTACCTTGCTTGTTATATAGCAATAACAAGAATTCCTTGATTGATCTTGACACTTAAAAGCTTTAGTGCACCAAATATTGCACCTATAATGGCTCACAAACACTTGTAGGAAGAGGACGAGAAGGAGGGGGTAGGAAACTCTTAGAATTTTGGCTAGGGTTTCTATGCTCTAAGCATTCCCGATAACCCTGTGTAAAGGGGTCCTTAAATCTCTAGTGGGTTGCTAGGGACTCAGGAGGAAACCCTAATTTCTTGTTTAGGGCTTAAGCAACCCATGGACCTCTCATTAGAAGGCCTTGGACGAATTCTATAGGGCCTCTCTATAGAAATTCGTTCACCCCATTCCAATGGCGTCCAGCAGCCTAGTTTTGCAACTATCAATGTACAAAACAACCGCCATTCTTCTAGTCAATTCCTTTGATCCCAAAATTAATTCCAAATTAATTTCTGATCAAATACTATTTAAACATTATATTTCTAATTAATATATTATTCTAATAATATATTAATAAATCATTTATTAACCTCACTCTCCTTAGGTTATCCTGTCAAGTTGCTAAAGTGAAGGCAACCCAAAAGGACAATGCTACTATTAATCAAGTTCATACCAATTATATTTATCGGTTTAGACACCTAATCCAATAGTCTCCCACTTGGATAAGTCTAATAATTATAATTGCAAGTACGACTTCAGAATTTGATTAGCAATCGTAGCTCTCAAAAGCAGTTGTCGAACTCTGACCTAGTCAATCGGGTCCTTCAGATAAAGGATCATATAATCCTCTGTTTTGCAAGATATCATGTAGAAAAAGACGTGGAATAGAACCACTCTCATTGTCCAACAGTGTTTTCTTGATTTCTAATTTCTATGACAAGGAACTTAATTAAACACATCAATTCAGTCCTGACCTGACCCGACACATAAGTCAACACAAAATCATCGAGGGGCCCAAGATATAGCTTTTACCCCTTGAGATAAAAGGAATAGATAAACTTTGACTTATATTCTTGTACTATTTACTCATCAAATCATACACAACAATATGTTTTACAACATCAAGTTACTGATGCGTTTACGCATTATCAATGCACACCAACTCATAAACAACAACTCATATATCTCTACTTAAAGACTATATGATATTATCGTCTCACAACTACTCGTGATAAACTCCATGAAGAAATTCAAATGAGTGTGGATTTAATCCAATACTCAAATCCCCATTTCAGTAGTACTCATGAACGTTGCAGCAACTATTGCTATACCTAAACACTTAGACAATCTACAAGCCAATTCATGATAGTCTTAATTCACTACTTACTTCCAAAGTATGATTGATTGTGGATATTTGAATAATCCAATTATTCTGGAAGTAAAACATGCAAAGTTGAAACACAAAATAAATAATTGACAAAAGATAGTAAACAATACTTATATATAAATCTCCCTTATATAATCACCAAATGTCAATTACATTTATCTATTACAAGTTTCTAAAATATATATCTATCTAATCACTAAAACTAATATCATCCTGCAGACCAATGCTCCTTGCATGATGAATGTGCTTAACCCTACTTAGACCCTTTGTGAGGGGATCAGTCGGATTCTCTTTTGACGATACCCTCTTGACGACAAGGAGTCATTCTTCTACCCGATGTCTGATGAAGTGTTATTTTCTGTCGATATTTCTTGATCTTCCATGATCCCTTGGTTCGTTGGTCAAGGAAACCGCTCCTTCATTATCGCAGAAAATCTCGATGGACTCCTTTATGGCTGGCACAACTCCAAGGTCTCAAATCAAGTTTTTCAACCATATATCCTCCTTTGACTCTTTGCTCGTGGCTATATACTCCGACTCACACATTGAATCAGCCACGGTCTCCTGTTTGGAACTTTTCCAAGTTACTTCTCTTCCGTTAAGTGTAAACACCCAACCAGATTGAGAACAGAAATTGTCTCAGTTTGTTTGAAAAATGGTGTCACTATAACCAGTAACTCTCAAGTCATTGTTTCCACCAAGAACAATGTCACAACTGGAAATTTTGAGCCATGTAATCTATACATTCAAGTTAATGTGAATCAAAAACTTCAATCAAATACATCATGCTAGTACTACAAATGGTCATCAAACAATTGGAAACCCTAAAAGTTCTTGTTTAGGTACACCTTGGACTAGAACTTCCTTATTGGATCCAAATGGACCAATAAGCTTCCAAATAGACTATCATGGGCTTAGAACCCTAATTGGGCTCTAATTGGACCCACGCTTATTTATTTCAACATTTTGGGCCTTATTGGGCCTAGAATGAAATGAATTGAAAGCTTTGATCCATGAATACCCTAAACTAGTTCAACAAAAATGGAAAAATCATACTACATTCTTTTAGGCATAAAACACACTCTAACTAACTCTAATTTTGGGCTTAAGGGAAAAAGCCCAAATTTTTCTTTTCCCTTTCAAAAATCTCGGCCCAAGGCCCAAATCCAAGAAGATAAGGAAGAGTTGACTATTTGCTTGCCACCTCACTATTACCCATAGGACTTCCATGCATTATTTCTCATTCTTCCATGCATATCACTTCAAGATCACATCTCTTCTTCTCTCCTCTCTCACTCTCGGCCACAAGCACACACACACACCACAAATCTCTCACAAATTCTCTCTAGATCACTCAAGAACATCTCTCCCTCTCCACTCAAAAATCTCGAGTTTTAGGAAGCATTCAAGAAGAAATCTCCACAAAATTCTTCATCTAAGGTAAGATTATGCATAGATCTATGATTTAAATTCTTTTTGTTATCAAAATCCCTTCCTAATCTATGCAAAAATCGTGATCTTGCACCCTAGAGCCATCTCAAACTCGAGATCTACCAAGGAAAGGTGCTAAGGCCAAAAATCATCAAGTTTTCTTCCATCTTTTCTTCCAAAAACCGAAACCACACCCAAGGTGAGCTTCATACCCCCTATTTTCTGTTTTTATGAGTTTTGTGGGGGGGAATACAAGTGAAAGTGTAGATCTATATGTGTTTTGTATGCCTTGTATGATTTCCATGCTTATATGTATGCTTTTGTGTGTTATAATGTTGGATCTAGCCATAAAACCCCTCAAAACCGAGATATATCTTGTGTGAAATGATTTTAGCTTCAAATATATTTCTACATACAAAGTGTTTCAAGAAAAATGGCTAAGTGGTTTAGTAACAATTTTCTTTGGGTTAAAAACACAAATTTTGGGCCTAAAATGTGAAAAATACAAAATTAAGGGTCCAAATTGGCATAACACGAATTCTGCTGGATGAAGTGTGCCAAAACAGTTTCCATAAATCAATTTCTGGAAATATACTCATTTAGGGGATTAAAAACATAAACTCCAAGCTTAATGGGCTAAAAATGACATTTTTGGCCCAATGAGGCCCATTATGCGAATTTTTCTGTTTTGGAGAGCCAAAACTGTGAATTTCTGTAAAACAGTGGACCATAAGTGATCCAAGTCCTTTTCAAAGGTTTAAAATGCTTTTCAAATTTAAAAAGGACCAAAGTTGCAAAAGTTTCACAATTTGGGCCAAAATTGTCAAAATTGCGAAAAAGAAGGGTTAAAACCGAGAAAACTGCATTTTCAGGGACTTAAACTGTTTTCTATGAAAAATATGCTGAAAAATATTAATTTCAATAATTTTTGGTGTTAAAATGTCAAGAAAATTAGTTTAAGGACCAAACCGGGAAGTATTTAATAAAAGGGTTGAAAATGTAAATTTTACAAACAATGAGGGGCTGAAAACAGAAAAATTTCAAGGCTAATTCAATATACACAATTTGATCAAATAATGGCACCGCGACTTTCGACGAAATACAATACGTTACAATACCAAAAGTCGTTGTTAAACGAATTGGCTCGGTCTCGAACCAATAGAAACCTACAACTACTAACACTACGACACTACGGTTCATATAAATAACGTTTGGGAACTTAGCTTACATACGAGTGTGCACAGACGTCTACGCACCATCTTCGGGCCCCAAAAGTGTAAAATCTTGCTTGTTGGGCCTAGCTAGCCCAATGACCTGATCTTAAGGCCCGAAGACGCATATTTTTCTACGAAGTGTTGAGTTTCACCGACTTGGCACAACGTAGAGGGACTTTCAATGGCTTGTATACCACTGGTCCCCAAGGGTCCTTTGGTATTGCTAGAAGAGTCTGCATATTTTGCGAGGCGGGTCGGGGACCCCTCGTACGCATATTATCCTCAACCGATTAATAGAGTCATCGAGGCCTTCGTGTCCTCTTACTCTTCGGATGTGGGACGACACATAGTCAGGGCGGCTGGATAACGTGATTTGTACGAACGACGCCTTCGGGATCGTTAGTATTGCTATAAACTGGGCGTTTGTGTAATGCGGGTTTGTAGTAAATAATCATGCTCAAAAATAATCCAACGTCACCTGGGAATGACACTTCTATCTTTGTAATGGTTTCAACGCAACTTAATGGATTTCAAAGGTTTAGGAAAACATCGGGTTTTCCTAGGTTTTTCAAAACATATTGGATTCGAAACGCATATAATTTTTAATAAACAATTTTCACAAGTATAGAAACAAACAGGCATACCTATGGATCTTCACAAACATTTTCGAAAGTTTTTCATTTCAGAAAATATCGGATTTTCTGGTGGTTTTCAAACAATACAAACATTGGATTTCAAACACTACTTATGAACTCACCAACATTTCATATGTTGATGTTTTTCAAAATACTTGTATTCTCAGGGAACCAGTGAATAAAAGGAAATCATATTCAGTGACGGTTGCAGTTTATTTATGTATGAATCGAACAATTTAATTTTTGGGAATGTAATGTTTAACCAATGTATTTCATGTAAACGCTACTGGTTGTACTGTATTGATGAATGGTGACGAATGTTGTTATGTTTCATATATATTCAATGATATGGTATTCAATTGAGTCACGACAGCCCCCGGACGTTTCCGCCGTCTGGTTCGGGGGTGTGACAAACAAGGACCCAATCCTTAGTTCTTCGCAGATACTTATGAATGTTCTTTACAGCTGTCCAATGAACTTTACCCGAGTTCCCTTGATATCGACCGACAATGCTCAAATCAAAAGCCACATCAGGGTGAGTACATGTCATAGCATACATGATCGAGCCAACAACAGAAGCATATGGATCTTGACTCATTTCTACCATCTCGGCATCGATACTTGCACTCTGAGTCTTACTCAGCTTGGTATTGCTCTGGATAGGCAACTCTCCCTTCTTGGAATTCTCCATGCTAAAATGCTTTAACACTTTATACAAATAAGTACTCTGACTAAGTCCAGTTAGTCCTCTACTATTATTTCTCAAAATTCTTATTCCCAGAATATAGGCAGTCTCTCCAATATCCTTTATAGGGAAACACTTTCCAAGCCAGGACTTAACTTCCAGCAAGGTTGGAATATTGTTTCCTATGAGCAGTATGTCATCAAGTAAGTACTCTGACTAACAATTTCCTAGATGAAGATTGCGTATGACAAGGTATGTAAGTACCGGAGATGCATAGTGTGCAATTTTGCCAAGATAGATGTTGATATTCATCCAGCCCTTGTTCAAAAATTCAACCTTCCCTGCACTTGAACCAACACTTTTTTTTACTTAAGGATATCAAGATCGATTCTTAGGTGCAACCAATTTTCCAAAATTAGGAGTTGTGTTCAAGAGAGTCCAGAGCAATGTTAAGTACTTCGTCCCCATCACAGCTATACATTGCCTAACCTGCAGGCTATTGGAAGTCACCCTAACTTCGGTGCAGTGGTCGAAGCACATGGTTGATGAAGTAAAATTTGAGATCACAAGGAGGATCACATGGCTGTATGAAGCGAGAAAGTTTTTGTGACTGCTGATCAAGTTCTTGAAATACAACAAGTGAAAAGGTTGAAGAGGTCACTTAGGGGGAAATTGTTGAATCAAGAAATTGACCTTCTTAAACCTCTCAATCCGAAGTTTACTTCTCTACCGTAATGGTTCTTGTGCTACCGCAACTTTAAGAGAAGAAGTCATCTGCAACGACTCCATCCACAACAATGACTTCTTATCTTTTAACTTATCTATTTTAATTGTATTGTCCAGTGTGCCTTGCATGGACACTTTATCTGAATTTAGTCTTTGTTTATTCACTATGTAATTTCTCAAGACTCTATATATAGAGCTCTGTACTTCTGAATGAAATACATCTCTTATCTCTTTTAATATATGAATCTCTCCTTTTCCTTACCTTCTTTCTAAGATCATATTGAACTTACACTCATATATTAAGATCGAACTCTCAAACTCTCCTTCGAAGCCAGTCATTGTGACTTCATTCACTTTAAGCTGATCAATAAACTAACTTGGTTTGATGGCAATTCTTGTTAAGAATCAGCTTAGCGTTTACTTGATATATAAATTGTTGTCATTTACATTTCCTTACTTTTTCTGATCTTTAATATTTCGCAACTCAGTCTCTAACAACTCTAA
Source organism: Lactuca sativa (assembly GCF_002870075.4). NCBI lineage: Eukaryota > Viridiplantae > Streptophyta > Magnoliopsida > Asterales > Asteraceae > Lactuca > Lactuca sativa. The sequence continues at coordinate 136,361,510 of NC_056628.2, read as the reverse complement.
CTTATTATTGTTGAGCATTATAATCCTTTGAGATTAACTTTATTCCGTAATATATAACTTGTTCTAATGTTTGTTCAAGTGTGTTTCTAAAAAGTTTTTCTCTCAACAGATCCTGTCAAGTTGTTAATGTCAAGGCAACCCAAAAGGACCATGCTACTATCAAATCAAGTTCATACCAATTATAGTTATGGGTTTAGACACCTAATCCAACACGCCTTAACCCAATCACACACACAAACCATGTCGACATATACATAAAAAATAAGCATACGTATAATATACTAATATAAACATTACCAGGTTTGTTGACTGGCAGCACAAAGTAGTACAGTCTCAACCCAACCATGCTACATCAACACATGCGACTGGTAAACACATAGCGAGAATTGGTAATAGGAAGATCTAACAGATCACTAAGCATAGCATCATCCTATCTACCAGGATACAGATTGAACAGATCACCACATACTCAATCATAAGATAAATAAGGATAACAATCCAAAAGGCCGACAATTGTGCCTTCGACCCGAAAGTATAGTGAGGACAACTCACCTCGAATGCAAAAGCTCACCGAAAGAAATCCCTAGTTGCTTCCTTGCCGGCTTCCCAAACTATCATTACCAACAACACACCCAATTAGCAATTGGGTTCCAAGATATAATCCAAAATCCTTACTTGGGGTAAAATCAAAATTTTACCCCAGAGCCAACATGAACAAAAACTAAGGCCCAAATCCAAAAGATCCACAAAGGCCTACTAATGGCCCAATTTTCCAAATTCGGCCCATTCCCATATGGGTCTTATCCTAAGCCCATAATTTTCTTAATTACAATTCTGATTACCCAAACTACCCCCTAAGAACAACTAGGTCAAAGACAAAGTCAAAAGTCAAGGTCAACGGCCTGAGTTGACCCAACTCGATGAGTTCCCCTATCAACGTGAAATGTCGGCGATGAACCGATATAACTCGCTGAGTTTATTCATAAACTTGCCAAGTTTTTCAAAAACCCACATCTTAATACATTAAGCACTTAATCCCTAAAGACATGGCCCCGAAACATATATCTGACTTCCTTGAGATGGAAAACCACGTAAAGTTGCCAACTTTACGTTCATGCTTGTCTAAATGAAGCTCTTAAGCTTAAAATGGACTTAATTGACTAAATGCATGCATGACACCAAAATTGTGACAACCCCAAATCTATTGCCGTTACAAATCCCATCTTCACTAACGGAATGCGTCGCTATATGTTATTTTCTGTAATATTTGGAGTCGTCAATAATCAAATATCTAGCTATTTATATGTCTTGATATTATCATAAGTAAATATAACTTGTATGTGTTAACCCTGTTTAACCAAATAAAGTTATATTACTTTTCAACCACTTCACCCGGGTAAAAAGTTTTAACCCCGTTAAACTTTAGCATCGGGTAGCCGTGTATCGGGTGCAATACCCGAGACATATATAAACAAATGGACACTACTTTTAAGCTCTTTTACCACACATTTACTCTCTCTCACTACTTTCTCTCTCTAGACCCGAACCCGACTCCAAAACCGCAAATTCCGGCTTCCAAACGTAAGGGTTTCTTCCCTATATTGTTCTAATCATTGTCCATAGCATTTAGGGGCCAAAAATCATAGAATTTAGAGGATCAAGTGGAGTTTACGGCCTAGGAAGCCCCTTAGGCCGTAAACACCTAAAAACTTGCCAAAAGCCTCATTTTTCCTTCCTTTAAGCTTATATACTAATTAAGGGATTTACCTAGGGGAGTTTGGACATTAAAACATAAGAAATTGAGGCCTAAAAAGGAGTTTACGGCCTAAGATTAGGCTTAGGCCGTAAACACCCAAAAACCTTGGATTTAAGTCCCAAAAACTCATCTAGGGCATGGGGTAAATTTGCTATGACCTTTAGATATGTTTAACGCCATTAAAACACACCATTTGGAGTCAAAAAGAGGAGTTTACGGCCAAGACTAGTCTTGGGCCGTAAACACCTAAGAAATATTCCAAAATGCCCCTAAGACTCCACATAAGGCCTTCATAAATTTATCTAAGATGTAGGAGAGTGTTTTGAACCATTTAACATGTCATTTTGAAGAACAAAATGGAGTTTACGGCCCAAGCACAAGCCTATACCGTAAACTCCCCAAAATGTCACCAAATGAGGGTTTAAACCCTCCAAATTAGTTCAAGACACTTGCTAGGAATTTAGGGAAGTGATTAGAGGCCTTAACTTGCAATTTTGGAGGACCACTTGAGTTTACGGCCAAGCCTAGGGGGCTTACGGCCGTAAACTCCCAAGGAGTGGCCTTTGGGCCGTAAACTCCAAGGGAGTGAGCTCATGGACTCCCCCGTAAACCTTTCTTGGCCTCGTACCACTCCCGGGAACCCCTTCTAGGCCCTAAAACCCCGAATTGATGCTAGAATGCCTAAATACTTTAATGAAAAGCATAAAATGATTAGTTTCTTGTAAAATACATATTTCATATGACATTAGGGTACTAAAAAGGTGCTCAAGTCGTTATTTGGTACCAAACGCTCAACCGACACTTTTACCCGATTTACCCGATTCACCCGATTTACGCGATTTCAGGTGAGTTCATACCCATTTAATGAACCTTTCAAATGTTTTATATGTTTTAGGGGGGGATACAAGTTGATTATACATGTTTATGGAAAGTTATACAGAACGATTTTCCACATTACGAGAATTAATCACATGTGATTCACTATCCGTAGTTCAAATCACATGTGATTTATCACTATGCCTTATAAACATATTTTTTATGTTTTCAAAACTATTTTGGACAAACAAGCAAGTTTTTAATTGTTTTTTTTGGAAAATACTGTTATTAAATAAATCTTCTTATAAAATGTAACCACACTAATATATTTATGTAAGTAAGACTTAGAGGACTTAGGACCGATATCTCGCCTTATTTCCTGTTCTTGTTTGATTGTGGGCTTAGGGTAGTGGTTATCCGTCCGACTGTCGTTGATTTCTTAGTTATATAACTTGTATATTAGTATGGGACACGAATATTTCTCATTTCACTAGATGCTAAAGTCACTAACATGACAAGAACCATCCACACTAAGTTAACTATAATAGGTATAGTTAATGCTACTACTGCTACTACTCACAATAGTCACTAATCTCTACACTATAATACTCACTATTACCAGACAATACACTAGTAAGAGAATACACTATGATCCATACTAAAAGACTACTACACTATAACAAAAGAGAAAGCACTAAACAGACGATAACACACTAACCTACTACGAGATACTCTATTCGCTACTCACCACGCCCAGAGTTTTCCGACAGGAAGACGACACTACAGGTATAGATCTATACGAGGCAGACGCTATATCATCCCGACTTTTAACTTCAGTCCACGCCGTACAGGCCCAGGGATGCCACTACTTCACTACACTATGCATGATCGGGAAGGTCATGGGGTCTGCTATTATTCACACTATTGGAAACATACAAGAAATACCTATAACCACACTAAAATACTAAACTAAAGGCTAAATTAATATCCCAAAGTAATCAAGTATCTAACACTAAAGGAAGTCTGCACCACTATTATTGACTACAAGCAAAACCTTCCATATTGCATTACTTATTTGAGATTCACTATTATACTTTTACAATAAATGGTTTTCGAAGATGAAAATCACATATATCTTAAAGGTTTTCACTTACAATATATTTCTGGAAAATATAGGATTTTCTAGGTTTTTCTTTTACTTATGAATGTTAATTGCAACTTTTTATACTATCGGTTCTAATGCTTTTTATACAAAAACTCACACTAAACTCTTATGAACTCACCAGCTTTATGCTGATATTCGTTTTCAAAATAACTTGTATCCTTAGGTCAAATATAGACAGGTACAGGTGCAGCATTTTGGAGAAGGTGGAGCATACAAGATCCATCTCTTATTTTTGATTTACTTTTGATGTTTGTTGAACAATACGAAACACGCTTGTAATTAAATTCATAATGTAAATGCAATGGTTGTATGTTTCTTGTTTACTATTATACAATTGTGATGATACTGTACATGACGTCCTCCACCCCAAAACATTTTCCGCCGTTATCCGTTTTGGGGTGTGACAAAAATCCTCATAAATTTTGCACCTTTAAGCTCAAGGGTACCAAAACCAACTTAGATTTGAAAGATCAAATCCCTTAAATGAATTCACTACTTCATCATCCCCAAAAAGAGGCCAAAACAGAACAAAACCCAAAATAAGGAGATCTGGTCATCTACAAATTAAGGTATGAAGTTGATTCCTTAAAGGGACTGCAAGAAATGGAGGGATTCTGGAACCAATACTTCCTTCTCCAGGCTAGAAACATCAAGATCTTCAAACTCATTCACAATGCACAAAACGGACACCAAACTTCCTTCCAAGGCCCAAAACCTTGACAATGGAGGCTACAACTCGTTTTAGGTTTTTGATAATAATGGAGGCTAATAAGGAGGCCAATAAAAGGAATTAAGTCATTTAAATAGGGTGCAAGACCCTAAAAATTAGGGTTTCCTTCCCAGCTGCCAACTCGTCGAGTTGAGGTTCCTCAAGTCGCCGAGTTGATTCATTTAATTCTCGCGATTTTTTCATCTTAAAGACGTCGAGTTGCTTCCTCCAACTTGTCGACTTTGTTGGATTAGGTGTCTAAGCCCATAACTATAATTGGTATGTACTTGAATTGATAGCAGCACAATCCTTTTGGGTTGCCCTCAAACCTAACAACTGGACAAGGAAATTATGAAAGGAGAGATATTAATTTATTATGAGATTAATAAATTAATATAAATAATTTATTAATATGTTATGAAAATAACATATTAATTAGAAATCATAATATTTAATTAATAGTTAGCCAGAAATTAATCAGAATTAATTTTGGGGTTAAAAGTATTAATTATAAAGTGCGGGGACTAGTTTGCAATTATCAGATAGTTGAGTGGAAGGCTCCAGAACCTCCTTGGAAGGAGGTGGACGAAATCTTTAGGGGGAACCCTAAGGATTTCGTCCAAGGGGGCTTGGATAAGGCCTTGGATTGTCTTAGGCCTCAAGCAAAGGAATATTAGGGTTTTCCCTAAACCCTAGATCCCTCAGCTATATAAGAAGCCTCCCAGCTCCTAAATTTGGCCACTCCTTCCTTGGTGAAACTCTAGAGCCAAAAATTGCATACCCTACTCCCTCTCTCTCCTTTAAGTTTCCTTCTTGCTAGTTCTTGGGTGTGATTCCATTAGAGGCATTACATTTGTGGTACTAAGCTTCCAAGAAGATCAAGATCAAGATCAAGAGGATTGTCAATTGTTTGCAATAATAATTGAAAGGTATGTAACTCCTAAACCCTAGTTTGTTATTTTCAAAAATAGCCTCCTCTAGGGTTCTTGTTTTGCAATTCAAAGTTATATGTTTAATAGTTAAAACATAGATCCAAAGTAGGTTGCATGTGAACTTAGGAAGTGTTTTTCTATTTTATTTGTTTTACCTAAAACTCATCAGTGGTATCAGAGCCATTGTTTATTTTAAATTGAATTGCTATAATAGTTGAATTTCAAATTAGGGTTTATAGCCATTAAACCCTAAAGGCCAAAATTTTTGATTTTAGGGTTTTGGATCAAAGGGTTTTCGAAAAACCCTAGCCTCCACGAACCCTAATCGAAATTACGGTTAGGGTTTTGGAAACCCTTGCCTCTTCCCTTAAAATATCGAAATATGCTAGCCTTTTTAGGGTTTCTTGGTTTTGGATAATAGTTGCCTTATTGGATAATTGAGAAAAATAAGGAAATTATCCTATCTCCATATTTTCGAAATCTAGAAGGGATATGGGTTAGGATTAAATTAATTGTTTAATTTAATTAGATAATCCTTACAAGATTTAATTAATTAATTAAAATTTAATTAATAGATAAATATTAAATCTAGTTATTTCATTTATTTAAAATTTAAAATTAATGTCTTAATTTTTGAAATTTATATATAAACCCTAAAGTTTTAAAAGTTTAAACCACACGTTATATATATATATATATATATATATATATATATATATATATATATATATATATATATATATTATAATTAAAAGTTAAATATTATATATGTATATGACTATGGTCAGTCAAATGACTAGTATGCCTCATTCACGAAGCTAATCTATAAGGGGGGTATAAGGAAACTGCCTATAAAATGGTAGTTGAATGGGTGTCCACTCTCACCCACCGCTTCCTTGATTAGTGGAGGGTCGTTAGTAGAACGGATTTGATAGTGTTAGATCCAGTTTTGTGTTGCGTCTTTGGGCTCGTTAACTAGTCCAAGTTTATCTCCGGTATGGGCCTGTCCATCCGTGAGTTTTGTTTAGGGTTTATTATAAATAGATGCTTGCATGCATCCTAGAACGTAAGGATTTGATAAGAATTGATAGAGAGTTTCAAAGCGTATTCATCGATATTAATTGTAACCCTAGAATCCTCTACAGCGGAAGTTCTTAGTCGAGCTCTGCTAAGGATTGAGTAATCTAATCATTCGACTCATTCAAATCCATACTTGTGCTTTATCTTATTGTTTTTTACGTTCTTTATTTACCTGTTACAAAGACCTAATCGATCAAGGAGTTTTTATAACTCATCAATTTGTATCAGAGCAGGAGGCTGTGTAATTCATACACATCTTTTATGTGAAAGAAACGATTAGGGTTATTCCGCATTAACTGATATTTATTGAGCCGTCATTCCATAATTGACGTAACTCAGCATTTATTTGTTTTGCCCTAATATTACATATTACAAGTCTGATCTTTCAAACAGGTTAAACGATCAAGCATGGACGATTCACAAACTAATCCTATCAACATCTCAAACAGCATTGGATCAACGACAAAGATTGCTATTCTTTACACCTAGGATTACGAAGTTTGGGCAGATCATTTTGAAGACTAAGTCATCGGATCTGAAGATAATGGGTATCTTATTTGGGAAGCTATTGTGTCTAGACCATTTGCTCACTCAGGAACATCTAAAATCATTAAAACTCAGAAAGAGTATAATGATCTGTTAAAAGATGTAAAAGACGTTGCTCAAGACGAAAAGGAAAAATTTGAGTGCAACATTAAAGCATTGAGACTGATCCGATTCGCTCTTCAATCTGATACATTTAGGTTGGTAAGTTCATGCAGTACGGCTAAAGAAATTTGGGATAGGTTGCAAGAACTATATTCCATAGATGAAGATTTGGAGCATTCTATTCAGACCTTGTTTTTGTCTGAGTTTGGTGAATTTAAGCAGAATTCTGATGAAACTGTCACTCAGACGTTCGATCGCTTCAATCATCTTCTTATCAAGATGATCAAACATGATATAGAAAGGAAGTTGATTGAATAGAAGGTCACCTTTTTGGATGGCCTAAGATCCGAGTGGAGAGCTGTTGTGTCCACAGTCAAAGCTCATGAGCAGTTCAAGTCTTATTCGCTGGCAAAGCTGATGGGAATTCTGAAATCCCAAGAAAAGATTGTCATGCAAGAAAAGAATGTTGTCTCAAGTTTGGGGTCCTTGGCCCTCCTATCAATAGGAAAGAATGCAGTGGAAGACGAAGATCTGAACCTAGAGGACTATGATCTTACGTCAGAAGATTATGCTATGATGGTATCCAATCCCAAGAGGTTCATCAAGAAGAGGTTTCCTACCAATAAGAACCGAAATTGGCGGGGAAGCTATAGTTCTGAAAATGTTAGGGAGGAGCCGAAGACGGAGGAACCAAAGAAAGAGGCGAAGGTTGAAGGAGATTCTGGCGTCAACTGCTACTACTGTGGAGGAAAGAACCATTATGCCAAAGACTGTGTTCTGAAGAAAACGGCAGAGAAAGATGAAGAAAAAGATGAAGAGGCTATCTTGATGAAAAAGCTGGAAGAGATCAAGAGGAAGAAAGCTGTTACTAAGCCTTCTATGCATGCTCTTATTGTACAGGGTTCGGCAGAGGATGACGAGTTCGGTGGCGTGCAGGTATGGTCAACCGACTCCGAGGATGATGAAGTTAGGAAGCCATCTCATGGAAAGGCGTATGTTGCAAGAGGTGACGAAAGCAGTGGAAAGTGTTTGATGGTGACTGATGTATCTCACATGAGGGGATACAATACTGATGGTGGAAAAGAGGACACCAAGGAGCGAGAGGACTTATGCTTCACAGCAAAACCTCTCAGTGTACAGATCAATGAGCTTGATGAATTGATCAAGAAGGTACAATCTCTTTTTATTTCATTCAAAGTCCCACAGAAATCATATGAAAAAGAATTAAATAGCTTAAATTCAAGAATCTCAAATTTCGATAGTTGTTTAACTCAAGCACGGGTCACCAATTCTAACCTAACTGACCAAATAAGCAGGGTGTCATCCAAGAGTGAGGAGCGAAGGATGTGGATAAAGCAAAAAGAGTCGGAGCTGATAAAGTCTAAGGATGAAAACATTTATTTACAAAGAGACAATTTAAAACTTTTAAAGCAGAGAAATGTTTTTTGTTTGATTGCTAAACGGCTTTATGCTAACATCACTCAACTGCATCTGAATTGTGAAATAGGGCAGAAAATTCATCGCATGATTTTGCCCTTCCTTGAGTTTAAGGAGGATGAAATTGATGCTGAAGCATATAACTGCGAAAGCGTTGTATCATCTGATGTTGTGAATCCCACCTATATGTATGGTCTAGGCAAAATAGAATCTTTCATAAAGTCCAAGGACCATAAGGACATGTTGAAAAACCTTTTGGATGAAAATGATAAGATGAAACTTAGGACTGAAACTATAAAAATTTGACTCATTGAATGCTAATTTAAGTTCAGAAAATAAAATTGATGTTGAAAATGCGTCTGAACTTAATGAGGACGATGATATGAGTGTAATTTCTATAGAGGATGAAGTCGACTGTTCTGAGTTTGTCAAGAGCGAACCTGAAAACCACAAAAATCTTATTTCTGAAAATTATGTGGAGTTTGCTCGATTGTCCCAAAATAAGTCCCCGATTCTAGAAGAAAAGGTTTTTGTGTACCAAAAGGTGAGAACAACACCAAATCAAGTATATAAGGTCACAGGAGTAACCGAACATCAACCAGCCGAACTCACTGCCATAGTGAACGAAGATAACACAGATGGCTGTGATGAGTTTTTCTGGTCTGCTCCTAGAGATAATGCCGACGAAACTGTTGGTCTGTCAGAGCGGACGTCCTGGAAAACCAAAGGCAGATATGTGCCAGAGCCACTGAACAAGCCTGACAACTTCGACGTGCCAAGCACTAGTGGTACAAAAGAAGTTTCTGTAGAAGAAGTCACTTCCACAAGCGAAACATCATCTATGAGAAGTGAACCGACTGACAAGAAGCAGAAGCAAAAGGTTAACATCCACCGACAGCCGAAACAAGTGAAGGATCAAAAGCAGCAAAGGAATCTGAGATACAAAAAGAATCTCTCAGAGCGAAAGCAGTTTTGGCGATCTCAAAACGCCCATTTCTCTTATAATGACAAAAATTCAATGTCAGAGAAAAGTGCTTTCAGGCTGCAAGAGGGCAATAACAACCGAAAGGACAGGTTCGGTTTAGAGAGCAACAACAACCGAAAGGACAGGTTCGGCTCAGAGAGCACCAACAACCGAAAGCATAGTTTCGGTTCCGAAAGCAAAAGCTACCGAAGTTCAAGGTTCGGTCCCTCTAATGATCAAAAACAAAAGGGTCACTTAGAACCTCGTGTCAGGAAAAATTCTCAGTCCAAATTCTCTCATTCTAAACCTAATTCAGTTCCAGCTCAAAATCCAAAATCTTCAACGGACTTGAAAGGAAAATCGAAGGTTTCCTCAGTTAAGGATGATCAAAAGCAGTCCAAGGCCCAAACGCCAAAACCTGAAACCAAAACGACTGTAACTAATCCTAACAAAATCAAAGTATACACCATTAAGAAGAAAGATGAAGCAACTTCAATAGAAAGAACATATCTTGTTGATGTTTCTCTTACTATACCTGTTCCTGTGAAAGGCTCACGTGGACCCAAGAAACTTTGGGTTCCTAAATCTACTTAATTTTTGCCGGTTATCAGTGACAAGCAGTTTGACGAAGAATGGTACATTGACAGTGGCTGCTCACGTCACATGACAGGAAGGAAAGAAGAGCTAAGGGAATTTCGATCTCTTCAGAATGGTGCGAATGTCAAATTCGGCAACAACTCTTATGGAACGATAAAGGGTTATGAGATGATAACCAATGGAGACTTCACTATAAGAAAGGTGGCGTACGTTGAAGGGCTACAACATAACCTCATCAGTGTATCTCAGCTGGTAGGAGGTACCGGTCTCAAAGTTTCATTTGACGATGAGGGTTCAGAAATCATAGAGAAGAAAAAAAAAGGGTGATTCTCAAATTAGAACGCAAAGACGAAATGTTTCCTCTCAATCTCAAACCTATCAAAGGAAATCCAGCTATATGTCTTTTATCCAAAGCTCATTCTGACGAAAGCTGGTTGTGGCACCGAAGGCTCTCACATCTCAACTTCAAAGACATCAACAAGCTTGTCACAGGAGGTCATGTTAGGGGTCTCCCATTGCTCAAGTTTGATCGAGAACATTTGTGTGCTGCGTGTGAAATGGGGAAGTAGAGTCGTCAAAGTCACCCATCCATTATAAACACTAAAGTTGTTGAACCACTTGAGTTACTTCACATTGACTTGTGTGGTCCATCATCAATCGAAAGCATTGGCGGTAGCAAGTATATTCTTGTTATTGTTGATGACTTTTCACATTTTACATGGGTGTTCTTTCTGAAGCACAAATCTGAGGCTACTCATAAGTTAAAGATGTTTATTAAGCAGGTTGAAGTGCAACTGAGAAAAGTCGTTCGCAACATCAGGAGAGATAATGGACTGGAGTTCAAAAACAAAGAATTTGAAGACTTTTTGGCAGAAAAAGGAACCAGTCACAACTTCTCAGCCCCCTACTCCCCTCAACAGAACGGAATTGTCGAAAGAAGAAACCGATCCTTGTGTGAGGTAGCCCGAACCATGCTAAGTTTCGCTTCTCTACCTTTATATTTCTGGGCTGATGCTATTGTTGCAGCATGTTTTACGTAGAACAGGTCCTATCTCAACAAGCGTTTCTCTCTTACTCCTTATGAGATCATCAACAACAGGAAGCCGAACGTTAAATTCTTCCATGTATTCGGCTCACGATGCTTCATCTTCAACTCTAAAGAACATCGTAACAAGTTCGACGTTAAAGCTGATGAAAGAATTTTTCTGGGATACTCACTTACTTCAAAAGCTTACCGGGTTTTAAATAAGCGTTCGAGGAAGATTGAAGAAACATATTATGTGACTTTCGATGACAGCTACATCAAGAAGCTAAAGGCCACTGAAGAAACAGTTGGAGAGATTTTCTCTCAAACAAGTCAAGTCATGGCCTCGATTGCTAATTTGTTTGAGCAGTTTGTGGAGTTATTCGATGAACCTGAGAAAGCTACTCTCTCGGAAGCCAAGGTAGCAGACAACAAAGTCGACCATCTGAAGCAAATCGTCGAAGATGTCACCAATCGAAAGGGTGAAGGAGAACAAGTTCCAAACGAACCTCTTCAGCAAGGCGCTTCAGTTGAGGGGGAGAAGCCATCTTCCTCAAAACAGCCGAGCTCACAAGTTGAGGGGGAGAACTCTATTCCAGTTGCACCCGAAAGCTCTACTACACCCGAAGGTACTGTAGCACCCGAAAGCTCAACACCACCTGAAATCTCAACAGCACCCGAAAGTCCTATAGCACCAGAAAGTCCAGCTTCACCGGGAAGCTCATCAATCGAAAGGGAGAATGCCGATATGTTTTACGACGACGATAGCCAATCCGAATTAGAAGAAATTGTGAATGCTGAATTGGATCCATCCTTTGATCCAAAATTACCCTCCTCTTGTTAAGTGGACCAGAGATCATCTTGTATCCCAGGTAGTGGGTAATGTATCAGAAAAGGTCCTGACCTGATCTCAACTGAAGGCAAAGCAAACATCTCTATTCTCCAAAGTAGAGTTTTGCATGTATAATTCTTTCGTCTCAAAAGTTGAACCGAAGACAGTTAATACTGCTCTTGATCATTCTGACTGGGTTCAAGCTATGCAAGATGAACTCAACGAGTTCGAAAGAAACAAAGTTTGGCACCTCATTCCCACTCCTAAGATGCCTCAGTTGTTGGTCTCAAATGGGTGTTCAGAAATAAAATGGACAAGGAAGGAAATGTGATTCGAAACAAAGCTCGTCTCATGGTGAAAGGATATTGCCAGGAGGAAGGAATTGATTATGAGGAAACTTTTTCTCTGGTAGCGAGGCTGGAATCTGTTCGAATATTTCTGGCCTATGCTGCACACAAGAACTTTGAGGTCTACCAAATGGACGTGAAATGTGCCTTTCTGAATGGAGAACTTGAAGAAACAGTTTACGTGGAGCAACCTCCTGGATTTGTTAATGAAAAGTACCCGAATCATTGCTATATTCTGGACAAAGCGGTTTACGGTCTGAAACAAGCACTTAGGGCATGGTATGAAACGCTAACCAAGTTTTTAAAGATGTCAAAATTCAAACAAGGTTTGGTTGACCCAACCTTCTTTCGTAAGAAGGAAGGTAACCACCTTATGATTGTTCAAATCTATGTCGATGATATCATCTTTGGCTCAAAGAATCCTAGCTTAACAACTGAATTCAGAAAGCTGATGGAGACTAAATTTGAAATGAGCTCAATGGTTCCGATTAACTTTTTCCTTGGTTTAAATATTAGACAGGGACCCGAAGGCATATTTATCAACCAGGAAGCTTACACCAAGACTCTTCTTGCTAAATTTGGCATGATGGGAGACTCAAAGGTTAAAGTTCCAATGGCATTCGGCACCAAGCTCACACCATCCTTGGAAAAATCGGCAGTCGATATTACGCTATATCGACAGATGATTGGTTCTTTAATGTACCTTACTGCTAGCAGACCTAATATAATGTTTTCAGTCTGTTACTGTGCTAGATTTCAGGCAAATCCTCGTGAACCCCATATGATTGCAGTGAAAAACATTCTCTGGTATTTGAGACGAACCACCTCTCTCGGTTTATGGTATCCATCAAACTCAGGTTTCTTCATTCAAGCCTACTCAGATGTAGACCTTGGAGGTTGTGGTTTAGACAGGAAAAGCACCACTGGAGGCTGCCAATTCCTAGACGGAAAGTTGGTTAGCTGGCAATCAAAGAAACAGACTTGTGTTTCTCTATCTACAGCTGAAGCAGAGTATATCGCAGCTGCCTCCTGTATATCTCAAGTGATTTGGATCCAAAGCCAGCTCCGGAACTATGGACTCAATATGAAAAAGATCCCACTATATTGCGATTCAGAAAGTGCAATTAGGATCTGTCATAACCCAGTGCAACATTCCAAGACCAAGCATATAGCACTAAGGTATCACTTTATTAAGGATCATGTGGAAGATGGAAACGTCGAAATTCACTTTGTTCGAACCACTGATCAACTGGCTGACATCTTCACCAAAGCTCTTCCTGAAGCATCTTTCAACAAAATTCTACAAGGGCTAGGAATGATGGAATCGGAGTCAGTACCAAAGACTACTTCTCAAAATTAAAAGTTGGAAGCGAAATAGACCGAACGTTCGGGTTCGCGTCTCATGTGTGCCGAAATGAACCGAACACTCGGGTTCGGGTCTTGTTCTGGTATACCGAAATGAACCGAACGCTCGGGTTCGGTCGTATCATCTGATCTCCGCTTATCACTCAAAGGTAGTTTCTTTGGTTGTAAAACTTTTGTATTATTTTCTCAAATTCATTTCTCTTATTTTCAAAGTTCTTTTCTTTTTCAAACTTATTTTTTTTGGCACCCAAAATAGACCGAACGCTTGGGTTCGGTTCCAAAATTTCTCAAATTCACTAGTTAAGTGTCCCTAGAAGCATGCTGCTGTATGTGTCCAAAGCCTCACCTGATTCTGAATAATAGCCTTACTGACTTGGTACAAACAAACCTTGTCTTCCCAATTAGGCTCTCATATTTATTCTAATCATTAGCTACCTAACTCTCTTCTCACATGAGATAAGAGTTTTCTGCTTGGTCCCTATTTTAACAGCAGAGGTACTTTGGTTTCTTTACACCATCTACACTACTTTTCTCTATCTCATTCGTTTCACAAACATAACCCTTGAGACTCTTAGAATTTACCACTGAGGTTTATGGTTACACAATTTATGTGTTCATGATCTTAGCTTCGTGTCACTACGTGCTAAGTGAAACCCACAATTCAATACCTACTATGCATTGATGGTGAACAATAAATTTGCTCTAGCTTTCACTAATGACTTGACGGACTTATCCATGGGGATACAATGTGAAATCTCTAATTTTCTTTTGAGTAATTCCTATGAAATTGTTAAATCCCATAACATTTCTTCCCTTGGAATTCAGTTTTTTTTATTTTTTGAGATTTTACATACATTATTTTACCTTGCCACTTAAATTATCTCCAACCTACTTGTTCAACAGACTACACTGGTCTCACAAGTACTTCGTTCGATTTCTGTCTTATATCAAGATCAGGAATTTTGAATTGAAGCGAAAGCCACCCAAATAAGCCTAATTAAAAGAAGCCTTTCAACACTTCTTAATAAGTGTCTGATCGTTACTCAACGGTGAACCACACAAACACTTTAAGGTCTCTCTTGACTTTGAAGGAAGAGATTCGTGCTCGGGATCCATTGTTTCGTGTCTTTAATGACATCACAAATTCCCTCATAAGTGTTGCTTTATTTCTTTTCTTTTACACACTAAGCACAAAAATCTTTTTGATTTTCCAACATTCTGGTTTCATCAGTTACAAGGCATTTTTTGGATGTGAAGTGATAAAAGGGTTGTGGTTAATATTGATCCACGTGGACAATTTTGCTTTAATGATGACGTTAACTCTAAAAGGATAAGATGATAAGTTGCTGACTCAGGCGGGAGTCCAATCGATTTGATTTTCAAATGGCGCTAGAAGGCCAGGCGTGCGAATTGGAACCGTTTCATTTACAATTGGTGCCTGATGGGAAGGCGTGTGAATCGGGACTGACACTCTCTCTCATGCGTAATCATCGGTGATACCAATTGTCACACGTCAATCACCTCCGAAAAACCCTTCGTATTTCCCTCGAAGATTTGGGACATATTCTTCTCTCTCCTCTACCCACAGTATAAAAGGTAACTTCACCCACTGTTTACCTCTTTACTGTACCCAAATTTTCAGAGAGCAAGAAAACCTTCAAGCATTCTGCTGTTCAGCATCTCTCCCATCTTCTTCACAACAATGGCACATTCTTCATCAGTTTACGCTACTTCACACATCCTGCCAATTCGTCCCCAACAGAGTTTGATCATCGATCTTACTCCCCATGCATACGATGCTTTCATGTTTCCGATAATTGAATGCCTGAAGTACTCGCCGATTGCTCCTGCTCTCTCCAAAGCTGAAGCAGTTCACATGGAGTTCTTATCTCAAATTTTTGCCACTGCTCACTACGACAAGGTCGTCGATCAGATTTTCATCGACGTGCTGAATCACAAGGCGTCAATTTCCAAGCAGAGATTCTACTCACTGTTAGGGTTAGAACCTGATTCATCTAGGGTTAACCCTGAAACCATTCCAATGGGTCATCTTTTTAATATGTTCTACAACATGGGGTATACTAAGGTGCTCACAACGGTCACTAAATTCAAGAAATCGTGCCTGCCTCCTCAGTGGAATGGGTTATTTACAGTGCTGTTGAAGGGGCTGGCTGAACGCAGTGCTGGATCATACGGAGCAAGTCGTCTATTCATCTCGATTCTGTACGGGATCTACAACGGTATCAATTTGGACTACGGGTCGGTCCTTTGGCAGCAGCTCATTCAAAGTCTATCTTCTACATCTCGGCATTCCGAGATTTCCTACGCTTGTTTCTGGACTCTTGTTACTAAATGGGTGATGGACAAGTACCACATCCCCATTGTTGCTGGTTCTCCAATGTCTTCGATCGGTACTTTCCATACCACGAAGATCATTGTCTCCGATGCCTCAAAATTTCCATTCAACGGTTCAATCCCTAAATCGATGTATGGCGACGTCCCTGCCGACAGCCAAATTATTAAAACATACAAGGAGTTTCGACGCTCTGGTCCGAGAGAGCCTACTCCTAAGATGCTCAAGTCTATTCACGAGGCTGACAAGCCTGCCCCAAAAGGAAAGAAGACTGAAAAGGGCAAAGACAAGCAGGTTGCAAAGGGAGCGAAAGGCCCATCTCCCAAGAAAAGAAAAACCACCAAGGCTGTCCAATCCCCTCCTATGAAGAAGAGAAAAACCCAACCAAGGCGAAAGCTGATCATCGCTTCGTCCTCAAGCGAATCTGAGGAAGAGGGTTCTGATTCTGACGGATCCCCTCATGGTAACACTCCTCCACGATCCCCTACCCCAGAAGTTCACTTTTCCAATTCTCCAATCTCTTCTCCACCTGTTACTACTCCTATTTCTATTCCCCCCATAACTTCCACCACTGAAATACCACCTACCTCCATCCCAATACCCCCTCCCATCTTTACCGAAGCAACCACCACCACCGCAGAAGTAAGAACCAATGTATCTGATACAGGGGTTCATACTGACACACCCAAACCCCCACCAACTACCGAACATACAAACCAACCCGAACCTACTACAACTACCGAGCCTCCACCCTCACCACCCCCCTCCTCTCCTGCTCACCCAGCAGAGAGTGAAGAACAATTCCTTGGAGGAGAGGACATGACCTTTGATTCGATCTATTACAGTCCGTTTCAGGTACAGAGTGACGACGATGATGATGCTCCTGTCACAAAGAGGCATCTCAAGGAGCTTCACGATAAAATAGATTCGTTCATTGCCTCCTCTTCTTCATCCCAGTCCTCCATCTCTAAAGCTGCTATTCAGAAGATTTTTTATGCTTTTTCCAAAGCTCATCAAGTTTCTCTTGAATCTGTCACTGCAGCCATTGATGCCTCAACCAAAGCTTGTAAGGCAGCGACCGACAAAGTCGATAAACTATTCACTGATGCTTCTTCTTTGTTACAGTCATTACAGGAAAATGCTGAAGCCTCCAAAACGAAGTTGGAACCCATTGTCAACCAGCTGGCTACATCAGTTGCATCAGAACTGAAGTCTTTCGCTTCTCTTCGTCAGACTTTCTTAGACGACCACTCAGCGTTTAAAATGACAATTGAGGAACGATTGGCTAAGCTCCATGAGGACCTTGCAGCTGAAAACTCACTCATGGACGCTCTTGCAAGGAAGACTACCGCTCTTAAGGTCAAGAGTATTCAACTCTCCAACTCTCAAAAGGAGATTGAGTCTCTTCGATCTGAAAGAGAGATTATTTCATCGTGTGTTTCGGATGTCCACGCATTTATTTCAAACATCCTGGAAGCACATGACCCGATACTCAACTATTCTGTGAGGCGTGACCTTGCGGAAAAGCTTGCTCCTACCCTCTCTCTCCTGAGCAAGATTGAAGGGCTCCTTGATTTCGTGTCCATTCCGAAACAAGGGGGAGAAAAAGAGAATGTGTCTCAACCGCCTCCTACTTCAACAGCAACACACACAACCGAACCTCCTCCTACAGGCCAAGCCTCAGGTTCGGGTGTAAAATACAAGGGCAAGAAAATTGTTGAGGAGAGTGACGATGATGATAAGGAGACCATTGCCGACCTTCTGAAGAAGCAAGGTCGAGATAGAGATGCTGACATCAGCGCTCGTGTGGCTAGAGAGGCTGAAGAAGACGAAAGAAGATAGAAAGAAGCTCACGACCTTCTCGAGAGCAGGAAAACTCTTTTTCCTCCTTGGACTCTTGAGAAGCTGCTGAAAGAAGCCATCGAAACACCCAACATCTTGTGGCTAGAACCGGTGATCTCTTTAGATCGTTCTAATACTGTCGATTCTCAGTTCGACATGCCACTGACCCGAAAGGCGTTCGTATTCCATGCCTTTGACAACATTGTTGAGTTCCCTCATCCTCATCCAAAGGTTGATAGGGACTTAGTCGATTTCTATCTGAGGGCCGCTCAACCATAGTACCAAACATGGAGCGCTCAGAAGATTATCAATGTTTGGGTTCTAAAGCCGTACAGGGAAGGAAACTTCACCAACGTTCAGTTTAAGGTGCTGAGAGGATCTGCCAAGACCGAACATGCCCTCTCGCTGGCTGATCTTCCCAACTTGAATCCACACGACTGGATCATCTTGCACAACATCCTTCTTACAAACGAAGCAGAATATGGTCCGATCATTGACCACTTCAAGAGGATGCTTGTCTGCTATATCATGGAAGTCGCCAAGATGGATCAGGAGGTAGCAAGCGTATTCAAGAAAAAGCCTACCATATCTCCTGTTCGCTCAGCAAGTGACCTAAACATGATGCATATGGGAAAGATAGACCCAAAGAGAAACTCTGTTATGTTTACCAGAAATGAAGGCCATAAATGTCTTTTCGCTTTGGCAGACAAACATCTCTATACCACTGCATGTCTGGAACATGTGCTAGGGATCATCCATCGGTGCAAGCAAAACACAGCGGATGATAAGAAGTACTTTTGCGATATGATTCAATGGTACATTCGCTTCAGACAGAAAATCCTCGCCCTTATCTCGCGTCTGTTTGATACAACCAAGAAGGTTCCAGCAGCTGGTCCAAGCAAGAAGAAATGATAGTCTTGCTCCAAATTGACGCAAAGGGGGAGATAGTTAGGTCCAGTTTTGTATTGCGTCTTTGGGCTCGTTAGCTATTCCAAGTTTATCTCCGGTATGGGCCTGTCTATCCGTGACTTTTGTTTAGGGTTTATTATAAATAGATGCTTGCATGCATCCTAGAACGTAACGATTAGATAAGAATTGATAGAGAGTTTCAAAGCATATTCATCGTTCTTAATAGTAACCCTAGAATCCTCTACAGCAGAAGTTCTTAGTCGAGCTCTGCTGAGGATTGAGTAATCTAATCATTCGACTCATTCAGATCCATACTTGTGCTTTATCTTATTGTTTTTTACGTTCTTTATTTACCTGTTACAAAGATCTAATCGATCAAAGAGTTTTTATAACTCATCAGATAGGACAACTACATCTCATTAAAAGTATAATGTTATTAAAGGAAGTACTAGAACATTATTTTACAATATCCCAACTCTAGTTACTTTAGGAAAAATGTGTAAAGTATGCTAATCCATGAAATTGCACATTATACTTTATTGGTCGTTAGTGGAGTGTGTGTGGTTAACCAGCACACTAAAATGCACTAATAAAGAGTAGTAATGGGTATCTCATAATTGTCATTTTGATGGAGCGTGTGTGGTTTACCGGCACATCAATAGTTAATGACAAAGACAATTAGGTTACCAAGCACATTTGCATGGTTATTCACATCTTGTTTGTGATCCTCAGCATCCCAGTCACAAATAGAAGAGCATAATCCAAGATTAAAACATGCCATTGAATAGTTTCAATGTATCTCAGAAGATCTAGGAGTTTCCAATACATTTAAAACTTAACCTTATTTTTTGTTTCTCTTGGTGGAAAATTGGTAAATCGTCATTTACCTACCTTCAAATATTTGGATTACAGCATCCCTCTTCCAATTTGTGGAATGTTGTGTTGGATCCTAGCCTCGATGTTTCATTTGGGTGTTACATCAAGGATTCTTATCAACTAACTTGAATTTTCTCTAGGTTTTGTAGATGTCTACTTCTGACTATCATGGTCTTCTCAAATTCCATGGAACAAGTTTTTCAGATGAAGATGATGTTCCACAATATGATCGAGGAACAAGAGATCATGCTTAGCTTCCTCCACCTCCTCCAATTGTTCTCCCTAACCCTCAAGTTCGAAAGGATTGAAAAGTTCAAGCTCACTCAAGCCCTTTTGGCAAGTAAACACGAAGATGGGAAACCTGTTTGTTCACACGTCAAAGAGATGAATCACACATTGATAGGTTAAGCATGTTGGGTGTCAAGATTTCAAGTGAGTTGGCTATTGATTGGGTTCTTCAGTCACTTCCTGAATTATATAGTGGGTTCGCTAGAGAGTACTATATGATGGATCACGACATGACCCTTATTGATCTCACTTATTTGCTTATAGCTGCTGAATCAGCAATGATTTGGTGTGCTGATCAAGCAAATTTGTCTGGTGAATCAAACTCCCAAAACTTCAATGGACACTGGCAACATTGGAAGTCCAGAAAGAGCTAAGTCGGTGATTGTCCGATGTGCTATGCCAAAGGAGTCCATTTGCTTTTATTGCCAAGAGAAGGGGCATTGGAGACGAAGCTGTCCTATTTACCTAAGAGATCTAAGAGATGGGAGAGTCAAGACGTATGGCTCTATTTTAGGTAAAATCGATTATCTAACTCTTTTAGGTTCCTATTCTAGATTCTTAATACATGATGTGATAAGATTGCATTTTTATGTTTTGTAGGATCAAAGAAAATAGAGGAAACTTAAGGGAAGAAGTGAGCTGAATCTAATTGTGAAGAAATGGATTTTGGTCGCATTTTTTGAAGATTGGATTCTTGAGCTACTACTTGGAGTTAGAATAGATTGGTAAGAAATATGTAATAACATAGTTTTTCAGTTGAATTGTATTGTAAGGACAAATTTTTCCGCACTAAAATAAATTTTGATTTTGTCTTATTTATTTATCCTTACAATGGCGTGTATAAAAAAATTGATGTTTGAAAGTTTCTATTATTATCAATAATGGATTTGATTCTTAATTATGTTATTTGCGGAAATCTCGAGAATTTACCAAATAAGGAGAGTTTCTCATCGCCCAAGTTTCAATTGGACAGAAACTTAGAATCATGCAACTTGGTTGCGTGATGAATGAAGAACTTTCATATTTAGAAACTAGACTAATTCTTTGACAAAGTGTCAAGTGAAGGACTAGGAGATCGAGTACACTAGGTTGTGTGTTGATCAAGTCCACCACAAAATAGATAAGATATTCGTCATGATTTACTAAAGTTTGGTAAATATGATTATACTTATAAGATTAAGTGTAACTATGAGTTGATTGAAAGAGTTTCAATCAATAGCAAAACGAATAAGAAGAATCAAGTAGGCAGAAAGATAAAAGTTTCTCTATTCTAAGAAGGGAGAGTACCTTTTATTGTGTTTTATGATAAATCTTAATGATTAAAAACCATTTCTCAATTGATCCTCCAAGTGAGTCTTAGTGCATTTGTATGACCAAGAAGAGGAATCGAGAATTGTAGAAATGGTTAAAATCAAGAAGTCAATCATACTTCGTTCCAATATCAAGTCTTGGAGTTATATTCCAAGATTGTGAATTGAGTGACAAGTCTCATGAAGGTTTATAACACTCATCAAATGTGGAACTTGGAAAAGTTTACTTATTCTTGCACATTTAAAATTGGTATGTTGTGATGTCTTGATTAAGACAAAGACCAACTAGGACAGATTTTGTGAAGTGTTTTGTCTTGATAAGAACTACACTAACTCTTGAATATTTGTTTTGTCTAGAAAAGTTTCCTGACAAGAGAGTCATGTATGTCAAGAGGTCAGTGGGAGTTTTAATGATCTTGAAAAAGGTTTCAAGAACAAATCAAGAATAAACCTTATCAATCATCACTAGCACACGACTTGAAGTTTACAACCTATCGTGTTGACATTATTTTGTTTCTGTGTCATTCCAATTGAGTTAAGTATGTATGTGAGTTCTATGAGTTCTCATTTGAATGCATAAAGATAAAGCGCCTTGATCAATGGAAAGTATATTGATATGTAAGGGTAAGTTGCTAAACTACTTGGAAGACATGGTGGGCACTCGTGTTACTATAAGGCAAGAAATCAAGATTAAGAAAGTTCAGTCCATATGAGTTTGGATTTGTCACAAACTTTGGTTTTGAAAAATTCACATAGATAGGAACTTATACACCATAAAGTCCAAGTGTCATAAGATTCCCTCCTTCATGAAAATGACTGTGAGGAAATTCTTTCACTAAGAGAGATTTTAAGAAGATAGTGATTGTGGAAATTGTATTCTCAAATTCGATTATGGTTACGACATCCCTTTCCATAGTTCGAATTGTGAGATTTGGCAATTAGTCTAACATTTGGACTTATTTATATAAGTTCTTAATTGTTTAGACACACATATGATCTACCTAAAGCAAAGGTGTATAAGTTTAAGAAGCTTAGATAAAGGCTTATCGAAGCATTTGGTATTAGAAATATGAATTTTAGAAATTCAATAGGCATTGTTTTCTGAATACATGTCAAAGCTAGTGGGAGCATAAGTGTTATGCTCATATGATAATAATCATCATGATAGTGGGAGCATAAGTGTTATGCTTATATGATTATTATGGCAAGTATTTCAAGTTAGCAATATTAATTATAGAAAAACAAAGATTCAATTTGCAAAGTTGCATGGGCTGAAAAGTTGTTTTGCTATAATTAAGGGAGAGAATATTATACTTCGTTTCAAAATCTAAAGCTTAGATTGAGAAATTTTAATAAATTTAGTCAAAGGATACATAGTGTGTTCTCAAATTTCGATTATGATTACGGCATCCCTCTTCATAGTTCGAATCGTGAGAACGTGACACATAAAATATTATGGCAGAAGATTGATAAAGTATCATATCTTTATGTAAGACATTATGCATCGTGTCCCATACGCTTCGGGTATAGGATCGATTGCAAATGATATAATATTTGACCATTCTAAATTTTTCCAAATACCTAGGGCATTAAGAGGGAAAAAGGGACTAGAATCGGTTTTGACTAAAATAATTAAACAACTATCAAAGGACAATCTGAGGTTCACTCAGGATTTGTCGTTTGTGACTAGTTGGAAGTATACTACTGAATGGACCATATCGACATTATTATAAATAGATAAGATTCTATTAAGAATGAGTTGTCATATGGCGAATGTGGAAATGTTTCCATATTGGGAGTTGGATATTAAGAATAATGTCTAGATTAGAAACTTTTATGCAAGAAGGATGTTCAAAGGAATGTACTTTGAATGTGAGACTTCACGTCTATGGAATTGTCTTGTAACAATTTTGATAAGAGTATTTTGTAATTTCATTGGCCAAGTCTTGGTGACTTTTGTGCTATGACCTTGCGAAAGGATCGTTGCATAAAATGTTAGAATCTAGCATATTCTAGTAGTAGCAAGAACCTTGTGTTCTAACACTAATAATAAGGATTGGAAATTGTGAAATAAGCATCATTAGAAAAGTTTTTCAATTGATCTATTTCACAAAGTAAGGACCGTAGGAAACAAAGTGTGCATGCTTGGAGCATGAGACAATTGTTGTTGTAATTCAAGTAATGAGTTGATTATCCGAAACATTAAATGATAAATAATGAGTAATCAATATGGTGGATAAATAGAAGTGTTTTATTTACTCTTGCAAGTTTGGGGCCATATAGGATTAAGTATTATTATTGTGTTTAAGGTTGCAGGTTTTAACTTCAAGGATAATTGGGTTATTCGAACCTCGATAGTCGGTCGTACTTTTGGAAGTAAGTAGTGAATTAAGACTGTCATGAATTGGATTGCAGATTGTCTAAGGATAAACATAGCAGTAGAATTGATGCAATGTTCATGAGTACTCAGAAAGTGAGATTTGAGTATTGGATAAACCCACGCTCAGAGTATTACTTCATGGAATTCATCACGAGTAATACTGAGACGATAATATCTATGATCTTAAAATAGAGATATATGAGTTGAAATTTGCAAGTCGGCTATACATTGGTGATACGAAAACGCATCAGTAACTTGGTGTTATAAAACATATTGTCATGTATGGTTTAATGAGTAAAAGATATAAGCATATGAGTAAATGTTTATTCGTTCTTTTTTGCCCTAATGGGAAAAGCGATATCTATGGGCCCCTCGATGATTTGGTGTTGACTTTTGTGTTTGGCCCAGCCAGGAATAAATTGATGAGATCGATTAGAAGCCCTATATCATCACAAATCAGAACTCGGGAAACATAGATTCTGGACAAAGAGATTTATGGTATTCCATGTCTTATGTCTAGAGATATCTAGTAGAACGAAGGGTCATGTGATCACTTATCTTAAGACACGTAACTGACTGGGTCAGAGTTCGACAACAACTTTTGGAAGCTACAATTTGCTAGTCAAATTTAGAAGTCATACTAGCAATTATAGTTATAGACTTATCCAAGTGGGAGACTGTTGGATTAGGTGTCTAAGCCCATAATTATAATTGGTATGTACTTGAATTGATAGCAACACAGTCCTTTTGGGTTGCCCTCAAACCTAGCAACAGGACAAGGAAATTATGAAAGGAGAGATATTAATTTATTATGAGATTAATAAATTAATATAAATGATTTATTAATATGTTATGAAAATAATATATTAATTAGAAATCATAATATTTAATTAATAGTTAGCCATAAATTAATCAGAATTAATTTTGGGGTTAAAAGTAGTAATTGTAAAGTGCGGGGACTAGTTTGCAATTACCAGATAGTTGAGTGGAAGTCTCCAGAACCTCCTTGGAAGGAGGTGGATGATATCTATAGGGGAAACCCTAAGGATTTCGTCCAAGGGGGCTTGCATAAGTCCTTGTATTGTCTTAGGCCCCAAGCAAAGGAGTATTAGGGTTTTCCCTAAACCCTAGATCCCTAAGCTATATAAGAAGCCTCCCAGCTCCTAAATTCGGCCACTCCTTCCTTGGTGAAACCCTAGGGCCAAAAATTGCATACCCTACTCCCTCTCTCTCCTTCAAGTTTCCTTCTTGCTAGTTTGTGGTGCTAAGCTTCCAAGAAGATCAAGATCAAGATCAACAGGATTGTCAATTGTTTGCTATAACAATTAAAAGGTATTTAACTCCTAAACCCTAGCTTGTTATGTTCAAAAATATCCTCTCTCCTTTAGGGTTCTTGGTTTTCAATTCAAAGTTATATGTTCAATAGTTAAAACATAGATCAAAAGTAGGTTACATGTGAACTTAGGAATTGTTTTTCTAGTTTAGTTGTTTTACCTAAAACCCATCAGAGTTCACCTTGAAGTAGGGTTATTCTCAACAATTTGTCTTCAAGATTTCGGATGTTACAACTCTCCCCCATATAAATAAGATTTTTTCTTCAAAATCCGTCCTTACTTTTCTCCTCATGCCAAACAATCTGTGTCGCATTACCACAACTCGTGAAAAATATCGCCTCCCCAAGGAAACTGGAACCAACCTTAGTAAAACTCACCATCCTGAAGTAGAACGGATCTTAAACCCTCCCCAAACCACCTCGACCTCTCTTAAAACCCAAAATCTCAAATTGACTTGACTTCCTGACAGACCACCCACTTTCATTCACTATCAAACCAATTCCAAAACAAGCTCAAATTGAACCAAATACTTCAAACCCAGATTATCTTGACATTTAAAGGGACGAAGTCACTGATTATATACAAATGAAAATCATTTACACTGAAATTTTATTTCGTAACCAAAATCGCTCCTTACTTACACTCATAACAAAACAACACTTGAGGAATACACCCGGAAATTTTGTACATAAAACAACCTTCCCAAAACAATTAAACCCAAACAAGAACTGTCAACCTGAAGTAGAACAACCCATAATCCCATGCAAATATCCATTCTTATATATCCGAACTTGGGTATCGAATTGGTCTGACTCCCTGACAGACCTCCCAAACTGAACCGATTGCTAAAACCATGACACTTATCCATCGAACAATCTATTAAACCTTTGATGATAACAATTTCATAAACACAAAGAGACACAAAATACACACTTCCTCGACCATTAGGCTGATATATTGCTGCTAAGGGCCCGAAACCTCATCACTTACCCTTCATTCACAAAGTGGAACCATCCTCGAGCGCAAATTCTGAACCCTCCAACTAATGCCTTTGACATACAGATTTTTGAACCCACTTGCGATTCCCAACACGAGTTTCCACCAAAATCATGCTCGAAAATGGCTACCCATGATACATCCTCACGAAATCTTCCCTAAAACTGATGAATATCCATTTGAATCTATCCCATGTCCCTAACTGGGGCACTAACAGAACCATGAAGAATGATCCTTAAAACACACCGACCGCGAACTTAACCCAAAACTGAACAATATGATGAACCCAAAGTTCTTAACAACCCTTGACTCTTTGCTATGCCATTACCAACCACTACTCCGACGAGCAACATCGATCAAACCATGAACTTCTGCGATACATCCAACCCTTACCGGTTCCGGTGCACACCCAACTAGGCATCCACTTAATACAATCACCAAGCATATTATGAATTACGACTGTATAAGCAATTTCCAACTAGAGAATCTTAAATCTAACAACAGTTTGCGAACAATTGGAATTATAATGCATACTGTGACAACCCGAAATTTCTATCTTAGAAATCCATTCAATTCAATCGAAAGTCAGACTCGTTTCTGCTACCTTTTGGCGTTCAAAAGGGTCTGTATCAGTGTTCAAAGCCTAGTACATTCAAGGATTGGGTGTTAGGAAGTATCTACTAGAGTTCATTGTGCAACATTCAAGTCGGGAAACTCCATCATTTGGAGTTTACGGCGGTAACCTAGAGCTTACAGTCATAAACTCTTGTTTAGCCGTGAACTCCAACCTTAGATATGATATTCCCTCATTTTTCTTCACTTATCACACTTCAAAGAGAAGAACACACATTTCCTTCTCAAGTATCATCAATATCTTCATCCTTTCTCTTAAAAAATGTATGTAATTCATCCTTTTCCTAGTTAATCTTCTTAACCTTATGAATCCTTTGAATCACATCCACAAATTTCACACTTTTGGTTTAGATATTCAAGATCATCATCTTTCACCAAGAACACACACTTGTTTTAGGTGACCATGAATACCCCTTCTACCTTCCAAATCGTAAGTATCTTTTCCAAATACTTGACATTCACTAGAAGCTCTTGATTATCATACAAGAAACAACCTTTTCGACATGAACATCAAGAGTTTATGGTTGTAAACCCTTGCATGGCAGTAAACCCTCCTTGATTTATGTCATGGTCGTGAACTACCTTATGTTTTGGCCGAAAACTCTAGCTACGTCATGTGTTGGCCATAAACTATTTGGCCGTAAACACATCTAGGTCGTAAACACACTCTTGTGTGGCTTTGAACACTTTTTGTACAATCATGTGTGATTGTAACAATACATGCCAAGTGTTTCCTAGTCCCTAAGGTTGTTTCCTAACATGATTAGTTGTTATATACACTACTTATATAAATATATGTGTCAATATATGCTTAATAGGATCCATTTGTACTCAAGGATTCACTTGACACTTAGCATCCTATATCAATTCTTCCTTTCGGACCACACACTGCAGGTGAGTTCATACCCCTTCAATCAACTTTTTACATGTTTTAAATGATTTGGGGGGAGGGGGATACAAGTAGAATCACAATAGAATTGTGTTGAGTTTTACATTTGAATTCTTACAAACATAAGGACTTTGTTGTTTTCAAATACTGTTAAACTTTATTTTCAAAACCCTTTATTTTAAACTACTTATGAAACCTTTTTTCTTTCAAAAACATATTCATATAGATATTTAAGTATAAAAATGCTTTAATGGACTTAAGACTAATGTTAACAACCGTGACTCCTATTCCTTGTTTTGTTGTGGGCTTAGGGTAGGTTTCATTAGTCCGATTGTCGATTAACTTATACTTATACTTACTAAATACTTACATGAACAGTTGAACCTCATTTTCAAGGATATACTTATCAACAAGTCAGTTATACAACAAACATGCTAGTAAACTATAATAGGTATAGTTTAGAGAATTACTATTCACTCTTCTCGCTCAATGAAACTTACATGAGTCAGTCCATAACATGAGTCAGATAAGTCATACTATATAAGAACAAGAAGGAACATTTACATTTATTAACAAGAACATATTCATTTACAAAAAGAACATTTACACTATAACTAGATCTAGATAATAATAATGTAAGATACTATTTCATGGCACAATAATGCACTTGTTGTGTCATGTTTGTGTAACTAGGGTCTCTTGGAGGGAGAGCGTGAGTTTGTGTATAGATATATATGGGATTGGCCATCCCACACCTCACTGCTAGCTACAGTGGGATCTGCAAGTCCACGATTGAACAAATGTCAAACCTATTCAACGCCTGAAAAACGTCGGGTACTTACACTAGGTCGATCAAGCATGGTTACAACTCTATCACATTTTCATCTAAATTAACCAACCCGGTTATAAGATGGTAAATTAATATTGGAGTATCATTCATTAGTACAAACATTTTATTTACATTGCTATAAGATAACAAATAACAATTGATATGGTCATAGTAAGAGACTACATTTTCATTACAAGCAGGAAATATAGGATTTTCTGGGAAAAAAAACAAACCTTTTGATGAGATAACCATAAACCATTTTCCAATGTAAATACAACAATAATGACACTAAACTGCTTATGAACTCACCAACTTAAATGCTGATCTTCACTTTCTAAATACCTT
This sequence comes from Lactuca sativa, assembly GCF_002870075.4. NCBI lineage: Eukaryota > Viridiplantae > Streptophyta > Magnoliopsida > Asterales > Asteraceae > Lactuca > Lactuca sativa. The sequence goes on along the minus strand of NC_056628.2, from coordinate 136,332,854 downwards.
GTATCCTCAGGTCACCAGTAGACAGGGACAGATGGCCACATTTTGCAAGGGCGGGGGTTATTGTCACACCCCAAAACCAAGAACGGCGGAAACGTTCTAGGGCGGAGGACGTCATGTAAAGTAATCACAACATAGTAAATGTAAATAAGCAAACAACATCATCCATTGCATTAAATATATATTTTTAATACAAGCGTGTTCTGTACAGTTTTAGACACCAAAAATATAACGTAAATCAAAATAATAATATGATGAGTCTCGAGTGCGCTCCATCATCTCAAAAGCTGGCATCGGTACCTTTCTACTGATGACCTGAGAATACAAGTTATTTTGAAAGAGTTTATCAGCATTAAGCTGGTGAGTTCATAAGTATTTCAAATGTCGGTGTCTGTTATCAAAAACATTTGAACATGTCTCAAGTATAAGTTCATGTATGTAAGTGTTTGTAAAAGTTTGAATCTCTCAGAAAAACCTATATTTTCTAATAATGTAGCCTTCTACCAAGGCTTTAACTATTTTGTATGTTCGTTTGTTGTAAAAGTGTGTAATTTCCCAAGTGGAACTATCTTTTAACAAAATATTGTTTGTACATTAAAGTTCAAGTGAGGTTATCACTAAAAATATGTAATGGGTAAATCATTGTAGTACTGTAGCTTAGTTTTATAGTGACTACTGCTGTACTAACTACCTTAAACCGGATTTATATTAAGGTATAATGTGATAATTGCACCATACTATCGACTGATAACAACGACAATAAGAACGGTCGTAATAACAGAATGACGTTTGGCACCCGCAGACCTGCAGGTCCGGCTGTAGCTAGCAGCAAGGTGTAGGATAGTCAATCCAGTATAGATCTATACGCAAACTCAACGCTCTCCCTCCAAGAGAATTCTGGCTACAACTCGGGCCATGACATTTAAGGCATGCTCCGATACAGTGGATCACAATTGTTAACGTATTAATGTGAGGGTAATGTTCCTTGTTCTAGTATAGTTGTATATGTTCTCATAGTAATGTAATGTATAGACTCATGAATGAACTGACTCATTGATCTAACAGATGTAATAGTATGATCCTGTGTTACCCCGATGGTAACTCACTAATGATGTGGCTAGTACGTATGAATATGGAAGTACTTTTATGTCTATATATGTATATTGGATATATAATTAATATTGAAACGACCTTCGGATGGTCACCCGAAATCCCACCAGACCACATCCAAATCGAGAAAAAGGAAATAGGGTGGATGGCCTTCCTAAGCCCTTTAAACATTATTTATACATCTATACATATATGGGCATGCAATTTATATTATAAAATCATAAATAAGTTTTTATAAGACATTTGAAACATAAGTATTATTTTAAAGAAAGATTGACTTGATGTCAATCTATAAAACAATTTGAAGGCATAGGTTTGATTAAAACAGTTTAAGTATAAGGAACATTTGTTTGAATCACAGTTGTAATATAAGTTTGAAAAGTAAATGGGTTTGTAAAACATTTTGAAGAAAAACAGTTTGATAGACAGTTTGAACAGTGATAAAATCACTGGTTTCCCTGGTCATTAATCACATGTGATTAATGCAATCACATGTGATTTAAGCAATAACTATAAGTATTTAACTTGTATTCCCCCCCCATAAGTATTTAAAACGTTTAAAATAACTTCAAAGGTTGATTAAAGGGAGTATGAACTCACTTGATTGATTGAAGAAAGCGAGATGGAAAACCGGGCAGAGTTTCGTCTCGGGAAACGGATTTTTCTCAGGATTCTCGGGAATCTCGGGAGTAAAATCGACCCTCGGGACTTGAGCAAAAAGACGAGAGCTTCGGATTCGAACGGGCACAGAAATCGAGGCAAGATCGTGAGAGAAAAGAGAGAAGTGAGCAAAATTTCCGGAAAGCCTCACATCCCTTTTATAGGGGTGCTGAACCGCCTCGGTACGCTGGGCGTACGAGGGTACGCAGCGCGTACGAGACGTCATCGCTTACGCACTTCGGATGGGACGGCGGGTCGGACGGGGCGGCGGGTCGGACGGGCGGGTCGGAAGCTTCGCATAGGGCGACGTGGACGATCCGAGGCCCTTGATCTGAGTACGCGGGGCGTACGAAGGTACGCAGGGCGTACTCCGGTCCTATCCAATGACTCCCCTTCGGATAATACCGGGAGTTTATAATTAAATTTATATTTATTTTAAATAAACTTCTAAAATTCATATCTCCTTCATACGAACTCCGTTTTTTACGTTCTTTATATCCACGCGATGGTGAGACCACGATCTACAACTTTCGTTTAGACTCCGTTGGCAAATTCCGAAATTATTTTTATTATTTATTTATTAAAATGACGTGATTAAGGAATTTCTTCAAAAATTCATAACTTCCTCATCCGAAGTCAGATTTGGACGTTCTTTTTATGTACGAAAACCCTGATACGATTCCTACTACTTTATTTAACCCAAATAAAATTTTTGGAAGGTTATATTTTGACCTAGATTTGATTGGTTTTACATTACATTGACTCGAAATATCGGGTTGCCACATCATCCCCCCGTTAGAAGCAATTTCGTCCCGAAATTAGAATTTAAGCAAGTAAGAAATTACAAACAACTAAGCAAAAAGGTGAGGGTATTTCAGTTTCATCTGATCCTCACGTTCCCAAGTGAATTCCGGTCCTCGCTTGGCATTCCATCGAACCTTCACGATAGGGATACAGCTTTGCTTTGTCTGCTTGACCTCACGGTCCATGATCTCTACAGGTTCTTCCACGAAGTTGAGGCTCTCGTTGATCTCGATCTCGTCGAGAGGGATTACAAGAGTCTCGTCGGATAGACACTTTTTCAAGTTAGATACGTGGAATGTAGAATGTACGTTACGAAGTGCGTCTCGTAGTTCGAGTTTGTAAGCTACGGGGCCGACTCTTGTAAGAATCTCGAAAGGCCCTATGTACCTCGGATGAAGTTTACCACGCTTGCCGAAACGTATCAAGCCCTTCTAGGGTGAGACTTTGAGAAGGACTCGGTCTCCCACCTGAAATTCCAAAGGTTTCCTTCGTTTATCAGCGTAGCTCTTCTGTCGGTCTCTAGAGGCTTTCAATCATTCACGGATCTGAACGATTTTCTCTGTCGTTTCCCGAATGATCTCCGGACCGGTGAGAGTACTGCCGGAAGCTTGTCCCCTGGCTAATTGGGTATCACCCATCTCAGCCCAGCACAGAGGGGATCTGCACTTTCGGCCGTAGAGAGCTTCAAATGGAGCAGCGTTGATGCTCGTGTGATAACTGTTATTATAGGAAAACTCGACAAGGGGTAAATGAGTATCCGATGCCTTCCCAAAGTCAATCACGTAGGCTCGCAACATATCTTCCAGTGTTTGGATGGTCCTCTCACTCTGTCCGTCGGTCTGAGGGTGGTAGGCTGTGCTCATGTCCAGCCTTGTTCCTAGGGAATGTTGTAGTGACTGCCAAAATCTTGAGGTGAACCTACTATCTCTATCGGAGATAATGGACATAGGTACACCATGTAGCCGTACGATTTCCCTAATGTATGTTCACGTAAGTTTCTCCATCTTGTCGGTTTCTTTGATAGGAAGGAAGTGTGCAGACTTGGTCAATCTATCAACGATGACCCATATGGTGTCAAGTCCACCCGTTGTCTTGGGCAACTTGGTTATGAAATCCATAGTGATCCGCTCCCACTTCCATTCTGGGATCTCTGGTTGTTGCAATAAACCAGAGGGCTTCTGGTACTCGACCTTAACCTTTGCGCAAGTAAGGCATTTACTTACGAAGGTAGCAATCTCTACATTCATATTAGGCCACCAGTATAGCTTTTTAAGATCCAGATACATCTTATCTGAACCTGGGTGGACGGAATACCGAGTGTTGTGCGCCTTGGTCATGACCAAGTCTCAGAAACCACCGTGTTTCGGTGTCCAGATCCGGTTCATGAAATATAAGGCTCTGTCACCCTTGGCTTCTAAATTCTTGTCCATTCCTCTAAGGGATTCATTCGTCACATTTTCAGGTTTCATGGCTTCAAGTTGAGCCTCCTGAATTTGCTTAGACAAGTGTGAATGGATGGTTATTGACAATGACTTGACTTTAGGACCAGAATATTCCTTCCGACTTAGGGCGTCTACTACTACGTTGGCTTTACCCGGATGATAACGAATATCACATTCGTAATCACTGAGTAGCTCGACCCACCGTCGTTGTCTCATGTTGAGCTCCTTTTGATCGAAAATGTGTTGTAAACTCTTGTGGTCGGTAAAGATGGTGCTCTTCGTTCCATACAAGTAATGTCTCTAGATCTTCAGAGCAAACACCACTGCTCCTAATTCAAGATCGTGGGTCGTGTAGTTAACCTCGTGTGTCTTCAACTGTCTCGAGGCGTAGGCGATGACCTTACCTCGCTGCATCAGGACACATCCGAGCCCTTGATTCGATGCATCGCAATAGACTACAAAGTGTTCTATTCCTTCGGGAAGGGATAGTATTGGTGCGGTGCACAAGGCTCGTTTGAGCGTTTGGAACGCTCTTTCTTGTTTCTCTTCCCAGTCAAAGGCCACGCCTTTCTGGGTTAGGGTTGTAAGAGGTTTCGCTATTTGAGAGAAGTTCTGAATGAATCGGCGGTAGTAGCCAGCGAGACCTAGGAATTGACGAATTTCTGTAGGCCTCTTAGGTGCTGACCAGTTCTCAATGGCTTTAATTTTGGATGGGTCCACGTGGATTCCCTCTTCGCTTACCACGTGTCCTAAGAATTCGACTCTCCGGATCCAAAATTCACATTTCGAGAACTTCGCATAAAGCTTCTCTTTTCGTAATGTCTCTAGAACTTGTCGCAGGTGATCGCCATGCTCTTTCTTACTTCGGGAGTAGATCAGGATGTCATCAATGAAAACAATGACGAACTGATCCAAGTAAGGTCGGCATACTCTATTCATCAGATCCATGAAGACTGCGGGCGCATTGGTCAATCTGAATGGCATTACCACGAACTCGTAATGTCCGTAACGAGTTCGGAAGGCTGTCTTTGGCACATCCTCCTCTAGCACTCGTAACTGGTGATATCCGGATCTTAGATCAATCTTAGAAAAATAGTTCGCCCCTTGCAGTTGGTCGAATAGGTCATCTATGCGAGGCAGAGGGTAACGATTCTTGACAGTCAGTTTGTTGAGTTCTCTGTAGTCAATACACATACGGAAGGATCCGTCTTTCTTCTTAACGAACAAGACCGGTGCTCCCCAAGGTGAGAAACTTGGTCTTATAAAGCCCTTGCTGAGCAGTTCGTTAATTTGACCAGAGAGTTCCTGCATCTCAGTTGGTGCTAAGCGGTAGGGCGACTTGGCTACTGGGGTAGCTCCTGGGACTAAGTCGATTCTGAACTCGACTTGCCGTTGCGGAGGTAACCCGGGTAGTTCTTCTGGGAAAATGTCGGGGAAGTCGCTCACTACAGGGATGTTCTTTAGTTCTTTCGTTTCGAGGCTCGTTTCGACGACGTGAGCAAGGAATGCATGGTATTCCTTACGCAGATACTTCTGTGCTTGAATACTTGATATGATGCGAAGACTTGCACCGGGTTTGTCGTCGTACACTATAAGAGTTTCGTTAGACGGAAGGTTTAGACGGACTGCTTTCTCGTAGCACATGATGTCGGCACGATGAAGGCTTAACCAATCCATGCCAATGATAACGTCGAAAATTTTTATTGAGACTGACATGAGGTCGATTGGGAATGAACGGTTATCTAGAGTTAGGGTACAACCTAAGTATATGCTACTCGTACTTTCAGTTTTTCCATTAGCCATTTCTACTGTGAATAGTTCTTTGAGTGCGTGCGGTGGTTGATTGAGCATGCGAGCAAATTTATGGTTTACGAAGCTTCGCTCCGCTCCACTATCGAACAGAATGCATGCATAGGAGTTATCGAGGAGGAACGTACCAGTCACCACTGTCGGGTCAGCAACTGCTTCCCCGTGGCCTATAGCTAGTACCCTCCATGCTCCTCCAGCATTCCTTGGTTTAGGGCAGTCCCTCTTAAAGTGGCCTACTTCGCCATATCCGTAGCAGGTTGGGCTCGCGCCAGAGCCAGGGACTTGGTTGATAGGTTGTGCCAGGAACTTACAGAATCGGACGGTGTGTCCTTTCCTGTTGCAGTTAGAGCACTGCATTTCACGGCAGGGGCCGTTGTGGTGGTAGTTGCATTTGTTGCACTTGGGCGAACTTCCAGCATACCGACTCACCGGAGCGTTAGTAGCAGCAGCAGGGGTTATTGCGGCATGTATTGCCATAATTTGCTGCTTTTTGGCAGCCTGTTGCTTCTTCTTTTTATCCCAGAATTTCCGCTTAGTATCAGCGGGTTTGGAGGGTTCCGGGATGGCTAGGGTGGTTGTGATTGCAGGGGTTTTGACTCCATGGTCAATGAGTCGTTGTGCCAATCGTTTGGCACTGTCGAAGGTAGCGGGGTTTGATGCTAGAACATTCCCCTGATACGGAGGCACTAGCCCCCATATGTACCTCTCGATCTTCTTCCCTTCGATGGGAACCATATTGGGGCAGAGGGCCACCAGCTCGCTGAATCGGGCAGTATAAGCGACCATGTTGGTGCCCTTCATCGTCAGGTTCCAAAGTTCCTGCTCCAGTTTCTGGATCTCGCCCCTCGGGCAGTATTCCTCAGTCATGAGGTCTTTCATTGTTTCCCAGCCTATGTTGTTGGCTACAACGAGAGTTAGTGCCTTAACATGGCCGTTCCACCATGTCAGGGCCTTTCCTTCAAAGGTGCATGTGGCGTACTTGACTTTACTCGCCGCAGGGCATGAACAAATTTCGAAGACTGATTCAGTCTTCTCGAGCTATTACGAGAGGGCAATGACTCCGCCGGTGCCGTAAAAAGGCTTCGGTTTGCAATTTGTGAAATCCTTGTATGAGCACTCTCTCGAGCGCACAGGGGTTTCAACCGGGGTTGATTCCACAGGGGTTCCACCTCTGTTGGCATCAGAAGAGTGATACTGAGCCATGGCAGTTGCCACTGCTGCAGCTACGGAAACATTCAGGGCTACAGTATCGATGACCGGAGGCGGAGGAGGTGGTGGTGCAGGATTATTCCTGGGAGATTTGCGAGGAGGCATCTTTCAGCTATAAGTTTATAAAGATAAGAAAAACGGTAAGAATCAATTTGTAAGCAACGTGAGAGTGACACATGGACTAACTAACCATAGTCCAACAGTTGAAAGAGTGTTTGAAACCACAATAAGAAATATTAGTAGGAAAGCACAAGTGTATAGGTTTTTCCCACAGATAGATAGATCTCAATAATACTGGTATTACTGATGTAATAAGTTCAGGGAAAATCGACCTAACAGTAGGTCTTACATCATACCATATAGAAAAGTTTGACAGTTCTTAGATTTCAAATTTAAGTACTGAAAGTTAGAAATATTTTATAGACAAGTTCTACTTAGAGCACAGATGTTAAAGGCTATTCTTTAATCAAAAGACAGAGATGTACTAGACATCAACCAACGGCGATGGGAATTCCCCGGGCGAGTACTGAGGTCGGACACTTGACGAAACACCTCTTGAAGGTGTCGATCCTGAGTCCACTGACGAGCTCGAAGTTCCAAGATTTCAGCTCGTGAGGCAGCCAACTGCTACTGCAGGGTTTCATTTGTTCTCCGGGTCTGTTCCATGTCTTCTTCAAGATGGCGGATGCGGACTGTGTTGACACCTGAGTTGGCATCAAACTCTATGACCCGGTCGATGGCTGCTCGACCTTGCTCGACTTTACGAGCTATTCTGTGGATAATGACAGGCAGAGCTCGGTCAGCAGAGCCACCATCGCTGACGTTGCAAAAGCTTCGGTCCCCAAAGTATGGTAAGGGTTGACCCTTTCCATCACTCCAGTGATTCAAGCTGTTTGCCCACAAGGGAGTAGGACCCAGAAAAGCTGGTCGAGGGTTGTTGTTCGGGCTTGACCTACGAGCGGTAGGTTGTTGACTTCAGGCTCGGAGTAGGATCCATCAGAAAAGCCTTCTGCGAGGTGATCATCCAAAGGGATTGGATGCTCATCATCGGGCTCTTCATCGATCCATCCGGCATTGCCTTCATTTGGAAAGTACGGGTCGCCGTGATGGAATCTAGCCATTAGATCTACGCGAGAAGAGAGGTATAAGAATATTGTATACGTGTAACTAGTAGTACAAAATACACCTATAGTATTTTATGTTTAAGTTCTACTGATCTTCTTGTGGTATTGTTGGTAAGTTTTTAGACTTGTTAACCTATCACAACCATTCTAGGGCATGTGCTAATCACTCCTAAGACCGGCATAGTTGATCAGGCTATGCCATTCCCAGGACTGACCATACATCCTCGAGCTCACTTGTGATATTTAACAATCGTAATACTTTTGTTCTTGTCATTGTGACACTGATTTTAGTATGAATGCAGACTAGTATACTTAATTAAATATTTTAATATTTAAAGTATAGACTCTTGGTCAGATTTTAATCCCTAATGGGTTTATAGTTTAGTATATCTTTTATGGGTTGATATACTCGATTCACTATAAACAATGCTCTGATACCAATCTGTCACACCCCAAAACCAAGAACGGCGGAAACGTTCTGGGGCGGAGGACGTCATTTAAGTAATCACAACACAGTAAATGTAAATAAGCAAACAACATCATCCATTGCATTAAATATATATTTTTAATACAAGCATGTTCTGTACAGTTTTAGACACCAAAAATATAAAGTAAATCAAAATAATAATATGATGAGTCTTGAGTGCGCTCTATCATCATAAAAGCTGGCATCGGTACCTGTCTACTGATGACCTGAGAATACAAGTTATTTTGAAAGAGTTTATCAACATTAAGCTGGTGAGTTCATAAATATTTTAAATGTCGATGTCTGTTATCAAAAACATTTGAACATGTCTCAAGTATAATTTCATGTATGTAAGTGTTTGTAAAAGTTTGAATCTCTCAGAAAAACCTATATTTTCTAATAAAGTAGCCTTCTACCAAGGCTTTAACTGTTTTGTATGTTCGTTTGTTGTAAAAGTGTGTAATTTCCCAAGTGCAACTATCTTTTAACAAAATATAGTTTGTACATTAAAGTTCAAGTGAGGTTATCACTAAAAATATGTAATGGGTAAATCATTGTAGTACTGTAGCTTAGTTTTATAGTGACTACTGCTGTACTAACTACCTTAAACCGGATTTATATTAAGGTATAATGTGATAATTGCACCATACTATCGACTGATAACAACGACAATAAGAACGGTCGTAATAACAGAATGACGTTTGGCACCCGCAGACCTGCAGGTCCGGCTGTAGCTAGCAGCAAGGTGTAGGATAGTCAATCCAGTATAGATCTATACGCAAACTCAACGCTCTCCCTCCAAGAGAATTCTGGCTACAACTCGGGCCATGACATTTAAGGCATGCTCCGATACAGTGGATCACAATTGTTAACGTATTAATGTGAGGGTAATGTTCCTTGTTCTAGTATAGTTGTATATGTTCTCATAGTAATGTAATGTATAGACTCATGAATGTACTGACTCATTGATCTAACAGATGTAATAGTATGATCCTGTGTTACCCCGATGGTAACTCACTAATGATGTGGCTAGTACGTATGAATATGGAAGTACTTTTATGTCTATATATGTATATTGGATATATAATTAATATTGAAACGACCTTCGGATGGTCACCCGAAATCCCACCAGACCACATCCAAATCGAGAAAAAGGAAATAGGGTGGATGGCCTTCCTAAGCCCTTTAAACATTATTTATACATCTATACATATATGGGCATGCAATTTATATTATAAAAGCATAAATAAGTTTTTATAAGACATTTGAAACATAAGTATTATTTTAAAGAAAGATCGACTTGATGTCAATCTATAAAACAATTTGAAGGCATAGGTTTGATTAAAACAGTTTAAGTATAAGGAACATTTGTTTGAATCATAGTTGTAATATAAGTTTGAAAAGTAAATGGGTTTGTAAAACATTTTGAAGAAAAACAGTTTGATAGACAGTTTGAACAGTGATAAAATCACTGGTTTCCCTGGTCATTAATCACATGTGATTAATGCAATCACATGTGATTTAAGCAATAACTATAAGTATTTAACTTGTATCCCCCCCCCCCCATAAGTATTTAAAACGTTTAAAATCACTTCAAAGGTTGATTAAAGGGAGTATGAACTCACTTTATTGATTGAAGAAAGCGAGATGGAAAACCGGGCAGAGTTTCGTCTTGGGAAACGGATTTTTCTTGGGATTCTCGGGAATCTCGGGAGTAAAATCGACCCTCGGGACTTGAGCAAAAAGACCAGAGCTTCGGGTTCGAACGAGCACGGAAATCGAGGCAAGATCGTGAGAGAAAAGAGAGAAGTGAGCAAAATTTCCGGAAAGCCTCGCATCCCTTTTATAGGGGTGCTGAACCGCCTCGGTACGCTGGGGGTACGAGGGTACGCAGCGCGTACGAGACGTCATCGCTTACGCACTTCGGATGGGACGGCGGGTCGGACGGGGCGGCGGGTCGGACGGGCGGGTCGGAAGCTTCGCATAGGGCGACGTGGACGATCCGAGGCCCTTGATCTGAGTATGCGGGGCGTACGAAGGTACGCAGGGCGTACTCCGGTCCTATCCGATGACTCCCCTTCGGATAATACCGGGAGTTTATAATTAAATTTATATTTATTTTAAATAAACTTCTAAAATTCATATCTCCTTCATACGAACTCCGTTTTTGACGTTCTTTATATCCACGTGAAGGTGAGACCAAGATCTACAACTTTTGTTTAGACTCCGTTGGCAAATTCCGAAATTATTTTTATTATTTATTTATTAAAATAACGTGATTAAGGAATTTCTTCAAAAATTCATAACTTCCTCATCCGAAGTCAGATTTGGACGTTCTTTTTATGTACGAAAACGCTGATACGATTCCTACTACTTTATTTAACCCAAATAAGATTTTTGGAAGGTTATATTTTGACCTAGATTTGATTGGTTTTACATTACATTGACTTGAAATATCGGGTTGTCATAGTTATTCAAGACTCGTCTTATTCTTTTGATAGACATTCATTTTTCGTGTCATTTAACTTTACAAAGAACACACATGTATTAAATATACTATTTAATGCAATGGATGATGTGGCTTGATTTACTATATTGCATTTTTATTATATAGTACATGACGTCCTCCACCCTAGAAGGTTTTCGTTGTTCCGGTTTTGGGGTGTGACAGATTGGTATCAGAGCATTGTTTATAGCAAATAAAGTATATCAACCCATAAAAGATATATAACTATACATACATGCATTCATACTAGCATCAGTGTCATACTAGAACAAAACAAAACTATTTCGATTGTTGAATAGCACAAGTAGGCTTGGGGATGTATGGATAGTTCTGGGAATGACATAGTCTGATCAACTATGTATATCCGAGAAGTGATTAGCATATGCCCGGGAATGGTTATGGCGTCGCAACAAGTCTAAAACTTACCAATTATCCACAAAGAATCAGTAAAAAAATAAAACAAACTTAAAATGCTATAGGATTATTTGGAATTACTATCAACTTATGTGAAAACTAAAGATTCTTATAAGTAGATCTATACGTATGGAGTGCATACGCTAAAGTTATATATTATTAAAGATCCTATAGACTTACAATTTGTGACTATCGCTTTACTTCCTGTTCCTTGTTTGGTTGTGGACTTAGAGTTGGGTCATTTATTAGAAGGTCCATTTCATGTCGTAAATTATGTATAGCTGGTATGCACTACTTAAGTGTAGAGATAACTAATAAGGATCACGCCTCTATAAGTATCGTTAGATTAAGACAGCTATTAACTATCTCTTTTATCCCTTTTCTCACATAGATCTCATGGCCGGATTCCATCATCCGGGAGACCTGTACTTTCCGAATCCAGGAAATGGTGGATGGCTAGATGATGAGCCAGAAGAAAACCCTGAGATTCCTTTAGACAATGAATTCACAGAAAAATTCCCTAAAGATGCGGACTCAGAGCCTGAAGCCGAGAATTTACCTCATGTGGCCCCAATACCAAATCCTAACCCCCATCTTGAATTCCAAGGTCCAACGCCTATGTGGAATAGGAGTTTGAATAGGTGGAGCCACATGCAAGGTCAACCCCTCCCGTACAATGGGGATCGCCGCTTCTACAATCTGAATGAGGGAGACTCCACAGACAGGGCTCTTCTAATCATGGTGCACCGAGTGGCCCGTAATGTTCAGCTAAGCGTGGCAACCATTCAGCAAACCATGAAGCTCGAGGAAGATTTAGGTGCCAACACTAGCCGCATTCAAAATCTCGAACGTGCTCATGCGAGGTCTATGAGAGACAATGAAGCTCTACAACAAGAGCTAACTACAACCCAAGCTGACGTCGTAGAGCTCTGAGCCCGTCAGACCGTGTATGAAAGACAACTGTTTGATGTGGAGCGTCAGCTAGCTGACTTAAGGTTCCGCCCGAGGGGTTCCCGCTGCCACTAAAAGATACTCTATCACCCTTTTCTTTTGGTTGAAGGAATAGCCTGCGTAGGTACTGTAAGTAGCACTCTTTTATGTAAAAATTCCTATGTAGCAAGTACTGTTCCACTAAAACTATGTGCTGTCAAGTTTTCCCTCTGTTGGTATGATTGTAAGACCTACTCCAAGGTTAAATTTTATGAACTCCATGTAACATTTATACCAACTATGATGACATATATAGTTTCCGCTAGTAATTATCTCTATCAAACTCTATTCTAGTTCAATATTCCTCTTGGTAACTCTAATGAAGCCTTATCATCTTTTTATCTTTTATAGCTAAAAGATGCCGCCTCGCAAACGTCCAAATAGAAACACTCCAGTAAATCAAAGTCCTCCACCACCTCCTCCACAGTTTGATGCAGCGATGTTTCAACCTGCTGTGAATGTGGCTATAACCATAGCCATGACGCAAATGCATTCAGGTGGTGCCAGTGGAGCTAGAACAGGTACCAACTCCAACCACGGTGATAGCCAAATGCATACACGGGAGTGTACCTACAAAGACTTCACCAACTGCAAACCCAAGACCTTTAATGGGACTGGGGGAGTCTTTTCCTTGCACAATGAACTGAGAAGAGTGAGTCTATCTTTGAGATCTGCTCCTGCCTATAGGTCAGCAAAGTAAAAGTTGCTGCCTGCACCTTCTCTGATAAAGCCCTGACATGGTGGAATGGCCATGTCAAGTCCCTCACATTAATAGGGGCTAACGAAATGGGGTGGGATACCCTAAAGGACCTTATGTCGGCAAAGTACTGCCCAAGGGGCAAAGTTCAGAAGCTTAAGCAAGTGCTATGGAGCCTTAAAATGAAAGGTTCAGATATAGTGGCCTATACGACAAGATTCAGTGACTTGGTGGCCCTATGTCCAGGCATGGTCCCCACCGAAAGTAAGAAATTTGAAAGATTTATATGGGGGCTGGTACATCCATTCCAGGGGAACGTTTTGGCATCAAACTCCGCTACATTTGATAGTGCCAAGCAGTTAGCACAACAACTGGTGGACCATGGAGTCCCACCATAAGTAACCACAACTACCGCTACTGTCCCAGAACCAGCCAAAACAAGTAATAACAAAAGGAAAATCTGGGATAAGAAGAAGAGCCAAACAGCACAACCCTCTGCCAAGAAACAACAGGTTGTGGCTGTTCATGCCGCAATAAATCCCGCAACCCCTATGTTGGATAAGGTGTCTAAGTCCATAACTTATTTGGTAGATACTTGACCCGACCTGGCATGGTCCATTTGGGTTGCACTTCACCCAAACGATTTATGGATAATTTTATGAGAATTGTATACTTACGATTTATTAATATATTATAAGTTATAATATATTAATATAAAGTCATGTTATTTAATTAGTTTTAATCTTGAATTAACTGTGAATTAATTTAGTGATTAAAAGGAAGACTAATTAAATCATGGGCTATTATATTTATATGGTGTGGGCTAATACTCATTTGTTAATGGGCTAAACTTATATGGAAGTCCATGGATGATCCATGGAGCTTTTAACCCATGGATCCTTGGAAGAGGAAAAGCCATGGGTTATTAGGGTTTACCCTAATCATCTACACTATATAAACAAGCTTATGTTGCATGAAATAGTACCCTAGTGTGTGTGTGAAAGGTGTGGCCAATTTCTAAGAGTGTGTATACTCTCTCATAAAGTTTTCCAAGTTTGTGGTGATTTGTGATTTCCATTTTAGGCATTCACATTATTGGTGCTTGGCTCTCAAACTCCAAGGTATCAACACTCAACAAAAGGTATGTAATTCCTCCAGTTCCTTTTATTTTTAAAAGTTCCCCATGCCATGCTAGATCAGTTATAAACCTTGGAAAATAAATTTTGCATGTATTTAGATAAACATAGATCCAAGGTTTATTAGGGTTGCATGTACACTTAGAAAGTGTTAGAATGCTCAAAACCCAATAGTGGTATTAATAGCCTAGGCTTGTTTGTTTGATACTAGATGCAAAATAGTGGAAAAAAGTCGATTTTTTACTGTCTGCCTGCTGAACTCGCTGATTCCATGGGGGGACTCGCCGAGTCCATGCGTAAACTCATCCTACTCGCTGAGTAGGTTCGTGCACTCGACGAGTAGGAGCCTCAGAATGCAGATTTTTGACTTTTGCTGCTGGAAATGGACTAGAAACATTATCCTAAACTGTTTTGGTACTTGAAAACTTGTTTTAGTTGGTGTAATGGTTGTTCTAATCCATTTACAATAGCTTATATCAAAATTTCATGCTTTGTATGTGTTCATATAATCCTTGAAACTTTTATGATCATGTTCATGTTCTTATGAATTTAGAAGATGATAGGAATTATTTTCTGAATAGGTTAGGATTAATTCTTGATCATTTATGTGTTTTAATGGAGTCCATAATTTGTCCTCAAGTTATGGATATCCAAAGGTCACTTCTTTTAAACACACATTCAAAACACATAAGTTACATAAAAATGAAGAGGCTTCATTTTTATGAACCTTTAATTCATAAGTTATGAAATGATAAGTTATGAATGGTTACAAAACTTGTCCCTAAGTTTTGGAATTTATAAAGTTTCACACACTTTAATAAACTTTAAATTCCAACCCTTAGAGTTTTAATATTTAAAATTCAACACTTATACTATTTATAACATTAATGGTTAATTATTATATATGTGTAAGATTAAGTCGTTTTACCGTTAATAGGCCTCATTCACGAAGCCGGTCTATAAGGGGGTATAAGGTTGTTGCCTATAAAATGGCAACTTAATGGGTGTCCACTCTCACCCACCGCTTCCTTGATCGGTTGAGGGTCGTTAGCCGAATGGGTAGGACAATGACTTTAAACTCTCATTAAATGTATAATGATTATTATAAAGTAACTAAATATTTAATTCCCAATCTTAGTTACTTTAGGAAAAATGTGAACATGGTGCTAGTACATGGAATTCACACTTTGTACCTTACCAAGTCGTTGGTGGAGCGTGTGTGGTTAACCGGCACACTAACTTAGACTAGTAAGGATCACGAAGGGTGACTTAATGTTTTTCATAGATCAATGGAGCGTGTGTGGTTAACCAACACATTGATTAGGTGATAATATTGATGGTACAAAGTGAATTAGTATGGTTATTCACACCTTGTTTTGTGATCCTCGGCATCCCAGTCACAAAACTTGAAGGGCACAATCGAGGTTGAAACATGCCATTGAAAAGTTCAATGAATCTCAAAAGAATCTAGGAATTTCAAATCCAATTAAAACCTAATAATTCATTTTGTTTTTTCATGGTGGAAATTAGTGAATCGTCATTCACCTACCTTTCAAATATGTTATTACTTAGATTATGACATCCCTCTTCTAAGTATGATATATTGTGATTGGATCCTAGCCTTAATATTACATTTGGGTGTCTTATTAAGGACTCTATATATCTAATCTTAACTTGCTTTCTTCTTTCAGATGTCTTCCAACAACAATGCTTCGGGCTCTAACCCAACTGGCTCTTTCTCTCTCATGAATCTTTGTGGGAGAGTCATCTTTGATGGTTCCAACTTCATGGACTAGATTAGGAACATCAGGATGGTTACTCGTTATGAGGACAAGGAATACGTCCTTGATAAAGAGTTAAAGGAGCTTGATAAGTCCACTGCTACTCCTGAGGAGATCGCTGAATTTAGGACGCATGAGAGAGATGCTACTAAGGTAGCATGCATCATGATGGCCACGATGACAGTCGAGCTCCAAAAGTCCTATGAGGACTTTTACCCTTTTGAGATGCACCAAGACCTAATGGAAAGGTACCATCAGAGTGCTTGTCAGGAGTGGTATGAAATAATCTCCTCCATGATAACAACCTGCATGAGGGATGGTGAATCCATCACGGACCACATGCAAAATATGCAAAAGTATGTCGATCGTTTGCTCAAGCTAAACGTGAACTTCCCTGAGGAGTTGGCAATTAACATCATTTTGCACTCCTTACCTTCTTGTTATGACCAATTTTGTATGACATATCATATGAACAAGGAGGAAGTTACTCTTAGCAAACTTCAAGCACTCTTGAAGACCGTTGAAACCGGTCTTAAGGGAAAGTCGGTTGTTACCTTTACTACTCCTACTCTAACATCTACCCCTGTTTTGGCTATCGGGCAAGGTAAAGGGAAAAAGAGGAAGTCCCCTTCGAAGGGTACCAAGGGAAAGCCTCTTGAAGGCTCCTCATCGAGGACCAAGGGTGGTTCTGTCACTCCTTCTGCCATTCCCAAGGATGCTGATTGCTACTATTGCCAGGACAAGGGGCACTGGAAGCGAAACTGTAAGTACTTGTAGGATCTAAAGGATGGGAAAGTGAAACCCACCCACGCAGGTATTTACAAAATATTGTCTAGTAACTCACCATATTATAACTCTTGGCTGCGTGATACTGGATGTGGTATTTACATATGTTCTGACTTGCAGGGCCTAAGAAGAAGTGAGGACGTGGAGCACGGGAAGATAAACCTGATTATGGGAAACATGAAGGCCACCTGTTTCCAAGATTGGAGTTTATACCTTGTTGCTGAGTAGTGGGTTAAAGTTAGATTTGAATAAATGTGTGTACTCGTCTGAAATGGCGAGAAATATTATTTCTTTTCATGGTTTGTACAAACAAGGTTTCACTTTTTCGTTTGATAATGAATGTGGTGGTATTAATGATTTCTTTAATAATGTATTTTATTTTAAAGCATTACCTTGTGATGGTGTGTATGAAACTATGTCGGTTGTAGACAACTAGGAAATAATGTATTGTATATTGATTCTTCTACTAGCCTAGATAAAGCATCATTGTGGCATTGTCGTCTTGGACATGTAAACAAGAAACGCATAGGCCAACTCCAAAAGGATGGAGTCTTGGAATCATTTGACCTTAAATCAGATGATAGTTGTGAATCTTGTCTACTTGGAAAGATGACAAAATCACCCTTCACTGGTATTTGTGAATGGGGTGAGGGGTTGTTGGACCTAATACATACTGATGTATGTGGACCATTCAAAACCACCACAAGGGATGTTAATCGATATTATGTGACTTTTATTGATGATTTTAGTAGATATGGTTATGTCTACTTAATCAAACATAAGTCAGAAACCTTTGAAAGGTTTAAAGAATTTAAACAGGAAGTTGAAAATCAATTGGGCAGGAACATTAAGATGCTTCGATCCGATCGAGGTGGTGAGTATCTTAGTACCGAGTTCCTTGACTATCTTAAGGAGTGTGGGATTGTCTCATAATTGACTCCTCCTAGGACACCACAGCTAAATGGTGTAGCTGAGAGGCGTAATCGAACTTTTTAGACATGGTTCACTCTATGATGAGTCGAGCTTCGCTACCAATCTCTTTTTGGGGGTATGCCTTAGAGATTGCCGCGCATATCCTTAATCTAGTCCCTACAAAGAAGGTTGCCAAAACACCTCATGAGATGTGGACTGGGAAGGTTCCCAATTTAGACCACATCATGATTTGGGGTTGTGAAGCTTTCGTGAGGTGTGAGACTCATGATAAGCTCAAACCCCCGAAGTGAAAGGTGTCTTTTCATCGGCTACCCATAGAAATCCTTCGGTTACCTCTTCTATAGACCCAGTGAGAATGTGGTCTTTGTAGCAAGAGGAGGGGTCTTTCGTGAGAGAGAATTTATAAGACAAGGAGAAAGTGGGAGGCAAATTGACCTTGAAGAAATTCAAGAATATATTGGTGAAGGAACCTCAGACACTAGCAATCAACGTGAGGAGGAAACTCCTGTTGAGCCAGTTGACAAGTCTGTACCTCTGAGGCGTTCCACATAGGTTAGGAACACACCTGATTTTTATTATGGTTTTCATATTACTACGGAAGGTGATACATTTATCAGTGATAGTACACTAGTAAATTTGGATGAACCTAGCAGTGTTAAGGAAGCCATGGTAGGCCCGAAGTCTGCTAAATGGAAGGAGGCTATGGACAGCGAGATATAGTCCATGTATGACAATCAAGTTTGGAACTTGGTTGACAATGTACCAGGACGTAAGACAGTCGGGTGCAAATGGATCTTCAAGAAGAAGACTGGCATGGAAGGAAAAGTGCAAACTTATAAGGCTCGACTGGTTGCGAAGGGTTTTACTCATACTCAGGGTATTGATTATGATGGAACCTTCTCACCGGTAGAAAAGATTAAGTCTATTATGGTTATGCTAGCCATTGCTGCATTTCATGATTATGAAATCTAGCAAATGGATGTCAAAACCGCTTTTCTTAATGGAAAGTTGGCTGAGGATGTTTACATGAATCAGCCAGAGGGTTTTGTCAGTACAAAATATCCTAATAGAGTGTGTAAGCTTGAGAAATCCATTTATGGATTAAAACAAACATCTCATAGCTGGAATCTTTGTTCCGATGAGAAGGTCAAAGAGTTTGGCTTCTCGAGAAGTGAAGATGAGTCTTGCGTATATGTCAGAGTTAGTGGGAGTATAGTTAGCTTCTTGGTACTGTATGTATATGACACACTACTTATAGTAAATGATATCCCAACCTTGCAGGAGGTTAAGTACTGGCTTGGGAAGTGCTTTGCTATGAAGGACCTAGGGGAAGCTACCTATATCCTAGGGATAAGGATATTAAGAGAAAGGAGTAAAAGACTAATTGGGCTTAGTCAGAGTACCTACTTGGATAAGGTGTTGAAAAGGTTCAACATGGAAAATTCCAAGAAAGGAGATCTAGCGATCCAAAGCAATGCCAAGCTGAGTAAAACTCAGAGTCCGAGTACAGAGAGTGAGATAGCAGGGATGAGTCGATTACCGTATGCTTCCACTATAGGTTCGATCATGTATGCTATGACTTGTACCCGCCCTGATGTGGCCTTTGCTTTGAGCATGGTCAGCAGATATCAGGGGAACCCCGACAAGGTTCATTGGACCGCAGTAAAGAACATTCTCAAGTACCTATGGAGGACTAAGGATTGGATCCTTACCCTTGGTGGGAGTGATGACTTGAGAGTATTAAGGTATAGTGATGCTATTTTTCAGACTGATAAGGATAACTTCCGCTCTCAGTCGGGCTGGGTCTTTACCCTAAATGGAGGGGCAATCTGTTGGAAGAGTTCCAAGTTGGAGACGGCGGCTGATTCGACTTGTGAATCAGAGTATATAGTAGCGAGTGAAGCAGCGAAGGAAGCGATATGGCTGAAGAACTTCATTGGAGACCTTGGAGTTGTACCAGCTATTAAGGGGGCTGTGGAGATTTTCTGTGACAGCAATAGTGCGGTTGCCTTAGCCAAGGAACCGAGAGATCATGGCAGATCCCGACACATTGAAAAAAAATATCACTTCATAAGACACAAGATAGAAGAAGGAATGCTCATGGCAAATAGGGTGTCGTCGGATGAGAACCCTGCAGATCCCCTTATGAAGGGACTGACGAGGGTTAAGCATTTACAGAATGCGAGGCGCATCAGGATGAGGGACAATACTAGTTTTATAGATTAGATAGCTTCTTCTGAAACTTGTAAAATGTAATCGACGTTTGATGATGAATAAAATGTGTGATTTATTTATAAGTAAAGTGTTGCTATCATTGTCAATTATTTACTATTGTCTCAGTTTTGCATGTTTTGACTTCCAGAATAATTAATTTATTCAAACCTCAACAATCGGTCATACGTCGGAAGTAGGTATGAATCAAGATTGTCATGAATTGGTTTTGTAGATTGCTAAAGGTGTTTAGACATAGCAATCGTTGCTGCAACATTCATGAGTGCTCATAAGTTATGAGTATTTGAATAAACCCACGATCACTTGTATCACTTCATGGAATTTATCTCGAGTGATTGTGAGACGATAATATCATATAAGTCTTCAAACCTAGAGATATGGGTTGTTACCTATGAGTTGGTTGTGCATTGATTGCACGAAAATGCATCAGTAACTTGATGTTATAAAACGTGCCTTTGTGTGCAATTCAACAAGTAGTAGAACAAGTATATGAGTCAAAGTTCAACAGAGTTTTCGAGAGCTACGATTGTCGGTTGGTTCCTGAAGTAATATAGGCAAATACAGTTATTAGACTTATCCAAGTGGGAGTCTGTTGGATAAGGTGTCTAAGTCCATAACATATTTGGTATATACTTGACCCAACCCGACATGGTCCATTTGGGTTGCACTTCACCCAAACGATTTATGGATAATTTTATGAGAATTGTATACTTACGATTTATTAATATATTATAAGTTATAATATATTAATATAAAGTCATGTTATTTAGTTGGTTTTAATCTTCAATTAATTGTGAATTAATTTAGTGATTAAAAGGAAGACTAATTAAATCATGGGCTATTATATTTATATGGTGTGGGCTAATACTCATTTTTTAATGGGCTAAGCTTATATGGAAGTCCATGGATGATCCATGGAGCTTTTAACCCATGGATCCTTGGAAAAGGAAAAGACATGGGTTATTAGGGTTTACCCTAATCATCTACACTATATAAACAAGCTTATGTTGCATGAAATAGTACTCTAGTGTGTGTGTGCAAGGTGTGGCCGATTTCTAAGAGTGTGTATACATCTCATAAAGTTTTCCAAGTTTGTGGTGATTTGTGATTTCCATTTGAGGCATTCACATTATTGGTGCTTGGCTCTCAAACTCCAAGGAATCAACACTTATCAAAATGTATGTAATTCATCTAGTTCCTTTTATGTTTAAAAGTACCCCATGCCATGCTAGATAAGTTATAAACCTTGGAAAACAAATTTCGCATGTATTTAGACGAACATAGATCCAAGGTTTATTAGGGTTGCATGTACACTTAGGAAGTGTTAGAATGCTCAAAACCCAACACCCTACACAAGTAAAACAATATGCAGGGAGCCTGCCCAAGTGCAATATGTGCAATTTCCATCATAACGGCCCCTTCCGGGAAGTGCACTGTGTTAACTGTGACAGAAAGGGGCACCTGAACCGTTTCTTCAAAGCACCAGCTAGGCCGATCACCCATGTCCATGGCACAGGAGCAAGCCAGGCCTGATACGGGTGTGGCGAAACATGGCTTAAAAGAGATTGACCTAAAGCCAAGAATGCTGGCGGAACAGGAAGACTGCTTGCTATCGGTCACGAGGAAGCTGTGGCGGACCCCACCGTAGTCACAGGTACGTTCCTCCTCAGTAACTCATATGCATGCATATTATTCGATAGTGGAGCGGAGAGGAGTTTCGTGAACCAAGAATTTAAAAACATACTTAATCAAGCACCGCAAGCACTAAAGGAAACATTCATGGTAGAAATGGCTAATGGAAAGACTGAAACGTCTAGCGAAATTTTCATAGGATGTACTCTCTCTCTCTCTCTCTAAATAATCATTCATTTCCAATCGACCTCATGCTTGTATCAATCAAAAGTTTTCATGTCATTGTTGGCATGGACTGGTTAAGTCTCCATCATACTAATATTTTGTGTTTGAGAAAGTCGTTCGCCTCCATCTACGGTTTAACGAAACCCTAGTTATCTATTGCGACAAACCAGGCACGAGCCTTCGTATCATCTCAAGTATGCAAGCCCAGAAATATTTACGAAAGGAAAATCATTCATTCCTTGCTCATGTAGTCGATATGAGCCAAGAGACGAAAGACATAAAGGACATTTCGGAAGTATGTGACTTTCCCAATATCTTTCCCGAGGAACTACCAGGATTACCACCACAATGTCAAGTCGAGTTTAGAATCGACTTAGTTCAAGGGGCTACCCCAGTAGCCAGATCACCCTATCGTTTAGCACCAGCTGAGATGCATGAGCTATCCGGTCAACCGAATGAATTGCTCAGCAAGGGCTTTATTATATCAAGCTTCTTACCTTGGTGAGAACTGGTCTTGTTCGTAAAGAAGAAAGACAGATCGTTCTGTATATGCATCGACTACAGGGAACTATATAAGCTTACTATAAAAAATCGCTACCCTCTACCTCTCATATACCACTTGTTCGATCAACTCCAAGGAGTGAGCTACTTTTCAAATTTTGATTTGAGATCCAGGTATCACCAGTTACAGGTGTTGGAAGAAGATATTCACAAAACAGCCTTTCGAACTCGCTATGGTCACTACGAGTTCGTAGTGATGCCTTTCAGATTGACAAACGCGTCCGCAGTGTTCATGGATTTAATGAATCGAGTGTGCCGTTCTTACTTAGATAAGTTCGTAATAGTATTTATTGATGATATACTTATTTGCCCTCGAAGTAAAGAAGAGCATAGTCAACACTTGCGTCAGGTTTTAGAAACACTACGGTTGGAGAAGCTCTACGCAAAGTTCTCTAAGTGCGAATTTTGCGTTTGAAGAGTCGAATTTTTGGGTCACATGGTTAGTAAAGAAGGTATTCACGTGGACCCTTCCAAAATTAAAGCCATTGAGAACTAGTTAGCCCCAATGATGCCTATAGAAATTCGTCAATTTCCAGATCTCGCTGGCTACTATCGTAGCTTTATTTAGAACTTCTATAGAATCGTGAAACCACTTACTACATTAACACAAAAAGGTGTGGCCTTCGATTGGGAAGAATAAAAAGAGAAGGCGTTTCAAACTCTGAAGCGACCCTTATGCAGAGCGTCGATACTATCCCTCCCAGAAGGGATAGAAGACTTCGTGGTTTATTGTGATGCATCCAACCAAGGGCTTGGTTGTGTTCTTATGCAACGAGGAAAGGTCATCGCCTATGCCTCAAGACAGCTAAAGACACATGAAGTCAACTACACCACACATGATCTTGAGTTAGGAGCAGTGGTTTTTGCCCTAAAGATCTGGAGACACTATCTGTATGGTGCAAAGAGCACTGTCTTTACAGACCATAAAAGCCTACAACATATATTCAACCAGAAAGAGCTCAACATGAGACAACGACGATGGGTCGAACTACTCAATGACTACGAATGCGAAAACCAACGTAGTAGTTGACGACCTAAGTCAGAAAGAATACTCTGGTCGTAGAGTCTAATCATTGACTATGACTATCCATTCACATCTGTCCACACAAATTAAAGAGGCTCAGCTGGAAGCCTTAAAACCTGACCATGTGGCGGGTGAATCCCTGAGAGGGGTGGATAAAAACATAGAAGTCAAGGTTGGCGGAGCGTTATATCTCATGGACCGGATCTGGACACCGAAGTACGATGGTTTCAAAGACTTAGTAATGGAAGAAGTGTAGAACACTCGATATTTCGTCCACCCAGGGTCAGATAAGATGTATTTCGACTTCAAAAAGTTATATTGGTGGCCTAACATGAAAACAGATATTGCTACCTTCATGAGTAAGTGTCTTACTTGTGCCAAGGTTAAGGTCGAATACCAGAAACCCTCAACTTTACTACAACAATCGGAAATACCGTAATGGAAGTGGGAGTAGATCACAATGGACTTCATAACCAAGTTGCCCTAGACAACGGGTGGTCTTGATACCATATGGGTGATCGTAGACAGATTAACTAAGTCCGCACACTTCCTACCAATCAAAGAGACAAACAAGATGGAAAAACTAACAAGGACTTACATTAGGAAAATTGTATGACTGCATGGTGTTCCCATATGGATTATCTCTGATAGAGATCGTAGATTCACTTCAAGATTATGGCAGTGGCTACAAAGTTATCTTGGAACTAGGCTGGAAATGAGCACAACCTATCATCTGCAAACCGATGGATAAAGTGAGAGGGCTACTCAAACTTTGGAGGATATGTTGTGAGCCTGTATGATAGAATTTTGGAAGACATGGGATACTCATGTACCCCTTGTCGATTTCTCCTACAATAACAGTTACCACACAAGCATAAAGGCTGCTCCATTTGAGGCCCTCTATGGCGGGAAGTGCAGATCCTCCCTGTGTTGGGCTGAAGTGGGTGATAAACACTTAGCTAAAGGACGAGTTCCTGACAACACTTTCACAGGTCCAAAAATTATTCGGGAAACGACAGAGAAGTTCGTTCAGATTCGTGAACGATTGAAAGCCTCTAGAGAACGACAGAAAAGCTACGCAAATAAGAGAAGGAAACCTTTGGAATTCCAGGTCGGTGACCGTGTCTTATTGAAGGTATCACCTTGGAAGAGCTTGATACGCTTCAGAAAGAATGGAAAGCTAAATCCAAGATACATAGGGCCTTTCGAGATTCTCGCTAGAATTGGTCCTGTAGCTTACAAACTTAAATTACCTCAATAACTTAGTAAAGTGCACTTTACCTTCCATGTGTCAAACTTGAAAAAGTGCCTATTCGATGAGACTCTTTCTATCCCACTCTATGAGAACGAGATTAATGAGATCCTCAACTTCGTTGAAGAACCAGTAGAGGTCATGGACCGGGAGGTCAAGCAAACGAAGCAAAGTTGTATCCCGATAGTGAAGGTTCGCTTGAACGCCAAGGGAGGACATGAATTCACATGGAAGCGCGAGGATCACATGAAACTGAAATATCCTCATCTTTTTACTTATTTATTTGTAATTACTTAAACTCTAATTTCGGGAGGAAATTCTCTCAAACGGGGTGGGGGGGGATGATGTGACAACCCAAAATTTCTATCATAGAAAGCCATTCAATTCAATCCAATGTCAGAATCGTTTTTGCTACCTTTTGGCGTTGAAAAGCGTCTGTATGAGTGTTCAATGCCTAGTACATTCAAGGATTACGTGTGAAGAAGTATCTACTAGAGTTCATTGTGCAACATTCAAGCTGGGAAACTGCATCATTTGGAGTTTACAATCGTAAACTAGAGCTTATGGCCGTAAACTCTTGTTTGGCCGTGAAATCCACCCTTAGATATGATATTGCCTTATTTTTACTTTACTTCTCACACTTCCAAGTCAAGAACACACATTTCTCTCTAAAGTATCATCAAGATCTTCATCCTTTGTCTTCAAAAATGTAAGTGATTCATCCTTTTCTTAGTTAATCTTCTTAACCTTATGAATCCTTTGAATCACATCTAGAAATTTCACACTTTTGGTTTAGATCTTCAAGATCATCATGTTTCACCAACAACACCAATAACACACACTTGTTCTTGGTGACCGTGAACACCCCTTCTAGCTTCCAAATCATAAGTATGTTTTCCAAATACTTGATATTCACTAGAAGCTCTTGATTAGCATACAAGAAACAACCTTTTTGACATGAAAATCAAGAGTTTACGACCGTAAACCCTTGCATGGCGCCATGTGTTGGCCGTAAAATCTTTGGCTGTAAACACATCTAGGCTGTAAACACACTCTTGTGTGGCCGTGAACACCTTTTTTACAATCATGTGTGAGTGTAACAATACTTTCCAATTGTTTCCTAGTCCCTAAGGTTCTTTCCTAACATGATTAGTTGTTATCTACAGTACTTATATACATATATGTGTCAACATATTCTTAATAGGATCCGGTTGTACTCGAGGCTTCAATTGACACTTAGCATCCTATATCAATTCTTCCTTTCGGACCACTCACTGCAGGTGAGTTCATACCCCTTCAATCAACCTTTTTCATGTTTTAAATGCCTTTAGGGGGGATACAAGTTGAAACACAATAGAATGATGTTGAGTTTTACATTTGAATTCTTATAAACATAAGGACTTTACTGTTTTCAAATACTGTTAAACTTCATTTTCAAAACGCTTTATTTTAAACTATTTATACAACCCTTTTTCTTTCAAAAACATATTCATATGGATATTTAAGTGTAAAAATGCTTTAATGGACATAGGACTAATGTTAACAACCTTGACTCCTGTTCCTTGTTTGGTTGTGGGCTTTGGGTAGGTTTTATTAGTCTGATTGTCGATTAACTTATACTTATACATACTAAATACTTACATGAATAGTTAAACCTCAGTTTCAAGGATATACATAACTTAAACATTTATGATTAACAAATGATTCGTTCAACAAGTCAGTTATACAACAAACAGGCTAGTAAACTATAATAGGTATAGTTTAGAAATTACTATTCACTCTTCTCACTCAATGAAAGTTACATGAGTCAGTCCATAAAATGAGACAGATCATTCATACTACACAAGAACAAGAAGGAACATTCACATGAACGAACAAGAACATATTCATTTATGAAGAGAACATTTACACTATAACTGGATCTAGATAACAATAATGTAAGATACTATTTCATGGCACAACAATACATTTGTTGTGTCATGTTTTTGTAAATAGAGTCTCCTAGAGGGAGAGTGTGACTTTGTGTATAGATATAAGGGATTGACCATCCCACACCTCATTGTTAGCTACAGTGGGATCTGCAGGTCCACGGGTGAACTAATGCCATACATTTTCGATGCCTGAAAAACGCCGGGTACTTACACTAGGTCGAACAAGCATGGTTACAGCTATATCACATTTTCATCTAAATTAACTAACCCAGTTATAAGATGGTAAACTATTATTTGAGTTTCATTCATTAGTACAAACATTTTATTTACATTGCTATAAGAGAACAAACAACAAACGATATTGTCTTAATAAGAGACTACATTTCATGACAAGCAGGAAATATAGGATTTTTTGAGAAAACAAACAAACCTTTTTATGAGACAACCATAAACCATTTTCCATAGTAAATACAACAATAATTACACTAAACTGCTTATGAACTCACTAGCTTAAACCTTGATCTTCTCTTTCAAAACAACTTGTATCCTCAGGTCACTAGTAGACAGGTACAGATGGCCAGGTTTTGCAAGGGTGGGGCTTATTCAAGACTCGTCTTATTTTTTTGATACACATTCATTTTTGGTGTCATTTAACTTAACAAAGAACACACATGTATTAACTATACTATTTAATGTAATGGATGTTGTGGCTTGATTTACTATATTGTATTGTCATGATATTGTACACAACGTCCTCCACCCTAGAACGTTTCCGCCGTTACGGTTTTCGGGTGTGACACATACAACCTGCCGAGACTTTCTAATACCCGACTGATACTTCCCTCAATCCTTACTGCTTCCCTTATCTAACCAACAGATTTACGACTGGCCTGACCCCGATCAATGCGTCCACATTGAAATCACTCCAATCAAAAGAATTGAACCATCATGATCACTTGGCCCACAGCCTATAACTGGAATGCTCCTGATAACCTACCGACATTGTCATCATCGCATCATCGGCCCAACACTCTGGGCCTAAAGACGCCCTCCTCATTCCATTATCTTGAAGGGACCTAATCAACTCCCTTATAATGCTAACTAAGAACCAGCAAACAGCTACTAAGCAAAACCTTACAAAAACAAAGTTGCACACGATCCGTGGACAGGATAACGGTCGCACTCTTGGTCAATTCAAATATTATAACCCAAAAAGGACCATGCACATAATTTGAGGCAAGTGCTCCAACACCCTCTTGCCTAAATCACCAAAGATAATCGAAAATCCAGCTTAATCAAAACAAAAAACATCTCCATGATCGGTCAAACAAGACCCCATACTTGTTTGAGACTGAACAGATTCCATCACTGAACCACTAGCTTGAAAAGACCTCCGAGATGATCCTATAAGTTACCAAAACCCGAGTCTGCTACGAATTAGAATTCCACTTCACCATTAAGGGTAAAAATACCCAGGGACCAAGGGAACATAACATACTAGACTTGAGTCAAGGAGATGCATTCCTTGATTTTTAACTATCACCTCTAGAATCTGTTGGAGAATTCCTGCTGAATAATGAATGCAACGACCAATGGTCTAGAATACCTTGATACCTAAACCAGAGGACCACAAACCCACTAGGAGTTAAACATACCCGCTTCTAGAAAGGCTTCACCAATCAACATCTGCCCAACAAATCTGATAGTAGTAATCCGAGCAGCGAACTGACAATTTCCTCAATGACTGACACTCAACCTGAGAATTCCCAATTCTCCCCCACTTAGAACTCGAACCACCACCTAATCAGGTATAACCATACTTGACCATGGAATGAATAACATACGCAAAGTAGTCCTCTAGATACGGACCAAACGAACCCCGAATGAAAACCTGAATTTCCAATAATTACCACCTACAGAGCATAGGCAACTACCAATTTACGATCCAAACATACTCCCCTTTCTTCCAACCCATATGATAATCCGACACCAGGATTTCCCATCTCCCAAGAATACGACCCGTGTTCCCATCGCTAAGGTACTCGTGGCAGATCAAACCACTTGCGCACACCGGTGCTGACATACTGACGCCAACCACTGCGACCGACTGACCTCACGCTAAGAATCCAACCTAAATCAAAAGGTCAAAAGCCTGTCCACTCCTTCGAACTCGGAAATCTAAAAGCCAGGATCCTTGCCACAGATAATGACAATCTAATCCTTCAATCTGCCACTTAAATCCCAGATGTAATTTCCAAGCCAATCATATCAACCACTTCATCCCAGTGTCTCGAGCCCCGAGGCATGACCTTTAACAAAACCCTCGAGACTTCCAACCAACATACTCATATGGGTCCAAACCACTTAACCCACGTCAATATCGCCACAGGGTCCTGAACAAACACAAAATCCATCCTCGCCTGAGCAACCTAAGCCAAAGTCTGACAGATACGAAACCATTGCCTCAAACCGTGGTATCTAACCATGCTATCCTCTCTCAATAGTCCTTAGAATCCACGAAATATTCCTTGAATCGAGTATGGATCATGTGCTTCAATTAGTATGGGCCCAATAATACCTTCCACACCTATCCATGCGTTCCTCAATAATTATTTCAGTTCCTCTAAGACCTAGTCACAAATTACCCTGAAACCTGCCTACAACAGAATGAATGCACTAAAATACTTCCTAGGATGTCCTAGGGTTCCACACTTCTCTTTCATCAGCTGTAGAAGAACTCCTCGTAATGTCAATTAGATATTCCATGAATACAATCACATGCAATAAATCTAGGATAATCCTTCGAGTAACAGACTCATCCTTACAGTGGTTAGATTCAGACAACAGCTGCGTACCAGGGTCAAATCCATCACTCTGAGATTATCCATCCTTTTTCACATATGACTTGAAATATTGAATTAATGGCTAACTCACATAACTCATGAATTCTACAAAGCACAAAGCAAGCAACATTTATGCAGCAAAGTCTTCTCACAGTAAAATATAATAAAATCTGACAGACCCTACTATGAAATCCTCGATCTCAGGCTCCCGCATCTCGAGTGCACCTTTGCTTGAATATAATCACACATCCCCAGAGTTTAAATATTCATAAGCTAACAAATTCAATCTCACAACATTTGGACTCATACAAGAGTTGCGCAGCAGGACCAAACCCCATACCTTAAGAAAATTTAAACCATGCATCCTTGGACTTAGCGTATTCACTCAATAGCGAGTTCACACGCGAAAGATTCATACGACAATCAACAAAGGATTCTATAAGAGACAAGGCATCATATACTCAGGCAATTCTATCATGCAATTCCTGAAGATCCCTAGCCTATCACTAGCATGCTATTCTAACATATCATAACATAGTCTGAAATAACTCTGTGGTTCCGACTGATCGTACACATTGCAGCCTCCTGTTTTATTTTGAAAACCATTTGAAAATCATTTTTTTAATCTTTTTCCTTAGTTCGAGACTAGATTCACATGGGTGTTCCTCTAATTCACTCAAACCAAGGCTCTAATACCAACTTGTAACATCCATATAGTTTCAAAAAATTTAAACTTTTCAGAACAACCCTTTTCTATGGAAGTATTTACAAAAATCATTGTTTCCAAAACATTATTTAAATTAGAATCGTTCTCAACATAGTTTCAAAGCATTGTCATTATTAGAGTATCCCAAAACTCATAACTCTAAAAACGTGAGGATGTGTATGGTCACGCCTTCAGCCTGACAAGATCCACTGAAGGACTTAAAACCATAAACCAAAATAGTAAGCACGAATCTTAGTGAGTTCCCCCAAAGAACCAACACATAAATAGATAACATATACCAACAACATCATGCATACAGAGCCTTAAGCCTGTCTGCGCCACCTGACCAGGTCTTCAGCCTGACTGGGCCGCTTACAGAACCTTCAACATGTCTAGACTACCTCACTAGGCCATCACCCTGTCCGGACCATTCTTTGGGCCTTCGGCCTGACTGGTCCGCCATACCGGCCTTCAGTCTATCCAGGTCGCCCTAGGTCTCTTGGCCTTCAACACCAAGCAGGACCGCCTCAACCCAACCATACACACAAACCATGTCGACATATACATAACATATAAGCATACATATAATATATCAATAAAAACATTACCGGGTTTGTTGACTGGCAGCATAAAGTAGTACAATCTCAACCCAACCACACTACATCAACACATGCGGCTGGTAAACATATAGCCAGAACATGGAACAGGCAGATCTAATAGATCACTAAGTATAACATCATCATATCTACCAGGATACAAATCTAACAAATGACCACATACTCAATCATACAATAAACAAGGATAACAATCCAAAGGGCCGACATTTGCTGAATTAGACCTAAGAGTATAGTGAGGACTACTCACCTCGAATGCAAAAGCTCACCGAAAGAAATCCCTAGTTGCTGCCCTGCCGGCTACCCGAACTATCAATGCCAACAACACACCCATTTAGAAGTTGGGTTCCAAGCTATAATCCAAAATCCTTACTTGGGCTAAAATGACCATTTTACCCCTGACCCAACATGAACCAAAACTAAGGCATAAATCCAAAAGATCCACAAAAGCCCACTAATGGCCTAATTTTCCAAATTGTACCCAATCCCATATGGGTCTTATCCTAAGCCCATAATTTTCTTAATTACAATTCTGATTACCCCAACTACCCCCTCAGAACAACTAGGTCAAAGAAAGGGTCAAAAGTCAAGGTCAACGGCCAAAGTTGACCCAACTCGCTGAGTTCCTTTATCAATCTGCAATGTCGGGGAAAAACCAAGCCAACTAACTGAGTTTGTCCATAAACTCACTGAGTTCTCCAGAAACCTACATCTTAATACGTTAAGCACTTAACCCCAAGGAGATGGCCCGAAAACATAGATCTGAATTCCTTGAGTTGGAAAATCACATACAGTTGCCAACTTTGCCTTTATTTATGTCTAAATGAAGCTCTTAAGCTTAAAATGGACTTAATAATTGACTAAATGCATGCATGACACCAAAAATCTCATAAAGTTTGCACCTTTAAGTTCAAGGGTACCAAAACCAACTCAAATCTAAAAGAACAAACCCTTAAATGGCTTCACTCCATCATCATCCCCCAAAAGAGGCCAAAACACAACAAAATCTAAAATGTGGAGATCTAATCATCTCCAAATCAAGGTATGAACTTGATACCTTAAAGTAACTGCAGGAAATGGAGGGATTATGGATCCGAGACTTCCTTCACTGAGCTAGAAACTTCAAGATCTTCTAACACCTTCACAGTACAGAAAATGGACACCAAACTTCCTTCCAAGGCTCAAAAACTTGATAATGGAGGCTACAACTCATTTTAGGGTTTTGATAACAATGGAGGCTGATAAGGAGGCCATAAAAGGACTTAAGGCCTTTAAATAGGGTGTAAGACCCTAAAACTTAAGTTTTCATTCCTAGCTGCCAACTCGCTGAGTTGGTTCATCTAATTCCCGCGATATTTCCATCTTAAACACGTGTAGTTGGTTCCACCTTTTACATACTTTATTTCCAAACCAAGAAACCTATTAAGCATCCCAATATCCTTCATTAGAAACCTAATACACAAGTTGGATTTTAGTTATTGAATATCATATTCATAAACCCTAGTAATTATATTTTCTTCCACATAAATCAACATGTAGCATCCTGTTTCGGATCGTTTTGTGATTTAAGGCTCGTGAGCCATAGTTTGGGTATGAGAAGGTTTTAAGGTTTTAAATAAGATAGAATTAGATCCTTTTACATGTAGGTAAGGTAGGTTGTGTGATTAAAGAGTTCGGCTTGTGCTTTAGAGCCTAATGGTATCGGTAAAAGCATTAGGTCGAGCCTTTCATGAATTTTGGATCTGTGGTTGAGTGGGTTTTAGGAAAAATAAAGTTGATAGAAGTGTAGGGCTTCTCGTTACCTTTCTGTGGAAATAAAGTTCGTTGGAAACGGAATTATAACGAAGAAGTTATGGTAGTTTGAAGTTTTGGCAAGTTTGGCCCTTGGTGGAATAAGTTGGCTGATTGGTCCCTTGTGCAGCGCTAAGGAATGCGTGGGAGGACCAGGTATGCCCAACATACCTAAGGGTACACCCTGTGTAATGGGTAGAGTGCCAAACCCATATTTTTAGGGTTTGGGCATTATATAAATATCATTATAACCTCAAGACTCTCCAATTTATTAACCTCCTTTGTCCTTAAACCCTAATTTCGAACCCAAGCTTCCTCCAAGAGTGTTGTGAGCTTATTGTGTGCATCTCTCATAGGTTTTGGTGATTATTCAAGAACTAGAAACTTGATGTAAGGTGGTGAATCAATGGAAGGCTTATGGATCTAGACTCTCTTCTTCATCTCCAACTCATTAGAGGTATAAAGCTCTAACCTTGCTCATTTGAAGCTTAGATCTATCATTATATGATCTTTTGTCCCACTTTGGTCTCATGGGTTAAATCTAGTGGTTTGACACTACTCCAGGAGCTTGGAGTTTCTACTCTTAATATTTCTGAGGTTATTAGTTCATAAAGATGCTTTCTTGATGTTTAAGGATGGACCAATGCATGTGTTAAGGTGGCCATTATGGGTCTTAGAGGATTAATTTGGCTGTTGGGACCCTTTAATCCATGAAAAGTTATAAAGATGTGAAATTTATTAGTTAAGAGCTTATTATGAAGGTTTCATGAGGTTTTGGAGCTAAGTGCTTAATGTATTAAGTCATAAGTCAGTGTTGGAGAAAGCGCGTCTACGCCCAACATAGTTGATTATACGCCTCGCATGTCGAGGATTATGGGAGTACGCCTAGCGTACATGTGAGTACACATAGCGTAAATTGCCTAGTGCCATTTTTGGGCTCGTTTGACATTTTTGGACTTTAGGCTTTGGTTTTGGGTCTTGGGCTTCGAGAGTTGGACTTCTTGGTCTGAGGATTTGCTTTTGGAATTGGACTCCCCTTTTGTCTTGATTATGAGTGTCCCTTGTTGGGCTTTTGTAAGCCCAATAGATTTGGAACTTAGTGGGCCCAATGGGTTTGGTCCATTAGTAGGCCTGGTTAGTTGCGCTGCCTTTGGGCCTAGTTCTGGGGTTTAGCCTTGTTTAGTTATTGATTATGGTGTTCGATTGTTTAGCTTAGTTCGAGAGTCGGTTCACAACAGCAGCGACAGTGTAGGATTATTCGCTTAGCGTTTGAGGTGGGTCTTCTTGTATACTTACTTGTGTGGTAATTTATGTGTGACCATAGGGTCTTATTCGTGTTATTGACCGGAGGGTCTTATTCCTGTTATTGACAGGAGGGTCTTATTCATATTATTGACCAGAGGGTCTTATTTCCTTATACTGAGATATGTGTGATTATGCATTTTGTCTTTGTGACTTATGCTGTTATTTTATTTTCTGTATATATTGAGTTATGACCGGAGGGTCCATACCGAGACATGAGACTAGAGGGTCTTCATTAAGACACATGACCGGAAAGTTCTTATCGAGATTTAGCCATGAGAGGCAAATTATTTGTGTATGCGGTATTTTGGGGAACTCACTAAGCTTCGTGCTTACAGTGTTGATTTAAATGTGTTTCATGTACTTTTGTAGACTTCGGGAAGGTGGAGGCATGATTGTACATAGTCACCGACTTATGATGTCTTGTGGATTTTGGGATACTGTGCTATTGTTTAATTATGATGTATAATTCCATGATGCCTTCAATTTATGAATAATGTTTGATGAATTAAAAATGATAAATTTGTTTTGAAATTTGAGGCGTTACACAACACCACAACAACATTTTCACCATACTCTTCACATACAAACTAACATCTAAATTTCAACTAGAAAAAGGCATTATTAACAAGAAATTCAGAAATCTTACCAATCTAGGATCTCAGAGACTAGTTTAGGCTATAAATGGCTTTGTTTAACTTACAGACATAATCTAGATGCTTTGAATTTTCAAACCCCAAAGGGTGATTCTTGTATATTACATGATCTAACATACCATAAAAGAATATGTTTTTGACTTCCATTTGATGCAACAACCACCCTTTGTCAGCCGCAACTACGAGAAGGACACAAACTGCGGTAAGTTTTGCTACCCGGCTGAAAGTTTCTTCATAATCCAAAATATGTGGCAACGTGAGCATATTCGCGATTTGGCCTCCTAATCCTTATTGACTTGTATGGCCTCTCATCATGTGCCACGGTAACCGTTATACTCCACGGATTCACAACTCCACTTGCTACTTTCTTTTTGACATGGCTCTTCATTAGTTTATTTAAAAACTCACTTAAATATCAAAACAACCACTTTCAAAATATTCAAATTCATCAACCCAAATTATCAAGTCTTTAAAACCCAAAATAGATAAAAACTCAACGACAAGGCAAAGTGGTATCACCATTAATAATAACTAATTTAACTACCCCAAAAGGTCCCCATCCCTGCTAAGGCATCATATCATGTTACCCGTTACAATGCAAGGCATATAACAACTAGAGAAACAAGTCTCATCATATGCTACGTGAGCTCGTCATAAGTACAGTGTTATGAAATGCAAATATCCCAAATGTGTCAACCAAAGCATCATATACACATGCATTCAAACACTCACATAACATGACATCAGATACATCATATAATCAACACAATTATGCTCAAATAATTGTAATCATCTTTATGCATTTTACATTTAGTTACACTTCATTATTCATCTTTACAACTAATTATTACTTCATACACCACTATAGTATTTTAAGACATCATTAATCTTCATTTTCATTAACAATTACTCTCCTCTTAATCATCTTTGTAAATGTTATTATATTACTTTATATTTATGGGTCTATATGTCCATTAGTAACCCCAATGTAAGTATCTCGTTCGCTACTAACGTGACTGACGCGACCTAATGCACTAAATGAGGCAAGATTCTTACCCGTAACATTGTCCTCGATTTTTCCTGCATTCACTGCTCCAACGTTTCATATACTAGTACAAGCGTTGACGTTAAGGATTAGTACGAGCGGTGCCAATTCCATTAAGTTACTCCTCCCAAATACCACGTGGTGTTTGCATAGACATTCCCTCAGTTGTCAAAACTACTCCAGTCCTAGAAACCATGGACCATTCCTTGAGTGGTTGTCATGAAAAACCATTCGACTTCAAATTTAGCTTAAGCTCTTATCCTATAGACATCTTTCAATCCACTAGGCAATCATATTATCTAGATAGGGTACACACCTAAGTCTAGGTTGCTACCCTTAACCCATTATGTGCATTCTCCATTCTATTAATAAGTTATTAATTCATCATATAATGAATTTATACATTTAACTTCACTAAGTAAACATGCATGTTATTTGTCATCTTTTAAAATCATATTACTTCTCATGTTACTTCTTATGTAAACATGTAAGTAAATAAATACAAGTTAAAACATTTTACATTGCACATAAGTTCATGCATATATCATCATTATGGCTTGAAAACATTACTACTATGTTTTTTCCTAATCATCATAGACAAGTGTTTCCAAGAAATCATGGCATGCACACTTTTTCTGTCATGCCCCTAACACACCTCTCACATCACTAAGAACAAGAATCTAACATATATGCATCATAAATTCTCATACACATAAGGAAGCATAATAACCAATAACATATCACACACAATAGGGGTACATGCAACCTAAACAACTTAGGTTAATTCCAGTCCATCAAAGATATGGAATTCCCAACAAAGTACTTTAAAACTCTTAAAATCTTGTAGGAACTGAGGCATTAAACTTTCCCTTAGTAAAACACAAATAAAGGATTACTAGAAGTTTACACGAATAAAGAATAACTATTTATTACACAAAACATGCAAATTAGTTATTAGGCCAAATTATCAGATTTTGACCTCAAACAACAGCTTCTTCAAGGCCACTTTGGAACCACCTAAACCTGCATAAATTACAATATTTATTCATTCCAATATTTTAGAGTTTTATCTTTTCAAAAAGTGTTCGCACAAGTCCATACGATTTTTCTAGAATTTTCAATAAAATTTACAAAACTACATAGTGGTGCAATTAATTCTGACCAGTCTGTGAAAAGGACAATTTTCACCTTGGTAACAGAAAATATTAGCTCCTAGGAAAAATCAGGGAGAAACTAGAATGAAAATAAAAACTTTGAGAGTTTACAGATCCCCAACACAAATCATGATAATTTTTCTAGTTGTTTTTCAAAACAGGGATAGAATGATAATTTTCCTGAATTTCCCAGTTTTGCATTTTAGATATTAATTGAATATTTAATAAACTAAGACATAACCAAAGTCAAATATAACGATGGATATTCAGTTTTCAACAGTAACATGTCAAGAAGTTAAAATAAAATTTTCAACCTCAAACCATGATTCAAAATACATTCCTTTTATAGAGAAAACAAATTACATTACTAAAAGAGAAAATACCATTTAGGTTTGAATTTCCACCACCATTAAGCCTCAAGAAAATACTTTTAGGGATTGTTGTGAAGACTTTTTAGATGGATCAAAACATGGTCTTTTTACATAAAATTACTCACAAGAGTTTAGACCGAAATCATTAAGAGTTTTAGCAAACAATAAAGAAGACAATGACTCCAAAAGTTGAAGCAAGTCATGGACCTGAACAATAAAACTCTTGAGGGTGTTCATAGAAAGATTTTGACAGAAATAAACTATCAAAAATACAATCAATGTGGGTGAAAATTGACTAGACAAAAACACTAGAATTAGAGTAGGAAGAAGAAGATTATTAGAATCATTTGGAAAGCAATTCAATCTCTTAACTCAATCCAATTGCTAGAAATTTGGAGTTTATTCAGATGATAAATAAAATCAAAGACTTACAATGGAAGGAAAATTGATCCTAACACTTCAACTGCATAAAAAATATATGGATTGCCTTCCCCCACTCCTTGTGTCATCAATACCTTCTCATTCTCACTCCTTGAGATCGTTCCTGTTTTCCACGTCGGTAAACGCAAATAGTGGCAACCCAAGCAGTCGCTTCTTTTGGCAGCATTTTAATCGATACAATGAGACATGGATGTCAGAACATAATCAATCCATTTCCATGTAGGTTATAATCTGAATTTCACTCATTGGTCCCTCAAATTTTAACTTTAAACCCCTTCCAACCTAACCCTGGAGATTAAAAAATTAAGTTCCCTTGTAATGAAAATTTAACCCCTCCATTCCATCTAAACCTTCTTAATGAATTAAAATTATATTATTTACCAAAAATCAATTTAATTAATTTGTGTGCCCCTTAAGTATGCTTATCATTTTAGTTAATTTATTTCATCTACTATCACAAAATAAAGTGTTCGGGTGATGGAAACCAACGTCGTCAATGGAAGGATTTTTGGGTCGTTAAAATTCTCCGCTCCTTAAAATAATTCCATCCTCGAAATCAGATTACATTACAATCAAATTAGGGTAACATACCTTCATATCTTTTTCAATCACCTAGGTAACTTCTAACCTATACCCATCCTTCCATTGGACTTTGATGAGCTTGAATGATTTCATTCATCACTGCTTTCACTTTCTCTAGCCAAGATATCTACCACCTCTCTTGTTTAATAGTAAGACATCTGACTTTCAACTTTCCTCGATTGTCAAAACGAGTATTTCTCATCCAAGTTTAGCCTTCCAGTACCACCCTTCAGTGTTCTACATATGAAACTCCTTGACCACCTGTACTAAAATATAGTCACTGCTTACCTCAATCCTTCCATCGCATGACCCTTGGAAACCTCACTAGACACTTGCTCATCACAAAGTAAAAATGATGGAAATGAACTCTAGAGTTCTCTCCTCATAAAAAATACATACCCTCGCACGAAACGCGAAAATCGCACATGCTTTTAGCAGAGAGAATCTCAATCTTTCTGGCAGATAAATAAAACATAATAATGGCGACATCGCACGACTTGATCCCGATCGGAGTTGAGTCAAAGGGAAAACGTGTGTCCAACCATCACATAAGAACACTCATTGTACATTTCCCCAAACATGAAAACAAGATTCCCTACCGCTATCAAATGTCTAACACAAACGATTCAGAAAAAGTTTGAACTATCACAAACAAGCATAGAAAGAAGCAAATACAAATGATCTACCACCGCTAGCATTAAACACAATTACACATAGAAAATAAAACAGATAGATGAAAAAGTTCTGAGAGTGCCTCATCATCACGTCTGACCTCCTCATCAGTCATCTAAAATGCTCACGCATGGACTTTGGGAGCATCATTCTTCTTA
Source organism: Lactuca sativa (assembly GCF_002870075.4). Classification (NCBI taxonomy): domain Eukaryota; kingdom Viridiplantae; phylum Streptophyta; class Magnoliopsida; order Asterales; family Asteraceae; genus Lactuca; species Lactuca sativa. Next base: position 136,293,798 of record NC_056628.2, on the reverse strand, counting down.
TCGTTGCCACTATTCTGAACCTTTAGATTTGGACATTAACGACTCATATGACTTGTCTGCTTGTAATTATAGAGAAACAGATCATTCTTGCATTCTACTTGCATGTGGCCCAACTTTCCACATCGTCTACAACTCATGGTGTTGCTACTGCATGGCCCCTTATGTGAGGAGTGACATTTTTTGTACTAATCTGGCTTGTCACCCGTCCTATCCTGGTGACCCTTTTGTTTCTTTAAGGATTTAGACAAACCATCCCATTTATTTTTTTCCGCACTCGTGACCATCGCATGCCCTGGTGGAGCTAGATCAACCTCGACCCTAAGTGCTTTATCCATGGCATCCACCAAAGTGTTGTGCTGTCTCATAGTGGCCCGGTACTCAGACTATAATCCATCTGCATAATGATCCACCTGTTATGCATTATTGGGACAGTAACTCTTTTCAAACTATAGCTTCTCAAAAAAAATATAGAGTTGTATGTTGCAATTGACATGGATCATTTTTCCAAAACAAGGAACTCCTACTTGATCCTCCACATCTGATATGGTGGACAAAAAAGCTCTTGAACTTTTCGACTGGAGATCTTCTAGTTAATGACATGTAATCAACTTCAGTGATGACAGAATCCAATGCCTCCCACCATTCATGGTCCTCGCCTAGATTCAACACCACATAAATGATTTTATGAGATTCAGTGAAGTCGCTCGAACAGAAAATCTGAGTCATCTTGGTTAACCAATGCATGGATATTTTCAGGTCTGCTCCTCCTCAAAATACAAAAGGTTCGCAGTTTTTGAATACCCTGAATGAGCTACTCGGTCCCTTATCACGATCCTAAGTAGGATCCCTGCTTCGCTACCTAGTAAGTGAGCGACTCTCGACTATCTCCTTATAAGGCCCCTCCACAACAACACCCACGACAGGTAGTAGTCCTGCAGCTCGCATGTCTTGTTGTAACTTAGCAACATGTGCCTTCCTAGCCTCCATCTCCTCGTTACTTGTCGTCAAATATTCCTCTAGGTCAGAAATAATGGTAGTAGGTGGGTTTCGAAATATAAAGATGGCTTGTTTCGGTTGCGGTTGTTCTGGTCTCCACCAACACCACGAACATTGGCATTCTCATCAACCAGATACATGTTCCTAAATAACGATGTAACATCCGGATTTTTAGGGTTATTATGGTGTAGGTTAATCTTGTGATTAAAGGAAAGACTCGACGAGTTGAGGATCCAACTCGTGGAGTCGAGTCGGGCTTCTCACGCGGATTTAATAAGTGGACTCGACGAGTCAGAGGAGGGACTCGCCGAGTAGGTGTTGGGTAGAGAAACCCTAATTTCTCGGATTTGGGACCTATTTAAAGGTCCTTATGGCCTTCATTTGCGGCCATTACACCCTCAGAAACCCTAGAGAGCAGAGAGAAAGCATGTGGTGCAAGAGGAGGGCTAATTCATCATCTTTTTGTGTCTTAGCGAAGGGAAGGATGGATTTCGAGCTAGGATGCCTTGTGGGACTCAAATCTTCCATCATTCCATTCAGAGCTGCTGTGAGAGGTAAGGATTCATGTTCATCTTCGTTTGGGTGATAGATTTCATGAATCTAGGGTTTCTTCTCTTCTTTTGGTAAGAGATCTAGAGTATGTGATGCCCCCTTGTGTCTATATCTTCATATCTGGATCTTGAGAGGTCCAGATAGTCCCTATTCTCCAGCTTTATGCAGTCCTTTATGATTTTGGAGCTAAGGTTATCATTTTAAGGGTTATTTCTCCATTTATGGCTATATGTGGGTTGCATGAACGTAAATTTTGAACCTTTATGTGTTTATTGAGCTTGGGAAGGTCAGATCTATGGATTAGTGGAACAGATCCAACCTCATAAGGTCATTTGAGTATGATCGTAAAAGCAACTCGCCGAGTTCATAATTGGACTCGACGAGTCGATTCGGGTTGCCCCGCGACCCGAATCCAGTGGAAACCCGTCGAGTGGAAGCTTCACTCGACGAGTCGAGTGAGGCCTTGGAGGAGTTAGAAGACATGCATGGACTCGCCGAGTCACCCCCGTGTACACGCCGAGTATGGTCATAGTTGGCCGTTGACTTGAGTTGACTTTTGTTGACTTTAGGGTATGGTTAACATAGGTAATAGAGGCCATGGAGGCGTAAAATGGTCTTTTACCCACTATCTGATTAAAGAGGGAAAGAGTAATCGCTGGTTTAATTAGAGTTGAGACTTTGAGTGTTAATTATAGATATTTCCCTTATGTGTTAGGCGGTGGCGAGTTCGAGATTCAAGTGTGAGGATATCTGCTTTCTGTTTGCCAGGTGAGTCTTCTCACTATACTTTACCTTGATTAGGTAAACAGAGTTATGTGACAGAGTATCTTTAAGTTATGTATGTTATGTGTTGCACTGCATTATGTCTATGTGATTTATGCTATGCATGTTCCTAAGTTTACAGAGTTAGGACCGGAAGGTCCATAGAGTTAGGACGAGAGGGTCCACAGAGTTAGGGCCAGAGGGCCCACAGAGTTATAGCCTTGAGTGTCTAATATGTGTTATATGTGGTATTTTGGGGAACTCACTAAGCTTCGTGCTTACCGTGTTATGTGTTATGTGTTTCATTTTTCTCTCAGGATCACGGGACGGCACCGGATCGATTGTACACACCAGAGAAAGAATTACATTTTGAGGATCCTGGATTATTATAAGGAGTTTTGTTTTGTAATTTAAATAAAATGGGAATTTATGAAAAGTGTTTAAGATTAAGCGATTTTAAATGAAAATTTTAGTTTTGAAAAAATTTCGGTGTTACAAGTTGGTATCAGAGCCTTGGTTTGAGGGATTCGGATGCACCTTCGGGTAAATCTGGACTCAAACTGAGGAATTGAGAAAAGTTTTCAAAGGAATGATTTTCTAAAGCGAATAAGAGTTCAAAGGGAAAACGAGAAAGAGTAGTGTGTACAATCAACCAGAGCCCGAACGGTGATTTCCCAAAATACCCTTACTTTATGCTTATGAGATATGTTATGAGATATTATGCATGCTAGAGATAGGCTAGGTATTTCATATTCTAGGGCTAGAGTGGCCTGATTTGTGATGCCTTAGCCTAGGAGTTGCTGTTATCTGTGTTGCACTTTTCGAGTAGTTGTTGAGGGTGAGTGTTCATCAAGAGTTCTTGTAGAGAGGGATTTGAGTAGAGAAGTAATCTAGGAGAGATGCCTAGATGAGTATTATGATGCCTACCGAGAGAATAGTTAGAACCTGCGAGGGGTAGAGTTACAGAGTTTGGTGGTATCTTCAAGAATGAGTTGAGCAATTGGAGTTACCACCCAGAGTGAGTTCTATGTATTATTCGATGTCCGAATGCTGCTTGCTTTGTGCCTTGTGGGGCCCTCGTTGATGGGAGCCAGATACTGAGTGAATATGATGATATTTAGGAGGTAGATGGCTGGCATCATTAGGAGTTCTTCAGCAGATGATGGCAGAGAAGTGTGGGAATCTAGGAAGAGCCTAGAGAGAAATCTCAGTCAGATGAGTACGCAGGCAGGGTAGATTATTTCGCTGAGGAGCGAGCACGTGTGAAGGAATTGGTGAACGAGAAGGTTGAGTAGCTACTTAGGAGCTCTAGGATGGTCCATGTGGAAAGTATGGGTAGATGTGGCAGGTAGTATGGTCCCGTACTACCGAAAGCAGAGATCCCACACTCAATACAGGGAGTATTTTGAAGGTTCTGAGTAGCAAATTGAGGAGTGATGTCATGGTTCGAGTACCATACATCAGAGAAGATTGAGGAGTGATGTTATGGTTCGGGTACCATACATCGGGGCAGATTAAGGAGTGATGTCATGGTTCGAGTACCATACATCGGATCTGATTGAGGAGTGATGTCATGGTTCGAGTACCATACATCGGAGCAGATTGAGGAGTGATGTTATGGTTCGAGTACCGTACATCGGGGCAGATTGAGGAGTGATGTTATGGTTCAAGTACCATACATCGGAGCAGATTGTGGAGTGATGTTATGGTTCGAGTACCATACATCGGGGCAGATTGAGGAGTGATGTTATGCTTCGAGTACCATACATCGGAGTAGATTGAGGAGTGATGTTATGGTTCGAGTACCATCCATTGGAGTAGATTGAGGAGTGATGTCATGGTTCAAGTATCATGCATCATAACATATTGAGGAGTGATGTCATGGTTCGGGTACCATGCACTTTAGTAGATTGAGAAGAGATGTCATGGGCTGAGTACCTTGGTTCATAGCAAGTGACGTTTGTGGTTCTACGGTTATCCGGTCATGATTGTTTAGGCGGAAATTGGACGCGATGGAGTTTTAGGCCTGAGGGCCATGAGTGAGTCTAAAGAGGTATCCCTTGAGAGGGAGGTCGAGAGCATTCTAGAGTATTCTTTGTAAGATGTTAGATGTAGTCACGATACTCAAGGATAAGTAGAGATGGAGTTTATGGGGGATTGCGGCCTGAGTTGAGCAATCAGCCGATAAAGGAGATGTCACCTTCTGTGACCTGAGTGGTGTTATTTATGTTTCTTGTGGAAAACATGAGAGGCATGAGATTTCAAGTTTTAGGTTTAGGAGTAAACCCTGCGGGCTGATATTGAGGACGATTTTCCACCAGAGTATCATGCAGCATGTCTGCCACGAGGAAATGAGTTACCATGAGCAGGTAGTCAGTTGGGACTAAGATGGTCAAGGACCACGTTACACCCTAATTGAGTATAGTGGCGCATGTGGTAGCGGTATCAGCGGGTAATCCAGAGGAGTATATCAGGGCGGTGGCTCTTCTGTCTATGATGGGTATTGAGTATGGTAGTGGGTCCCTGTTCTAGTGATGATTCATGTGTTGGAACGTTGGTGGAAAAGTCTAGGTTTAGGAGTATGATGATTTATTGCTTCAATCTAAGAGTTAGAGATATTACTGGACAATTGAGATGTTCGGTATTAGGATGATATGAGACTTCGAACGACTAGAGGCAGTCGTGATGAGAAGTTCTTGAGGATTTCATCTGAGATTCAGAGTATTTGAGGTTGATTGATCTCTTTAAAGGATATTATTGGGTGTTGCGTAGCACCTTCCCTGGGCAGGTGCGATGTTGCTAGTGGAAACAGTCTGTGGAATGGTTTGTGCAACAATTGGTGATGGTTCGAACCCTAAGTAGGGGAGAACCGGGTGTCGTATTGAAGGAAGCAGAGATTTATTCAAGAGCGGTTAGGAGGGGGACTTAGAGACCTGCGGTATGAATTTTGAGACTAGGATTATGGGTGGTCAGTGCGAGTTGCAGAGCGAGATGATGCATGTGGTATGTGTCTGAGAAAGGATGAGTGTCTCCACGGCAGGTGGCCAATGGCCAGGAACTTGGTGGTGGTCAGGGTCGTTCCAAGTGGAAGGCTCGTAAGGATGGTATTGGCAGTTGAGAACTTCTGAGTCGAATTATGGATGGTATATGCCCTTTGGGGTAGATAGAAGATGATCGAGCAGCCAACTCCCGGGTCGGTATGCTTATTCTTGCATGGGTTTTGAGAAGTAGAGGAAAGAGTTTTGAATGGTCATCAGCATGCTCTGAAGCGCGAGCGATTTCCCCGTGTTCCAAATGGGTGTTGGGATACTCTGAAGTTGCGCATTGTGTGAAATAAAGGATAGATATGAATTTATGAGGAAATGCATTAAGATAATTGTGTATGATGCCATGAGTGAGAGATTACTGGTTGAGGCAAGACATCGTGATGTTCTTTGATGGTGATCCGAGGTATCCGGGTATATGTCCTGATTTCGAAGTTATTTCAGAATCTTGAGTTTGAGATGACTAGTGGTGTATCAAGTACCTATGGTTCCAGTGGGAGCCTTCGGGTATTGTCGTCAGAAGGGATTATTCAAGAATGTGGATTTCAGCAAGGAAAGGTATTTTGCTATGGCAGTTGCCATCATAATCTGTGATGCATATTCAGGACAAGTGTGTGTAGCTATCTATGATAGTCTGTAGAGCATGAGTTAGTGGACGTAGTGTGGTGTTGTAGTGAGAATGAGATTCTACTATGGCGGTTGCCGTCATAATCTGTGATGCATATTCGGGACAAGTGTGTGTAGCTATCTATGATAGTCTGTGGAGCATGAGTTAGTGGGCGTAGTGTGGTGTTGTAGTGAGAATGAGATTCTGGGGTGATGAGAGAAGGAGTCATGATACTACGGGGAGCCGTAGTATTCATTAGTCAGAGGGTGTTATGATGCTACGGGGAGCCGTAGTACTCACAAGTCAGAGAGAAGGAGTTGCGATACTACGGGGAGCCGTAGTATTTGCTAGTCAGAGGGTGTTGTGATGCTACGAGGAGCCGTAGTTCTCACTAGTTAGAGACTGTTGTGATGCTACGAGGAGCCGAGTACTCACTAGTCATCGAGAGGTCATCGTGATGCTGCGGGGAGCCATAGTACTCGCTAGACGGAAAGAGAGTGTGATGATGAAGTACTCTCCGATCATGGTATGATACATAAGAATTTTGGGCTTGAGTAGTCCTAGTATTGAGTTTTTGGGGCCTGGTGGTTGAACCAGGGGCGAGACTGGGGTCTCCGTCCTTGTCGGGAATCATTATATTTTGATTTGAGTTGTGGTTATCGCAACATGAGGGGATTGGAAAAGTGCTATTCGCTCGGGACACAGGCTGAGTCATGAGATGAATGTTTCATCGGGACACGAGGTTCCAACTTTGGGGTCGGACCAAACTCTCGAGTTGAGTTTGGTATTGATGGTGTGTGGGTAAACGAGATGAGATTATAGAATTCTGAGTTGAATTCTTGGATGACAGGTATTGTTGTCGCCGGATGTCTAAAACCTGTATAGGTCAATACTCGGGTGTGGGAGATACCGCGGGATGCGCAGGAGATATGCACATCAGACATCAGAGGTCAGGGTCGAGTCGATCTTCGGTTGGATTGTAGTTTTCGTATGAGGTAAAGAGAATTTCGTGACTTGGGAGTCACTGGGCCGAGATAGTTGACATGAGAAGGAAGTTAGTGAGACATTTTGGATCATGTTATGGGTGACCTTTAAGGTTCAACTGTGGAGTTAAAAGTTGACCTGGTGCTCAGTATTGAAGAGGGATATGAGAAATGAGCTAGAGCTTATTATGGTGATGTCTGAGGACACTCCTGGGCGAACATGGTTATTTTTTTTGTGTCCGAGGGCAGAGTGTTGAGGATTCTTTGTTCGGGTAGATTCTGATAGCAGTTTAGTGTATGTACCTCGGTGAGGTGTGAACCCTTTCGTTCTTGAGGCATGATTCGGATAAATTGCATGTCCGGTTTGGGTGAGCGATAGTCGGTTGTGGGTTTGGTCTTATGAGAATAAGAGAGTCAGTGAGTAATCAGGGGTGATATTCGAGGATCGAATATCATGGTGATCGCTAGAGTAGGCGGTCTGGCGGCGGGTCAGGCCACTAGAGTTTCTGGTTATTGGAAGGAGTATTTTAGCGGCGAAAGAGTTGGTTTAAACTCTGGTCTTGGGAATTTCTGTGTGGTTTCAGTTATCCACGGAGAAAGATACCGGTGTACTATGAGATCCTCTCAGTGGTGCCTTTCGTGTTAATGATTTCAATCTATGTGTGGTTAAGGAATTATTTCGATGGCGAAATCTAATTCAAGTGGGGGAGAATTGTAACATCCAGATTTTTAGGGTTATTATGGTGTAGGTTAATCTTATGATTAAAGGAGAGACTCGACGAGTTGAGGATCCAACTCGCCGAGTCGAGTCGGGCTTCTCATGCGGATTTAATGAGTGGACTCGGCGAGTCAGAGGAGGGACTCGCCAAGTAGGTGCTGGGCAGAGAAACCCTAATTTCTTGGATTTGGGACCTATTTAAAAGTCCTTATGGCCTTAATTTGCGGCCATTACACCCTCAGAAACCCTAGAGAGCAGAGAGAAAGCGTGTGGTGCAAGAGGAGGGCTAATTCATAATCTTTTGGTGTCTTAGAAAAGGGAAGGATGGATTTCGAGCTAGGATGTCTTATGGGACTCAAATCTTCCATCATTTCATTCAGAGATGTTGTGAGAGGTAAGGATTCATGTCCATCTTCGTTTGGGTGATAGATTTCCTGAATCTAGGGTTTCGTCTCTTCTTTTGGTAAGAGATCTAGAGTATGCCCCGTTGTGTCTATATCTTCAGATCTGGACCTTGAGAGGTTCAGAGAGTCCCTATTCCCCAGCTTTAAGCAGTCGTTTATGAGTTTGGAGCTAAGGTTATCATTTTAAGGGTTATTTCTCCATTTATGGCTATATGTGGGTTCCATGAACGTAAAGTTTGAACCTTTATGTGTTTATTGAGCTTGGGAAGGTCGGATCTATGGATTAGAGGAACAGATCTGACCTCAGAAGTTCGTTTGAGTATGATCATGAAAGCAACTTGCCAAGTTCATAATTGGACTCGACGAGTCGAGTCGGGTTGCCCCACGATTCGAATCTAGTGGAAACCCGTCGAGTGGAAGGTTCACTCAACGAGTCGAGTGAGGCATTGGAGGAGTCAGAAGACACGCATGGACTCGACGAGTCACCCCTGTGTACTCGCCGAGTCTGGTCAGAGTTAACCATTGACTTGAGTTGACTTTTGTTGACTTTGGGGTTTGGTCAACATAGGTAATAGAGGCCATGGAGGGGTAAAATGGTCTTTTACCCACTATCTGATTAGAGTGGGAAAGAGTAATCGCTGGTTTAATTAGAGTTGAGACTTCAAGTGTTAATTAGAGATATTTGCCTTATGTGTTAGGCGGTGGCGAGTTCGAGATTCAAGTGTGAGGATATCTGCTTTCTGCTTGCGAGGTGACTCTACTCACTATACTTTACCTTGAGTAGGTAACTAGAGTTATGTGATAGAGTATCTTGTATGTTATGTATGTTATGTGTTGCACTGCATTATTTCTATGTGATTTATGCTGTGTATGTTCCTGAGTTTACAAAGTTAGGACCGGAAGGTCCACAGAGTTAGGACGAGAGGGTCCACAAAGTTAGGGCCAGAGGGCCCATAGAGTTATAGCCTCAAGTGGCTAATATGTGTTATATGTGGTATTTTGGGGAACTCACTAAGCTTCGTGCTTACCGTGTTATGTGTTATGTGTTTCAGGTTTCTCTAAGGTTCGCGGGACGACACCGACTCGATTGTACACACCAGAGAAGCAATTACGTTTTGAGGATCCTGGACTATTATAAGGAGTGTTGTTTTGTAATTTAAATAAAATGGGATTTTATGGAAAGTGTTTAAGATTAAGCGATTTTAAATGAAAATTTTAGTTTTGAAAAAATTCTGGTGTTACAAACGAAGAGTTTTAGGTTTACCTAATAACTTCAGGAAAGGAAAGTTCAAAAAGTCGCATATAACAATCCTATATCTCTCAGCACACACCCTCCCCTTAAGTTCCTAAGGCACCTAATTGAGCTAATCTACACTGTGAGTCTGAACACCGTCCTCTGTATTCATTTTGCTCGCAGCATGGCTCTAATACCAACTTTTAATATCGTGATTTTTCATCTACTTTTTTTTTATTTTTAAAATATCATTTAACGTAATCATGAAATGTATGTCATTTCCTTAGTTTATTCAATAACTCACTTAATATTAAAACAACAACTTCTAAAAGTTCCAAATTCATCATATAATAATACCTAATGTAACTACCCCAAAAGGTCCCTATCCCCGTTAAGGCCACATATCATGCTACCCATTCCAATGCAAAGAGAATAACAAGCAAGGAAACAAGTGCAGAATATGCTAAGTAAGCTAATCATAAGTACAATGTTATGAAATGCAATTACTCAAAAGGGTCAACCAAAGCTTCATATAAATGCACATTGAAACACTCAAATAACATAACATCAGATATATCATATAATCAACATAATTTTTCTCAAATAATATTATTCATCTATAGAGATTTTACATCTAGTTACACTTCATTATTCATCTTTGTAACTCATTATTACTTCATACACCTTTATTATATTTTAAGACATCATTAACCTTCATTTTCATCATTAACAATTACTCTTCTCTTAATCGTATTTGTAAATGTTGTTATAATACTTCCTATTTATGGGTGTATATGTTAATCAGTAACCTGAAGGTAAGTATCTCGTTCACTACTAACGTGGCTGGTATGACCCAATACTCCAACGTTATGTATTAGTAGGAGAAGTGTCAGTTCCATCAAGTTACACCTCCTAGATCCCACGTGGTGTTTGGGTAGACATTCCATCAATTGTCAAGATCACTCCTATCCTTGAAACAATGGACCATGCCACGAGTTGTTGTCTAGAAAAACCATTCGTCATCAAAGTTGGCTTAAGCTCTTATCCCATAGGTATCTTTCAATCGACTAGGCCATCATATGATTCGGATAGGATACACACCTAAGTCTAGGTTCCAAACCTTAACCCCATAATGTGTATTCCCCCTTTTTTTAATAAGTTATTAATTTATATATAAGGAATTTCACATTTAACCTCACTAAGTAATCATGTATGTTCATTATCATCTTTTAAAAGCATATTAATTCTCAAGTTACTTCTTATGTAAACATGTAAACAAGTAAATACAAGTTAAAGCATTTTACATCACATGTAATTCCATGCACGTATCATCATTATGGCTTGACAACATGACTAGCATGCTTTGTCCTAATCATCATAGACAAGTGTTTCCAAGAAATTATGGCATGCACACATCACATAAAATCAACACAAGGAAACTTAGGTTCATTCGAATAATATATGACAAACAATAACATGTCACATACAATAGGGTACCATCAACATAAACAACTTAGGTTCATTTCAATCCATCTAAGATATGAAATTCCCTAACAAAGTTCTTTAAAAACAACAAATAAATGGATTAATAGAAGTTTAGATGAACAAAAAAGAGCTATTTACTACACAAAACAAGAAAATTAGTTATTAGGCCAAATTCTCAGATTTTGACCTAAAACAGCTGCCTGTTGAAGGCCACATTGGCACCACTTAAACCTTCAAAAATTATAATTTTTCTCCATAATCCAATAGTTTAGGCTTCTACCTTTTCAAAAAGTGTTCGCATATGTCCATAATATTTTTCTAGATTTATCTATGAATTTTACAAAACTGCATATTCATAGAACTAACTTCTCACCAGTCTGTGAAAGGATGATTTTCACCTTGGTCAGAGGAAATTACAGGGCCTAGAAATAATCAAGGACAAACGAAGCTCAAAATTCAAAATTTGAGAGTTTACGGAAAAACAAAGTCCATTGCTAAAAGAGAAAACACCATTAATGCTTGAGTTTCCTCCACCATTAAGCCTCATGAAAGGATTTTAAGGACTCTTTTTAAGAGCTTTAGATGGCTAAAAATGTTGTTTTTACAAAAAATTAATCACTATGATTGAGATAGAAATCAAAAAAAGTTTTAGCAATCAACAAAGAAGACAATTACTCCAAAACTTGGGGCAATTCAAGGACATGAACAATAAAATCGGTGAGGGTGTTCATAATAAGATTTTGTTAACAATAAGCCATCAAAAATACCATCAAAGTGGCTAGAAATTGACCACACAAAACACTATAATTAGAGTAGGAAGAAGAAGATTAGTAGAATCATTTGGAAAGCAATTCAATCTCTTAACTCAATAGAATTGATAGAAAATTTGGAGTTTGACCAAATGAGAAAGAAAATTAGTGACTTACAATGGAAGGAAGATCAATCCTAACACTTCAATTGCAAAAAAGTTATATCGATTGCCTTCCTCCACTGTTTGCATCGCCGATACTTTCTACTTTTCACTCCTTGTGATCATTCCTGCTTTCCAAAAACTCGATCGACCCTTTTTTCTTTTCCTTACTAGACCTAGAGACAATGGATTGTCATTTAGACATCAATGAAACATGGATTCGGGCCCTAGAAAATGTAGAAACCGGAAGTAGAACGTCAATAGGTAGGACATATAACCTAATTAACATCCAAATAACCTATCATTTTCTGAGGAGGTGGCAAAGAGTTAAAGAACAAAAATATAAGTACACAAAAGATACTTTAGAATACATTTGAGAGCAGTAAAATGAGGCTCTCATGGATGATGCATGTGAAAAAAGATTTGCTAAACTACGCAGGTGACGCTTAGTCTAGTAAAAGTCAAATACTAGAGGTCACTAACTAAGGCATGATATAATGTAGGACCAGAGAACAATGGACTGAAAATACAAAGCTTAGCCTTTGTGTCCAACTGAGTCCGAGTAGCTTTGCAATTTTAATCTTATATCGTTTAAGGATGTGACAATTGTCAAAATCGTCACCGATTGTCGATCCCAACCCGATGAGCATCAATATAATAGGGTAAATATATAAGATTTGTCAATCTATGATGAAACTACAAGATTCGTATTTCAACGTATATAAGAAAAACCAGTTTAATACTTTGTAAACTATAAGAATAAGTGTGTTATTTTATATAAATAATAACATATTCTTAAAGTACACATCTCCATGATTCTGAAAATATAAATTTCTTAAAAATATGACTGCATTTGAAAAAGTTATGATTTTTCTAAGTTATTAATTCAACCCTACTATGAGGGTAGCGTAATAATTAAGAAAAAAGATATTAGTTGAGTTTTATCCAAAACCCCCAAATGAAGATTCATAATATTCTTCGATATAAGAGCATGGATGGAGAGAACGGCAAAACCAAAGTGTGTATGTAGAAGTTATGACTTTTATAAAATCATCTAGACTCCCCTCATTATAAAATATGGGCAAGAAATAAAGTTAGATTTGACAAATACAATCTAAACGAAAGTTGTAGAATTAGTCGATATTTACGTGTGAATATAAAGAACGCCAAGAACGTAGATCATATGTAAAAGTTATAAATTTTACAAAATTCAGCATGCAACCTAACGATAAGATTCACGGATATTATCGTGATGTGGTTGAACAGAACGTGCGGTGCCTGTTACTTTCTTTTTTCTTTGACTCTATAAATAAAACATTACCCTCTTCGATTCATTTGAATCAATTCACTTTCACAAATGTGTGTGTGATTCCATTTTTATTTTTATTTTATTTTATTTTCTATTTTCTATTTTCTTTTAATTTATTTTTGTTTTTATTTTATTTGGAGCATCATTTTTCAAGCCAGATTAATCATAAACGTCTGACCATTCACAAAAATCAGTACCGATTAAAGCATGCTATGATGGTAAGTTTCACGGGCCCTTTCCAAAGCTTTCTAATTTTTTTTAGGGGGGAGGGGGGATACATGCTAAATATTGATTCTATAATTATCATTCATTTTTATATAATAAATTTTAGAATATATTGTACGTTTCGTTACTCTGTCAAACTTTTTTGGGTAGTATTGTAACTAATCGTTACATTGCCCAAAGTTTACAAATAAACATTGTAACTAGTTGTTATTATGTCCACCTATTATAAGCATTGTAACCGCTCATTATTCTACATGTATTTATAGCTTCAATATTATGTCGTTATTATGACTGTTCAAATTTTGGAAGCGTATGGATGTAGAGAACGGCAAAAACAAAGCGTGCATTCTGAAGTTATGATTTTTATAAAATCGTCTAGAGTGCCGTCATTATAAAGTTATGGGCTAGAAATAAAGTCAGAATTTACCAATACAATCTAAAGGAAAGTTATAGTATAGAGTGCCGTCATTATAAAGTTATGGGGATACATGCTAAATATTGATTCGTTAATCTTAAGTGAACATGAGAAGTATGTATAGATTTATATGCGGTAGACACCGCCACAGATGGTTGCTACTTACAACCATGGTGGTCAAGTCAAAGCAGAGATAACTAATGTCGCATCGTGTTGGGACACAATCTTATGTAAATAGCTCAATTATGAGAACTTATTGTGACATTGTCAATGATCCTTAAAGAAAGTAAAAAGCATAAAGTTTACAACCACAAATAGGGATCATCTAATATAAATAGTAGTATACATATACATTATTTATACTACGGACAATAACAAAAATATAAATATTGAAAAATACAATAAATGACTAGTGGAAAATATAAAATTCAAAAATTTTAGAATATCTCATATGTCCAAATGAAAGAGAAAATGACATTTAACAAAAGATTGTTTATTTATTAGGGAAATTAATTATACTACATGTACACATGTACACTTATTGGGCTAAAGTGCCACTAAGGCTACATGGGCCGATATACAAAACATATACAACCTATAAATACCTAACAATAATGTCACATCAATGTTGTAAATTGTACGAGAAATATAATCTTGGCCTTTGTCAGATAAAGTTTATCCTGGTCCAAGCTAGACCTAGTAGGTTTTTTCTGTATCGGTCTTTAATAATATCGAGTTTTATCTTATTAGTTAATATCCTTTCTTATGAAAAACAAAATATTTTATATTCAGAATTCACATACAAAAACCCATGCAAAAAACAATAATTCAAGATAAGGTTGAACCCTATCTTCGTGCCATGTTCAAAGTGACTGAACTTTCTTTTGGCTTGCTATAGATTTCGCTCTGGATAAGAAATTCAACGGTAAAATAAGTAAGGACACAATTGAGACCGCTAAGCACATACACACTCATATATTCCCATGTCTCAAACAACGTATTGACTTGCTTGACAACCGTAACCCCACTACACTCCAAACCAAAGGATATGTAATACAAACTTCAACCTACCTTCTCCAATCCCTTTATTCCAACACTTCATAACTAACTCCTCTCTCTTGAGTAAATGTTCATATATGCTACCATGAGGGAGTGACGACAACCAAAAAAATATTTAAGGTAACCCAAATATTATTTTCTTGAACCAACACCAAAATCCATTTTTATTTTGTCAAGGGATTGGGTAGTTTATAGGGCTAAGATCACATAATCATGGGATCCATACATGGGTTAGGCAAATCAGCAATAAAAAGCTACTGGATAGGTGCGGCGATTGTACTGATTATCATTCTCACGGCACTCTTAAAAAAATGGGCAGTTTATTTAGACAAGCAAGCCGAAGCAAGATCTTTGGCTAAAGCACAAGGCGATGAGAATCAGAAGAACATTGGTTTATGTTCATTATCTACTACTAAGGGTATTCGTACTTTTGCACTTGATGAAATCAAAGCCACAACAAGGAATTTTCGAATACGGATAGGTGTTGGTGCCACATCTTATGTTTATCTCGCTGATCTTGGTGATGGTCGGTTTGGTGCAGTTAAGAGGGTGATGGAAGAGAGAGGTGGTAGCCAGAAGATGTTTCTTGATGAAGTATCTATATTGCTTAGGATTTCTCACCCTAACTTGGTTGGGTTGTTGGGTTTTTGCTTAGACCAAGGTAATTAAGCTTCACATAGATATCTTCTCTTTATAATTACAACATTATTACAATGAAATTACAACACGTTAATCTTTGCGTTTAGGTTTTATTAAAAATAGTATAAAGAAGTGATCATTAGAACAATAGAAAGCTAAGATATGTATTTCGATTTGAAATAAATATATAGGAATAATAACATTATACATCCTTTTGAACTTATGTTTCATTCATGAGGTTATATATAATTTTATTATAATAATTAATTAGAACTAATGCTTATAAGTTAAGTAATTTATTTATACATTTCTGGTGATAACTTTATATATCAAAATAATAATAATAATAATAATAATAATAATAATAATAATACATCCATGTGAACTTATACTTAATTCATGAGCACTGTTTTGTCTTTTAGATTAAGATATTTTGAACTGACATTTATGTAGCCCAATTACAAAACACTAAATGTTATATAATATATGCTTGAAACCCCACTTTAAACTGCAGACCTTAATTGTTGTTGGAATTAGCTAGTTTTGTGCAAGTCAAATTTAACAGTTTTTGATTGTTTATTCAAATTCATTTTAAGATAAAATAATAGAACGAAAAAGAAAAACAAGTACATATATTTAGTGATTAATTGATGATAGAAATGAGGGTCACATTTACGTTTTAGTGGTGTGCATATTATATTAATTAGTCATAGTATCCTTTTTTGTTTCCTGTGTTAGTTTGTGTTTGTTTACATGTCAAGTCGTACCCAACCAAACGGACATAAAGAGAAAAAGGAACATAATAAAGATATCATTCCAATAGTTGAGAATGCATATTCCTAGTTTTGTACTCCTCCGTATTGTCCTAGGGTTATATTACTCCTAGGGGTTATCTTGTCGATAACTAAGTATTCTTTCCAAAAAGAAGAAACAAGCACAAATATACTATTTTCAGTTTTAAAGATCACCTCGTTCATTTCAAAATGAAAAAGATCATATAATTGCTAAAATCAAGGTTGTCAACATTCACATTCCGTTTACACGATCATGAATGGGAATATGGGATGGTTAAATTCGATAAAAAGACAAACTAGCTAGTTATAAATTTACAATATAAAAAGTACATTTTCGTCTATTTGTTCACCTAAAATTAATATGCGCTTAAAAGTTAATACCTAAACTAGCAGTATAATAATAAGATTATAATTCAAACGAAATTGCTGTAACTTCTCAAAAGCACTAATTCTTTACAACATGAGGGAGAAAATGTCAAAGCTTATAATTCTCATTACAGCAGGTTTTTTCAAAGTCATTTCATCTCTATATATGTGCGATACATTTTCTAAGGTTTCAAAGACTTTTAAGGTTACACTTTTAACTCTTATTACCAAATTACAGAAATTGGTAGGATCAAATCGGCTTATGTTCTACTGTCTTATGATCTTGCCTTAAAAACAATCTTACTTGTATTCAATTCTTTAAAAACCGGTATTTTAGTTGAACTCGTATTTTACAATTAATAATATCTTGCTTATTTTACCATTTTTTTAAAGTATAAAATACTAAAAAACAATGCACTTAATCATGAGTTTTTATTTTATTTTTTTTGTCTGTAATCACTAAAATATATTTTCAATTGATTACTGTCCAATTGCTTTCCCACTTTACAAAAAATCTAAAATGTTATTTGTGAAGCATGTTTTTATATATCTTAAAAGTAATATGTTTTTCCGTTACATAAGTGGCTTAACTTTTGCTGTATTCATTATAGGTGAACAACTTCTTCTACTGGAATATATACCAAACAAGAGCCTCTTTGATCGGCTACACACCCGAAAAGGCAAATCTTCAGGATCTCTGTCATGGTCAAGTCGTATAAGCATTGCACTAGACATCGCCTACGCCCTAGACTACCTACACTCAGTCGCAGACCCTCCAGTCATCCATAGAGACGTCAAGTCGTCCAACATTCTACTCATCAACGACGATCATGCTAAACTTGCAGACTTTGGATTATGTAAGTTAGGGCATGATACACAAAGTGCCCAAACCCCAACAATCATACGGGGTTCTTTAGGCTATGTTGATACGAATTACCTCAACACAGGTCTAGTATCACCTAAGAGTGATGTATATAGTTTTGGGGTGCTATTGCTAGAGCTTATAACTGGAATGAAATCACTACAAGGGTCAGTAACCCTAGCAGAGTGGACGAATGAGTGTAGAAAACATCATGATGTGGATATTTTGATGGGTATGTTGGATCCGAAGCTAAATGGTGAAGTGAATGCAGAGCAACTTAGAGTTCTTGTCAACGTTGCGAATATGGCTTTGTTAGAGAACTCGATGGCAAGACCGAATATGGCGGAAATTGCATATAGAATATCAAGTTGTATGGACAATTCGCTGGAAAAGGATTTGCCTGTATGATTCATGCGATGGGTTGATAGTATATATACCATGTGAATTTGAACCGTTAGGCATACATTTGTAGTCGCATCCAACCCATTTTGTATAGAACATTCTTTTATAACACAGAAAGGAGATGCAGAATATCACAATTTTATTGTATTTCGATTTTTTTATCCTAAATCTACCATCTTCTTATTCATTTTTCTTACATTTGTTTGGAAGTATCCACCACAACTTAGCCCTATATGCGACCATAATCACATAAAATTTGAGAAAAATGTTGGTCAACAATGTTGGTATATTTTTGTAAAGGTAGATATTTTTTTACATTGTTTATCGTTACCAACCACATATAATCGGTCAAACAATTGAATCGGGAGAAATAATTATTGGTGCTAGACATTATATGTATTTGTATGCGAAATCTTTGTTAACCCAAGTATTATGTTCTTTAGTTAGCCCACCGTTGTATATTGAGCCCAATTGTATATTTCTTATATATATTATACGTAAAGGCTTGATGTCGTTTCATGGGAAATTATGTTTTGTAACATGGTATTAGGCTACTATCATCCCTAAACCTAGCCGATCCCTTCCTATGGTCATCATCTTCTTCTATCCTACTACATCTGCTCTTCTCTCTGTTTACATCAAAGTTTCTCCCTTCTCGTTTTTCATCATGTCTGGATCTTCTTCTACTCCTAAACCTTCTCCCAATGATAAAATTTATGTGATAACCAACATTAAATCTTATGTTCCCCTTCTTCTTGATCTCGAACGCTTGAATTATAACTCCTGGAAAAAACCTTTTAAAACTCACTACATTGGATACAAAGTCTATGGTAATCTTAATGACACTTCTCAGATTGAAGATGATCCAAAATGGGAGACATTAGACAATATTGTCAAACAATGGTTATATGACACTCTCACTCAACGTGTTCTCCAATCTAATCTCAAACCCACGCTACAGCAGCAGATGTATGGAAGACCATTGAAGATTTGTTTCATGAGAATAAAGAGATAAAATATATGGAATTAGATGATGAACTTTGTACAATCACCATTGGAGATTCTTTAGTTATGGAGTATTGCACTCACATCAAGTCCATCTCCGACCTTATTGCTAACATTGGATCCCCAGTACCTGAAAGAAACCCAGTCATTTATTCCATCAATGGCTTATCTCCGAAATTTGCTCACGTCGTCACCACCATCCAACATCAAAAGTCGTTTCCCACCTTCCTTAACAGGCGCTCCATGCTCACACTTGAAGAACGATCCATGATTAAAGATCACTCACGCTAATTTCAAGCTTCACACCAAGATAACGCATCATCACCCACTATTCTTGCAATAGAGCACCAAAATCGGCCCTTTAATTCTCGATTCTGCAATTTAGGGAGTAGAGGCGGTGGCCGAAATTTATAAGGCAGCAGCAGAGGTGGTAGGAATGGCATCAGAAATGGAGGACGACAGGCTTTGGTCGTAGTCCAAACAATTTGGGAGGGGGTAGCTTTTACCCTTGGTCAATGCCGCAAGGTCAATAGCAGCAGCATGGGCTGCTACCATATCCAATGACCCATCAGGCTTAATGGCCCAATGGTGCAAATTCCTCTTTCCCTCTGTATTGGCCCACTTCAAATCCAGCTTAAGCCCAAAAAAATGCTTTTTTCTATACGACACAATAGCCCAATAACCAACCCAATTGCTGGCAATGGTTTCAATACTCGAATAAAATGGATCAATCGGCTACCTTACTACAAGCTTTGAATACTATGACCCTTGCAGATTGGTACATGGATATCGGGGCAACCACACACCTCCACACCAGAACAGGTACTCTCAAGTCTTTTAGCAATACGTACAACAATTCAATTTTATCGCTATTAGTCGGCGATGGATCTGGTCACTAAACTTGCTCCCTCTCATATTCATTTAAATCCTTTTCGGACTCTTGTCCTAAAAAATATTCTTATTACACCACAAATTATTCTAGAAATGCTGAGGCTCTAGGAAAGCCGTCCATAGCCTATGGAGAGTTCTAGATTGCCTCTTGCTCAACTATTGAGCAATTACAATTCAGTCCCTGCACTTTTAATTAATTCATTTAATCCCAAAATTAATTCTAATTAATTTCTAATTAAATAGTAATTAAATATTACTATATCTAATTAATATATTATTCTCATAATATATTAATAAATTACTTATTTCAGTTTATTAATCAAATTAATAAATCAACATCTTTCTCCAAAATCATTATTCCCAGTTGCTAGTCTTGAGGGCAACCCAAAAGGACTGTTCTACTATCAATTCAAGTATATAGTAATTATAGTTATGGGCTTAGACATCTAATCCAACAGCCTGCCACTTGGATAAGTCTAATAACTATAGTTGCCAGTATATCCTTCTAAATCAATTAGCAATTTGTAGCTCTCAAAGCCACTCTCAAACTCTAACCTAGTCAGTTATGTGTCCTAAGATAAGTGATCCTATAATCATCCGTTCTGCAAGATATCATGTGGACAAATGACATGGAACAGAATCAATCTCATTGTTCAATACTTTGATTCCCAATTCCTGATTTGTAATGACAAAGAACTAGTAATCGAAGACATCAATTTAGTCATGGCAGGGCCCGACATTATAAGTCAACACCAAATCATTGAGAGGCCCAATATATTGCTTTTCCCGTTAGGGCAAAAGGAATAGATAAACTTTGACTTATATTTTTGCACTATTTACTCATGAAATCATGCACAACAATACGTTTTATAACATCAAGTTATTGATGTGTTTACGTATTATCAATGCACAACCAACTCGTAAACAACAACTCATATATATCTCTGTTTAAAGATTATAAGATATAATCATCTCAGAATTACTCATGATTAATTCAATATAGTATTTATCTGAGTGTGGGTTAATCCAATAGTTAAATCTCTATTTCAAAGTACTCATGAATGTTGCAACAAACCATTTCTATGTCTAAACTATTTTGACAATCTACAATCCAATTCATGACAATCTTGATTAACTACTCACTTCCAAAAGTATGATCGAATGTGGAAGTTTAAAAAATCTAATTATTCAGGAAGTAAAACATGTAAAACTGAAAGAAAATATTAAACAATTGACAAAAGATAGTAAACATGTAACATCATGTTTTTAGCCGATTCATACTTGGGACCGAGACTCGAATAGATGTTCCAGAAGGCTCCAGGTCTTAGGAAAGAAAGGTTTAGACTCACCTGAGTGTGGGTAAGGTAGATTAGATGATCTGAGAGTTCGGTTGGTGTTTTTAGAGACCAAGGGTATGTCGGTAGAGTGGCAGTTCAGGCCTTTTATGGAATTATATTTTTGTTCAGAAAGTTTTATAGCAAGGAGGAGTTGATAGAAAGGTAGAGCTCTTCGAGGCCATTCAGTGGATATAAAGAACGTCAAAAACTGAGTTGAAACAAAGAAGTTATGGTCGTTTGAAGTTTGAGTGGTTTGAGTGAGTGATCGTTGACTTGTTGACCAAGCTCATTTAAGGATCACGACGTGCGAAGCGTCGGATTCTCCCAAACCCGTATGTTTAGGTATTTAAAGGTTTGAGATGATTAGGGTTGCTTCTCCTCAGACTCTTTCACTCCTAAGACCTCTAGAATCCCTAATCTCATCCCCCAATGAAGTCTTTGGTCATTCTTGGTGTTATTCAAGAGATTTTGAAGCTTTGAAGCCCTTTGAGGAAGATGAAGATCATTGTTGGTGCATTTGTTAGCATCTTGGCTTCATCATCAGCTAGTTGAGGAGCTTTGGACCTTTGTAAGTCCTGTAGCCCATACATTTCCTTTCGTTGCTTGCTAGATCTAAGTTTCCATGCCTTTTATGGCTTGTAATGTTGGTTAGCATGCATGGAGTCCATAAAGTTGGCAAATTTATAGATTATGTTAGTACCTTAAGTCCTATAAGTTCTAGATCTGGACTTTGGTCATGGTTTTGGACTCCAAGTTTGAGTCTTGGTCCTTTTTCCTTCATTTAGACCAAATTTGGTGTTAAGTCATGTATTGGACAGATGTGACTGAAGAGCTTTGATTTTTATGGTCCTTGCAGTCAAGTAAGACCCTCTAGATTGTCCCGTGTTAGAGCTTAATGGATTGTGAGCATAATGCTTAGTTTTGGTCAGATCTGGACTCACAACGTGGGGAATGAAACCTCACGACGTAAGAGCGTGTTCGAGGAAGTTTTTGGGCCAAAGTCACGACCTCACGATGTGAGCATAAGGTGCTCATGACGTGAGAATCACTTGTGCGAGTTTTGGGCTCTTTAATTGTTGGCTAGATTGGTATTGGACTTATCCTTTAGTTTGGGATTGTAATGGACTAAGGACTTTAAAGTAATGGACTTCTTGTTGGGCTTGCCCAAATAAGCATTGGATGATGAATAAGGCCTTAGTGGGCCCAATATAGTTAGGCCTTGATTGGGCCCAATGGGCTTGGACCTTCAATCCATCGGAAAATCATTGGTTCTGAAAAGTAAATGGGCTTTAGGGAAGGCCCATGTAAGGGTTTGGACCCAATTTGGAAAGTTGGGCCATTGATGGGTTTTATGGATTTGAGAGTTTTGGGCCTTGGTTGTGAGTCTTGTTGGGCCAGTGGCGAAACAGTCATTTCACCCCAAGTATGGATTATGGATCATGGTTTGGGACCCAATTGCTAATTGGGTGATATTTTTGTATTGATAGCTCAAGGAGTTACCAGGATAGTAGCTAAGGATTTCTTGCAATGGACTTCATCAGTGTGAGGTGAGTTACCTTCCTGTATGAGTGGGTCGAAGACACCAATATCGGCCCACTAGTAGTTGTTTGTATTAGAGATGATTATCTTTGTGATAATTATCTGGTATGCCACTATCTGTTATGATTTATGTGTTTATTTGCTACGATGTTATATGGTAGTGGTGGGGGTGAAATAGACCGAATGGGAGGCTAGCACCCAGATATGCTCGGCAGTATCCGGTTGAAATAGACCGAAGGGGAGGCCAACACCCAGATATGCTCGGCAGTATCTGGTTGAAATAGACCGAAGGGGAGGCAAACACCCATATATGCTCGGCAGTACCCAGTTGAAAATAGACCGAAGGGGAGGCCGACACCAAGATATGTGCTGGGTTTTGAGCATTATAACATCCCTATGGTGCACATACAACCCTAATGCTTTGGATCTAAGTTTTCTCTAGTTATACATGCAATTTTCATTTTCCAAAGCATGAAGCCTAACTAGCATACAACATTGATAATTGAAACATAAAAACAAGTAAGATGATTACCTCTTTGTTGTAGCTTCTAGAACTTGACATTTCAAGAGCTTAGCACCTCAAGTGTGATGCCTCAAATATGTCACAAACACCAAGAACGATGGAGGACTATGAGAGAGAACTTGGAGGCGCCAAAAAACGGCTATATTCTTCTTAGAATACTATATTGTGTCCAATTTTAGGGCTTAGGGGGTTACATATATAGTGTAGAATTTCAAGGGTCATTTGCAAACCCTAATCCATTCACTTAGGCTTTTGATCCAATTATTCATTTGGACTAACACTTCATGAACTTTCACATAAGCTTAGCCCTTGTCTAATCAATCATAGATCATTAGCCCAAACTTTATGTATAACTTATTTACATAATCAGTCCCCGCTAATTTAATTAGTCTCTTTTGATCACTAAATTAATTCCAAATTAATTCTTGATCAATACCAATTAAATAATATGATTTCTAAATTAATATATTATACTTATAATATATTAATAAATCACAAATAACCTCTTTATCAAATATCCATCCTATCAAATTACTCTGGTGAAAGCAACCCAAAATAGATCATGCTATTATTGGGTCACGTACATACCAATTATAGTTATGGGCTTAGACACCTACTCAACAGTCTCCCACTTGGTCTAATAACTATAACTTCCAATGACTTCAAAATTCGATTAGCAATCGTAGCTCTCAAAAAGCCGCTGTCGAACTCTGATCATATCAGAACCGCGTCCTTTAGATAAGGGATCAAATATTCCTCCATTTTACAAGATATTGTATGGACTGAGACATGGATTGTAATCATTCTCTTTGTCCATGTGTTGTCTCCCGAATTCCGATTTATGACGACTGACAACAGACTACATTGAACACGTCAACTTAGTCCAGGCTTGGCCAAGCGCTTAGGGCGTCATCAATAAATCATCGTGAGGCCCACTGATATCACTTTTATCCCTCTTAGGGTAAAAGGAATGGATAAACTTCAACTAATATGCTTGCTCAATTTACTCATCAAATCAAAGAAAACAATATGTTTTATAACACCAAGTTACTGGTGCGTTTACATATCATCAATGTGCAATCGACTTGCAAACTACAACTCATATGTCTCTGTTTCAAGAATATAAGATATTATTGTTGGATTAGGTGTCTAAGCCCATAACTATTTTGGTATGTACTTGACCCGATTATGAGCATGGTCCTTTTGGGTTGCTTCACCTTAGCAACTGATAGGATGAATTATGGAGAAAGAGGATTAATTGTGATTTATTAATATATTATGTGAATAATATATTAAAAGAGAAATCATATGGTTTAATTAATATTGATCAAGAATTAATTTTGAATTAGTTTTGTGGTCAAAAGAGATTAATTAAATCAAGGGGACTGATACTGTAATTATAAGATAGTTACAAAGTTGGGCTTAGGATCCATAAGGAAGCAATGGACGACATCTATATGGGAGTCCATATAAAAATCTTCCAAGGGGCCTTTTGGAAGGATCCTTTGGGCTGCTTTAGGACTAAGTAACTGGATTAGGGTTTTTACTGAAGCCCTAATTGCTCAGCAATATAAGGAACCCTAGTACATGCCAAAATGGGCGACGGGAAACCCTAGAAGGATTTCATACCCGATTTTGAGCCTCTCCTCTCTCTTGTTTCTTCCTTGTTGCTAGTGGTGTTTATGACTCCATCAGAGGTGCAACATTTGAGGCACTAAGCTTTCAAAGGCCAAGGAGTTCTTGTTATTATTACATAACAAGTTGAGGTAATCATTCTAACTTGTTTATTATGTCTATTTCAAAATAACCATTCTAGATTAGGGTTTATTGATTTGGTATTCAATGTCGTATGTTCAAATTAGAAAAACCTAGATCAAAGCAATTAGGGTTGCATGTACACCATAGGAATGATGTTATGCTCATAACCCATGAATTATCGTCTCACAATCACTCATGGTAAAATTCATGAAGTAGTTCAGATGAGCATGGGTTTAATCCAATACTCAAATCTTATTACATGAGTACTCCTGAACACTGTAGAAAACTTTTGCTATGTCTAAACTCTTAGACAATCTACAATCGGATTCAAGACAGTCTTACCTCATTACTTACTTCCAAAGTATAATTAAATGTGGATGTTTGAATAATCTTATTATTCGGGAATTAAAACATGCAAATTGAAACACAAGAATAATCCAACCCAATATGGACTCAACTGTATTGATTACACATTATTCATTGTATAATGTTTCGATTAATAAACTTAATACTTGAACTAAAACAACAGTTATCCCATGCTCCAAGCATGCATACTATGTTTGCCTATGGTCCTCACCTTTTTGAAATAGATCAATTGAACACATTTCCAATGATGCCCATTGCACAATTTCCTAATCCTTATTATAAGTGTAAGAATACAAAATCCTTGCCACTAATAGAATCCATTAGAGTCTAAACTTTTACTTAATGTTCCTTTTGTAATGTCGAGGCACCAAAGTCACAGAGACTTGGACAACGAAATTACAAAGTATTCAATTTGAGAATGTTACAAGACAATTCCCTGGAACTGAAGTCTCACATTCAAGGAGTATTCCTTGAACATCCTTTTTGCATTAAATTTGCAAACAGAGGATCCTACTTGTCGATTTCATGGCATGTACTCGATGAGTTCAACACATATGATCCAACTCATCGAGTTCCCTTATGGGACTCGACGACTCCAGCAGTCAGTAGCCAAAAAAGACATTTTTTTAATCTTTGAAAAGCAAACAATTGCATCAATATAACAAAAAACACCCTAGGCTCTGATACCAGTGATGGGTTTTGAGCACTATAACATCCTTATGGCGCACATAAAACCCTAATGCTTTGGATCGAAGTTTTCTCTAGTTATACACGCAAATTTCATTTTCCAAAGCATGAAGCCTAACTAGCATACAACATTGACAATTGAAACCTAAAAACAAGTAAGATGATTACCACTTTGTTGTAGCTTGTAGAACTTGACCTTTCAAGAGCTTAGCACCTCAAGTGTGATGCCTCAAATTGTCACACCCCCAAACCGGAACGGCGGAAATGTTCGGGGGCGGATGACTTAATGTGGTAGCATAACAAATGAATACATAGTAAAGAAAGCAATACAACCATCATATATATAATTGAAACTTTACATTGTTAAAAGTACATGTTCAAAACCAATTACAATATGATGCCAAAATATGAATTTAAAATGACGACGCAGCGTCCCTTCTTCAAAAGCTGTTTTGATACCTGTAGTTACTGAATCCCTATGACATACAAGTAGTTTTGAAAGAGTAGATCAGCATTTAAGCTGGTGAGTTTCATAAGTATTAAATGACAATATTTGTATGAAATGAAATGTTTTGTTTTTTTTTTGTTTGTTTCTAGAAAATCCCATATTTTTCTACTAGCATAAATGTAGCCTTCTATCAAGACAAATGTTTGTTTCTAGAAAATGTATGTACGTGTAAAATATCCAATATGTTTGAAAAACCTCGTAAATCAATGTATTTTTAATACCCCATGTGAGTTTTATAACCATACTATTGACTCGGATTGCCTATACACAACGTTCTTCAGGCGTTGGAATGTTATGACATTTGTCACCCCAAATGGTGGACTGTAGCTAACAGTCAGGGCGCAGGTTGTCAAGCCCGTATAGATCTATACACAAACACCATGCTCCCCCTCCAAGGGATTCTGGTATATAATACAGGACTTGAAATGTGTACTCGAACGTACGTGAAGTTAATGTCTCACAAATCTTAGTATAAAAAACAAATTTATGTGTTAAAATGTTCGTTTGTTATTGTATATGAAAGTGACTTCTTGAAAATTTTGTTTCTAGTATGTAAAAGTTAGCAATATTCTCGTAAAACTATACCTATTATAGCTTTCTAAAAGTGTGTCTCGTTTGTTTAGAAATCCCTAGAAAATGAACCACTTGTTATGAAAGTATAGATTTTTATAGTGTCTAAGTTAGACACGTATACATGTAATCTAAGCAAAATGTTTAATTTATACATATATGACAACATTTTACATTTCAAAAGATATAATGTTATCGTAATATATTTTATATACGAAAGTTCCCTATAAAGTTTATAAATCACATATGATTCGGTTGAATAAAAGTGTATAATAAATCTTTATATAACACATGATAATAATCGTGTGTTTTTCTTGTATTCCCCCCCCCCTTGAATGCATATAAAAGCATTTAGAATATTTAAAAGGGTTAGTTAAGGGGTATGAACTCACTTGAAAGATCGAAGAAAGGCGAGATGAAAACCGGGCATAATTTCTTCTCGGGAAAACGGATTTTCTTGGGATTCTCGGGAATCTCGGGAGTACAAACGACCTTCGGGACTTGAGCAAAGTGACCGGGGCTTCGGGTTAGCACGGGCACGGAAAACAAGGCAACAACGCAAGAGAAATGAGAGAGAATGGCCCTTTTCTTCGGAACCCTCGCATCCCTTTTATATGGAGTGGGAACCGCCTTGGTACGCTGGGCGTACGCGTACGTCACGCATGACCGGATCCTCGACTGCCTCGGACTTCGGATGGGACGGGTGCTAACTTCGCATAAGGCGAGATGTGGACGATCCGAAGCCTAGCCCTTGAGTACGCTGGGCGTAACTCGGATAGACTTGTTGACTCTTCCTTTGGATAATACCAAGGTTTAATAATAAAATTTTTATTTTATTTATTTAATAAACTTCTAAAATTCATATCTTCTTCATACGAACTCCGTTTTCGACGTTCTTTATATCGATGCGTAGGTGTGACTATGCTCTACAACTTTCATTTAGATTCCGTCGGTAAATTTTGAAATTATTTTTATTATTTATTTTTAAAAGGTCGCGTTAAGGAAATTTCGTTAGAAATTCATAACTTCTTTATCTGACGTCTGTTTTTGCCAGACTTTTTACCGCTGAAATACCATTGTCGAGACCTTCGATTCTCGTTTAGCTCATTCTGGTCAAAAGTCGTTCGATCTCCGATTCGAGTTTTTAGCTGTCTGTCGCTAAGCCGAACTTGGGAAAACCATAACTTCAATTTACGAAGTCGGATTTGGGCGTTCTTTTAACGTACGATCACGGTTTAATGACATCTAACATAGTAGGTAATTAAATAGAAACTTTTTGGACATTTTATTTTTGAAGTTAATTTCATTATTACAAAAGTGGTTACAATACTTGACTTTTAAGGTCATTACATAGAGTTGAAATATCGGGTTGTCACATCATCCCCCTATTAGAGGGAATTTCATCCCGAAATTTAAAGTAGTAAAGATACTAGTGAATACGAAAAAGATGAGGGTACTTTTGTTTCATCTGATTTTCGCGTTCCCATGTGAATTCAGGTCCCCGCTTGGCGTTCCAGCGAACCTTCACGATGGGTATGCGACTTTGTTTCGTTTGTTTGACCTCTCGGTCCATGATTTCTACCGGTTCTTCCACAAAGTTGAGGCTCTCGTTGATCTCGATCTCTTCGAGAGGAATAACAAGAGTCTCATCGGACAGACACTTCTTCAAGTTCGAGACATGGAAGGTTGGATGTATGTTACTAAGTTCACGCGGTAGATTAAGCTTGTAAGCCACAGGGCCGATTCTAGCAAGAATCTCGAAAGGCCCTACGTATCTTGGATTTAGTTTCCCACGCTTTCCAAAGCGTATTAAGCCCTTCCACGGTGAGACCTTCAATAAAACGTGGTCTCCTACCTGGAATTCCAAAGGTTTCCTCCTTTGGTCAGCGTAGCTTTTCTGTCGGTCTCTAGAGGCTTTCAACCATTCACGAATTTGAACGATCTTCTTTGTCATTTCCCGTATGATTTCCGGACCGGTGAGAGTGCTTTCAGGAACTTTTCCTCTAGCTAACTGGTGTCGCCAACTTCAGTCCAGCACAGAGGGGATCTGCACTTTCGACCATAGAGGGCTTCAAACGGAGCAGCCTTTATGCTTGTATGATAACTATTGTTGTATGAAAACTCGACAAGGGGTAAATGGATGTCCCATGCCTTTCCAAAGTCAATCACACAGGCTCTCAGCATATCTTCCAAAGTTTGTATTGTTCTCTCACTTTGCCCGTCTGTTTGTGGGTGGTAGGTTGTACTCATGTCTAGCCTAGTCCCCAGGGAACTTTGTAGTGACTGCCAGAATCTTGAAGTGAATCTACTATCTCTATCGGAGATAATGGATATCGGAACACCATGCAGTCGCACTATTTCCCTTAAATAAGTTCTTGTAAGCTTTTCCATCTTGTCAGTCTCCTTTATTGGTAGGAAATGCGCGGATTTGGTCAATCTGTCGACGATGACCCATATGATATCTAGCCCACCCGTCGTCTTGGGCAACTTGGTTATGAAGTCCATAGTAATCCGTTCCCATTTCCATTCTGGTATCTCCGGCTGTTGCAGTAATCCTGACGGTTTCTGATACTCGACCTTAACCTTAGCGCAAGTAAGGCATTTACTTACGAAGGTAGCAATTTCTGCTTTCATGTTAGGCCACCAGTACAGTTTCTTAAGATCCAGATACATTTTATCTGAACCTGGGTGAATGGAATATCTCGTGTTGTGTGCTTCGGTCATGACTACGTCTCTGAAACCACCATGTTTCGGTGTCCAGATTCGATCCATGAGATAATACGCTCCGCCACCCTTGATTTCTAGATTCTTTTCCATTCCTCTCAGGGATTCACCCGCTACATTTTTAGGTTGTAACGCTTCCAGTTGAGCTTCCTTAATTTGTGTGGATAAGTGGGAATGGATAGTCATAGACAGAGATTTGACTCTCCGCCCAGTGTATTCTTTTCGGCTGAGGGTGTCAGCTACCACGTTGGCCTTGCCAGGATGATAACGAATTTCACATTCGTAGTCATTGAGTAACTCGACCCATCGTCGTTGTCGCATGTTGAGCTCCTTCTGGTCAAAAATATGTTGAAGGCTCTTGTGATCGGTGAAAATAGTACTCTTTGTTCCGTACAAGTAGTGTCTCCAGATCTTCAGAGCAAATACCACTGCTCCTAACTCAAGATCGTGTGTTGTATAGTTCACTTCGTGTGTCTTAAGCTGTCGGGAGGCATAAGCAATAACCTTCCCTCTCTGCATAAGAACACAACCAAATCCTTGGTTTGATGCATCACAATACACTACAAAATCTTCTATTCCTTCGGGAAGGGATAGTATCGGTGCGGTGCACAAGGCCTGTTTCAGTGTTTGGAATGCCTTCTTTTGTTTCGCTTCCCAGTCAAAGGCCACGCCTTTCTGGGTTAAGGTAGTAAGAGGTTTCATAATGCTAGAGAAGTTCTTTATCAATCTGCGATAGTAGCCAACGAGACCTAGAAATTGACGAATCTCTGTAGGTGTCTTTGGTGCCGACCAGTTCTCAATGGCCTTAATTTTGGAGGGTTCCACGTGTATCCCCTTCTCGCTAACAACGTGGCCCAAAAATTCGACTCTTCGAATCCAAAATTCGCATTTAGAGAACTTCGCATAGAGCTTCTCCGATCGCAATGTTTCTAAGACTTTTCGTAGGTGCTGACTATGCTCTTCCTTACTTCGGGAGTAGATAAGTATATCATCGATGAAGACGATGACGAACTGATCTAAGTAAGGACGGCACACCCTATTCATTAGGTCCATAAATACTGCTGTTGCGTTGGTTAATCCGAACGGCATCACTACAAATTCGTAGTGTCCATAACGAGTTCGGAAGGCTGTCTTGGGAATATCCCCCTCTAGTACTCGTAATTGGTAATATCCGGATCGTAGATCTATCTTCGAGAAGTAGTTTTCTCCTTGAAGTTGATCAAATAGGTTGTCAATACGGGGTAGAGGATAGCGATTTTTGACAGTAAGTTTGTTCAGTTCTCTGTAGTCGATGCACATGCGGAACGATCTGTCTTTCTTCTTTACAAACAGGACCGGTGCTCCCCAAGGTGAGAAACTTGGTCTAATAAATCCTTTTTGAAGGAGTTCGTTAAGCTGACTGGAAAGTTCTTGCATCTCTGCTGGTGCTAGGCGATAAGGCGATTTTGCTACTGGGGTAGCCCATGGAATTAAGTCGATTCTAAACTCGACTTGGCGTTGTGGTGGTAATCCCGGTAGTTCTTCTGGAAAGATATCAGGAAAGTCGCGTACTTCAGGAATGCTCTTGATGTATCTTAATTCCTGACTCGTATCAACGATGTGCGCAAGAAATGCATGATAATTCTTTTGCAAACACTTTCGAGCTTGGATGCACGAAATGATACGAAGGTTTGTACTTGATTTGTCGCCGTAAATCACTAATGTTTCGTCGTTAGGAAGACTAAGACGAACTGCTTTCTCAAAGCACAGGATGTTGGCGCAAAAAAGACATAACCAATCCATGCCAACTATGACGTCGAAACTTTTAATTTGGACCGGCATGAGGTTGATTGGGAAAGAATGACCGTCTAAAGTTAACGTACAGTCCATGTATATGTAGTTAGTGTTTTCCGTTTTTCCATTTGCCATCTCTACAGTGAATGATTTTTCTAACTTGCTAGGTTTATGTTTAAGTAAGTGAATAAAGTATTGACTCACGAAGCTTCTCTCCGCTCCACTATCGAATAATATGCATGCATATGAATTATCGAGAAGGAACGTACCAGCAACTATAGTCGGATCAGCTACGGCTTCATCGTGGCCTATAGCCAAAACTCGTCCGACCCCACCGGTATTTGCTGCCTTTGGGCAGTTTCTCTTGTAGTGGCCCACCTCGCCACAACCGTAGCAAGTCTGGCCTACACCCGCGCTGGGAACTTGAGTGATCGGCTTTGCGGGATCCTTGCAGAAACGGACAGTGTGTCCCTTTCTGTTGCAGTTGGAACACTGCATTTCCCGACAAGGTCCATGATGGTGATAAGTGCATTTGGTGCACTTTAGAAGGTTATCCCCATAAGGCTTTGTTGGGTAGGGATTTGTAGGAATGGTAGTAGGTACAGTAGCAACATTCACTGAAACCAGTTGTTGTTTCTTCGCGGATTCTTGGGAAGACCCACCCTTCCCTTTATTCCATACTCTCTTCCTGTTATTGTTGTTGTTGTTTCCCTTTTGTGGTTCTGGTGTAGCAACCTTTGAGTTCTGATGACCTCCGTAATCAACAAGAGATTGTGCCAGTTCCTTGGCACTTTCAAAAGTGTCAGGTTTTGAAGCTAACACGCTTGATCGAATTTGGGGCGACAGTACCCAAATGTATCTCTCTATTTTCTTGCTCTCAGGAGCAATCATATCTGGGCAAAGGATTGCCAGATCGCAGAATCTGTTGGTATAAGTTGCTATGTCGGTACCAATCATTCCAAGAGTCCAAAGTTCGTGCTCGAGTTTTTGAATCTCTCCTCGTGGATAGTATTCTCTCATCAGCATGATTTTTAAGCTCTCTCAGCTTATGGAGTTTGCCACTATCAGGGTAAGTACCTTAACGAGGCCATTCCACCAAGTTAAAGCTCTATCAATAAGGGTGAAAGTTGCAAACTTGACTTTGCTGTGCTCGGGACAGGAGCAGATTTCAAAGACTGATTCTGTCCTTTCGATCCACTGCCTCAGAGCCATCACACCACCAGTTCCATAAAACATCCGGGGTTTGGCATTAGTAAAGTCCTTATAGGTGCATTCTCGGGATTGCCCATGACTCTCGCCATGGTTGGATGGGTGTGTGCCAGTTCCCGAGCCAGTAGTACTCGAGTTATTGATCTGTGACATGGCAGCTGCTACAGCTGCGGTGACTGCTGCTTGAAACATGACATCATCAAATTGAGGAGGTGCAGGTGGTGGTGGTATAGGTGCTTCCCCACCGTTGTTTCTCCTTGGGTTCCTACGCGGAGGCATCCTTCAACTATAGGTTGAAAAGATAAAGATAAGAATTCCTTAGTATAGAAATTGTATGTGTCTTATGAACTAGATTTCTATAGCCCAACGACAGATGATAGTACAAGTCCCAAAATAGAAGAATGAAAGTTATTTGTATGACTGAAAATATGAAACAAGCATTTGGTTTTTCCATAACTTTTTAAGGATTGAATGAAATACTCCACGTAGTAATAATAGTGCCACTTATATTAATATAATAGTTGATACAATGATCACGAAAATTTGACCCCTATAAGGGTCTCCGGTTACAAAGTTTAAGAAATTTAAAAACTTTTAGCCGAGGTCCTAACTTATAACAAAATTTGAGATTTTGGAAAGCACTACTTGCGACGTAGGTTGCGCTTGGAGCTTGACTCCGCATCTGATTGCTTCGATTCCATTAGACGCCTATCAAAAGTGGCTTGTTGTTCCCTCAATTCGGCTAGGGCTGCAATCATTTGTGCTTGGAATGCCTCGGTTTGGAGTTGGGCATTGTCCTGAATTCTGTCCAGCCTACGGATGTCAGAAGTGTGAACCTGTACTTCTACGTTGACATCCCGAATCCGGCTAGCTTGAACTCCGGATTAGTAGGACTGATTGGCTAGCTTGCCCACCATTACTGGTAGTGCCCGATCAGCTGAACCTCCGCCGCGGACATCGTAGAAGTCTCGGCACATGCCGTAGGGAGGGCGTAGGTTTTGTTGTTGGCTCCAATGGTGGAGGTGACTTCCCCAGACAGGATTCGGTCCTTGAAAGTTCCTTACAAAGACGGGAGGTTGTGCGGGTGGTGGATGGATCACTTCTGGCTCTGAGTCGGTACCGGAGTCATCATCCAATTCTATGGGTTCTTCGTCCTCTTCGGGGTCCTCTTCGATCCATCCCCCGTTGCCTTGGTTGGGATAGTAGGGGTCGCCGGGGGTGGTGAAATCCAACCATTTCACTGTATGAGAATAGGGTTATAAGAATCGAATAATGTTTGGAATATGTAAGTCTAAACAGGTATGTTAAGCTATCCTAAGTAATAAATATTCCTATAGTATTTAAATTCGTGTGTTTGATTCCCGTGATGTTTTGGTAAGTTTTGACTTGTTGCCTACTACGAGCAATCCTCAATATATATTGGTTCGATCTCGGACAAATATAGTTGATCATGCTATATTTGTCCTAAATCCGATTACATATATCGAGTCTTAATCGTAGTGTCCAACTTGTCTAAATACTTCTTGTATAGTTATAATCATGAAAACATGTTTGTTGTATGCATGTATTTGTACTTGAATGAATTAACATTAAAAGTTAAACGAAACGCGACTTAGGCGTAAAACAAAAATGTTTTATCAGAGAGTATTAGTCCCTTAAGCATTTATAGTTTGTATATCTTATGTGGTTCGATATACTTAGTTCACTATAAACATTGCTTTGATACCAATCTGTCACACCCCCAAACCGGAACGACGGAAACGTTCGGGGGCGGATGACTTCATGTGGTAGCATAACAAATGAATACATAGTAAAGAAAGCAATACAACCATCATATATATAATTGAAAGTTTACATTGTTAAAAGTACATGTTCAAAACCAATTACAATATGATGCCAAAATATGAATTTAAAATGACGACGCAGCGTCCCTTCTTCAAAAGCTGTTTTGATACCTGTAGTTACTGAATCCCTGGGACATACAAGTAGTTTTGAAAGAGTAGATCAGCATTTAAGCTGGTGAGTTTCATAAGTATTAAATGACAATGTTTGTATGAAATAAAATGTTTTGTTTTTGTTTGTTTGTTTCTAGAAAATCCCATATTTTCTACTAGCATAAATGTAGTCTTCTATCAAGACAAATGTTTGTTTCTAGAAAATGTATGTACGTGTAAAATATCCAATATGTTTGAAAAACCTCGTAAATCAATGTATTTTTAATACCCCATGTGAGTTTTATAACCATACTATTGACTCGGATTGCCTATACACAACGTTCTTCAGGCGTTGGAATGTTATGACGTTTGTCACCCCAAATGGTGGACTGTAGCTAACAGTCAGGGCGCGGGTTGTCAAGCTCGTATGGATCTATACACAAACACCATGCTCCCCCTCTAAGGGATTCTGGTATATAATACAGGACTTGAAATGTGTACTCGAACGTACGTGAAGTTAATGTCTCACAAATCTTAGTATAAAAAACAGATTTACATGTTAAAATATTCGTTTGTTCTTGTATATGAAAGTGACTTCTTGAAAATTGTGTTTCTAGTATACAAAATTAAGCAATACTCACGTAAAACTATACCTATTATAGCTTTCTAAAAGTGTGTCTCGTTTGTTTAGAAATCCCTAGAAAATGAACCACTTGTTATGAAAGTATAGATTTTTATAGTGTCTAAGTTAGACACGTATACATGTAATCTAAGCAAAATGTTTAATTTATACATATATGACAACATTTTACATTTCAAAAGATATAATGTGATCGTAATATATTTTATATACGAAAGTTCCCTATAAAGTTTATAAATCACATATGATTTGGTTGAATAAAAGTGTATAATAAATCTTTATATAACACACGATAATAATCGTGTGTTTTTCTTGTATTCCCCCCCCCCCCCCCCTTGAAAGCATATAAAAGCATTTAGAATATTTAAAAGGGTTAGTTAAGGGGTATGAACTCACTTGAAAGATCGAAGAAAGGCGAGATGAAAACCGGGCAGAATTTCTTCTCGGGGAAACGGATTTTCTCGGGATTCTCAGGAATCTCGGGAGCACAAACGACCTTCGGGACTTGAGCAAAGTGACCGGGGCTTCGGGTTAGCACGGGCACGGAAAACGAGGCAACCACGCAAGAGAAATGAGAGAGAATGACCCTTTTCTTCGGAACCCTCGGATCCCTTTTATAGGGAGTGGGAACCGCCTCGGTACGCTGGGCGTACGCGTGCGTCACGCATGACCGGATCCTCGACTGCCTCGGACTTCGGATGGGATGGGTACTAGCTTAGCATAGGGCGAGACGTGGACGATCCGAAGCCTAGCCCTTGAATACGTCGGGCGTACGCCTGTATGCTGGGTGTAACTCGGATAGACTTGCTGACTCTTCCTTCGGATAATACCAAGGTTTAATAATAAAACTTTTATTTTATTTATTTAATAAACTTCTAAAATTCATATCTTCTTCATACGAACTCCGTTTTCGACGTTCTTTATATCGACGCGTAGGTGAGACTATGCTCTACAACTTTCGTTTAGATTCCGTCAGCAAATTTTGAAATTACTCTTATTATTTATTTTTAAAAGGTCGCGTTAAGGAAATTTCGTTAGAAATTCATAACTTCTTTATCCGACTTCTGTTTTTGCCAGACTTTTTACCGCTGAAATACCATTGTCGAGACCTTCGATTCTCATTTAGGTCATTCTGGTCAAAAGTCGTTCGATCTCCGATTTGAGTTTTTAGCTGTCTGTCGCTAAGCCGAACTTGGGAAAACCATAACTTCAATTTACGAAGTCGGATTTGGGCGTTCTTTTTACGTACGATCACGGTTTAATGACATCTAACATAGTAGGTAATTAAATAGAAACTTTTTGGACATTTTATTTTCGAAGTTAATTTCATTATTACAAAAGTGGTTACAATACTTGACTTTTAAGGTCATTACATAGAGTTGAAATATCGGGTTGTCACACAAATGTATCACAAACACCAAGAACAATGGAGGACAATGACAGAGAGCTTGGACGTACCAAAAAACGGCTATATTCTTCTTAGAATACTATAGTTTCTCCATTTTGAGGGCTTACGGGTTACATATATAGTGTAGAGTTCCAAGGGTCATTTGCAAACCCTAATCCATTGACTTAGGCTTTTGATCCAATAATTCATTTGGACTAACACTTCATGAACTTTCAAATAAGCTTAGCCCATCACTAATCAATCATGGATCATTAGCCCAAACTATATGTATCGCTGATTTACATAATCAGTCCCCGTTAGTTTAATTAGTCTCTTTTGATCACTAAATTAATTCCAAATTAATTCTTGATCAATACCAATTAAATAATATGATTTCTAAATTAATATATTATACTTATAATATATTAATAAATCAGAAATAACCTCTTTCTCAAATATCCATCCTATCAAATTGCTTTGGTGAAGGCAACCCAAAATGGACCATGCTACTATCGGGTCAAGTACATACCAATTATAGTTATGGGCTTAGACACCTAATCCAACAATATGTTTCGCAATGTGTTTGTTGAATGGTATGTGGTATGATGGGGGAACTCAATAAGCTTCGTGCTTACGGTTTTCAGTTTTGGTTTCAGGTACTCCTTCTTCAAAAGAAAATGAGCTGGCATGATCGCATCGCATCACACTATGATTTTCCGCATATGAGATCTTTGGGAGTTGAACTTTGATAATATTTTCTATGACATGTTTTGGTTAACTAACATACCGGTTTTGATATGGATTGACACTATTGATGTTTCAGACTACTGGTTTTTATAATTACATATTTTAAAATGAAACTTTTGGCTATGAATTTTGGGATGTTACATAACAATACTCATAAATAATTCTCACTTATTTAGTCATCAAATGTTAATTACATTTATTTGTTACAAGTTTCTAAACAACTACCTAACTACTAAAACTAATATCATCCTTTAGACCAATGCTCCTAGCATGTTGAACGTGCTTAATTCTACTGAGACCCTTTATGAGGAGGTCTACTGGATTCTCTTCAGAAGAGACCCTCTTAATGACGAGGTAACCTTATTCTACCCTATGTCTGATGAAATGGTATTTTCTGTTTATATACCTTGATCTGCCATGATCTCTTGTTTCCTTTGTTAAGGCAACCACCCCTTCATTATCACAGAAAATCTCCACTGGCTCCTTGACGGATGGAACAACACCAAGGTCTCTGATGAAGTTCTTCAACTATATAGCCTCCTTCGATGCTTCTCTTGCTACTATGTACTCTGATTCATAGGTAGAATCAACCACAGTGTCTTGTTTGTATCTTTTCTTGGTTACCAGTCCTTCATTAAAGGTAAAAACCCAACCTGATTTAGAACAAAAGTTGCCTTTATCTGTTTGAAAACTGGCGTCAATATACGCAGTTACTCTTAAGTCTTCACTGCCACCAAGCACAAGGACACAGTCCTTAGTTCTTTGTAGATTTAAGAATATTCTTGATCGTTATCCAATGAGCTCTACCCGTATTTCCCTGATAACAACTAGCCATGCTTAAAGTGAAAGCCACATCAGGACGAGTACATGTCATATCATACATTATAGATCCAATGACGGAAGCATATGGAACTCTATTCATTTCGGCTATCTCTGCACCGGTACTCAGACCCTCAGTCTTACTCAGTTGGGTATTACTTTGTATTGGTAATTCTCCCTTCATGGAATTCTCTATACTAAAATGGTTTAGTACCTTATCCAAGTATGTATTTTAACTAAGTCCAATTATCCTTTTACTCCTGTCTCTCAAAATCCTTATCCAAGTATGTACTTTAACTAAGTCCAATTAGCCTTTTACTACTTTGAACTAGCGCTTGGGTTGTTGGATTTCAGAACGACTATATGCTAAAATGGTCTTGCGCTTTGGTACTTATCATCTAGCCCTGATCCTCACTTGATAGTCTTGGAATCCAAAAAAAAAACTAATAATACTGCAAACCTCACCAACAATAATATATAAGACTTATATATATATATATATATATATATATATATATATATATATATATATATATATAGTTAGATGTTGCTAATTTGTTCCTTGGGTGCGACTATGAAAGAGGAGATCTACAATGGGCTCTTAACACTCATTATTCAATTAATATGTACAAAGGTTTCAAAGATTGAAAATTTATCTATTCTAGTCTCCTATTTTAGGTTAAGTTGTAATTGATTCTTGAATATCGATCTGTGTCTTTTTGATGAGGTTACCATTTTTAGTTGCTTCAACTGTGCGCCTTTGTGGTATTTTAGATCTCTAATAACCCAACAACACTTTCTAACTCGTTGTGACAGAGTGCTATGTATTCTAGTTTCCTTCTCATACTTTGGTAATTGTTCCACTTTCACCTAGATGGTATAGTTGATAGCTACAAAATATGCCTTGTTGCTAAAGGATTTAATCAAGAATATGGTATTGATTAGTAGGAGAACTTTTTCCTATGGTTGAACGTATTACAATATTTCGTAGCTTACTAGTTATTATTGTTTCT
The DNA here is from genome assembly GCF_002870075.4 of Lactuca sativa. NCBI lineage: Eukaryota > Viridiplantae > Streptophyta > Magnoliopsida > Asterales > Asteraceae > Lactuca > Lactuca sativa. The sequence goes on along the minus strand of NC_056628.2, from coordinate 136,254,602 downwards.
CAGGATTACGCTCTATATTAGTTGGCCACTAAAAATGCATTCCTCAGTGGAGATCTTCTTGAGATGTGTTCCCAAAGTCATATTGGCACCCTACAAGCTATGTATGTTTTCTTTGAAAAGCATTTTATAGCCTTAAAAAGGCTCTAGGTCATTGGTTCAATAAAGGTAGCACCATTACTCTTTCTTTGGTTTCTCTTCATGTTGCTACAACTTTGGTCTATTCACTCGTAACAAATACACCAGTACCATTATCTATTATTATTTGTCGATGATATGATCATTACTGTAAGTGTAACATCCCAAAGACCATGATGAAAATTTTCATTTTTTTATTAAATCATTTCAACAAAACCATAAGATAGTAAATGTAACGTCCCAAATTCCGAGTCCAAAAGTTTCAATTTTGATATAACGATTAAAAAAACATTTATAATAAAACATCACCATGTCATATCATTTCATAAAACCTTAATCTCAAGTATGAAATCATATCATAAAAGTAGTAACAATGTCAGAGTACAATCCCAGGATATCTCATAAGGCGGAATCCAATGTGTGTATGATGTGCAGCTACCGCGCCGACTCCTTCCCCTTCGATGAAGAGGCACCTGAAACAAAACTGAAAATTGTAAGCAAAAAGCTTAGTGAGTTCCCCCATCCTACGCCATACCTTACAATCATATAGCATACATATTGTCTGGCAATTTTGGGGTGCCCAACCTACCCGGTATGGCCATTTTGGGGTGCCGACCTACCCGTGTCAAGCCATTTCGGGGTGCTGACCTACCCATGTCAAGCCATTATGGGGTGTTGACCTACCCATGTCAAGCCATTTTGGGGTGCTGACCTACCCATGTCAAGCAATTTTGGGGTGCTAACCTACCCATCAGTCCTAACAAGCAAACCTCGGGGACTATTCCATCCCGTACTGCTACCATCACATATATCATAACATAAACATACTATCAGACATATCTGGGGTGTCCGAACTACCCTTCGGTCCTAACAACCGAACTTGGGGACTATTCCCCTCCTACTACCACTATCACATATAACATATCATGCTAGCATGTAAACATATCATCACGTACTGTCAGACATATCTTGGGTGCCTGACCTACCCTTCGGTCCTAACAACCGAACTCTACTACTATCACATATAACATATCATGCCAACATATAACATATTAGGTAGTAGCAAACCTAGATGATTTCACAAAGATAATCATCTAACATACAACTCCTACTTGTGGGCCGGCATTGTGGCCGTAGACCCACCTCTACTGGAAGGTAACTCACCTTGTAAGGCTGACTGCTGAAAAGTTGATCCACAGATGTCTAACTGCTGCTCTGGTGATCCTCCGGCTATAAATCCATAAAACACTTAATCAGACACCGATAAGTACTCTTAGGTAAAATAACTATTTTACCCCTGACCACGTCAAAGTCAAAGTCAACTTCTAGTTAACCCGAATCGTCGAGTTGGGCCGCCAACTCGTCGAGTCCATATCCTTTCATCTATCCTTCTTCATTCCTCTACTCGTCGAGTTTGGCAACGATTCGACAAGTTCTCCTTCTAAAACAACCCCAAATGAACCTTCATCCGACTCGCCGAGTTGTATGAACAACTCGTCGAGTTCATCTTCGAAAGTTGGGAGATTGCCTTGGACTCGCCGAGTCTGTTCGTACACTCGCCTAGTCCTATGATTTCCAGGTCTATGGCTAAGTCCAATGCGTTGGGTCTCTCCCCCGGACCCCTCTAAGACCACTCTAACACTCACTGGGTTCCTTCGAACCATAATAGAAAAGGGAAGTCAAACCATGGACTTGCCGACACCCAAGAACGACTCGCCAAGTCGAGAATAACCAAGTCTCATTTCTCGATTTCTGATGTACAACACTTCACCAAAAGAAAGATTTAGGCTTCTAAGATCGATCTAGCACGTAAAGTTACAAACTTTATGTGTATGCATGGGACTATGAGCTCAAATGGCCCTAAATGAGACTCTTAAGATGCATGGGGCTCTCTAAGGCTCCAAAATCAGTCCCTTTCTGCCTTGTAACCCCTTAAAGACCTTGGATCTAAAGTCTTAGCCACCAACCATGCTTGCACTCATGATTGGTCACCAATAATGGCTCTTAAAAGCCCTAAATCACCCTAAAAAGGGATCTAAAACATGAAAGAGCAAGGTATTAGCTTTATACCTCTAAGGAACTGCAGAGGGTGCATAAACTCGAACTCCACTGGCCTCCTCTTGATTCCTCAAGCGTTTCTCTTCCTTTTTATGTTCCAAAATCACCAAAAACCACCACAAAGGCCTTAGATCTTTACACAAACGATTAGGGTTTTATATGGAGAGTTCTAAGAGCAATAGGTGCAAAGGGAGGATGAATGAGATGCTTAAATAGGGTGCAATCCCTTAGATTAGGGTTTTGTCCAAACAGCACCTACTCGTCGAGTCGGTTTGCCGACTCGTCGAGTAGGTCACTAAACTCCTGTGTCCAAAGTGGATTCTGTTGGATTAATGTCTAAGTCCATAACTATAATTGGTGAGACTTGACCCGACCCGACATGATCCATTTGGGTTGCATGGCATCATGCATTTAGATAGACTATAATGAGAGAAATAACACTTAAGGTTTGTTAATATATTATAAGTTCTAATATATTAATAAGATTATTTAATTAGTATTGATCAAGAATTAATCTAGGATTAATTAAGTGATCAAAAGAAGACTAATTAAATATATGGGTTGATTGTGTAAATCATCCATACTTGTATAGTGGGCTAATGCTTCATGGATTGTCAAGTTGGGCTAAAACCCATAAGATGCTCCATGGATGCTCCATGGTGTATTTGAACCCATGGATCCAAGGAAATGGAAAGCCATGACAATTATGGTTTACCCTAATTGTCACTAACTATATAAGCATCTTGTTGTTGACAAAATCGGCGACTATGTGTGTGAGAATGAAGGGCTAGCCGATTTTTATGAAGTGTGGATTTCTCTCTAATCTATTCCAAGTGTATTTGGTGTTGTGTGAACCATTTGAGGTGTCACACTTGGGGCACTAGGCACTCAAGCTTCATGAAGACATTCTACATCAAAGAGGTATGTAATTCTAACTTGATATATTCATATGAATCAATGTTATTATACTAGTTAGGATGAATACCTTGGAAAGTTCATATTTGCATGTATAATAGAGAAAACATAGATCCAAGGTATTTAGTGTTGCATGCACATTTAGGAGTGTTGGAATGCTCAAACCCAACAGTGGTATCAGAGCCACGAGTTGTTTTCTGTTATATTGATGCAAATATTTTATTTTCATAGTTGAAAAAAAAGGAAAAAAAAACATGAAGTTTGTCAAATTTTAAGATAATTACTTGTTCTTGTGAAAAACTAATTATTTGTAAAATTTGAATAATTTGCTTTATGAGTTGAATTAGGTCAAATTTAATAAAAGATAAAATGATATGATTATTTTATTAGTTTTAAAAGTTTGATCTAAAGAGTTTTATTTTTTGAAACCTCCATAAGTTATGGATATGAAAAGGTTTTAAAAAAAATTGATTCAAAGTTTTTATGGAGTTACAAAATTTGGTGTTAATGTTTTAAAGAATTCCATAACTTAAGAATAAGTTATGGATCACCAAAAGTTTTTTGTGTTACCTTGTTTTATGAGTGAATTTAGATTAATGAAAAAAATTATATGATAGTTGGTTTTAATCCAAATTAATCCAAAATAAGTTCATAAAATGTGTTTATGTAACTTAAAAGTCACATTTATGAATCTTAAAACTCATAAAAGTTAACATGGGTTACAAAATGAAGAGTCTTTTTCCTCATTAAATTGTTTTATGACTCCATAACTTGTCTTCAAGTTATGGATACTCAAGAGTCTCTTCATTAAAGTTTTTAAAACTTTAATTAAACTCATAAGTTATGAAAATCCAAGAGTTTTGAATAGTTTCAAAACTTTCAAGTTTTGGAATTTCTAAAGTTTTCCCCATGAATACTTTAATTCCAAGTTAAGCCCTTAGAATTTTAAATGTTAAAATTCAACCCTTATAATTTATAATATTATAAGTTAATAATATTTATATATATGTATAAGAGTAAAGTCAGTCTTACCGTTAGTAGGCCTCATTCACGAAGCCGGTCTATAGGGGGTATAAGGTTACTGCCTATAAAATGGTAGTTTAATGGGTGTCCACTCTCACCCATCGCTTCCTTGACTGGTGGGGGGTCGTTAGCCGAATGGGTAGGACAAGGACTATAATTCTCCCTTCATTAAAAATATTAATGATAAATACTAAATAACTAAACTTTTTATAAATACTCAATCTTATTTACTTAGAAAAAAGTGAATAAGGTGCTAATCCATGAAATTGTACTTTGCACTTTGTTTAAGTCGGTTAGTGGAGCGTGTGTGGTTAACCGGCACACTAACTCGTATTTAATAAGGTAGGCAAAGGGTAACTTAATATTTATGATAGTATCGGTGGAGCGTGTGTGGTTAACCGACACATCGATTAAGGGGTAAATATTAAGGGTACCCAATATATTTGCATGGTTACTTCACACCTTGTTTTGTGATCCTCGGCATCCCAGTCACAAAACCTGAAGGGCACACTCGAGATTGAAACATGTCATTGAAAAGTTCAATGAATCTCAAAGATCTAGGAGTTTCAAATCCAATTAAAACCTAATAAATTATTTCGTTTTTTATGGTGGAAATTGGTGAATCGTCATTCACCTACCTTCAAATATTTTATAGCTTGGATTACGACATCCCTCTTCCAAGTTATAAAATAGTTTGTTGGGTCCTAGCCTTAATATTTCATATTGGGTTTCATATTAAGGACTTTAAATCAACTGTCTTGAATATTGTCACAACTGGAAATTTTGTGTCAATTAATCTATACACTCAAGTAATGTGAATCAAAAACTTCAATCAAATACATCATACAAGTACTACAAATAGTCATCAAGCAATTGAAAACCCTAGAAGTTCTTATTTAGGTCCACATTGGACTAGGACTTTCTTATTGGACTCAATGGACCAATAAGCTTTCAATTTGACTATCATGGGCTCTAATTGGAACCATATTAATTTATTTCAACATTTTGGGCCATATTGGGCCTAGAATGAAATGAATTAAAAGCCTTGATACATGAATAACTTAAACTAGTCCAATAAAAATATAAAAATCCTACCACCTTCTTTTAGGCTTAAAACATACCCAAAATTAACTCTAATATTGGGCTTAGGGGCAAAGGCCCAAATTTTTCCTTTTCCCTTCCAAATTCTCGGCCCAAGGCCCAAGTCCAAGAGGAAATGGAAGAGTTGACTATTTGCTTGCCACCTCATTTATACCCAACATGTTTCCATGCACATCTCATACTTCTAGGAACATATCACTTCAAAGACCACTTCTTTTCTTCCTCTCTCTCTTGCTCTCGGCCATATCCAAACACACACACAAAATTCACTCATTCTTCTCTCAAAGAAACTCTCTCATTTCTCCTCCATAATTTCGAGATTTAAGGAGCTTTCAAGGAGAATCCATCACCAAAAATCATCATCTAAGGTAAGTTGATGACTAATCCATGATCTAGCTACTTCATTTCATCAAAAATCTCTTCTAAATCTATTCCAACTTGTGATCATGCACCTTAGAAGTCACCAAACTCGAGATCTACCAAGGAAAGGTGCTAGGGCCGAAAATCACTTCACTTTTCTTCCATCTTCTCTCCAAAACCGAAACTACCCCCCTAAGGTGAGCTTCATACCCCCTATTTTCTGTTTTTATGAGTTTTGTGGGGGGGGGGGGGGAATACAAGTGAAAGTGTAGATCTATATATGTTTTGTATGCCTTGTATGATTTCCATGCTTCTGTGTGTTTTTGTGTGTTAAAATGTTGGATCTAGCCATAAAACCCCTCAAAACCGAGATATACCTTATGTTAAATGATACTAGCATCAAGTATATTCCTACATACATAGTGTTCCAAGAAAAATAGCTAAATGGCTTAGTAACATTTTCTTTGGGCTAAAAGCTCAATTTTTGGACATAAAATGCTAAAAATATAAAGTTAAAGGGCCCAAATTGAAATATTTCGAAATCTGATAGGGGAGATGAGCCAAAACAGTTTCCATAATGTATTTTCTGAAAATATGCTTGTTGGAGGATTAAAAACATAAATTTCAAGCTTAATGGGCTAAAAACGACATTTTCGGCCCAATAAGGCCAATTATGCGAAATTTTCTGTTTTGGAGGGCCAAAACTGTGTTTTTCTGTAAAACAGTGGACTATTAGTGTTCCAAGTCCTTTTCAAGGGTTTAAAATGCTTTTTAAATTTAAAAAGGACCAAAGTTGCAAAAATTTTCCAATTTGGGCTAAAATTGTCAAAATTGCGAAAAAGAGGGGTTATAACCGAGAAAACTACATTTTCAGGGACTTAAACTGTTTTCAATGAAAAATATGCTGAAAAATATTACTTTAAATAATTTTTGGTGTTAAAATGTCAAGAAAAATGATTTAAGGACCAAACCGGAAAGTTATTAAATTGAAGGGTTGAAAAATGTAAATTTTACAAACAATGAGGGGCTGAAAACAGAAAACTTCCAAGGCTAATTCAATACACGCAATTTGATCAAATAATGGCACTGCGACTATCGACGAAATACAATACACAACAATACCAAAAATCATTGTTAAACGAATTGATTTGGTCTCGAATCAATAACAATCCGAAAATACTAACACGACGATAACTCGATTCATACACGAAAACATTTGGTAATTCAACATACATGCGAGTGTGCACAGACGTCTATGCACCATCTTTGGGCCCCAAAAGTGTAAAATCTTGTTCGTTGGGCCTAGCTAGCCCAATGACCTGATCTTAAGGCCCGAAGACTTCTACCTTACGAAGTGTTGGGTTTTACCGATCTAACACAACGTAAAAGGACTTTCAATGGCTTGTATACTATTGGTCCCCAAGGGTCCTTTGGTATTGCTAGTAAAGTCGATATTTCATGCGAGGCGGGTCAGGGACCCCTCGTACCTTTTTTTTATCCCCAACCGGTTAATGGAGTCATCGGGGCCTTCGTGTCCTCTTTCTCTTCGGATGTGGGACTACACGTAGTCAGGGCGGTTGGATAACGTGATTAGTACGAACGACGCCTACGGGATCGTTAGTAAAGCTATAAACTGGTCGTTTGTGTAACGCGTGTTTGTAGTGAATAATCATGCTCAAAAATAATCCAACGTCGCCTGGGATTGATAGCTACACGCGTTGCAATGGTTTCATTTTAACTTCATGAAATTCAAGAATTAGGAAAACATCGGGTTTTCCTAGGGTTTTTCAATACATATGGACTCGAAATGTATACAAGTTTAATGAACAATTCTTACAAGTATAGAAACAAACAAGCATACATATGGATCTTCACAAACGTTTTCAAAAGCTTTTCTTTTCAGAAAATATCGGATTTTCTGGTGGTTTTCAAACGACACGAAACACTGTTTTTCAAATACCGCTTATGAACTCACCAACATTTCACATGTTGACGTTTTTCAAAATACTTGTATTCTCAGGTAACCAGTGAATCAAAGGAAGAATTGTAATCAATGATGTTTTGCTGTGTGTTAACTAGTATCGAACAATCTACTTTTGTGAATGTAATGTTTTGAGACAATGTAATGGATGTAAACACTATCAGTTGTAATATTCAAATGTTGGTGATGAATGATGTTATGTTTCACATATGTTCATTGTGATGGTATTCAATTGAGTCACAACAGCCCCCGGACGTTTCCGCCGTCTGGTTCGGGGGTGTGACAAATATCTCCCAAAAAGATGTATGGTCTAGACATTTATGATCTTCCCTAATCTCTTGAAACAAGCTTTCCTAAATAAAGATGATGTCCCATGGATATCATACTTCTTTCACCTCCTCCAATCATTCTCCCTAACCCACAAGTTCCTATAATTTTAAGGTCACTCAAGCCCTATTGGCAAGGCAAGGTCTAGGTGTGATCACATCTTGGAGATGTAGTCACATATTGACAAGCCGGGAGAGTTGGGTGTCAAAGTCTTGAGAAAGTTGGTGCCTCAACTACTTTCTAAGTCAATTAGTGAGTTCTTCTGGGACTCCTATGAAATAGACTATGACAAGACCCTTAATGATCTTATCTATTTGCTAAGATCAACTTCCTAAAACGTTATGGACATTGACAATGATGACATTGGATATCCAATAAAGCTCTCTCTTCCCAATGGAAAGGGATCGGCCATAGTCAACTCGGTTGACCAAATGGTAAAGAGAGAGGCTAAGTCTGAGATAGTCCCATTATCAAGGGTCCATAGGTAACTATTGCCAAAGGAAAGGGCATTGGTTGCAAAGCTGCCAAATTTACCTAAGGATGTTAAAGTCAATAAGTTTGGCTCTACTTCAGGTAAAGTCCATTGTCTAACTCTATTAAGTACATGCTGATTCTGATCGCGAATATGGATTTCAATCTCATGGTTCGGTGATCAGAATTTTGGGCTATTACTTAAGAGTTATGATATTTATATTGCTTAGGAATAGATAACAGCAAGGTTTTAATATGGATTGTAAGGATAAGTTTTTCCGCAAAGTCTTAAAATAAAAGAAAAAGGTTTTGATTTTATTTATTTTAAGTATCCTTACAATGGCATTTGTGAAAAGTGGTTGCTTATAAGATTCCACTGATAGCAATATTGGAAAGTGAATTTGATTCTTTCATTTGTGGTGGTGTCTAAATTTACCAAATAAAGAAAGATTCTCATCACCCAAGTTTCAAGTGGACCGGAACTTGGAATCATACAAGTTGTATAGTATGATGAATGAGAACTTTCAGCTTGGAAAATTAAGACTAATTCATTATGTGAATAAGGAAAGGACTAAGGGATCGAGTACACATTCTTGTGAACTAGTCAAGTCCACCACAAAAGATCGATATGATTATTCGTCATAATTTACTAAAGCTCAGTAAATATGGTTATACTTACAAGCTTAAGTGTAATTCCGAGACATTGGAAAAGGTTCCAATGTATGGCAGAGTGAATAAGAAGAATCAAATTAGGCAGAAGGATCAAAGTTTCTCAAATCTGAAAAGATGGGAGAGTACTTTAGTATCATGTTTATGATCATCTTAATGATTAAGATACCATATCACAATTGGTCCTCTAAAGTCATCTTAGTGCATTCTTATGACTAAGAAGAGGAATCATGAATTGTTGAAATGGTTAAATCAAAAAGATGAGTCATACTTCGTTCTAAAACAATTCTTAGAGTTATACTCTAAAGTTGTAACTTGAGTGACATGTCTTAAAGAAGGTTTAAAACACTCGTCAAATGTAAGAGTAAAAGTTTTCTACTCTTGTACATTTGAAATTGGTAAGTTGTGATGTTTTTGGATAAAACAAAGACCAACTAAGGCCAATTGTGTGAAGTGTTTGTCTTGATTAGAATCCACACTATCTCTTGAATATTTGACAAGAGAGTCTTATAGGTCAAGAGGACAGTGGGAGTCTTAAAGGTCTTGAAAGTCTCAAGAACTAATCAAGAATAAAACCTGAAGTTCTTCACTAGCACACGACTTGAGATTTATAACCTATCATGTTGAGATATTCTGTGCCCACTCCAGTTAAAGTTGGCTTTGCATATGAGTTTTTAGAGTTCTCAATTGGTTGCACAACAACTTGGAAGCAATGGCAGGCCCTTGAGCTGCCAGGTGGCAAGAAATTAAGATTGAGTTCAATCCATATGAGTTTGGATTTGTCATTATCCTTGTCTTGTGATTATGGTTTTGACAAATTCATATGGGTAGGAACTCATACACCATAAAAATCTATGTGTCATAAGGTTTCTCTCCGATTCATGAAAATGATGGTGACGAAACACTTTCACTAAGTAGATTTTAGCTAGATAGCAATTGCGATATTTGCATTCTCAAAGTCGTTAGTGGAGCGTGTGTGGTTAACCGGCACACTAACCTGGACTTGTGAGAAGTGGAAAAAATGTCTAACCATTATGATTACGGCATCCCTCTTCATAATTATTTAGAAACACCTATGAGCTATCTAAGGGAAGGTGTATGATTTTGATAAAGTTTTATCAAAACAATCTAGTATCAGAAATTTGAACTTTGGTAAGAAAGTCAGCTGATTTCTGAGTACATGTCAAAGCTAGTGGGAGCATAAGTGTCATGCTAATAATCATCATGTTAGTGGGAGCATGATAATTATGATAAGTATTGCAAGTTAGCAATGTTAAGTATAGAAAACAAAAGTTTCAATTGGGAAAGAGTTGTTTTGCTATAATTAAGGGAGAGGAAATTATACTTCATCTCAAATCTAAAAGCTTAGATTGAGGTTTTAATCGTATTTAGTCAAGGATATATATATATATATATATATATATATATATATATATATATATATATATATGAATTTCATGTTGAATGGCTCAACATAAGAAAATTCTGTATATGGGTCCATTATTTGCGTTCTAAAATTCAATTATGATTACGACATCCCTTTTCATAATCTGAATTATGAGAACTTGGCAAATAGAAATGGAAATGTTATAGCAAAAGACTGGTTTAGTCTTTATGTGAGACATCATGAATCGTGTCCCATATGCTTCAGATATAGGATCGATTACATGTGCTATATTCATCCTTTCTAAATTTTTCCAAATGCCTGGGGCATTAAGGAGGGAAAAGGTCTAGAATTGGATATGACTAAAAGGATTAATCAATTGTCGAGGACAATCTAAGGTTTACCAAAGATTGGGTGCTCAAGGACAGTTGGAAGTATAGTGATAATTCTGGAAGGACCATATTGACATAATCTGTAAGGAGGCAACTCTTGTTCAGAAGTGATAGTCAAAATGAATCTGGATATGTTTCAAAGTTGGAATTTTCAATCTATGTAAGATTAAGGAAACTTAATGCAAGAAGGATGTTTCCAAGGAGTTGATCTCCTTTGGAATACTTTGTAATGTTTGTTGTCAAGTCATTGTGACTTTGTGCATAATCATTACAAGAGGATCAATGCATATAAGTTTAGAATCTAACAGATTTCAGTAAATCGTATGAATTTGGAATTTTTGCATTTGCAGTAAGGATTTGGGACTGTGAAAAGAGGATCATTGGAGTTATGTTCAATTGATCTATTTCACAAAGTAAAGATCATAGACAAACATAGTATGCATACTTGGTGTATGACATGACTAGTTTATAGAAAACATAGTGTACATGCTTGGAGCATGGGACAACTATTGTTTTAAATTCAAGAATAAAGTTGATAGCTGAAACAGTATACAATGAATAATGTGTAATCATATGGTGATAAATAAAAGGTGTTTTATTTATGTTCATAGGTTTTGATACCATATTGAATTCAATTATTATTGTGTTTCATTTTTCATGTTTTGACTTCCAGAATAAACTAGGTTATTCTTCCGGAATGACTAAGTTATTTAAACCATCCACAGTCGGTCATATGTTGGAAGTAGATATGAATCAAGACTGTCATGGGTTGGCTTGTAGAGGTCTAAGATGTTGGACAAAGGGCTACAACACTCATGAGTGCTCATAAGTTCTGAGTATTGGATTCAACCCGCGCTCATTGGAATCACTTCATGGATTTTATCACGAGTGATCATGAGATGATAACATCTTATATTCTTCAAACCTAGAGATATGAGTTGTTACTATGAGTTGGTTGTACATTGATTACACAAAAACACATATGGTAACTCAGTGTTATAAAACGTGCCTTTGTGTATGATTCAACAAGTAGTAGAACAAGCCATATGAGTCGAAGTTTATCCATTCCTTTTACCTTAGGGATAAAAGCGATATCTGTGGGCCCCTAAATTATTTGATGATGACAAATGAAAGTGCTCGGTCGGGCCAGGACTGATTTGATTTGTTCAATTAGTCAGTCGTCATAAATCGGAAATCGGGAAACAACAAATGGACAGAGAAAATGATTATAATCCATGTCTCAGTCCATATGATATCTAGAATGGAGGAATATATGATCCCTTATCTAACGGACAAGTCATTGACAAAGGTCAGAGATCATCGGCAAGGTTAGAGTTCGACAGAAGCTTTTGAGAGCTACGATTGCCAGTCGGTTCTTGAAGTCATACGCAATAATAGTTTTAGACTTATCCAAGTGGGAGACTGTTGGATTAATGTCTAAGTCCATAACTATAATTGGTGAGACTTGACCCGACCCGACATGGTCCATTTGGGTTGCATGGCATCATGCATTTGGATAGACTATAATGAGAGAAATAACACTTAAGGTTTGTTAATATATTAGAAGTTCTAATATATTAATAAGATATTTAATTAGTATTGATCAAGAATTAATCTAGGATTAATTAAGTGATCAAAAGAAGACTAATTAAATATATGGGTTGATTGTGTAAATCATCCATACTTGTATAGTGGGCTAATGCTTCATGGATTGTCAAGTTGGGCTAAAACCCATAAGATGCTCCATGGATGCTCCATGGTGTATTTGAACCCATGGATCCAAGGAAATGGAAAGCCATGACAATTATGGTTTACCCTAATTGTCACTAACTATATAAGCATCTTATTGTTGACAAAATCGGCGAATATGTGTGTGAGAATGAAGGGCTAGCCGATTTTTATGAAGTATGGATTTCTTTCTAATCTATTCCAAGTGTATTTGGTGTTGTGTGAACCATTTGAGGTGTCACACTTGGGGCACTAGGCACTCAAGCTTCATGAAGACATTCTACATCAAAGAGGTATGTAATTCTAACTTGATATATTCATATGAATCAATGTTATTATACTAGTTAGGATGAATACCTTGGAAAATTCATATTTGCATGTATAATAGAGAAAACATAGATCCAAGGTATTTAGGGTTGCATGTACATTTAGGAGTGTTAGAATGCTCAAAACCAACAGATTCTACTCGACGAGTTGGACCTTCAACTCGCCGAATCCCAGGCCAAAATGTTATAATTACTTGAATGAAAATACGTACCAGGAACCGGGTGCTACAATAAACCCTAGTATTTAAAACAAATTCATAGAATCAGATTATCAATAATCTCTCAAAACATAAATCAGCAAGAGGATGTGTACGATCATACCTTCACCTTCCCTCAATTAACATTGGTATCTGAAAAACAATTTCAAACAACTAGGTAAACTTGAAGCTAAGTGAGTTCTCCCAAATTATCCCACACAAAAATACACATAGAATCATGCACATACATGAGCATTCAGTATGTTTGGACAGCCTCGTAAGGCCTATAGTATTCTTGGACCGCTATATCGAGCCTATAGTCTATTGGACTGCCTTGCAAGGGTTACAATCGTTGGACCCCTACCGAGCCTACAATGTAAAGTTGGACCGCTCCCGAGTTTGTTGGTCTACATCACAAACAAGTACTTCCTCAACCAAACCATACCATATTAACATATGCAAACAATAATCAATAAACCGCAAGTATAGGTAATTATACAGATCTATCAATCTAACATATCACTACCACATAGCAACGTCCTATACACAAGGATCCATAATTACAATCTAGTGGGCCAATATTAGTGCCTTTGAACCACGAGTACAGTGACGAAAACTGACCTCAAAGCCCAAAAGAAAGATGAAATGATCACTGCTCCAAATACCGACTCTACAAGTCACAAAGGTCTTGGAATGAAGTAACCTTGTTTGATCTATGCTTGAACCCCTGTTCTAGACACTTTACTATCACCTTTTTCTTCAGGATTCAACCTTCCAATGGAGAAATAAGCTCATAAATGATGTCAAGGCTCAAAAAACGTAAGAAGGGGATCCCTATGAAGATGAAAAATGCAGAATTGAAGAATCAATGCATAATCGATAAGATCTGATCTAATGTTTAAGCGCAATTTGTATAGATATGGGAGAAAGTACAAAACATAATGTAAAAGCATGTGCTTACGTACTACACTACTCTCTCTCTCTCTCTCTCTCTAAAGCTACTCAAGAAATCTATACAATGGGAGCTCTCTCAAATCTATACATGAAAACTATACAAGTATATATAGGCAAGCTCAACACAAAAACACCTATCACATAGGGTAAGCCTAAGATACCATCCAATGAAGAGTTTTACACCCAATCATTCTCCCCCTCAAAGCTTGGAATAAGTGAGTCGGCTTCAATTTCCAAAAGAAGCAACTTTGTGAACAAGACCTCAAGCGTTACAAATGAAGACGCAATCAACAAATCTTTAAGTCTTCATTGATCTTCTAATCTGGGTTATAGAATGTGAGACAATACAATCGAAAGAATCAATAACCAAGAGACAATTTAAAGGTCCATGAGTATCCAAAACCCATGGCAAACTACCCATCCTTGAGCTTAAAAGCACACCCCAAAAATCTTCATTAAGAGCAAACCCTTCATAAAACTGAACCATTTCAGAAAATAGAATTCAAATAACTTTATTAACAGTTTTCCTTCAAGGTCACATTGGTTTTCAATCATAAATGATCATTTGCCAAATATGAATATCTAAAAACTTGTGATTTCGAATACTCATATCATAATCTCTCCTCCTTTTTATAATTGAAACATGTTTATAAAAATCCAAGAGCGAATGAGAAAGCTCTCAATGTGGATTTTGCAATACAATCCTCCCACTCATTACAAGACAAAAATGATGCATCGAATCCGGAAAAATCGAAAAAATATGTTCATTTTCAAAACTTGGCTTCCCGGACCACTTTTCACACGAAAATGAACAAAATCTATTCATGTTGCTAGAAAACATTTTGCAAAAATAACACTCCTTCAAAATGCCAAAATAATCTCCAAACCTTGGAAAAAATTATTTTATGGGTAAAACGTGTCACTTTTTTGAAACTGCAAGGACCACATGTAAAACTCTGATATCTTCTTCCCCCATTCCAGATACAAGAAACAAACGCAGACAACAAATGCGAACCCAGCTTCCAAATGCGAAAAATTACTTTCATATGAAAAATTGACTTTCCCATACGACAATTGGTTTTCGATTTCAACCTTTGTAATCCATTTTTCGCACAATCACAGTCGAAACATAAGTTACATCTTTCCTAAAAAGCTTCCATCTTTCACGTATTACCATCTACCCAACGAAAATATGATTTCGTTAATAACTTCACTTACGAAAATGAAAAATATTCCCAAACGAGTTCTCATACGAAAACTAATTTCTGTTATCAATCTTTAATCAATTTCTTCTTCCAGCCACTCAACATCAAAAATCGATAACCAAAATTGATTTCGATCCCAACCACTCGTAATCAAGTCGTCGTTCCAATTTTCGATTCCTTATTCCATTTGCGAAACAAATGTCAGCTCTGAGACCTTGATTCAATTTTGACTTTTTGAAATCATCCTTTGACCATCGAATTCATTACAGCAACCATTAGCATACAATCGTTCATAACACCAATTCCACAATTCACTAAGCAATTTCAAATCAATCATCAAGTTTCAGCCAAAATCATCCTAATCTTCATCCCATCTTCATCTGTTCTTGGAATGTTCATCATTTATTCTTCAATTTTTCATCAGTTCTTCAAATAAGTTACGGAAACTGATTTTCGAAGTGACCATTTGCTTTGCAATTCAACCATGTAATAATTGTCTTATTCTTAGACTTTCATTTCTTCTTTGACTTTGATCTTCCTCTACTATTACTTCATCTATTAAGTTTTTCTGACCCTGTCCTCTATATTCAACAAACTACTAGAACATTCATATGCATTCATCATGTGGTTATCCTCACCTCGAATCAAATAACAAATGGTTTTAAATGTAAGCTTAATAATTCATGATGAACTCCTAACCGTTATAAACGTTCTAAACCAACTCTCAATTGGAAATAGGTAATAGGGATAATAGCAACAATGCCTAGACATCATCATCGAAACTAATGTTAATAAATACAATTGTATATGGTATTGAATTAAATCATTTAAATGATATGCAACCAAAATCGATTCCTTCATCTTCGTATTCATCGAAATTCATTCCTTCATGTTGGTATTCTCCAAAAAACCTTATTTCTAGGCAAGAGTTTCTCATATATGGTAGATAATGCCTTGATCATCCTAAATATTGTCTACTTGTTGAACTTGTTATAAGCCACGTTGTTCTCCTATGACAACATGACCACATCAATCCAACATGGTCCCATCCTCCTAAGGACAAGTGTTTATAATACCTTTTCCTTATAAAGATAATGTTCGATCGATATCTTCCAAAAGCCAAAATCGTTACATTTATTGAGCATAACCTTCCCATCTTCAACCATAACTCAAGTACCCCATTGTTGTTTGGTTAAAGATGTGTGGAAACACAAAATAAAAATGTGAGAAAACATAAAAACACAAGAAATTACATGGTTCACATGACCACAATAATCATAAAGCATCCACAAAAGAACTAGACAAATTTCATTATATTTGTAAAAAATACAACAATCACACATGTTTTCTTGTCAAAGTTACAAATGTAGATGAGATCCATTTATGATACTAATAGTTGACATATTGTTACTTGTGGGCTAGGGCCCTCACGCCAAAGACATCATCATCTGATCTAGCAACTTAACTAAGCAACACAACCTTTAGAACCGAGCACAACAACTGCGACCGCAACACATCGTAGACCGGTTCTTACAGGCCACAACATTCGACACCATAGACCTCATACCGCACCCTACAGTTGTGTAACCTACACCTAGTTGCTATGTCTTAATCGTGCTAATAAGGTGAAAATAAAATCAGACTCCACAATTCAACAAAAACTATTTCGTTTTATTTTCTAAGATTAATCTCTAACAATCAATTTCCTATAAATAATAAATTCTTAAGAAACAAAAGCGTGAGACTTCAATTTAAAATTAATAAAGACAATATCCTTCATTTGATACTATATTAGCATTGACATTTATCTGGAATAAATCACGCTTTGCAAATAAAACTTGTATGGGACTCCGGAGTCAAAGTCTCGGTAAAGTTTTTTAAGCACTAAACTCCGGAATCTTTCACACAACCATAAACAGATTTGATACTATTTTTCATTCCAAAGCTGTGAGCTGGATTGAACATTATTGAACCGCATTTATCCAGAAGCCTAAGTTACACTTAAACCATTAGATAATACTTATGGTGATAGTTCATGCTCTAAAATTGACCAATCTTCCGCTTCGGTCATATAAAAATATAAGCTACTTTTAAATGTATATTTTAATAAAGAGTTAATTAATTTCTTGTTATGGAAAACAAACGAAATAACTTATTGAATTTTTTTTTATCAAATACCCGATTTTGAATATTTTCAAACAACTTGAAGTTGAAAAATATTATCTCATTAGCACTAAGACAATAATAGGTATTTAAATAATGAAAAGAAGAAATGAAAGAGAAAGGTAAACATGTCGTATTTGCAATATTTAGTTAATAGTCATAGTCATCTTGTCAACAACACTTTCCACTGAATGCCTAAAGATAGGGGTGTACATTAACCCGAACAAACCGTATAAACCGTCCGTACTGCACCAAACCACACCACTTAACGCGATTTAGAACTAGCATCATGCGGTTTGTAGTTTGATATTTTGTTAAACCGCAATATACGGTATGGTTTGCGGTTTCCAATAGTAAAATCACGGTTCAAGCCGTGCTGCATTATATATATATATATATATATATATATATATATATATATATATATATATATATATATATATATATATATATATATATATATATATATATGCGAAAAGTGAATATGTGACTACATATACTTAGTTATAGAACCATTTAAACGACATAGTTTTAATAAAACAATCCAATTTTTTTTTCTAAACTTTGTTTTAATAGAATATCATTGAATTGAGTTAAATTATGGAATGAAAAATATCAATTTTATATGTTTTTATTGCAAATAATTATTAAAGTTTGTAGGGAAAGTAAAAAAAAAAAATCAATATTTTTTTAACGATCATAACTCAAACATTTTGTCCTTCAATTGAAAAATTACATCCAATGATTTTGTGAAAATTTTTATTGAGTTATTGCATTTTTGTTCTTTTATCTTTTATTCTATTAGTTTTATTTAAAATTTAATTGGGTTGATTAAATAGTCATGACATTTAATGTTTTAAGTTCTTAGACACAATAAACAAAAAGAACATAAATTGGATCATTTTAATAAGTTATGCAATTAAGGAAGAATAGTAAACGATATATCATGATTAGCTT
The DNA here is from genome assembly GCF_002870075.4 of Lactuca sativa. Lineage (NCBI taxonomy): Eukaryota > Viridiplantae > Streptophyta > Magnoliopsida > Asterales > Asteraceae > Lactuca > Lactuca sativa. The sequence goes on along the minus strand of NC_056628.2, from coordinate 136,236,256 downwards.
GGATATATATGGATCAAAAAGACGTAGTTTGGAGGGTTCTATATATAAGGTTAGGTAGATAACAACCACATATTCCCTAAGCCCATTATATATATATATATATATATATATATATATATATATATATATATATATACACACACAAAGAGAGAGAGAGAGAGAGAGATAAAGAGCTAGGTTCAAGTATTATAACTAATTATTATGCGGATGTGTGGACAAAGTTATTCCATGAAAATTATTAAAATGATAAGTTGTTTAGCAATGCGAATACATTCAACCTTACAAAATATCGTCATTTTCATGCATTCTCGCTAATTATTATTTATTTTTGTTCCCACACATCGTTTTCACTAATTTTCATTTTGATAGAACACGACTCAATAAACATTCTGATAACATTCTGACAGAAATGAAAATAATAATAATAAGTGTATAATAACTTTATAGATGATTTAATTAGTGAGAATGTATGTTAATGACAATAGTTATGTAAGATTCAACGTATTTATATTATCAAACAACAGATTTTCTTTATCATTCTTAAAGAATAACATTGTACATATGTTCGTACAATAATTAGTTAGAATAAAATAACATAAGCCTATATATATATATATATATATATATATATATATATATATATATATATATATATATATATATATATATAGGTTCAGGTTCATTTGAGACCATGCTAATTTTGTGAGACCGTGAAACCAAATCTAAAAATAATATTAAAATGAAAAATAAAAGGAAAAATCCAAAAAAAATAATTTTAATTATTATTTTCAGAACTTTAATTACATAAAAAAATATATAAAAAAATAAATAAAATTACCGTTTTTTTTTAAATACGTGAAACATTTAATAGAATATTACACTGTAAATATTCTAATGTAATTTTTAGAATGTTAGAATATTATACTAGATTTCTTAGGTATGTAGAATATTCTATTATTCTACTAGAATATGTAAAAAACAAGTATTTTTTTTTTAATTTTTTGGTATTTTTTATTTTATTTTGGAAATATATATTCCGAAAATAATATTTGAAAAAAAATTTGGAGAAATTTTCAATTATTTTGTTTTTTAAAAATGCTTTTTGTTTTATCTACCAAATGAATGACTATGATTGTGTCTCACGGTCTCACAAAATTAGACCGTCTCACATGAAACTAATCATATATTACACAACAGATAATAGTAAGAATTTGGTTTCATTATTAATAAATTTTGATGTAATTAATCGCATTCACTTTTTTTATAAAAATTTAGGACTATTTATTTATTATGTTTGTTCATTGTATATACTATTAATTATTAAAAAGTTGGTGAAAAGGAATCTATACTTAATTGGATTTTAGCCACAAGTTTTTACCGATTTCACACATTTGTCACGCTCTTTTTGGATTTTATATTTACCTCCCTTAACATATTCTTTGAAAAACTACTCATTGTCGGGCTTCTCCTCCAATAAGATCTTCCACCGCCTTTTACTACTGCTGACATTGTCTTTCAATCAGGTCCCTCCACCGCCGCTAGCCACCTCTTATGTTTCATCTTTAGAGATTCTTCTGTTCTATTTCTTGCTGACTTTCGACCCTTCTTTCCCACCTCTACCATCGTTTTCTTATGCCAGTACAATAAATCTCGTTATAAGTTCCTAATAACAATACTATATTGAAACATAAGCTATACTAAAGATAGGTTACACGTAGCTCACTTACAGCGGGATTTCTCAAAAATCGGGCTTCGCTGGAGCAGCGTTCCCAAGCTGAAAGACTCTTTTCTCGGGGCTTCAGGAGCCTCGGGGCTTCCTTCAGGTGCTAGGGGGTTTACCTAGGCTTAGGGGGCTTAAGGAAGGCTAGAGAGAGAAAGTGGAAGAGGAAAGGTGTGACAATGAATGGAACCCGACACCTCTATTTATAGGCTGAATTCCTGATGGACTCACCGAGTCGGTCCACTGACTCGCTGAGTCAGTGCCATTTGTCATCATCTGATGGCTTTCCTTGGAGAGAAAGCAATGGCTGTGATCGTGCCACGTCACCCAAACTCGCACAACACCCTCCCGACTTAGAAAAATCACGACTCTCGCATACGATCTCCGTTTTTTACGTTCGTTTTTTGCACGCGTAGGTAAAAACAAGATCCACAACTTTTATTTAGACTCCGTCGGCTAATTCTCGACCGATCTTAAATTTAACAGTAGGAGGAGATTATACTGTTAAATGTCTGCGTAAAATTCATAACTTCTACATACAGACTCTGTTTTCGTCCTTCTTTTATCGTTGAGTTCCTATTAATGAGATTCAACTCTCATTTAGGTCGCGTAGGCCAAAAACCGCTCGAACTAAAATTCGAGTTTTCGGTCGTGCACTGCTATGCCAAATCTTAGAAAATTCATAACTTCCTCATACGAAGTCAGATTTGAGCGTTCTTTTTTTATATGTTCTCGATTTAACGTATACTACAACTTTTGTTTAGATCACTAAGGCTAAAAATTCTTCTATCGTAAATTCACTATTTACGTCTACCGGTGTCGTGCCGGTTTTGCCGTAAACTTCGACGAGCCATAACTTCTTCATTATAACTTGGATTTTGGCGTTCTTTATATGTACAGAACCCTTGAGACATATTATAAATCTTTGTTAAGATTATTTATTCTAAATAATCTTTTGTCGAAAAGTCATTTTCGACCCCTATTATCTCTAAATTGACTAGCCCGGATCTACGAGCGTTACAGTTATCTCCCCCTTAGGATGATTACGTCCCAGAATCATCAACGAAACATGGCTCACATGATGACTCCGTACGTTATCTCTTCATCCTAAGTAATAGCCGTAACTTTGATGTTTCTTCGAACGCGTATCTAACTCTAAGACTTCCTGACTGCAGGCGGTGCTCGATCTTGGACCCGCTATCTATCTCATGTTAGACTTCCAATCATGATCTTCATGTCACACTCTCGAGCTTTATTGGAGAACCATTCTTTAACAAACTTGAGATAAGTTTCTTCCTTCGATTATCATAATAGATCGATGGGTCATGTTCTAATGACCTCTCATCGTATGATGCATTGCTTGGACTCAAGTCTTTTAGAGTCGAATTCAAGAACAAACTATACCTTCCTTCGTGTTCTAATCACATCTTAAAAGGTAGAATTTCTAGCTACAAGCAACTATCGCGATACCTTTACTAATCGCTTTGATTATCTTTTATTTCAATCTTGCGGCTTAAGTCAGATGCTACATCAAACTTGGTTCTCTGAACCACGTAACATACTCACCATAGTCGGACTCAATTCGATAGACCACCAGGGTCAGAAAAACAATCATCTTCTTAATCATTACTGAAACGATGGTAACGAAATATTTGAATAAAACGATATCAATTACTAGCTTCTTGGTAACCTTGTGACTTTCCCTGATCCAAGCGTGAGTCATGTGCTTCCGGTAGTATACGCCTCTACTACCATTCACACCTACTCATACTCGTCCCAAGTATTGTCTCACAGTTCTCCAAGTCATTATCACATAAACAATTTTAACACATACAAATGTGTCCAAACAATCATATAATTTTCCCTAGACTCTACTAGGACTTCTTCCATGCATATCATCAATCATCAATTCTGCTTCACTCGGTTGGTGATGGAAACGTCTGACAGTGGGATAACTTCATGGATTATACAAAAAGTCTTTCTTTCTGCTAATCGAACATGTACTTCTCCTGTAGTAGAAGTATTATTTATTAGACACATTTCTAAATGCATGATATCACTCTTACGATATCTTCCGATAGGTACCATTTAGTATCGTAAGCCTTCTCATTTCCTCCGTTCACTCAATTCACTACGAGTCTTCACCATGATGTTCTGTACACCAAAGTAGGCGTTCGGTGTATCGAGACGAGAATATAGATAGAGGAAGATTTAGACATGTATTCCTCCTTATTACTCCAAAAATTTACATGGCAGTTCTAACACTGTAATCAAACGTTTAGAAATCTAAACACATAAAATTTCCAAATCCGGTCGGCAACAAACCATAGATTCGATCAAATGATAGCATAAAGCATCACAAATCATCTAACATATAAAAGCATGTTAGTTATTTTCCTAAATTAGCTAGTGCTTGTGTCAATTCAGGTATATTACCTAAATTTTATTAGACACACTCCTCACAATCATTGCTTAGCATTCTAAGTTTAAGTCTAGAAATAAATCCATATACCTAGTTCGCTTAAACTAATGCTCTGATACCAACTATAACATACCCATTTTCACGGCCAGAAAACACTGATTTTTGTTTATGATTTATAAAAATCAGAGTACCTCTTTTAATAAAAATGTTGCGGAATTTGTTCCCAGTAAAACATGATAAATACGTTATCAAGGCATTTCCGAAGAAATGTATTTTTATTCATTTTAAAACATTTGGGAAGTCATTATCAATAAAGAAACATAACCATAAACAAAACTTACATTCATTATCACCAGTGATCTATATCTTCTTAATCTCTCAGTGTAATGTAACTTCATATCGACACCTGTGATACAAATTAGCCGGAGTGGGTCAGGTTGGGTAACCTGGTGAGTACATCAGGTTTTCAAGCCGAAATAATATAATTATTATGTTTAAACAATCGACCTAATTACCCACCCCCATTATCTTCTTTACTCTTAAGGATCCACCCTAAGAATTAGCTATTCCTCGTTCATTCATTCCTAAGGATCATCCTAAGGAATCAGCACGAAATCCATCGTTGCCAGGGTTTACTCAACAGACACTAAGTTGCATAGTCGCTAGGGTTTAGGCACTAAGTCTCATAGTCGCCTGGGTCTTTCAGGGTACATCTGGTGAACACGCAGTTCAAAACATCTGGTGAACATGTAGTTCAAAACATCTGGTGAACACTTAGTTCAAAACATATGGTGAACAATTATTTCAAAAATACCTAGTGAATACGTAGTTCAAAACCACCTACAAGTTACGAGCCTAGTAGTGTTCCACTAGACTGTCTAGAATAGTGTGTGGTCATCATTATACTCTGCTAGATGGCTAGATCATCTTAAACATTGAGGCCTCTCATCATTTTATCACACATCAACTATTTCATCTACCCATGTTTTACCCAACATTTTCGTAGATATAAAATACATATATAGTATACATCATTTAAAACATGTATAAAATCGTTTCATCCAACATACACAACAATTATTCAGATAGTACACACACATAGCACGCAATTTATATAAAATAATTCATATCTATGTGTAAGATGAAAGTAACTATGCACTCACCTGATAAGGTGGTGACTCGGAACTCGAACAACACTTCGTTACTATTAAAAGAATTTCCCACGGATAAAACCTAGTATCATTACCACTAGAGTTTAGTATAATGTTTGACGAGACTAATTAATAGTCTAGCTATTATTACTATTATGTGAACGTTAAACAATACTCTTCACCCACTATGTACAGACAGGGGCCCGACATGGAACACCAGAGGGCAGGATCATTTTGGCATATAGCACTTCTGAATCCAGCAACCCAAGCGACCCTCCAAATCAGATTCCCCGTACCGCGAGTGGGTAAAAAGATATTATAACGACACTTATATAACTCATAATAATAGCTCAAATACTCGTTATAAGTTCCTAATAACATTACTATATGGAAACATAAGTTATACTAAAGATAGGTTAGGCGTAGCTCACTTACAACGAGTTTTCTCGAAAACCGGGCTTCGCTGGAACAGCGTTCCCGAGCTGAAAGGCTCTTTTCTTGGGGCTTCGGGAGCCTCGAGGCTTCCTTCAGGTGCTAGGGGGTTTACCTAGGCTTAGGGGGCTTAAGGGAGGCTAGAGAGAGAAAGTAGACAGAGAAAGTGGAAGAGGAAAGGTGTGAACATGAATGGAACCCGATACCTCTATTTATAGGCTGAATTCCTGATGGAATCGCCGAGTCAGTGCCATGTGTCATCATCTGATGGCTTTCCTTGGAGAGAAATCAATGGCTGTGATCGTGCCACGTCACCCAAACTCGCACAACACCCTCCCGACTTAGAAAAATCACAACTCTCGCATACGAACTCCGTTTTTTTACTTTCTTTTTTTTTTCACGCATAGGTAAAAACAAGATCTACAACTTTCATTTAGACTCCCTCGGCTAATTCTCGACCGATCTTAAATTTAAAAGTAGTAGGAGATTATATTGTTAAATGTCCGCGTAAAATTCATAACTTCTACATACGGACTCCGTTTTCGTCTGTATTTTTATCGTTGATTTTCTATTAATGAGATCTTCAACTCTAATTCAGGTCGCATAGGCCAAAAATTGCTCGAACTAAAATTCGAGTTTCGAGTCGTGCACTGCTATGCCAAATCTTAGAAAACTCATAACTTCCTCATACGAAGTTAGATTTGGGCGTTCTTTTTTTTATATGTTCTCGGTTTAACGTATACTACAACTTTTTTTAGATCACTAAGGCTAAAAAGTCTTCTATCGTAAATTCACTAGTTACGTCTCCCGGTGTCGTGCCGGTTTTGCCGTAAAACTTCGACGAGCCATAACTTCATCGTTAGAACTCGGATTTCAGCGTTCTTTATATGTATGGAACCCTTGAGACATATTCTACAACTTGGTTAAGATTATTTCATCTGAATAATCTTTTGTCGAAAAGTCGTTTTCGACCCCTATTATCTCTAAATTGACTAGCCCGGATCTACGGGCGTTACAACTAATCCCAATGAATAATGAGAGCTCTATCAAATAAGAATCAACCAGGCGGGATAGTCGGGAGGCAAGATCTTTTCGGTGTATAGCCTTTCTGAAATCCAACAACCAACCCAACGTGACCATTCTAGACACATGTTCCGTAAGTAGATCAATCAACATTATAAGTAAAACCTAACTTACAGAGAGTTTCTCATGGAAACGAGAAATATGTAGGCATAAATATGATATGGGAGGTTCTATTCATTGGTTATCTAACACAGTTAGGCTTCGCCAAAGACTAAAGGGAAATCTACAGCTAATGCAACATGAAATTTAAGAGAGAATAGTGAGAATGGTGTAGAGGGAAAGAATGGGATCCGCAACCTTTATATAGCCAATTTCGGGATGCGCGCTTCACACATGGTTGGATGCATGCCATGTACTTGGTTGATGGTGCTGACATGGCGTTGTTTGGGTGGTGAGACATGTCGGAAAATAGGTGGAGTGTCGGTGCGCGTCACACATCTGTTTTGTGCACGCGGCTCCGCACGAGAATTTATGTTTTACTAAAAATTTCATAACTTCTCTGTACGAGCTCCGTTGTCGACGTATTTTATATCCATGCATAGATTCCGACAACTTCTACAATTTTCATGTAGACTCCTTCGGCTAATTTTGACTTTATTTTTAATGATATATTTTTTACAGGAATAGATTGTTAAAGCCTGAAAAAAAATCATTACGCTCTCATATGGATTTCGTTCTCGACTGTCTTTATATCGATGATATCATGTCAACGAAATCTTCAACTCTTGTTTAGATTCTTTTTCGTAACAATTTATCGATCTCAATTTCGGTTTCTATGTCGCACATTACTATGCTGAAACTTCTAAAAATCATAATTTCCTCTTATGAAGTTAGATTTGGACATCCTTTATTCGTACGCTCTCGATTATGTGATTACTACGACTTTCTTCAAGAATATTTTTCCTAAATAGCCTTCAATCAAATACGTTTACTTACGTGACTGGTTGTTTATATACTATAAGGTGAAAATGGGCGTTACAACGTGAATTTGGGACATTTATTAATTTTTTATTATTAAGTGATTTAAATAAGTAATATATATATATATATATATATATATATGTATATATATATATACATATATATATATATATGTATATATATATATACATATATATATATATATGTATATATATATATACATATATATATATATATATATATATATATATATATATATATATATATATATATATATATATATATGAGATGGTTCAAATAAAACACTAAATAAAGTGAGAACGTGAGAACACTACTTTTATGTTATTATTCTTCTATGATTTTTAATATATAATTTTAAGTCTTTATTCATCAATGAATATGTAAATAATCATACGTTATTATTCACCCTATACTATAATATTGCACATATAGAAAAGTAATAGTTGAATAATAATATAAAAACAATTTTCTAGTGTTCTCAAATTTATTTAGTGTTTTTATTTTATCTTATTCATACATAGGGTCCATCCTTGTCTTACTTAATGTTCTATGAATTTAAAGTCTATGTCAGACTAAAGCTTCTAGATCGAAAATCTACTATATACATATTTGTTGAATATTCTAAAAGATATTTTAGATTACTACATACAAACACGATAGAAATCATCTATAACATGAGAAGTACATACTCTCTCATTGATAAGTTTTCTTCATGGTTTTGGAAAATCCATAAACTACCAAGAGGCTATGTCAGATCTTAAACCTGGTAAATGAATTAGAGTCGTGAAAACAGAGATGTAAATCATGTACAATAATCATATATGGGCTTGATTAATCTTCCTCGTTATAGCAAGAATAGAATGAGTAAGTAATTAATTTAGAATGAATACATACATGGAGATCTATACATATTTAACAAGTCATGTTGTAAAAGGCTTTAGTCGTACACATGTCTGTGACTATGATCAAGCATTTTCTCAAGAAACTATGATTAGATCAATAATGATATTATATACCATGACTATGTATTTTAATTATTTGAAATGGAAAATAGATTTCACAAAAAAACGCTTTTCTTAATAAATACCTACTAAAAGATGTCTATATAATTTAGTGTGAAGGTTTTCTTAATCCAAGCTATCCTTACAAAATGTGGAAGCCTTTAAATGCATTTGTGGATATAAATCAAACATCTCGAGATTGGAATCGTCACTTTAATGTGAAAAATAAGGTATACTTCTATAACAAAATGAAGATAATATATGTTCTTACTCAGAACTACTGGGAGCAATAGTGATATTTCTAATCTTTTATAAACAATACATACTTAATCATGAGAAACTATATTCTAAATATGCAAGGCTCTTTTACTTTGACCTAGAAAGTGTTTCTAATATGAAAGACTTAGGAAAGGCAATATACATTCTTGGAATGTAAAATATATGGAGATAAATAAAGATGAATGTTAAAGTTTTAAATCATTATGCATATATTAAAAATATCTTTAAAGAGATCAAGATGAAAGATTCATTCGGAAGACTCTTGGCATTTTCACATAGCACCATTTTGAGCCTACCTCAAAAGGGCTTAGCACATAAGTTTGAGATAAATAAAATTATTTATATTCTATTTGTTTTGACAAATGAATTCATCATTTATGCTATATTATGCACAAGACTAGGTATATGATCATGCTTTGATCATATCATAAGATATCAGCTAAATACATGGATAAGTCATTAGTTGACTATAAGGACATTCTAAGAGTATTTAAGAAGAACTAGGAGAATGTGTATGATTTAATTAGTTTAGAAGAAGATCTTTATGTAAAAAGACACACAAGATGATAATAAATAGATATAATTATAAATTATAACTAGATTATGAATTCGTTATGGAATGAAAAGTAAGTTTTGTTGGAATGAGATCCAAGAAAAATATAATTGCATAGTTTAGTACAAAATTTGAATACACTACTAGATGAGAATCTATAATCAAATATGATTAGATGAAATAGTTCAATGAAAGACTAAGTTGAACCATTCTATTCTAGGATTATGTAGAAATCTTTTGTGAGTTTCAAAATATAGTTAATCAATCTAAGAGACTCTAAATCGCATAAGAACACCAATCATATTCTCCAATAAATTTAACTATACATAGAATAAAGTTAAATATAAAGATGATAGCATTCTCAGAATATACATAAATCAAATTTAGTCAGGCACATTAATAAAGACCGTCTTTTAAAGCTTAGCATGAATGGTCATAGTTGAGCTATAGGAATTTGTTATACTCTAAATGGGATTTTTACTTGGATTTAGTATTTCAATATTGAAACATTGCGACAACACCTATGATGTTTTTTTGGTGTATTGTAATATGATATTCACAATAATACTTATAGTTTCCTATGTTAACATGTTTAATCCATGAATAATCTTATTATTATAAAGGTTCATGATTGTTTATAATTGTAGGAGAATTTATGAAGTAAGACTAATATGAATTGGATTGGTTGACTCTTATTAGATGAAAGTGGGAAAGTATTTGTAACAAAGGATTCATAAGTACTTGTTAGCGAACTGGTATTAGATGAACCTGCATCAAAATCACCTCATAGATCACTATCATGAGTGATAATTGATAAAAGGAACTATCTTTGTATCCTTAATACATGAGATACATAATACAAATTAATTTTAAAGAGTGTTGTGCTATGATATGGTTAAATCCTAATCCCTAATTGGGTAGTTTTAAAGGTTATTATCAGATGTGGTGTGAGGTATAAAAGAGGCTTATTTAGTCAATATGGGATTTGTTCCTCTTATATATTGAGATAAATACATCTAACGTGCATCACCCAAAGTTGAACACCAAATGAGATTGATTGCGATCCAAACCTCATGTTCAACATGATGTCTGTAACAATAGGGTAACCGATAAACATACCTTATACATAAAATAGAGCTTTAAGCTTTTAGGAATTGGATGTTGATGAATATTATTTTTCATCATATGTTATTCGGGGCGATGAAATGTTGCTAGATGTTCACCATTGTCTATATAAATCTACAATGAGTCTTGGGTAAGTGGAAGATTGAAACATCTTTATGTCTAAGAGTCATTATAGAATGATGTTTTCTAATGACGTATGATATTATTAGGTCATACCTTATAACAAGTTATTACCAATGAAATGTTGCTAGATGTTCACCATTTTCTATATCAATCTACAATAAGTATTGGGTAAGTGGAAGATTGAAACATCTTTATGTCCAAGAGTCATTATAGAATGATGTTTTCTAATGACATATGATATTATTGGGTCACACCTTATAACAAGTTAATAATAACTTATTATTTACTAAAGTAGCTTGATTATTAATAAATTTAATCAACACTTATGTATAATTAGAAAAAGATTATTTTATGAAAATAATATTTTACCAACATATTGGGAATTATTGTTTCTAGGAAATAAGTATACAAGAGAACAAAAAAAAAACTAGTAATATTCATAAGGTAGGAATATATAATGTCATGTACAAATAAGTGGGCACTTTGAGTAACCACTTAGTTAGGCATGAAAGTAGTAGTTATGAGATTATGTAAAACACACTCCAAGATTTGACTTCCTTGCCATAAAAATAGTGAGAAAAGTTGATTTTTGCTCTCTTTTTATCTCTTCAAGGGCTAGTAATTGTGTGGTTTATAAGCCTTCCCCCCCTCTTTTCTTTCATGTAGTTTGGTGCTAGATTTGAAGGTTTAGAAGTTGCTTCTCCTTAAGGCTTGTTTGGTATAAGTCTTAATGGCTTAAGAACAACTTAATACAAGTGAAGACTAGCATCTTGAAGTGGATTATTCTTTCTTGGTGGATACTTATAGAGAAGCTCTCATTTGAGTCCTTTTCCGTCTTCATCAACGTCCAATCTCCCGAAAGGAATCAACATCTTTGAAGTTTGTAACAGTTTTTCCTTCTGTGGTTGTTGTTAATATTTCCATGCTTTGAAAAATGATCATTGGCGGGTTAAAAAGAGTTTTAAGTTTAATCTATTTTTAGACTTACGTTTCCACTTTTAGCTTGTTTAGGAAAACGATTTTGAATAAACCCAATATCCACATCAACGATCCAACACATATTTTGACGATAGGTTCCCTCATCACCATAAATACTGAGCTCTACAAGGATCAAACTCTAGAAAGGTAATCTCACGACTCCTAGGCTAATTGGCCTCCAAATTAGCCCAATGGATCCTAAATATTTTGTTCATCATTGAAATCAACACATCCTTGACTCTGTTGATCAATGAAATTAAAATCTCTAGCGTGAACCTCAAAAACTCTATAGCAATAATGCGATGAAGGTCCCTCTCACCCAGACATGAACCTCATGTGCCACTACTGCTCATACCTAAGACTGATCTGATCCAGATTAGTCACCATATAGAATCTAAAAAGTAACAGAAACATATCATGATCAATACATACTACTAAGCTAAACTACGCATACTTACATATAAGTTCCTTGGTATTATTGTGACACTTACTTGAAACAATTATATGTCATGTGCTTCCAGTAGTATGAGCATATACTACCTTCCAAACCTATCCACACTTGCTCCAAGACTCCGAAGTCACTCCTCTATACATAACAAAAACTACCATCTAACACACACATATATTTCCACATTCATAATACTACATTTCCTAGACTCTTTCTCTAGGATTCTTTCCTCTCTACCTGCCTACGAGTCAAACAGAGTATCCACTAGCTTTACATAAATGTCTCACAAATGTGCAACCATACATAACCAAGATTTAAATAAACATTTTAATAATTGTCTCTACCTTAAAACCACAACCAGAAAAAGAACAAGTAATAAGGTAGAATCATATTTTCTAAGGCTATTAGCTTGTAAGTGTGTACAACCCTTATGGAATTCGATTAACATCTCAATAAAACTAAACATAGATTCTACAACACATAAAGCAATTAACACACATATAAGGCATACGAGGCATCTATAGAAATAAGGAAATTCTAGCATGCAACTCCTGAATGGATCCTTAGCCTATAATCTCTCATGCATATCAATCAGTATAAAATTCACAACATTGTGGGTATATTGAAAATAAAAAAATTCTAGCCTGCAACTCCTGAATGGATCCTTAGCCTATAATCTATCATGCATATCAATAAGTATAAAACTATTTCGAATACTTTCTAGTTTTTTGAGCATAATTGAAAATTTTAAGGAAAATAGCGGTTCGGGAATGTTTGGGACCTTTGGGATGCAATTTGACTTGGAGGATAACAAGGATTATGGGCTTGCTAACTAGTGTTTATGGTGGATGGATCATCGAATAAGATGGGCTTGTGCTTAAATGAAAATGGTGAAAAATTTATGCATTCAGGATTAAAATGACCGGGTTAGTACACAAGCATTGCATGATTTGGAGAAGCCAAATCGGGCTTAAATTGAATAAAACTTGAAGACAAATGAGCTAGGAGCTAATTGGACTCGATCTGGGCCAATGTGCTAAGCTTTGGAGGCTAAACACTCAAATTAGCCCACATCAGGAGGCTCTTGTGCAAGGCACCCACGCACTGTTATGCGACCCGCACACAGACGCGCTTGGGTAATGCTGAAATTTCATCTTTAGTGCTATATGAGGAAGGTTGGTATGCAACTTTTCCAAACCTATACACATCTGATTTGGAGGCTATCCTCTAGAGCTTTTGGAGGTCTTGGAGCTCTTGAAGAACATCACAAACATCATATTTTGATCTTGATTCTTACTACATGTTGGGTACCCTAAACTCTTACTTTGTATTCTTGAGTTTATCCATGCTAGGCTAAACTAATATTGATTGACTTTGGTGAAATCACTTGAATATTTGGTTGAGTGTTGAAGAACCCCATGAATCCGTTCTTGAATCTTTATAAGAATGTTTTATGTTTTAACATCTTCTATCTACTTGCATGTTTTTATTCATGATTTTAAATGTATTTTTAGTGATTAGTTGCCTAATTTCTTAATTAATTAATGGATCCTCAAATTAGCAAGCAACAAGTGGCTCTTATGTTAGTTTTCACTTCACACAATCACAAAAATATTTTTTTTTGCAACATGGTAGTGAAAGCATTTGACTCCTCTTGGATTTGATGACTTTTGGGTTCTTAGTGCCAGTTGTTTTTCACTAATTACATGCTTAATGGAAATTGTGACTTTAACCGAGGAAATATGTTTTGAGCTTTTCTAACTATTTTAATAACTAAGAAAAGTGTAGGTAATCTCATGCTTCTTAGATTACTATAGCCAAATTAGAGATTTAAAAGAAGTATTGCACATTGGATTCTAATGATATGTTCATCAAATGTTCAAGTGAGGAAAACTTAAGTCAACCATCTTTCTCTCATTGATTTTACACAAAACTCTTTCTTTTGTTGAATTCTCTTTTACTCTAAGTTTAACTCTAGTTTCATTTTAAGGATTTCAAAAGATCAAAATCCCCCCATTTTTATTTTTTAATTTAGTTTTACTAGTATTTGTATAAAAACATTTTCATTGAGGTGAAAAATTGAGCCAATCTCCATGGATATGATCCCTTTACGACTGAAAAATTCAACCCAATGGGAATTCGGAGGTTGAAACCGCTTCCTATAGTAACACCGAAACTGAAGTACAACCCGATTCTAGCCCTGACCCTCGCCAAGAAATTCCCAAGACACCACCCCTACAACAAATTCCACCCATCAAAACCAAATTCCAATGGCAGAATGAGAAGAAGCTCTAGAAAGAACCTTGAGACAAATGATGGAAACCGACGTTCCACAAACACCAACTCGTATTAATTACTCCGTTTTGGAAGGAGGTTCGGAATTGAAATCAATCCTAGTTCATCATCTTCCAAATTTTCGTAGATTGGAAAATAAAGACCAACACAAACACTTGAATATGGTCCACATCATTTACACTAGCATGAAGCCACAAGGGTCAACCGACGACGAAATCAAGTTAAGGGCATTACCATTTTCATTGGCTGATAGAGCAAAAGATTAGCTATTTTATCTTCCACCAGGGTCAATCAACTCATAGACCGATATGGAAAGACTTTTCCTTGATAAGTTCTATCCCGCCTCAAGAGTATCAAGTCTTATAAATGAGATTTGTAGAATCTGCCAAGGTCAAAGTGAGATTTTTCCATGATTATTGGGAAAGTTCAATAACATGTGTTATAGTTGCCCACAACACCAAATTTAGGAAAAAGTCCTCATTCAACACTATTATGAAGTATTCTTACCAATGGAGATAAGACTTGTTGATGCCTCAAGTGGGGGGATGTATTTAGCAAAACTCATCAACAAACAAGACAAACTCTTCAATAGCATAACCGCCAATTCTCAACACATTGGCCCCGCCAAGATATGAAGATGGCCACACATAAAAAATTCAATGAAGTGGTGACATCAAGCCTCAAATCTCAAATTAAAGACTTGACATCTATTGTTCAAAAGCTATCCATGGGAAAAACTCCACAAGTGATGGTTTGTGGAATATGTGCTACAATGGAACTGATGGGTTTTGAGCATTCTAACACTTCCTAAGTGTACATGCAACCCTAATAAACCTTGGATCTATGTTTGACTAAGATACGTGAAAATAATTATTTTCCAAGGTTCTTATCCTATCTAGCATGGCATGGGGAACTTGAATCAAATAAAGCTATTAGAATTACTTACCTTGTAGTTGTAGTTGATTGCTTGGAGTTCTAGAGCCTAGCACCAATAGTGTGGATGCCTCAAATGGAAATCACAAATCACCAGAAACTTTGGAACCTTGAGAGAATAGTCACAACTATCTTGAAATCGACCCTCTACTTTACTCACCACAACTAGTGTGATTTCAAGAACCAAAGCCTCCTTTATATAGTGTGGTGGATTAGGGTTACATCCGTGTAAACCCTAATACCCATGTGTCTTTATTTCCATGAGATCCATGGGTTAAAGCTCCATGGAGTATCCATGGAGTTTCCAAGCAAGCCTAGCCCATTCCAAATAAGCATTAGCCCACACTATATAAATATAAGAGACCATATTTAATTAGTCGTACTTTTGATCTCTAAATTAATCCTAGATTAATTATAGATCAATACTAATTAAATAATATGATCTTATATTAATATATTATAACTTATAATATATTAATAAATCATAACTTATACTATTCTCAAAAGATTATCCATAAATTTTTCGGGTGAAGTGCATACCAAATATAGTTATGGACTTAGACACTATATCCAACAGTCTCCCACTTGGATAAGTCTAATAACTATAGTTGCAAGTATGACTTCAGGAACCGATCAGCAATCGTAGCTCTTTAAACTCTGTTTAACTAGAACGCACCATTTTAGACAAGTGATCATATAATCCTTTGTTCTAGATATCAGCCGGAGAAATACATGGAACATGGTCTTGCTTATTGTCCAGCATTTGTTTCCCGATTTCCGATTTGTTTGACATAGAACTTAACTGAACACATCAATTTAGTTCTGACCGGGCCCGGTACATTGGTCAAAACAAAATCATCGAGGGGCCTAGATATCGCTTCTAATCCTAGAAGGAACAGATAAACTTCGACTCATATGTTTGTTCTACCACTCATTGAATTATACACAAAAGCACTTTTTATAACATCGAGTTACCAATGCGTTTTCGTACAATCAATGCATAAACAACTCGTAAGTAACAAATCATATCTCTAGGTTTGAAGACTTATATGATATTACCTTCTCACGATCACTCGAGATAAATTCCATGAAGTGATTCCAGTGAGCGTGGGTTGAGTCCAATGCTCAGAACTTATGAGCACTCATGAGTGTTGTAGCCATGTCCAACACCTTAGACCTCTGCAACCAATCATGACAGTCTTGATTCATACCTACTTCCAACATATGACCGACTATGGAGGTTCGAATAATATGATATACCAAACATAATTATTCTGGAAGTCAAAACATGCAAAAGAAATATAGTAAACGATCGTCAAGAGATAGTAACACTTTACTCATAAATAAAACCCCTTTTATTCATCATCTGATGTCAATTACACTTTACAAATTTCGAGGTTATCTAACTACTAAATCTAATATCATCCTTCAGCCCTATGCTCCGAGCATGCTGGAGATGCTTAACCCGAGTCAGTCCTTTCGTGAGGGGATCTGCTGGATTCTCATCCGAGGATACCCTCTTTTCCATGAGGATTCCTTCTTCTATTCGATGTCTAATGAAGTGATATTTTCTATCAATGTGTCTGGATCTCCCATGATCTCTTGGTTCCTTGGCTAAGGCAACCGCACTATTGCTGTCATAGAAAATCTCCATTGGCTCCTTTATAGCTGGTACAACTCCAAGGTCTCCGATGAAGTTCTTTAGCCATATAGCCTCCTTTGCTGCCTCGCTTGCTGCTATATACTCTGATTCACAAGTGGAATCAGCCACAGTCTCCTTCTTGGAACTTTTCCAAGTAATTGCCCCTCAGTTTAGGGTAAAGACCCAGCCCGACTGAGAGCGGAAATTATCCCTTTCAGTCTGAAAGCTAGCATCACTGTACCCTACAACTTTCAAGTCATCACTCCCACCAAGGGTAAGGACCCAGTCTGTAGTTCGTAGGTACTTGAGGATATTCTTTACCGCAGTCCAGTGTGCCTGGCCAGGGTTCCCTTGATACCTGCTAACCATGCTCAAAGCAAAGGCTACATCAGGTCGAGTACACGTCATAACATACATGATCGATCCTACAGCTGAAGCATAAGGTATTTGAGTCATTTCTGCTATCTCAGCCTCAATACTAGGGCTTTGTGTCTTACTCAATCTGGCGTTACTCTGGATGGGTAACTCAGCGTTCTTGGAGTTATGCATGTTGAATCTTTTCAACACTTTGTCCACATAGTTGCTATGACTAAGTCCAATTAGTCTTTTACTCCTATTTCTCAAAATGCTTATCCCTAGAATATAGGCAGCTTCACCAAGGTCCTTCATAGCGAAACACTTCCCAAGCCAGGACTTTACTTTCTGCAGGGTTCGGATGTCATTTCCTATGAGTAGTATGTCATCCACATACAATACCAAAAAGTTGACTATGCTCCCACTAGCCTTGATATAGACACAAGATTCATCTTCACTCCTTGAAAAGCCAAATTCTTTGACTTTCTCATCAAAGCAAAGATTCCATTTGTGAGGTGTCTGTTTCAATCCATAAATGGATTTCTTGAGTTTACACACTCTATTGGGGTACTCTATACTCACAAAACCCTCTGGCTGAACCTTGTAAACATCTTCAGCCAACTTTCTATTAAGGAAAGCGGTTTTGACATCCATTTGCCATATTTCATAGTCATGAAATGCAGCAATTGCTAACAGAACCCTAATAGACTTAATCTTGGCCACTGGTGAAAAGGTCTCATCATAATCAACTCTCGGAGTTTGAGAATAACCCTTTGCAACCAGTCGTGCCTTATAAGTGTGTACATTACCGTCCATGTCGGTCTTCTTCTTGAAGATCCATTTGCACCTAACTATCTTACGATCAAGTACATTGTCAACCAAGTTCCAAACTTGATTTTCATACGTGGATTGTATCTCGCTATCCATAGCCTCTTTCCATTTAGCAGCCTCAGGGCCTGCCATGGCTTCCGTGTAGCTGTTAGGCTCATCCAGATTTACCAGTGTGTTATCACTGATAAGTGTCTCACCTTCTGCAGTAATATGGAAACGATAATAATGCTCAGGTGCATTCCTGACTCTGGTGGAACGCCTCAGAGGTATAGATTCTTCAGTCGGCTCAACAGGAGTTTCCTCCTCAGGTTGAGGGCTAGGGTTTGAGGTTCCGTCACCATTTGACTCTTGAATTTCCTCAAGGTCAATTTG
The DNA here is from genome assembly GCF_002870075.4 of Lactuca sativa. Classification (NCBI taxonomy): domain Eukaryota; kingdom Viridiplantae; phylum Streptophyta; class Magnoliopsida; order Asterales; family Asteraceae; genus Lactuca; species Lactuca sativa. Next base: position 136,217,572 of record NC_056628.2, on the reverse strand, counting down.
CCTCCCACTGTCTCCTTGGCTCATGAATTCTCTCTCTCTAAGGAATCCTCTTCTTGCTACAAAGACCATATTATCACTGGGTCTGTAGAAGATGTAGCCAAAGGATTTCTGTGGGTAGCCGATGAAAATACACCTTTCGCTTCGGGGTTCGAGCTTATCTTGAGTCTCGCGTCTCATGAAAGCCTCGCAACCCCAAATCTTGATGTGGTCTAGATAGGGAACTTTTCCAGTCCACATCTCGTGAGGTGTTTTGGCAACCTTCTTTGTAGGGACTAGATTAAGGATATGGGTGGTAGTCTCTAAGGCATACCCCCAAAATGAGATTGGTAGCGAAGCTTGACTCATCATGGAACGAACCATGTCCAACAAGTTCTGATTGCGCCTCTCAGCTACACCATTCAACTGTGGTGTCCTAGGAGGTGTCAATTGTGAGACAATCCCACATTCCTTAAGATAGTCAAGGAACTCAGTACTAAGATACTCACCACCACGATCGGATCGAAGCATCTTAATGTTCCTGCCCAACTGATTCTCCACTTCTTGCTTAAACTATTTGAATTTCTCAAAGGTTTCTGACTTATGCTTGATTAAGTAAACATATCCATATCTACTAAAATCATCAGTAAAAGTCACATAGAACCGATTAGCATCTCTTGTGGCGGTTCTGAAGGGTCCACACACATCCGTGTGTATGAGGTCCAACAAGCCTTCACCCCTAGCATAAGTGCCAGTAAAAGGTGACTTTGTCATTTTATGTGACAACCTGAAATTTCAAATTGTATGAACCTCATCTATTCAATAGAAGCTAGTTCAGTTTCTGTGATTTTCAAGCTTTTCCGAACAAGTTTGTGTACATTAGGGTTATGTTTTAGATGATATCAGGAGAGTGGATACTCCTGGTTTTGTGAAACTTGGGCATTTCAAGTTTCATACTGTTACAGTCCAACATCAGGAATGAAAACATTTTCTGTCAAAATATTCCAGGACTATAAATAGTTTTCTGAACTAAATTGATTCATTATTCACAATTCCAAATAGAGAAAAGCCATATTCTCTCTGACGGATCTTCGGGTTTTCATCCCAGATTGTGAGTCTACTTTTCTATATGTGATTCAATACTTGTTTAATGCTTGTTAACACAAATTACATGTCTAGATGTCAAGATCCGGGAGTTTACCGCCCAAGATCGTTCTTGGGGAGTAAACTCCAAAATGGAACATTAAGGCTTCCTAGTCCCAATACCTTGTTAGAAGACTTGTTTAGGTGTTAGAGTATGATCTTTATAGGCCAAAAAGCATCCAAGAAACACAAGTTCTAGGAGTTTATGGCCAAGGAATTCCCTTGGGCCGTAAACCCCTTTTCAAGGGCAATTAGTGCCCTAAACTCCCCCTTATGCTTAAAGACCTTTACCCTAAATTGCTTGTGCTTATTTTAGGCATCAAAAGACATCAAATACATAAGTTTCTAGGATTTTACGGCCAAGGAACTCCCTTGGGCCGTAAACCCCTTTTTAAGAGCTTAAATGCCCTAAAACCTTCCCCAAATGCTTAAGGACTTTAACTACTAGTACATGTGCTTGATTAGAACACCAAAAGCCCATAAAAGCCATAAGTTTTTAGGAGTTTACGGCCAAGAACTCTCTTGGGCCGTAAACCCCTTTTTGTGGGACAAAAATGCATTCCAATCACACCTAAGGCCTTAATACAATTTTCCTTGAACCCTTGGGACTAGAATGGAGAGTAGAAATCAAATTAATCACTCCTTGAAAGGAGTTTACGGCCAAGGAACATGACTTGGGCCGTAAACTCCAAGTGAAGGCACCAAAGTGTGCCTCTTGTTCCCATTAGCCTTAGATAAAATCATGGGTGCCATTCTTGATGTTTAAGTGCCTCAAATCAATTTATTTCCTAGAGTTTACGGCCGTAAACTCTAAGGTGAAGGACCTTAGGCCGTAAACTCCCTTATGGAGTGTTCTAAAGCCTTAAAACTACTTCATGCATTATTCCAATAAAGATAGGAGTGTTCTAGATGCAAGATAACACCACAAAACACCCAAAAACACCATTTGAGGAGTTCACGGCCATAAACCTATGAGTTTACGGCCGTAAACTCCAAGGTGTGGGGTTTGTTGGATGGTGAACTCCTATACAAGGCTCTTTGATGTTTCAAACCCTTTTGCCTTGTCCCGTAGCAACTTAGATGCAACCATTTGAACCCTAAACACTCATAAAAGTGTTTAAATGTCTGCTAAGTGTCTTAACTTATTTATTTAAGTTATTATATGTCTAATTAGTTATATATATGTTTATTATATGATAACTAGGCTCGTGCGTGTAAACCAGTCTCCGTTTGTCACCTAGCACGGTAGCCGACACTGCAATTCAAACGACTCACCACAAGTGAGTTCATACCCCCTTGAATCAACCTTTGAAATGATTTTAAGTGTTTTAAATACTTTATGGGGGGGGGGGCATACAAGTCAAATACATATAGTTATTAATTCAATCACATGTGATTGCATTTAATCACATGTGATTAATAACTAGGAAAACAACGATTTTTACCACTGTTCAAACTGTTTTTCAAACTGCTTTACTATTGAAATGTTTTACAAACTGTTTTACTATCCGAACTTATTTATAGACTGTGATTCAACAAATGCTTCTTATACTTAAACTGTTTTATCAACTTAGGCCTTCAAAATGTTTTATAGATCGACATCAAGTCGATCTTCTCTTGAAATTATATTACTGCTTCAAATGTTTTATGAAAACTTATTTATGCTTTTATATATCCAATTGCATGCCCATATATGTATAGATATATAAATAATGTTTAAAGGGCTTAGGAAGGCCATCCGCCCTATTTCCTTTTCCTCGATTTGGATGTGGTCTGGTGGGATTTCGGGTGACCATCCGAAGGTCGTTTCCATATTACTTATATACCAGATATACATGTATAGACATAAAAGTACTTCCATATTCATACTCATCAGTACATCATTAGCTGGTTACCATCGGGGTAACGCAGGAACAATACATATACGGAAATACTAGAAACAATACATATACAGATATACTAGAAACAATACATATACAGATATACTAGAAACAATACATATACAGATATACTAGAAACAATACATATACAGAAATACTAGAAACAATACATATACAGATATACTAGAAACAATACATATACAGATATACTAGAAACAATACATATACAGATATACTAGAAACAATACATATACAGATATACTAGAAACAATACATATACAGAAATACGAGAAACAATACATATACAGATATACGAGAAACAATACATATACACGAATACTTAACAATTGTGATCCACTGTATCGGGCATGCCTTAAATGTCATGGCCCGAGTTGTAGCCAGAATTCTCTTGGAGGGAGAGCGCGAGTTTGCGTATAGATCTATACTGGATTGACTATCCTACACCTTGCTGCTAGCTACAGCCGGACCTGCAGGTCTGCGGGTGCCAAACGTCATTTCTTATTATGACCGTTCATTATGTCGTTGATTATCAGTCGATAGCATGGTGCAATTAATCACAATATTCCTTAATATAAATCCGGTTTAAGGTAGTAGTATTTAGTACAGCAGTAGTCTTAATATACAAAGCTACAGTACTACAATGATTTACCCATTACATATTTTAGTGATAATCTCACTGAAGCATTAATGTACAAACTATATTTTAATAAATGATAGTTATATTTGGGTAATCACACACGTTACAACAGAAAAGTTTACAAAACAGCCTAGCCTTGGTAGAAGGTTACTTTTATAGAAAATATAGGATTTTCTGAGTGATTCAAACTTTTACAAACACTTTCAAACATTTACTTACATTTTTACAACTTATACATTGAGACAGGTTCAAACATTTTTACAAGAAATATTGACACTAAAATACTTATGAAGTCACCAGCTTAATGCTGATAAACTCTTTCAAAATAACTTGTATTCTCAGGTCATCAGTAGACAGGTACCGAGGCCAGCTTTTGAGAAGATGGTGTGCATTCAAGAATCATCTCATATTATTTTGTGTTTCATTATTTTTGGTGTCTATAACTGTACAGAACACACTTGTATTAAAATTATATATTTAATGCAATGGATGATGTTGTTTGCTTATTTACACTTACTGTGTTGTGATACTATACATGACGTCCTCCGCTCCAGGACGTTTCCGCCGTTCTTGGTTTTGGGGTGTGACAGATTGGTATCAGAGCATTGTTTATAGTGAATCAAGTATATCAACCCATAAAAGATATACTAATCTATAAAGCCAAAAGGGACTAAAACACTCTGACCAAGAGTCTATACTTTAAATAATAAAATATTTAATTAAGTATACTAGTCTACATTCATACTAAAATCAGTGTCACAATGACAAGAACAAAAGTATTACGATTGTTGAATATCACAATTGAGCTCGGGGATGTATGGTCAGTCCTGGGAATGGCATAGCCTGATCAACTATGCTGGTCCTAGGAGTGATTAGCATATGCCCTAGAATGGTTGTGATATGTTAACAAGTCTAAAAACTTACCAACAATACCACAAGAAGATCAGTACAACTTAACCTTAAAATACTATAGGAGTATTTTGTGCTATTAGTTACACGTATACTATATTCTTATACCTCTCTTCTCGCGTAGATCTAAATGGCTGGATTCCATCATGGCGACCCGTACTTCCCCATTGAAGGCAATGCCGGGTGGATCGATGAAGAGCCCGAAGATGACCATCCAATCCCTTTGGATGATCACCTCGCAGAAGGCTTTTCAGATGGATCTGACTCCGAGCCTGAAGTCAACAACCTACTGCTTGTAGGTCAAGCCCCGAACAACAACCCTCGACCAGCGTTTCCAGGTCCTACTCCCATGTGGGCAAACAATCTGAATCGCTGGAGTGATGAGCAGGGTCAGCCCTTACCATACTTTGGGGACCGAACCTTCTACAACATCAACGATGGTGGCTCTGCTGACAGAGCTCTGCCGGTGATCATCCGCAGAATAGCTCGTAATGTCGAGCAAGGTCGAGCAGCCATCGACCGGGTCATGGAGATTGATGCCAATTCAAGCGTCAATACAGTCCGCATCCGCCGTCTCGAAGAAGACATGGAACGGACCCGGAGAACCAACGAAACTCTACAGCAGCAGCTGGCTGCCTCTCGTGCTGAAGTCTTAGAACTTCGAGCTCGTCAAAGAGCTCAGGACCGACACCTTCAAGAGGTGTTTCGCCAAGTGTCCGACCTCAGGGATTGCCCGAGGAATTCCCATCGCCATTAGATGATGTCTAGTACATCTCTGTCTTTTGATTTAGGGATAGCCTTGAACCTATGTGCTCTAAGTGGCATGTAACAACCCGTTATTTCCAGGCATTATAAACCGAGTCTTGTAAACCCTTTTGAATGTAATGGGCATTTTATCGATAAATGAATTATTTCAAAAGCTCTGATTTGGTATACGCTATGTGGTAGATATCATCTTAAAGGTTCCAAATATATAAAGAACACTAAAATCTGAGTTATGGCGAAGAAGCTATGACCATTCTAAGAATTCTGTCAAAACCGACAACATCGATCAAACGAAAAATGCAAAGTTTCAATACGATAACATTTAGCCTTAGGTATCTAAATGAAAGTCATAGATAACATTAAACCGTGAGCGTACACAAAAAGAATGTCCAAATCTGACTTCGCATGAGGAAGTTATGATTTTTCAAAGAAATTCCTTAAAAACGATTAGTTATAAAATAAATAATAAAAATAATTTTGGAATTTGCCAACGGAGTCTAAACGAAAGTTGTAGATCGTAGTCTCACCTACGCGTGGATATAAAGACCATCGAAAACGGAGTTCGTATGAAGAAGATATGGATTTTTGAAGTTTATTAAATAAATTAATTAATTATTTAATTCAAAATTCGGATATTATCCGAAGAGGAGTCAGCGTCCTTCTCCGAAGTACGCGCTGCGTACTCCTGTACGCCCCGCGTAACCGAGAGGATTGGCCTCGGATCGTCCACGTCGCCATATCCGAGGAAGCCGACCCGTCCGACCCGTCCGACCCGTCCGATCCGACGTCCCATCCGACCCGACGTCCCATCCGACCCACCTCCCCAGCAACCCGTCCCATCCGACCCGATAACCCAAGAACCCGTCCCATCCGAACCGAAGCAGTCGAGGCTTCGGTCATGCATGACGTACGCGTACGCAGCGCGTACGAGCGTACGCCCCGCGTACCGAGGCAGACTTGCCTTCCTATAAATAGAATGCGAGGATTTCCAAAGAAGGGGTTCATTTCTCTTCTCTCTCTCTCAGCATTTCCTCGTTTTCCGTGTCCGTTCAAACCCGAAGCCCTGGTCTTTTTGGCTCAAGTCCCGAAGGCCGATTCCACTCCCGAGATTCCCGAGAATCCCAAGAAAAATCAGTTTCCCGAGACGAAACTCTGCTCGGTTTTCCACCTCACAATCTTCAAACTATCAAGTGAGTTCATATCCCCTTCGAACACTCTTTAAATACATTTTAAATGTTTTATACTCTTTTTGGGGAGGAATACAAGTAAACACATGACAAAATCGTGTGAAACATTAACCTTTTGATATACTTTTCATACTGTTGTTTTAACTATCTTGTGAAGTTGTTATTATACAAAACCCCTCACAACACAGCTTTACCCTCTTTGGGATATAATATGTTTATAAATAGAAATATGTTTTATTTATACGTTTACATACAACCACATCATATCAAGGGTAACATTCTTTACTAAGTCATTTCATGCATTCAAAGAACTTATGATTATGCTTGTCAAACATTGTGAAAGAGGTTAAACTTTGCATACAAACTACTACCTTATTACGGACTTAGTTGAGAATCCATGAGTCGTGTATATCTTCAAACGTTACTTTCTTTATTAGAAAATAATGCTACAAGTCCTGTCTATAACCAGAGTCTCCCGTTCGGAGAACGTGTCAAATGTGTATAGATCTATACGGGAAGTCATGATCCCGCGCCCTGACTGTTAGCTACAGTCCGTCTTTTGGGGTGACAGTTGTCATAACGCTACGACGCCTGAAGAACGTCGCTACAGGCATATTATGTTTAGTATGGTTATAAAACTCATCGGATATACAATTATTATGGTATTATGCTTTTATGAACGAGTAGTCATTAAAACTATTCTTCATCTAATAAGTGCGGTCTTCGTATAGCTTTACTATGTAAAACTATGACACAACTTACAAGCACGTCGCTTGCTTGCGATTTTCGGTCTTAGAGACTGCCAGTTATGTCAGGGAAATAAGGGTTTTTCCTGTATACAAACCAAACAACTAATAGGAAAATAAGGGATTTTCTCGGTACAATTAGTTGCAATTTACATCACGAACATTCATATGCATTGCATACTTTTATAAGAAAATAAGGGTTTTTCTGGAAAACATGCAACCACTTTCGAATGGCATACATCTTCTCAAAACACAACTTATGAACTCACCAACTTAAATGTTGACACTTTTTCTTTGAAATAACTTGTATTCACAGGAAACCGCTAGCCAGGTAGCAACTACTTCTGAAGATTAACGCATTGGCGTTAGTAACATATTTTGGATCACCATTTTATATTTGATTTCTTTTGCAAACATGTAATACCTACAATCATGTAAACTTTTCAAACATATTTATATTATGGTGGTGTGTACTTTCCTTTCTATGAACTGTTATGATACTGAATATGACGTCCTCCGCCCCCGAACGATTCCGCCGTTCTGGTTTGGGGGTGTGACATGGCACTTGTCTGTAAAATATTCCTAACTTTCGGTACTCTAATTAGGAATCTAGGACTGTCAGTATTGTCCTTATGGTATGATGTAAGACCTACTGTTAGGTCGATTTTTCCTTGAACTTATTACATCAATAATACCCGTACTATTGAAATCTATCTAAATTGTGGGAAAAATTTGTACACTTGTGTATTCCTACTAATATTTCTTATTGTGATTTCAAACACTCATTCAAACTGTTGGGCTATGGTTAGTAAGTCCATGGGTCACTCTCACTTTGCGTACAAATTGATTCTTATCATCCTTCTTGTTTTTATAAACTTATAGCTGAAGGATGCCTCCTCGCAAATCTCCTCGGAGTAGGAATAATCCTGTACCTCCACCGCCCCCACCACCTGCAGTCATCGATACTGCAGCCCTGAATGCTGCCGTAGCTGCAGCAGTGGCTACTGCCATGGCTCAGTATCACTCATCGGATGCTAGCAGAGGTGGAACCCCTGTTGAATCTATCCCAGTTGAAATCCCTGTGCGCTCGAGGGAGTGCTCTTACAAGGATTTTACAAACTGCAAGCCGAAGCCTTTCTATGGCACCGGCGGAGTCATTGCTCTCTCCCAATGGTTCGAGAAGACGGAATTAGTCTTCGAAATCTGTTCGTGCCCTGCAGCATTCAAAGTGAAATATGCCGCATGCACCTTCGAGGATAAAGCCCTAACGTGGTGGAACGGCCACGTCAAAGCCCAAACTCTCGTCGTGGCTAACGACATGGGCTGGGCAACGATGAAGGACCTCATGACTGAGGAGTACTGCCCTAGGGGCGAAGTCCAGAAGTTAGAACATGAACTCTGGAATCTAACAATGAAGGGCACCAACGTGATCGCTTACACTGCCCGCTTTAGCGAACTGGTGGCCCTATGCCCCAATATGGTTCCCACTGAAGGGAAAAAGATTGAACGGTATGTATGGGGACTAGTGCCTCCGTACCAGGGGAACGTCTTAGCATCCAACCCTGCTACTTTCGACAGTGCCAAGCGATTGGCACAAAGACTGATTGACCATGGAGTCAAGACCCCTGCATCTACAACCACTCTAGCCATCCCAGAACCCTCTAAACCCGCTGGCAACAAGCGGAAGTCCTGGGATGAGAAGAAGAAGCAGCGTGCTTCAAAGAAACGACAAATCGTAGCAGTACATGCTGCGGTAGCCCCTACTCCTGTTACTGCTCCGGGGAAGCAGTATTCTGGAAGTTTGCCGAAGTGCAACAAATGCAACTTCCACCACAACGGCGCCTGCCGTGAAATGCAGTGTACTAACTGCCACAGGAAAGGACACACCGTCCGATTCTGTAGGTTCCCGGCGCAACCGATCTCCCAAGTTCCTGGCTCTGGCGTGAGCCCAACTTGCTATGGATGTGGCGAAACAGGCCACTTTAAAAGGGACTGCCCTAAGGCGAGGAATACTGGAGGAGCAGGGAGGGTACTAGCAATAGGCCACGGGGAAGCAGTTGCTGACCCGACAGTGGTGACTGGTACGTTCCTCCTTGATAACTCCTATGCATGCATTCTGTTCGATAGTGGAGCGGAGCGAAGCTTCGTAAACCACAAATTTGCTCGCATGCTTAAGCAACAACCACACGCACTTAATGAACAATTCACAGTAGAAATGGCCAATGGGAAAACTGAAAGTACTAATAGCATATACTTAGGTTGTCTTCTAACCTTAGATAACCATTTATTCCCAATTGACCTTATGCCGGTCTCGATAAAAAGTTTCGACGTTATTATCGGCATGGATTGGTTAAGTCTTCATCGCGCCGACATCATGTGCTACGAGAAAGCAGTCCGACTAAACCTCCCGTCTAACGAAACGCTTATAGTCTACGGCGACAAACCTGTTGCGAGTCTTCGCATAATATCTAGTATTCAAGCACAGAAATATCTGCGCAAAGAATACCACGCATTTCTTGCTCACATCGTCGACACGAACCTAGAAACAAAAGAACTGAAGAACCTCCCGGTAGTGAGCGACTTTCCCGACATTTTCCCAGAAGAACTACCCGGGTTACCTCCGCAACGACAAGTCGAGTTCAGAATAGACTTAGTCCCAGGAGCTACCCCAGTAGCCAAGTCGCCCTACCGTCTAGCACCAGCCGAGATGCAAGAACTCTCTGGTCAACTTAACGAACTGCTCAGCAAGGGCTTTATAAGACCAAGTTTCTCTCCTTGGGGAGCACCGGTCTTGTTCGTTAAGAAGAAAGACGGATCATTCCGTATGTGTATTGACTACAGAGAACTCAACAAGTTGACGATCAAAAATCATTACCCTCTGCCGCGCATAGATGATCTATTCGACCAACTGCAAGGGGCGAACTATTTTTCCAAGATTGATCTGAGATCCGGATATCACCAGTTACGAGTGCTCGAGGAGGATGTGCTGAAGACAGCCTTCCGAACTCGTTACGGACACTACGAGTTCGTGGTGATGCCATTCGGATTGACCAATGCGCCCGCAGTCTTCATGGATCTGATGAATAGAGTATGCCGACCTTACTTAGATCAGTTCGTCATCGTTTTCATTGACGACATCCTGATCTACTCCAGAAGTAAGAAGGAGCATAGTGATCATCTGCGACAAGTTCTAGAGACGTTACGAAGGGAGAAACTTTATGCGAAGTTCTCAAAATGTGAATTTTGGATCCGAAGAGTCGAATTCTTAGGACACGTGGTTAGCGAAGAAGGAATCCACGTGGACCCATCCAAAATAAAAGCCATTGAGAACTGGTCAGCACCAAAGACACCTACAGAAATTCGCCAATTTCTAGGTCTCGCTGGCTACTATCGCAGGTTCATTCAGAACTTCTCGCGAATAGCGAAGCCTCTTACGACCCTGACCCAGAAAGGCGTGGCCTTTGACTGGGAAGAGAAGCAAGAAAGAGCGTTCCAAACGCTCAAACGAGCCTTGTGCACCGCACCAATACTATCCCTTCCGGAAGGAATAGAAGACTTTGTAGTCTATTGCGATGCATCCAATCAAGGACTCGGATGTGTTCTGATGCAGCGAGGTAAGGTCATCGCCTACGCCTCGAGACAGTTGAAGACACATGAGGTTAACTACACGACCCACGATCTTGAACTAGGAGCAGTAGTGTTTGCTCTGAAGATCTGGAGACATTACCTGTATGGAACGAAGAGCACTATCTTTACCGACCACAAGAGTTTACAACACATTTTCGATCAGAAGGAGCTCAACATGAGACAACGACGGTGGGTCGAGCTACTCAGTGACTACGAATGCGATATTCGTTATCATCCGGGTAAAGCCAACGTAGTAGCAGACGCCCTAAGTCGGAAAGAATATTCTGGACGCAAGGTCAAGTCTTTATCAATAACCATCCATTCACACTTGACTAAGCAAATTCAGGCGGCTCAACTTGAGGCCATGAAACCTGAAAATGTGTCGAGTGAATCCCTTAGGGGAATGGACAAGAACTTCGAAGCCAAGGGTGACAGAGCTTTATATTTCATGAACCGGATCTGGACACCGAAACATGGTGGTTTCCGAGACGTGGTCATGACCGAGGCGCACAACACTCGGTATTCCGTCCACCCAGGTTCAGATAAGATGTATCTGGATCTTAAAAAGATATACTGGTGGCCCAATATGAAAGCAGAGATTGCTACCTTTGTGAGTAAATGCCTTACTTGCGCGAAGGTTAAGGTCGAGTACCAGAAGCCCTCTGGTTTACTGCAACAACCAGAGATCCCAGAGTGGAAGTGGGAGCGAATCACTATGGATTTCATAACCAAGTTACCCAAGACAACGGGTGGGCTTGACACCATATGGGTCATCGTTGATAGATTGACCAAGTCTGCACACTTCCTGCCTATCAAAGAAACCGACAAGATGGAGAAACTTACGAGAACATACATTAGGGAAATTGTACGGTTGCATGGTGTACCTATTTCCATTATCTCCGATAGAGATAGTAGGTTCACTTCAAGATTTTGGCAATCCCTACAACGTTCCTTGGGAACAAGGCTGGACATGAGCACAGCCTACCATCCACAGACCGACGGACAGAGTGAGAGAACCATTCAAACATTGGAAGACATGTTGCGAGCCTGTGTGATTGATTTTGGGAAGGCATGGGATACCCATTTACCCCTTGTCGAATTTTCCTATAATAACAGTTATCACACGAGCATCAAGGCTGCTCCATTCGAAGCTCTCTACGGCCGCAAGTGCAGATCCCCTCTGTGCTGGGCTGAGGTTGGTGATACCCAATTAGCAAGAGGGCAAGCTTCCGACAGTACTCTCACCGGTCCGGAAATCATTCGGGAAACGACAGAGAAAATCATTCAAATCCGTGAACGATTGAAAGCCTCTAGAGACCGACAGAAGAGCTACGCCGATAAACGAAGAAAACCTTTAGAATTTCAGGTGGGAGACCGAGTCCTTCTCAAAGTCTCACCCTGGAAAGGCTTGATACGCTTCGGCAAGCGGGGGAAGCTTAATCCGAGGTACATAGGGCCTTTCGAGATTCTTGCCAGAGTCGGCCCCGTAGCTTACAAACTTGATCTACCCGACACACTTCGCAACGTACATTCTACATTCCACGTATCTAACTTGAAAAAGTGTCTGTCCGATGAGACTCTCGTAATCCCACTCGACGAGATCGAGATCAACGAGAGCCTCAACTTCATGGAAGAACCTGTAGAGGTCATGGACCGTGAGGTCAAGCAGAAGAAACAAAGCCGTATCCCTATCGTGAAGGTTCGCTGGAACGCCAAGCGAGGACCGGAATTCACTTGGGAACGCGAGGATCAGATGAAGTTGAAAGACCCTCATCTTTTCGCTTAAATTGTTTGTAACTTATATTTGCTTAAATTCTAATTTCGGGACGAAATTCCCTCTAACAGGGGGATGATGTGACAACCTGAAATTTCAAATTGTATGAACCTCATCTATTCAATAGAAGCTAGTTCAGTTTCTGTGATTTTCAAGCTTTTCCGAACAAGTTTGTGTACATTAGGGTTATGTTTTAGATGATATCAGGAGAGTGGATACTCCTGGTTTTGTGAAACTTGGGCATTTCAAGTTTCATACTGTTACAGTCCAACATCAGGAACGAAAACATTTTCTGTCAAAATATTCCAGGACTATAAATAGTTTTCTGAACTAAATTGATTCATTATTCACAATTCCAAATAGAGAAAAGCCATATTCTCTCTGACGGATCTTCGGGTTTTCATCCCAGATTGTGAGTCTACTTTTCTATATGTGATTCAATACTTGTTTAATGCTTGTTAACACAAATTACATGTCTAGATGTCAAGATCCGGGAGTTTACCGCCCAAGATCGTTCTTGGGGAGTAAACTCCAAAATGGAACATTAAGGCTTCCTAGTCCCAATACCTTGTTAGAAGACTTGTTTAGGTGTTAGAGTATGATCTTTATAGGCCAAAAAGCATCCAAGAAACACAAGTTCTAGGAGTTTACGGCCAAGGAACTCCCTTGGGCCATAAACCCCTTTTCAAGGGCAATTAGTGCCCTAAACTCCCCCTTATGCTTAAAGACCTTTACCCTAAATTGCTTGTGCTTATTTTAGGCATCAAAAGACATCAAATACATAAGTTTCTAGGAGTTTACGGCCAAGGAACTCCCTTGGGCCGTAAACCCCTTTTTAAGAGCTTAAATGCCCTAAAACCTTCCCCAAATGCTTAAGGACTTTAACTACTAGTACATGTGCTTGATTAGAACACCAAAAGCCCATAAAAGCCATAAGTTTTTAGGAGTTTACGGCCAAGAACTCTCTTGGGCCGTAAACCCCTTTTTGTGGGACAAAAATGCATTCCAATCACACCTAAGGCCTTAATACAATTTTCCTTGAACCCTTGGGACTAGAATGGAGAGTAGAAATCAAATTAATCACTCCTTGAAAGGAGTTTACGGCCAAGGAACATGACTTGGGCCGTAAACTCCAAGTGAAGGCACCAAAGTGTGCCTCTTGTTCCCATTAGCCTTAGATAAAATCATGGGTGCCATTCTTGATGTTTAAGTGCCTCAAATCAATTTATTTCCTAGAGTTTACGGCCGTAAACTCTAAGGTGAAGGACCTTAGGCCGTAAACTCCCTTATGGAGTGTTCTAAAGCCTTAAAACTACTTCATGCATTATTCCAATAAAGATAGGAGTGTTCTAGATGCAAGATAACACCACAAAACACCCAAAAACACCATTTGAGGAGTTCACGGCCATAAACCTATGAGTTTACGGCCGTAAACTCCAAGGTGTGGGGTTTGTTGGATGGTGAACTCCTATACAAGGCTCTTTGATGTTTCAAACCCTTTTGCCTTGTCCCGTAGCAACTTAGATGCAACCATTTGAACCCTAAACACTCATAAAAGTGTTTAAATGTCTGCTAAGTGTCTTAACTTATTTATTTAAGTTATTATATGTCTAATTAGTTATATATATGTTTATTATATGATAACTAGGCTCGTGCGTGTAAACCAGTCTCCGTTTGTCACCTAGCACGGTAGCCGACACTGCAATTCAAACGACTCACCACAAGTGAGTTCATACCCCCTTGAATCAACCTTTGAAATGATTTTAAGTGTTTTAAATACTTTATGGGGGGGGCATACAAGTCAAATACATATAGTTATTAATTCAATCACATGTGATTGCATTTAATCACATGTGATTAATAACTAGGAAAACAACGATTTTTACCACTGTTCAAACTGTTTTTCAAACTGCTTTACTATTGAAATGTTTTACAAACTGTTTTACTATCCGAACTTATTTATAGACTGTGATTCAACAAATGCTTCTTATACTTAAACTGTTTTATCAACTTAGGCCTTCAAAATGTTTTATAGATCGACATCAAGTCGATCTTCTCTTGAAATTATATTACTGCTTCAAATGTTTTATGAAAACTTATTTATGCTTTTATATATCCAATTGCATGCCCATATATGTATAGATATATAAATAATGTTTAAAGGGCTTAGGAAGGCCATCCGCCCTATTTCCTTTTCCTCGATTTGGATGTGGTCTGGTGGGATTTCGGGTGACCATCCGAAGGTCGTTTCCATATTACTTATATACCAGATATACATGTATAGACATAAAAGTACTTCCATATTCATACTCATCAGTACATCATTAGCTGGTTACCATCGGGGTAACGCAGGAACAATACATATACGGAAATACTAGAAACAATACATATACAGATATACTAGAAACAATACATATACAGATATACTAGAAACAATACATATACAGATATACTAGAAACAATACATATACAGAAATACTAGAAACAATACATATACAGATATACTAGAAACAATACATATACAGATATACTAGAAACAATACATATACAGATATACTAGAAACAATACATATACAGATATACTAGAAACAATACATATACAGAAATACGAGAAACAATACATATACAGATATACGAGAAACAATACATATACACGAATACTTAACAATTGTGATCCACTGTATCGGGCATGCCTTAAATGTCATGGCCCGAGTTGTAGCCAGAATTCTCTTGGAGGGAGAGCATGAGTTTGCGTATAGATCTATACTGGATTGACTATCCTACACCTTGCTGCTAGCTACAGCCGGACCTGCAGGTCTGCGGGTGCCAAACGTCATTTCTTATTACGACCGTTCATTATGTCGTTGATTATCAGTCGATAGCATGGTGCAATTAATCACAATATTCCTTAATATATATCCGGTTTAAGGTAGTAGTATTTAGTACAGCAGTAGTCTTAATATACAAAGCTACAGTACTACAATGATTTACCCATTACATATTTTAGTGATAATCTCACTTAAGCATTAATGTACAAACTATATTTTAATAAATGATAGTTATATTTGGGTAATCACACACGTTACAACAGAAAAGTTTACAAAACAGCCTAGCCTTGGTAGAAGGTTACTTTTATAGAAAATATAGGATTTTCTGAGTGATTCAAACTTTTACAAACACTTTCAAACATTTACTTACATTTTTACAACTTATACATTGAGACAGGTTCAAACATTTTTACAAGAAATATTGACACTTAAAATACTTATGAACTCACCAGCTTAATGCTGATAAACTCTTTCAAAATAACTTGTATTCTCAGGTCATCAGTAGACAGGTACCGAGGCCAGCTTTTGAGAAGATGGTGTGCATTCAAGAATCATCTCATATTATTTTGTGTTTCATTATTTTTGGTGTCTATAACTGTACAGAACACACTTGTATTAAAATTATATATTTAATGCAATGGATGATGTTGTTTGCTTATTTACACTTACTGTGTTGTGATACTATACATGACGTCCTCCGCCCCAGGACGTTTCCGCCGTTCTTGGTTTTGGGGTGTGACATTTTACCAAGCAAACAAGATTGACAACTATCATCTGAATTTAGGTCAAATGACTCCAATACTCCATCCTTTTGGAGTTAGACTATGAGTTTCTTGCTTACATGTCCAAGACGACAATGCCATAAAGATGCTTTATCTAAGCTAGTGGAAGAGTCAATACACAATACATTATTTCCTAGATTATCTACAACAGATATAGTTTCATACACGCCATCACAAGGTAATGCTTTAAAATAATGAACATTATTAAAGAAAGCATCAATACTACCATTATTATTATCAAAATAAAAGGTAAAACCTTGTTTATACAATGCATGAAAGGAAATAACATTTCTTGCCATTTCTGGCGAATAATAACACTTATTCAAATCTAATGTAAACCCACTATTTAGAACTAAGGAATAAACTCCTATCTTGGTGACATGTGAAGCTTTCATGTTTCCCATGATCAAGTTTATCTTTCCTTGCTCCACATTCTCACTTCTTCTTAGTCCCTGCAAATCACACTATATGTGAATACCACAACCTGTGTCAAGGACCCAAGACTTAGAACGAGATGAGTTATTAGACAATATAGTGTATATACCTGCATGGTTGGGTTTTACTTTCCCATCCTTCAAATCTTGTTGGTACTTTGGGCAGTTTCGCTTCCAGTGCGACTTTTAATGGCAATAGAAGCATTCAGCCTCATTCGGGTCAGCAGAAGGAGTGACAAAACCTTTCTTAGTTTTGCTTGAAGAGGAGCCTTCAAGGGTCTTACCCTTGGTACCCTTAGAAGGGTTCTTTCTCTTCTTCCCTTTGCCATGCCCGATTGCCAAGACATTGGCCGCAGTTGGAGTAGGAGTGGATTAGTAACAACTAACTTACCCTTTAGACCACTTTCCGCGGTCTTCAAGAGTCCCTGAAGTTTGCTGAGGGTGACTTCTTCCTTGTTCATGTGATATGTCATGCGGAATTGATGATAACACGATGGTAAGGAGTGCAAAATGATGTCTATTGCTAACTCCTCGGGGAAGTTCACATTCAGCTTCAGTAAATGGTCCACATACCTTTGCATTTTCTACATGTGGCCCATGATGGGTTCACCATCCTTTATTCGGGTTGTTATCATGGAGGAGATTATTTCATATCGCTCTTGACGAGCACTTTGATGGTAGCGGTCCATCAAGTCCTGGTGCATCTCAAAAGAATAATAGTCCTCATAGGACATTTGGAGCTCGGCTATCATGGTGGACATCATGATGCATGCTACTTTTGTAGCATCTCTTTCATGTACCTCATATTCGGCAAGCTCTTTAGGAGTAGCAGTTAGCTCGGGTACCCTTAACTCCTTGTCAAGAACATGTTCTGTGTTCTCATATCGAGTGACCATCCTGATGTTTCTGATCCAATCAGTAAAGTTGGATCCATAAAAGATGATTCTCCCACAAGGATTCATGAGAGTGAAATATCTAGTAGGGTTAGAGCCAAAAGCATTATTATTGGAAGACATCTGAAAAGAAGAGGGAATAAATTAGATTAGATTTAGGAATAGTCCATAATAAAACACCCAAATGTAGTATTAAGGCTAGGACCCAACACAATGTTTTATAACTTAGAAGAGGGATGCCGTAATCTAAGCTATAAGATATTTGAAGGTAGGTGAATGACGATTCACCAATTTCCACCATGAAAAACGAAAGTTAGGTTTTAATTGGCTTAGAAACTCCTAGATTCTTTGAGATTCATTGAACTTTCTTCAATGGCATGTTTCAATCTCGAGTGTGCCCTTCAAGTTTTGTGACTGGGATGCCGAGGATCACAAAACAAGGTGTGAAGTAACCATGCAAATTACTTGGTACCGTTAATGTATTATCCCTCAATCGATGTGCCGGTTAACCACACACGCTCCATTGATACTATGGTAAACATTAAGTCACCCTTTACCTACCTTGTTAAGTTCAAGTTAGTGTGTCGGTTAACCACACACGCTCCACTAACGATTTAAACAAAGTGTAAAGTGTAATTTCATGGATTAGCACCTTATTCACATTTTCCTAAAATAATTAAGATTGGGAATTCAATAAAGTTTAGTTACTTTACTATTATCATTATACTTTTAATGAGAATCTATAAGTCCTTGTCCTACCCGTTCGGCTAACGACCCTCCACCGATAAAGGAAGTGGTGGGTGAGAGTGGACACCTATTAAGTTGCCATTTTATAGGCAACAACCTTATACCCCCTTATAGACCGGCTTCACGAATGAGGTGTACTAGCGGTAAGACGACTTGATCTTATACATATATATTATTAACTTATAATATTATAAAGTATAAGGGTTGAACTTTAACTTTTAAAATTCTAAGGGTTGGAACTAAAGTTTTAATCATGACTTTACTTGTTCCAAAACTTGATGGAAAGTTTTGTAAACTTTCAAAACTTTTCATTTCTTATAACTTATGAAGTTAATTGAGTATTAAAATGAAGACTGTTCATTTTCCTAACTCTTGTGTTCTTTTAATGGTTTTAATTCAAGTGTGACTCTTGGTTTTCCATAACTTGAGGACAAGTTATGGACTGCATTAAAACACATTATGATCAAGAATTAAACTACCAAGTAGGTTACAAACAATTCCTGTGATCATCTAATCTTCATAAGTTCAAAAACATGAATATGAACATTTCAAGAATCATAAATTACTCATAAATCTTGTATTTTTTGATTATTGCCATTGTAAATGGATTAGCATAAACATTACACCATGTAAAACAAGTTTTATAACACCAAAATAGTTTAGGGTAATGTTTCTAGTGCATTTCCAGCAGCAAAAGTCGAAAATCTGCATTTTGAGGGTCCTACTCGTCGAGTGCACGAACCTACTCGGCGAGTAGGATGAAGATACACATGAAATCGGCGAGTCCCCCCCATGGACTCGTAGATTTCAACATGCAGACAACAAGATTTCGACTTTTTCCAATATTTTGCATCAAGTATCAAACAAACAAGCCTAGTCTCTGATATCACTGATGGGTTTTGAGCATTCTAACACTTCCTAAGTGTACATGCAACCCTAAGAAACCTTGGATCTATGTTTAACTAAGATACATGCAAATAATTATTTTCCAAGGTTCTTATCCTATCTAGCATGGCTTGGGGAACTTGAATCAAATAAAGCTAGTAGAATTACTTACCTTGTAGTTGTAGTTGATTGCTTGGAGTTCTAGAGCCTAGCACCAATAGTGTGGATGCCTCAAATGGAAATCACAAATCACCACAAACTTTGGAACCTTGAGAGAACAGTCACAACTATCTTGAAATCGGCCCTCTACTTTACTCACCACAACTAGTGTGATTTCAAGAACCAAAGCCTCCTTTATATAGTGTGGTGGATTAGGGTTACATCCATGTAATCCCTAATACCCATGTCTCTTCATTTCCATGAGATCCATGGGTTAAAGCTCCATGGAGTATCCATGGACTTTCCAAGAAGCCTAGCCCATTCCAAATAAGCATTAGCCCACACTGTATAAATATAAGAGCCCATATTTAATTAGTAGTACTTTTGATCTCTAAATTAATCCTAGATTAATTATAGATCAATACTAATTAAATAATAGGATCATATATTAATATATTAGAACTTATAATATATTAATAAATCATAACTTATACTATTCTCAAAAGATTATCCATTAATTGTTCGGGTGAAGTGCAACCCAAATGGACCATGCCGGGTTGGGTCAAGTACATACCAAATATGGTTATGGACTTAGACACTATATCCAACAGGAACAACACACAAATATGTGTCCTATTATTCAAGAAGACGTGAAGCATGTAAATGCTACAGGAGTATTCCAAAACTACTACAACAAACCATTCAGTTACCAAAATTCCTACAATTTAAGTTGGAAGCCAAATCCCAACATGAGCTAAAACCCAAGACCATTGCCTCAAAATGCATCGGTTAGACCTTCTTAGCTGCCACAACAACCCGATTATCAACATCCATAACCCCACTATCAATCCAAATCACACCCTTCACATCATCACCAATAACCTCCTTAATAGCAACCTAGTTGCTCCAGAATATCTCTTGAAGACATTGTCAAGTCACTTGCTACTAGCACCCAACAATTCCAAAAAGAAACGAGCACTAGAATCTCCAATCTCGAAGCTCAAATGGGAGATATAGTCATGTCCTGAACTTAGTTGGGAACTCATGGTAAACTCCCTTCTCAAACGGAAAAGAATGGAAATGTGAATATGCTTAGATTGAGAAGTGGAATAGACACCGGAGAAAGTAGCACAAAGGACGCTTCTAAAGAAGATGAGTGTGAGGTCGTACCGAGTCAAGAGAAGATTGTGAAAGTAAAGTTAAAGGAGAAGCTCCAAGGATGGTCACACCCATAGTCATTCCACAACCATTCACCTCCTGACCTGCCCCTTCAAAGAAGAAAGAGGAATCTTAGACACCCTTCAAAAGGTTGAGGTAAACATTCTGTTGTTAGATGTAATCAAGCAAATCCCAAGGTATGATAAATCTTTGAAAGGAATTTGTACTAATAAAATAAAACTTCAAGGACATGAAAAGATTTCAATGAGTGAAAATGTTTCCGCTATTTTAAAAAGAAATCTCCCACCAAAATGAAAAGATCTCGAGATGTTTACTATTAGTAGTGTCATGCTTGATCTTGGTGCTTCTATTAATGTTATGCCTTGATCGGTATATGAATCGATAAATATCGGACCTTTAAATAAAATGGGTGTTACTATTCAACTTGCGGACAAATCGAGTGTTAATCCTAGGGGTGTCTTACAGGATGTTTTAGTTCAAGTAAACAAATTGGTCGTTCTAGTGGATTTTTATGTAGTCGATTTACAGGAACAAGTTTCCTCTAAATTGGCTCTAATTTTACTTGGAAGACCATTTTTGAAAACAGCTAGAACAAAAATCGATGTGTATGTGGATAATCTCACAACGAAATTTGATGGTGAAGTAATTAAATTCAATATTAATGGCACTATGAGATACCTTAGAGATATATATTATTTGTATTTTGTTGATGTTGTTGAGCCTTTAGCTCAAAATTTCTATGAATCTACTAACCATGAATTGTTAGAGATGAGTTTGAGTAAAGGTTGTAACCAAAGAAACATAGAAGGGAGATGAAATGCCATCCTTCAAAGCTGGGAATTGATGAAGCGGTTGACAAGTTTGACATGGGACAACTAAGGATACATGGGAGGTTGCAAATTCAAGAGCTTAAGGAGTCGAGAAACAAAGCATATAAAAATGTTAAGGATTACAAGAAGGAAGTGAAAACATTCCACGACAAGTACCTCACCCAGAAACATTTCAAGCCGGGACAAAAAGTTCTTCTTTATTGTTCCTGACTAACACCTTTCCTAAGCAAATGGAGATCTCACATCTTGTTGTTTTGGCTTGTTTTGGGTCTTTGATCGAGTTATCCAAGAAGAACAGGATTCCAGGAGTTGTTAAGGTAGATCTGACCCCTAAATGACCTCTTGAAGCTTAAAGTTGCAAGCTTTATAGGCCCCTATATCCCATGATTGCCATATATTCAGTTTGCAGCCTAAAATGGACCTTAGAGAGTGTTTCAAGCCTACATGGATGTAAAGTTAGAAACTTTACGTGATTTGTCCACCCTTAGACATCATATCTCTGTTTTGGGATGTTGAAATGAGAGTTTAAGTGCTTAATGGGTCAAGACCTTCCTTAAAGGACTTAGGTTTTGAGTTTGTAGCCTCATGGATGATCCTTGGGAGTAAAGTTGGAAAATTTGTCCTCTTAGACATCTCTATGGATGGGGATCTGAGGTTTGGAGCCTTTGGATTCAAGAAAAAGGGCTTAATGCATTAAGTGGGTTGACAGATCGAAGAACTTGACAAGTTCATGGGTGAACTCGATGAGACGGGTTGGAGTTTCCCTGAGTTTGTTTTAAAGTAGAGGAACTCGATGATTTGTAGGAACACTCGACGAGTTGGATCGTAATATCGCGATTCTAACTTGGGAGTGGACTCGACAAGTTGAAGGACCAACTCGGCGAGTTGGGTCATCTGGACCGTTGAATTTAACATCTGACCGATACATTTGAGCAAGGTTATCCCAATGGGTATGGGAGTAACCTGGAGTGTATTGACGAGAATATGGGCTTAGGATAAGACCCATATGGGATTGGGCCCAATTTGGAAAATTGGGCCATTGGTTGGCCTTTATGGATCTTATAGTTTTGGGCCTTTTGGATTGGGCTTGGGCCTTGGTTATGAATCTTGTTGGGCCAGACTAAAATGGCCATTTTTCCCAAGTATGGATTATAGATCATGGTTTGAGACCCAATTGCTAATTGGGTGATATTTTGTTATTGATAACTCAAGGAGTTGTCAGGCCAGCAACTAATGATTCTTGTAGTGAGCTTCAGCATTCGAGGTGACTCTCCTCACTATTTGTATGGGTCGAAGGCACCAATGTCGGCCCATTTGGCTTATGTATTGTAGGAAGACCCGAGGGTTAGCCGTAAGCATTATGTATGAAAGACCTGGAGGTGGTTCCTGGCACACTGTATGCTAATTAGCTAAGTATAGTAGTATGTATGCTAGTTGTCTTTGTGATGCTTGCATGGAAGACCAGGAGGTGGCTCTTGGAACTTCTATGTAAGACCCAGGGGTGGCCCCCGACTTGGAAAAAAAGACCACGAGGCGGCCCGTGGCATAATGGCAAGAGTATGTGCGGCGCATAACACCTTTATTGATTATGATATATGAATGACATGTATGACTCACAGTTATGTATGGAATGTATGGATCATTTGATATGTATGGTATGTGATATTTGGGGAACTCACTAAGCTTCATGCTTATGGTTTTCAGTTTTGGTTTTAGGTACCTCCAGTTTTCAAGTATAGGTGCTTGGGACGATCGCAGCACATACACCCATGTTTTTCGCAATATGTGCTTTTTGGAATGAACTCTAAAAAATGTTTTATTTGAAATGCTTTTCTATGTGTGAACAAAGTTACCAATGTGTTTTAGTTATATAAAAAATGAAATTTTTACATTGGATTTTTGGGTCGTTACAAGTTGGTATCAGAGCCTTAGTTTGAGGGATTTGGGCATACTCTCGGGCGTGCCGAAACTCAAACTGAGGGATTGAGGAAATTTTTATATAATAAAATTTTAATTACAAAAGAATTTCTAAGAAAAGAAAGGGGTGTGATGGTTGCAATCGACCGAGCTAAAGTAAGTGGTTCCCAAAATACCAATACATGTTTGTTATGTGATATGATATGATTATGTGATTCGCATGCTAGATTAGAGGTAAGGATCTAGGAAAGATACCTTTGTATGCTTATATGAGCTTGTAGATTTTCATGCAAGAACTGATCAACTAGTGGTATGATGGGCTGTTTAGGTTATGCCTGATTATGTGGGCCTTCAAATTGCATGCTAATATAGATTTCTGATTAGAGGATAGAATGGCTTGATGGAGTATGTTGGTTAGAGTTTCCATTGTCTAAATGCTGCTTGCTTTGTGCTTTGTGGGACTCTTAGCAATGTGAACTAGCTACTAAGTGAATATGCTAAGTCATATGTGGCATAGGCTAGATAATATCAGAGTGATGGACTTGGCCCTATTGCACAAATCTTGTTTGAGTCCAACCGATCTAGGATTTAGTCTTTTACTCGAAGGATTATCTGATCTCTATTGCATGTGGCTATATTCATGAGGTGGCTAGTTGACATTAATAGGAATCCTTCAGCGGTTGAGGACTGGGTGGGTTTGGGAACCTAGGAAAGCCTAGGATATGTTGTAGTGGGTTGGTAATATGGTTCGGTGAGTACTGGTATAATGGTTTGAAAAAGTGACTTAGAGGATTCAGGAGGATTGCTAAGGAATGTATGGATAGGTGTGGAAGGTAGTATTGAGACCATACAACTGAAAGCACATGATCCATACTCAAATCGGTGAAAGTCTTAGAGAATCTAAGAAGTTTGTGAGAGGAGGATTCTTGGGTGAGTTCTAATTGTTTGCTTCATTGTATTACATTTTGTAGATGAGCTCTCTGGGAGATGGTTTAGGTTTGGGTTCCGGCTCAGGTGCAGGTGCTGAGCCGATTAGCGAGCAATTGTGGGAGTTCATTTCATTGGAGATCTCTCGCTCTGTTTCGAAGATAGTGGGCGAGCGCTTGGGCGCGTTCCGTTCGGAGATTATGGCTATCATTGTAGGTCGCACACTGAATTTCTGAGAGTTCCGTGCTTGTGGAGCTTGTATGTTCCATGGGGAGAGGGACCCCATTATTAGTAAGAGGTGGTTAGCAGATGTAGCTAATGTGTTCAGGACGAGTTTCTAACCCGAGGAGGCAATTGTGAGATATGCTTCCTGTCTATTGAAGGATCGGACACGTGATTGGTGGGAGGAGATCAGTAGCAAGTTGGGTGATGATGCAGTCGATGCTATTTCATGGGAAGACTTCTCGACCAGGTTCCGAGCTAAGTTTACATCGGCGTTTGTGGTGCAGCAGTTGACATGAGAGTTCCTGGATCTCCTCCAGACTACTGAGATGGTGGCAGAGATCACTTCCAAGTTCTAGGAGAGGGCTTTATTGGTATCGTAGTATGTAGCAGAGGAGGAGATGAAGAAAGTGAGATATCATGATATGCTGCAGGATGACATCTGGAAATTCATGAGTATTTCAGGGTGCGAGACCCGGAATGATATGATCTCTAAACCCCGAGAGCGAGAGATAGATTTGGAGCACATTGAGAAGATAAGGTCAGATTAAGTGCACATTTTGGAAGGTCCCAGGAAGAGACCCAAGACTTCCGATCAGCTTTTAAGAGGCCATTTGGGCTGAAGCTAGTGTAGCACGTGCAAGAAACTACATGATGGAGATTGTTATTCAAAGGGTCTAGCCTGCTACAAGTGTGGCTAGGTTGGCCACGTCAGCAAGGATTGTCCTCAAGGAGCAAGTCTGTTATGCTTTTACTATGATCGGGAGGGCCACAAGAAGGCCGACTGTCCGACGTTGAGGGGAGGAGAAGTGAGCGCACCTACTCCAGCTACTTTGAGGATCACCGATAGATGAGAAGGTAAGGAAGGATCCCCAATAGAGAGGAGTTGATTTCTGCATGTAGGTATCTTTTGCCCTCTTTTAGGTTATTTATATATGTGTTTATGGTTGTTGGAATCTTGCATCAAATTGGATAAGCATGCACCCGATTCATTTCCTGGCTTATGTATGAGATATATTTTCAAATATTGTCACACGCCATTTGCATACCATGAGGTACTAAGTGGTTTGTGAAAGGTCATTTTCCTTTTAGCTGGTTGGGAGTGGTCATTGTTATCTTGGGTTAGAGTCGAGATTGATTCAGGAGCATTGTGTGAAGGTCTGTGGTCAGGGTCCGCAGGATGGTTATTCGACATCGTCAGGATTCGGTGGTTTTAGTAGTTATCCTTGGAGAGGATCTTAGAAACGCCAAGGGAAGTGGCTTTTGCGGAAGCATTAGTTGGTGCATCTGTTTTCTGGTCTTCAAGATTTGAGTGTGGTATCATTTCAAGCATCAAGGACTATCGAATTCACTAGAATTTGGGAAGTGTTTGTCTGGTATTTAGAAGTTGTGTGGCCTTTTAGGGGTTTCTCTAGTGATGGAGCACTATCATTGGCAATCGCTGGTTGTCGTCAGAACGATTATTGGAAAGCAAAAAAGGATTGGGAATCCTTCAATTCTTACGAGTTGTGGAGGCTTAGTCGAATGTAAGTGGCGGAGAATTGCGTGTGTATTCAAAATCAGAAGTGGTTCTAAACTGGGAAAAGTTTCACATTCTCGTCGAGAAGGAAGACTGCCCAAGCGGCTGTTTAGATTGAGGATAATATGAGTGGGAAGTTCGGGAAACTTACTAACACTGATATTGCATTCTCGTGGTACTTGATAGTAGACCTTGGGGGACCAGGTTGAGGTTCCAGGCATTGCTCGAGTTCAGCCTGGATGTTCGGTCGAGGGTGCGCTCGACTCTGGGTATGCTCTATTGTTGAACTAGCAGAGGGCATTGGGTTGTGAGTTAGCAGTTAGTGGAACTGTTGTAAGACTGTGGGGTGGCCCGTAGCATTCACTAGCTGGAAGTTAGCAAGAAGTGTTGTAAGACTACAGGGTGACCTTTAGCATTCACTAGCGATTAGTTAGCGTGTGAAGTGTTGTAAAACTACAGGGTGGCCCGTAGTATTCAGTAGCGATCAGTTAGCGTGAGAAGTGTTGTAAGACTATGGGGTGGCACGTAGCGTTCACAAATACCTATGTAGCAGTGGGAGTGTGGAAAATTGCAATTTGCTCATGATTTTCTTTGGATAGATGGCGCCCGAATGGGCCAATCTGCCATACCGAGGAAGGGACCAGTATGTTGGAATCAGGAATTGGTAGGTCGTGAGAGACCGGGTATGAGAAAAGACTACAACTGGTCTTGTGGCATTCATTTTAGCATCGGGATAGTGTCGAGATGGTTTGAGCAGTTATTACCTGTGAAATTTTCCGATGGATGTCACGAAGGGCGACAGTGTGGGAGTCTTTTGGCTTAATAATCGGGTTGGAACCCAAAATTTCAGATGACTGGCTGACGAATTGGGACCAGAGAGGTCTCAGTAGATTGAGGATGTAACAGCCCAGATTTCCAGGTATCTTTATTGTTTATGATTTTGGTGTTTTGAGAGGGGACTCGGCGAGTTGGAGCTCAGACTCGTCGAGTAGGGACGTGATTCTGGACGCGGGATTCGCCTGGACTCGGCGAGTCCAGGATATGGACTCGGCGAGTCCGTGCTGTTTAATGAAACCCTAATTTCTCGGGTTTGGGACCTATTTAAAGGGCCTTATGGCCGTCATTTGTACCCAGCAGTCCATAGAGAGAAACCCTAGAGTGCTTTAGCGATTTGAGAGAGAAAGGAAGCATTTCTTGACCTTTGTGTGTTGTTTAGCAAAGAAGAGGGAGGTTCTAGCCAAGAGGAAGCAAAGGAGGTCGCTATTCTGTGGATTTGAAGCTTAGATCATCGATCTAAAGGTATGATTTCGGCTCATCTTCTGTTTTGTGAAGTATATTTGGATTTAGGGTTTCTTGTGGCCTTTGTTGGGTTGATTTGATGGCCAAATAGTCCCTTGCTAGTGATGAGGCTTTGGATCTGGATCCAAAGAGGTCCAGAGAGCCTCATTCATCAAGCTTTATGAAGAACAATGGAGGTTATGACCTTGAGTGGTGATATTTGTTGATAATTCTTCATATACGGACATTTAGAGGTTGTATGTACACCAAGTTTGGGGCTTTATGTGGTGAATCAGTCTAGGAAGGCCAGATCTATGAATTGATGGAACAGATCTGACCTTAGGAGCGAGTTTGAGTGATTGCATGGCATGAACTCGCCGAGTCCGATGAGCAGACTCGGCGAGTAGCTTGAAGATTGTCTGGGTTCGGCCAGTGATTGGTCCAGTCGAGTCATGGGTTGACTCAGTGAGTCAGGGCGAGTTAGGGAAGGGTGGTCAAGTGGACTGAGTCGAGCTGGGACTCACCGAGTTGTTCTTGAGACTCGGCGAGTTGAGTCGGGGTGGCCCCGCGATTCTTCCAGGTGGAACTCGTCGAGTCAGGGGGAGTACTCGACGTGTAAGAAGGGAATCCTAGAGAGTTGGTGAAAACGTCTAGACTCGCCGAGTTGCCCTTGTGCACTCGCCGAGTCCGGTCAAAGTTGACCGTTGACCAGAGTTGACCTGTGTTGACTTCTTAGGGATAGTCAACCTTAGAGATAAAAAGTGTTAATTAGAGACATATGATGTTATAGGAGGATTATAGCTCGGAGGATCGGGCACGAGGGATTTCAGAATTTGTGAGTCATCGAGATACGCGAGGTGAGTCTTCTCACTATACTTTACCTTGAGTAGGTAACCAGAGTTATGTGACAGAGTATTGTATGTTATGTATGCTATATGTTGTACTGCATTATTTATATGTGATTATGCTGTGCATGTTTACAGAGTTGGAACCGGAAGGTTCCTAGAGTTAGAACCTGAGGGTTCACAGAGTTTGGGTGCACGGACCCATAGAGTTATAGCCTCGAGTGGCTAATATGTGTTTTATGTGTGGTATTTTGGGGAACTCACTAAGCTTCGTGCTTACAATGTTAGTGTTGTGTTTCAGGTACTAGCGATGACCGTGTGAAGGCGCCGGCTTGATCCGTACACACGCATGGGATTTTGTTATACTTGTGATCTTGGGATTTTGTATAATGTGAATTGAGATCTAAACTTGATGTTTTTATGAAAAGTTAATGGGAAATGCTTTTATAAATTGTGAAAAATTATTTTGAAATTTACGGTGTTACAAGTTGGTATCAGAGCCTTGGTTTGAGGGATTCGAGTACACCTTCGGGCGTATTTGAACTCAAACTGAGGATTTGAGATGTATTTTCAAAAAGAGTAAAAGACTTTTGAAAAAAACGCAGAGCAAGAGATGTGTGTACGATCAGTCAGCGCCCGAACGGTGATTTCCCAAAATACCTTTATATTATGTGATATTGATATTGATATGATGTATCTGCATGCTAGAGTAGGCTAAGTATTGCTATTAGGACTAAAGTGGCCTGATTTGTGATGCCTTAGCCTAGGGAGAGGTGAGCTGCTATGAGATGCTTGAGAGTGAGTAGGTAGCAGCGAGGGGCTTATGAGAGATCTATTAGAGAGTGGTCTACGCATGATAGGGTACTTGGGACTTGGGATCCGAAGAGGAGGACTTGGGGTGAATTCTGGTGCGGTGTAGACAGTAGTATTGGGCCCGTACTACTGAAAGCACCGGAGCGGTGTGCAGCCCAAGCAAGAATCTTTGGAATACCAAGAATCAAGGAGGAAAGAGTTGTCGAGTGTGAGTATGCTCGTGTGGATTCTGATTTTCGTATGTTGTATTTCAGAGGTAGATCATGGTGAGGACACGTTTGATGCCCGAGAGCAGTGGTACCAGTGAGGAGGAGATCCGCCGGATCATCCAAGAGGAGGTGGCTGCGGCCATCAGGGCAGAGATACCGGAGATGTTTGGGTCTATAAAGACCACGCTGATTGAGACGTTTGATGAGCGTTATGCTGCTCTTTCTGAGACTGCTGCTGCAGCGGCTACCGCAACGATCGCTGCTGCGAGGCCGCAAGGTGGTGATGCGTTGCTGTTCCGCGAGTTCAGCAACACGAAGCCACCAGAGTTTGATGGGACTCAGGATCCGGTGGTAGCAATGAGGTGGATATCTGATATTGAGGGGTGTTTCTTCACTTGCTCGTCTCCTGAGCATTTGAAGGTTCGGTTCGCGCTGAACCAGCTTCGCTTGGGAGCGAAGGACTGGTGGAAGTTTGTGACGGCGCATTATACGCCTGCTGAGCTTGCGGCAGTGACCTGGGAGAGGTTCACTATCATGTTCCGAGATGAGTACGTTCCCCAGGTGGAGAGGGAACGTTTGGCATAGGAGTTTCTGACCCTCAAGCAGGGTACTGAGTCAGTTACAGCGATCACGAGGATGTTCCATGAGAGGGCGATGTTCTGCCCTAAGCACGTGTCCACTGAGCAGGCATGCATGAGCCACTACTTGAGCATTTTGAGGCGGGATATTCGGGAGTTCGCTGCGAACTCCTCGTACCGGACATTTCCTGAGCTTCAGGCAAATGCCCGGAAGAGGGAGATTGAGCTTGAGACTCAGGCCAGGGACGAGGCGGAGTCTCAGGGGAGGGATCGGCGACCGGCACAGTCTCAGCCGGCAGCCAAGCGGGCGAAGCTCGCTGATCCCAAACCAGGGAGCCAGAAGGGCCGCACTTGCGGGAAGTGCGGCAAGGGTCATGATGGAGTCTGCCAAGCGGGATCTTGCTACAAATGTGGCAAGGAGGGGCATATGACCAAGGACTGCCCCAAGGGGTTTGCAGTGTGTTTTCACTGCAACCAGACCGGACACCGGAAGGCCGAGTGTCCGCAGTTGCGCGGAGCATCTCAGGGATCTGCTCCTGCCGCCATCAGAGCTACAGAGAGTCGGCCTGTGAAGGTCGAAGCGCCGAGAGCTCGAGGGAGAGCTTTCCAGCTGACTGCGGAGGAGGTCCGTGCTGCGCCCGATGTTGTGGCTGGTATGTTTCCTTTCATGTATTTATTTTGATGTTGAGATATTATGCTTATATTATGTTATGCGTAGGTACTTTCCTTGTGAACTCTGTACCTGCTTTAGTGTTATTTGACTCGGGTGCGAGTCGGTCTTTTGTATCTTTGGCCTTTAGTCAGCATATCAGTGTTAGCCGTGAGGCATTGAGTCGGCCTCTGAGAGTTTCCATAGCTGACGATAGAGTGATTTGTGCCACGGAGGTTCTCCGGGGATGTGTATTAGAGATTTTCGGGGTTGAGTTTCCGATTGATCTGATTCCTATTGCGATGGGTGATGTCTGTGTCATTGTGGGCATGGACTGGTTGAGCCGATTCGGCGCGGTTATCGACTGTGAGCGTCAACTGGTGACCATACGAAACCCTAGTGGGGGAGTTCTTTCAGTGTACGGCGAGGGTACACGTTCAGGATCAGCTTTTTGTTCGGCCGCTAGGGCGAGGCAGTGTCTACAGCAAGGCTGTAAGGGTTTTGTGGCGTATGTGGTGGATACGCGGGTGGCTTCCGAGAGACTTAGTTCAGTTGAGGAGGTTCCGGTGGTGCGTGAGTTTCCAGATGTTTTTCCCGAGGAGTTACCGGGTGTGCCTCCTGTGAGGCAAGTGGAGTTCAGTATTGATTTGGTTCCGGGGGCCGCGCCTATCGCTAAGGTGCCTTATTTTTAAATGATTTAATGATTTTGTAAAAATCGTAACTCCCTCGTACGAACACCGATTTGACGTTCGTTATACCAAAATTGCTAATTCTAAGAGTACTATGATTATCATTTTGGTGAGTATGTATAAAAGTCAACCATTCTCTCCGTATATTTTGAGGTTAATAACTTTAATTATGCGTCTGGTTTTTATATGTTATAAAATTCATATCTCTTTCATATGAACTCAGATTTTTACAAAATTTATATTTTCGGGAATATGCAGATGCGTAGTTTCTAAATATATAAGAAAATATATATGTTTTGGTGTACTAATTTTTATGACTTACGGACGATTTAGTTGATTTTTCTTATTTTCGTAATACGAAACTTTAGATTTTTATCATATATTAATATATTTTACATATTAAGTCTATTACATTCGACGTTGGTCACTTTTCATAAAAAACGATCGGTGCCAAAATCCACAATTGTTACACAATGGTTTGGGAACTCTGCACCAAAAATAAGCATATCGCATTCCCTACAATTAAATTTTAATTCTTCAGATTTTCAGCAAATGTGATTTATTACTTCCTGCCTCGCCTCGTCCTTCTACCTCCATTTTGACAATACAACCCCCAATTTAAAGGATGAAAAAACATGCTCAAAACTCGATATATATATATATATATATATATATATATATATATATATATATATATATATATATATATATATATATATATATATATATATATATATATATATATATATATATATATATATATATATATATTTTAAAAAAGATTTCATTTTTCTAGTTTAAAAAATCATTTTTTATACAAGATGACTCATACGAATTCATTCATTAATGAATGAAAACTAATTTTTTTATAGCTTCTAGTTTTTTTTTTTAACTATGTTTTATTTAGATTAAAAAAAAACTTTTATGTTAAATTCATTAGTGATTGAAATGTACATAAAAATAAACTTTTATATAATTGTTTAAAATTTTATTTGATCGGGTTATGTTAATCATGAATAATTATAAATAACAACAAATACTTTAATTAGTAACATACAAAAGGATAGATAAAAATACTCAAAACAATTATAATCACAAATGAAAAAAGCACAATACAAAGGTAAAAAAATTGAATTCATGTGTAATCGCAAATGAATAAAGAACAATGGGATGTTAAAAGAATCAGTTGAAATCACTAAAGAATGAAATAGATAAAAAAATATCTAATATATTTATAATAAAAAAAAAACGATGTTGCGCTCATGATCGTTAATCTTGATGCTACCATCGCACCCAAAAACAAAGGCACATGTGATGTTTGTTATTCTTACATTCATACCTGTAAAAAAACAAAGGGCAAACAATTAGAAATATTTGAGCAATTTTCATCTATGATTATAGCTATATTCGTGTATGGTTATTCCTGAAAATAATTCACAAACTATAATAATGTATATATGCATCTTCATTTATTCTCAGACACTTGTATATATGGTTATAGTTATATTCATGTACGATTATAACTATATTAATGCATGATTATTCCAGAAAAAGAAGAAAAAAAAACAAAGGACAAACAATTAGAAATACTTGAGTAATTTTGTTTGCATCAATACAGATAAATTTGAATGTTATATTGGTTTTGCTTGTCATTGAGGGTGTAGCAAAATGTTAGCTTTGATTTTCTTTCATTGAATATTGTCAGAAAAAGAAAAGATTGAGAAAGAATCGAGCAAGCATTCAAGTTCCGGTTTTCTTAATTCGGGAATTTCATCAAGCACCTTATGTGCACAACTTATCTTCTTCCTCTATTAGCCAATTTAAATAAGTAAAGTACCGTACCTGACAAACATACACAAGAAAAAGAATTTCGCCTCTTGAATTTGGATGTAGGTTTGGAATATTTTTAACCAAAACGATATGCAATCAAGTATTTTGCTTGAATAGTAGGCAGGTATGTACGTGTCGATCAATTTGAATTTGACATTAAATTTACATATCGAATTATCTGTATGCAATTCAGACAAAAAACTGGAAATCGAGATTCAGTTTGTTAGAAAACGATGGCATGATACTCGTCAATTGATTTGGAGTAGATCAAGAACCGAGAACACAAACGACTTTTTACTTCCCCTTCTCAATATCTCTTTGAATCCTATTGTGCGATTCGCCACTAACAACCCAAATCAGCGGTTATCTTTTCCTTCTCGGTCTCTTTTTTCTCTTTCTCTTAATCCTCTTGCAAGTGATGTTTAGACTAGGGGAAGGTCGGCTATGGTTGTCATAGTCGATGCATTTTATGAAACCCTAGAGAGAGAGAGAGAGGATATAGATACGAGAATAAGAAAGGTAGGGGTGAGAGGGTGAGAAATTATAGGAATTAGGTAAACTTGCAAATCCTATTATGCCCTTCTGACCATTCAAATGTTACACTTAAATGCAGTACTTTTAGAGTTTTTCATAAATCCCACATTTAATAGTAACCATAGATCTTAGTATTTAGATAGTCCAGATCTGTTATCGTATTCTCAACCTTTTAGACGTTCTCATTTGATCCTACTCCTATATATATATATATATATATATATATATATATATATATATATATATATATATATATATATATATATATATATATATATATATATATATATATATATATATATATATATAGGTAGGTTCAAATGTGGATTAACAAATATTGTGTGGATGTAGGGATTAATATGGGCTAAGTATTATTTAATTTTAATAAATAATTAATTAAATCTTCTATCTTTATATATATATATATATATATATATATATATATATATATATATTTATAGAGGTAGGTTCAAATGTGGATTAACAAATATTGTGTGGATGTAGGGATTAATATGGGCTAAGTATTATTTAATTTTAATAAATAATTAATTAAATCTTCTATCTTTTAATTTAGGCAAATTACTTTATTTAAAATCCTATTGCCTCTTTCATCCACATCCACTGTATCCCTCCAGGGCTCGTTCAATCGACGTGCGATGAAGGATTCTGCAAGATTAGATGATCCAACTCTCTAAATTCCTAAACGAAAATGGATCTCCATTCACTGTTAACATCTACCCCTTCATAAGCCTCTACATCGACTCCAATTTTTCGGTTGAGTACACGTTCTTCGACAGAAATACAACTTCGGTGAACGACGGTGGCACCACCTACACAAATATGTTCAATGCCAAATACGATACCCTCGTCTGTTCCGTACAAAAGAACGGATTCACAAATATGAGAATCGTAGTGGGTGAAATTGGGTGGCCGAGTGATGGAGATCGAAACGCGAGTAATCAATTATGGTTTATGCAAGGGTTCATGAGTCGTATTGCTAGAAATAAAGGGATGTTATGGACAACAGGTCTGATTAATGCTTATTTGTTTAGTTTAATCGATGAAGATGGAAAAGTATTCAATCGGGAAACTTTGAAAGACATTGGGGGGAGGGGGGGGGGGTTCTTACGCTGGAGCTCTGATTCCGACGAATGGGGTGAAGTATTTACTAAAGAAATGGTGTGTGATGAAGGATTTTGTGAGATTTGCACCATCGATGAGTTACGCTTGTGCGCTTGGGGATTGTACGAGTCTTGGATATGGAACTTATTATGGTGATTTGGTTGCAAAAGGGTAAATTTGTCCTCAAATCATGGTTTTATATTTCAAATGGAACTAGGCCTAATTTAATTGATAATTCTATCAAAGGCTGTAGTGTTCTTTCCTTTTGAACAAATTTGGTTTTAAGCACATCATAATACAATAGTCATGTTATTTGTGTAATCTTATTCTCATGCTTATTTCTATATTTTACTACAGGTCTTCGTTTACTCGTTAGTTGAAGAGCTAAAGTCAAAGGTAATAAATTCCCTTCTAGGAAGAATGAGAATGAGGACTCTTTCATGAATAACATTGTATTCTTATAGAATGAAGATTTCTTCAAGAATGACTTACTATAAAGATTGTATTCTTATAGAACGTGGCAAAAATTCAAAAAATGACATTGTATTTTTATAGAATGTGACAGTAAAAATTGTTGTTCTTTAAGAATGTTGTTATTCTTCAACTCATGGTTCAAAAATTTGTTATTCTTCAAAATGTTCATTCAATCGGAATATGTATTCTGTTAGAATGTGTATTCAATTAGAATATGTATTCTATTAGAATATGTATCATCAAAGTTGGCTTAAATTACCATAATGGTCCCTATGGTTTGGTAAAATTCACAATTCTGGTCCCTTATCAAAAAATTAATAACTTACGTACCTATTGTTCATAGAAATTACATTGGGCATCCCTTGGATCATAAAACAGACTTTTTTTACCCTTATATATATATATATATATATATATATATATATATATATATATATATATATATATAGAGTCTTTTATTAACTTCTTATTTAGTCCTTGTATTACAAGTACAAGTGATAGTGATTTAACTATAATACCAAAAAGATAAATGAAGATAATTTCCACCGATTAAAAGTAAACCCTATTTAGTGAGGATTACATCATTTTTTATTATCTCTAAGACTTTATGTGGTATTACTAAGTTATATCTGAAAATTAAATTAGAAAAATTCAAAAAAGGTTTCACAATTATCTTTTAACATGTAAAATATAATTACGACGACTATAGTTAATAAAGTTGAGTATGTATCTTCACTACAAGAAAAAGTCGATATTGCTAGGGAAGGAATTCGTTGCAAAAAGTTGAAATTCCATTGCAAAACAAGAATTGTTATGGCGTTTTCAACGACCCATTTCCGTCCCTAAAAACCATGTTGCGAGGGTTTGCAACCGAAACAATAATTTCATCGCAAATGTGAAAACGGAATGAAATCCGTTGTAGATGATACTCCGTCATGTATACTGTAGTTGGATTTCGTTGCGGATTTCATAGTAGTTCTTTCATCGCAAATTCCATTGTAATGGATCTGAAGCAAATTATGTGATAATGAATCCTTAGCAAAATACGTGGTGATGAAACCCATGCAAAATCGGTGGTGATGAATGCCTACATAAATTCATTGTGATGAACCCCTAGCGAAATCTGTAGTATATATTCTATAGTAGATTCCATAACAAAGATTCCATTGCAAATTACTTCGGAATGTTTTCGTTGCAAGTTAAATCCAAATTATTTTTCTAATATTTAGAAAAAAAATAAAAAAAATTAAATAACATTTATATCATTACATAAAACAATACATATTTACTACATCGAAAATGAAAAGTGGCTAACCTACAACAAATACTTTGCAATAAGCAAATTAACACTTTATGAACTACTAGTTGTATAGTTTTTCAAAAGCATTAATAACCGCCATTTCCAATTGTAGTTATTTATTAAAGTATTTGATTCGATTCTTTTGTTGTGGTGGTCATCTTTGCCCTTCATTATCTCCTTAATTTCTTTAGTTTTCTCTTTTTGCTGTTAAGAAGCACCCTCAATTCTTCTAGTTAAACATTTTTTTCCGCGAGTTAATTATATTCTTCCATTGTACCGTTAATCATGGGAACCACCTTCGCATATGAGTCAATTACATACAGTCTTATTTTCTTGTCATGACCACCAACAACATCAGATTTCTGCTTGTATTCATCTATATTCCATTTTGCTTGCCAGGAGATCCACAATTCTAGTGTAATATGAGGTGGTTTCCTCCCACTACCAGATATGTTTCTTTTTATGTTCCGCATGTTGTAGAGATATTAGCCATATCTTTGTGCTACTTTACTTGCGTAAGCTTTCCTTACGTGTGTGTCTTTTTGCTTCATCCCAACAATAGTTTTTCTACACATAATAATATACACATAAGTTGGTTACATTTTGTTGGTTACATTTCCCTAAGTGTACCCTGATGTATCTAATCTTTGAAGAAAGGATTTATTAATAAAGGTAGCACAAGGGCATGGTGGCAGAAGCCTGTAAATAATATGATAGTTTTAGTTTTGAATTCATATGTAGATATAGATGATGATGTGGATGATGTAGGTATTGAGTATGGTGTGGATGATGTAGGTGTTGAGGTTGTGGTAGTCGATGTAGGTGTGTTGATGTGGTCAATGAGATTGGGAAGTTGACTTCTTCGTCCATTAAACGTTTGTTTCAGAATCTTGTAGTTGAACTCCTTTTGCATTTAAAAACTTGAGGTGTAATGAATCCTTTTGCCCTAACACCTGATGCTCCTTTTGGTTTCAAGTGCGACATCTTTCATGATTACATGCAAGTAAAAAAAAAGTAGTTAATACCAAATTATTAAAGATACAAAGAACATGATGATCAGAGAACAAGAAACATTGGTCGGCACAATAATTAAAAATAAATTTTAAATGAAGGCGTTACTATGCATATAATTGTATGAAACTTTGAATAATGTCTTGAATCCTAGTGAATAAGTAATTAAAGTGCATGTAAAAGGTATATTATGAAGGCATCACCAATGTTGTTGTAGTTTAAAATGATAATATCATGATGATCAGAGAACAAGAAACGTTACTCACACCAATACCACATAAAATAGAAATAAATTATAGATGAGTGAAAACCTATATCGCCAAACTTAATAAAGAAATATAGGTTTGGATCAAAGGGCCGCCAGAGATGATGACATAATATTTGAACCCTATTTCTCATAAGGTAATTGACCCTAATAATATGTAGGTTGGAAAGAAAGGACTAAAAAAATTTGGATCTCCACTAGTGTAAACTTCAAACTGTTGAAACAAAAATTAGCGCTAATTATTTAGTATTTATTTTTTTAAAGTATTTCCTGTGAAAGATGAAAAAAGGGTAACGAGGTATTCACAACATAACAACAGATATTCTTTAATCATATTGGATATTATCTACATTTTTTAATTTAAAATTCTGACTGAGAATTTAACAATATTAAAATATAGGTGGATAAAATGAAAATCTTGATGTTACTATAATTAAAACAAAATTTATATAAAAACATATTTTAAGCATACAAATATTGAAAGTTATGACCCATTGATGATAAGTGATATGGGTTAGGGATAATTAGCATGAGTTATGTATATTAGGGTGGTAGTGGCTAATAGTGTCATTTTACTACCACTGGATGATATGGATCATGGTTCATGTGTATTGGGGTGGTAGTGGCTTATACTGTCATGTTACGACTAATGCATGACCCATGGGCCATGAGTCATGTACGTTGTGATGGTAGATGCTTATAGTGTCATGTTACGTCTAATGGATGGCCCATGGGTCATGGGTCATGTGCATTGGGGTGGTGGTGGCTTATAGTGTCATGTTACAACCAATAGATGACCAATGGGTCATGGGTCCTGTGCATTGGGGTAGTAGTGGCTTATAGAGTCATGCTATGACCAATGGATGACCTGTGGTGGCTCATGTACATTGGTGTAGTAGTAGCTTATAGTGTCATGCTACGAACAATGGATGATATGGGTCATAACTCATGTGTATTGGGTGGTACTCGCTTATAGTGTCGTGTTACGAACAATGGATGACCCATGGGTCATGGGTCATGAGCATTGGGGTGGTAGTGGCTTATAGTGTTATGTTTCGACCAATGGATGACCTGTGGGTCATGGGTCATGTGGATTGGGGTGGTAGTGGCTTATTGTGTCATGTTACAAATCATTTTTGTATTATGATTTTTCTTTGGTTTGATTTCATCTAATATGATGTTTTTTTGTCATTTGTGATTGTTGTATGGTTTATGCAAAAAAAATGGTATTCTACTTCCTTTTTGCTAAAAAAGAGTTTACCATAATTACTTTTTACCTAGACTGATATAATAGCATAAAATAAAATATCATCCATATTTTAATTGGTGTCTTCAGACAAAAATACACAAACTAATAAAATATTAATCAATATATTTAGAAGGGCAATTAGGTCATTTGTTCCTTAATTAATGGGTTTTTTTTTAAAAAAAATAGATTAACTGGACCGATTGTGTATTCATATATTTTTGGGTTTTTGAATTATGTATTTTGAAAAAATACCCTTACCAGTCAAATATGAAACATTATTTTTATAAGGGAAACGATGTCATTTTATATTCTACATGTTTAGGCGCCATCATTTCTCCGACGTCGTCGCATCATTTCAATTCTTTGGCGACTGATATCAAGCAACTATAATCATTGACATTCTCCAACATCAACATTCTGACTATTAAAACCCTAAAATTCTTGTTCTTCCATAATGGTTTTTATAGTCGAAGCAATCAAGATAATTGCAAGTAGACAAAACTTCAAAAATGGTCCCTGTGGTTTTCGAAAATATCATGTTTAGTCCCTAAGTTCAAAAAACCTCACACATGGTCCCTGTGGTTTCAAAACTTTTAACAAATGGTCCTTCCTCCTAACGTCGTCAGCTTTCTACCGTTAAGTGAGGGGTATTTTCGTCATTTCAACACTTAGGGACCATTTATGAGGTTTTTCTATTTTTTTTTGAAAAAAAAGAAAAAATAAATAAATTTAAAGGGGTCCCACCTCTCTCTCTCTCAATAAAGAAACGGGTTAGGCCCTTATCCACCCAAGGCTTTATCATCTCCTTCACTCTCTTGAGAGTCACTACCATCGCCATCCTTGTTCTTGATTTCAACCTACAAATCAGAATGCAAGGTAGAGAGAAACCCTATGATAGCATCATTTGCAGTTAAAAGATACCCGTGAGAGCACCAGAACAAAAGGAAACAATAAAGGCCTTCCCTACTACATTTCTTGCTTCAAGAATCACACCCAAAAAGTCCTTATAATTTAACCTCCATTGTTATGATGGAGTACAAATGTTCGGTAAAAATGTAGAAATGTAGAGGCGTTGATGATACGTATTGTTCTTATCTAAACTTTCCGGTTGTGGCACATTTTACTATGTGTTTTACAAGAAAACCCATTTAATGAAATCGAAATTGGTTTTCGACCATAAGAATCTGTTAAATTAAGCACCATTGGAACCACATTGCCATCCTCACCATCATCCTCGTTTGATAGATTAACAACACGGAGAGCAGATATGAATGAAATATTCGGTGTGATAGGTCAATCAAAGTTGTATTCTTGAAACATATCCAACGGATTAACCAGCAACAAAAATCTCATAATTCCACTGCTCTATTTTCTACCCAACCTCATTCCTTGATTTTATTGTTGATTCGACATGTCTATGAATCTCGTCAAAAATCTCATTTGAAGTTGTAATGAGAATGATACCAATGGTACAGGAAAGTATATTTGTGTTTGAATTGAAAACAAACCCAAAATTATAGTTGTTTGATATAAGGAATAAGCACTATTGTCTATGAATTGCATTTGAAATCCTTTGAACCCACGACTTACTTTGGCAATATATCGAACACTTGATAGGCATGTTTGAGGTAAGAAGAGGAAGATCCATCAGATCAGGGTGAGAAAGAAGACTAACCAAGCTATTTTTTTCTTGGTGTAAAGAACAAAGGAAAACCGGGATCTACCCGTTGACTAAGTTGCACCAGGTGCAGAAATGGAAAGATAATAGAAATTGGGTGGTGTTCGACAAGGGTCTATGGGGAAGTAGGAGGGACGATGACATTTAATGGTGGTGGGTTATGATAGGAGGAGGCAGAGGGACTGTCGTCATCGATTTTGGTGGTCATCATCACCAGTGAAATGAGAAATGGGGAGAGTGACGAGGGGAGGTGGTCTTGGGTGGTGAATGGAAGGCTTCTCCGGTCAATGGAAAAAGATGGAGAACCACGGTGGTTCTCGGTAGTTACAAATAACCAACACCACCCTTGATGGTGGTATTTCTCGGTAGTGCAAGAAGAGGGTTGTAGATGGTGGAAGAAAGAGCTCCGACAGCAGTAGTAGGGTAGGGATGTTGGTTTCCAGTGGGGAAGAAGGTGGTGGCAGTGGTGGTGCTATGGTGGAGTAATGGTTGTTAAAGGTGGATAAAATGGGAGGAGCGTAAGGGAGGTCTTATAGATCGTGTGTGTGTGTGTGTGAGAGAGAGAGAGAGAGAGTGGGGCCCTTTAATTAAATAATTATATTTTTTTTCTTTTTTTTTAAATAGAGAAAACCTCATAAATGGTCCCTGTGTATTGAAATGATGAAAATGCCCCTCACTTAACGGTAGAAAGCTGACGGTGTTAGGCGGAAGGACCATTTGTTAAAAGTTTTGAAACAACATGGACCATCTTTGAGGTTTTTTGAACTTAGGGACTAAACATGTTATTTTTGAAAACCACAGGGACCATTTTTGAAGTTTTGTCTTGCAACTACTTCACTAATAATTTGAACAAGACAGCAAGTAACATGGATTACTGCTCTGCCATCGCCAACCACTGATCGAACGAATGCTAATTTTGGTGGCAGTAAAATCACAAATTCATGCTTTTAAGTTCCAGTATGTGTATAATTCGTGTACAATACTTTTATTATATGTGTATATGTAGTTAAGTTTTACATTTACAGGTGAATTTTTTATGAACATTATAGTTGCAAATACTTTAGAAAATCTACAAGATCGGATGAAATATATAAACCCATGGACAAAAATCGGCAAAAAGTGTCGAAGTTTTATAAGTGTATAGCTAATAAAGTGAATCGTTAACTTCTCAATAGAAGAAATTTTGTAACAACGTAAATTTTCAAAACAATTTTTCATTTTTAAAACATTCATTCACTCATAAAATATTATCAAAACACATTGTATCAATTGTTATCATCACAAAACATCTCCCCAGAATCTCAAACATAAACTCCAAAGCGTGTGTGTACGAATCATGTCGGCGCCTTCCCGCGCTCATCACTAGTACCTGAAACACACAACACAACAACTGTAAGCATAAATTCTTAGCGAGTTCCCCGAAATACCGCATACAACAAATACGCCACTCGAGCCTATAATACGACCTTCTGGTCGTTGTGTCTTAGCGGGACCCTCCAGTCCCGTAGCTCGTTGGACCCTCTGGTCTGGTCATAGCTCGTTGGGCCCTTCGGTCCGGTCTATAACATCATAAAACATACACATAACACATAGCACATAATCTCATACATAGCACATAAGACCCTCTGGTCCACACAATATACTACTCTAGGTAACATATAGTGAGAAGACTCACCTCGGTGTCTCGGTAAGT
Source organism: Lactuca sativa (assembly GCF_002870075.4). Lineage (NCBI taxonomy): Eukaryota > Viridiplantae > Streptophyta > Magnoliopsida > Asterales > Asteraceae > Lactuca > Lactuca sativa. The sequence goes on along the minus strand of NC_056628.2, from coordinate 136,175,368 downwards.
ATCTGACTCGGAAGAAATGTGATCTAGCCTCCGCCTAATCACATAAAGTAAATACTCCCATAAATACAACTGTACTCAACCCTAAAAGTCAACAAGGTCAACGGTCAAACTTTGACTCGACTCATCGAGTGCACTAGGGCGACTCAACGAGTCTACACGGGTCCACTGACTCTCTTAGTCCCCCTCTTGGCACGTCGAGTTCTTCCCCTGACTCGATGAGTTCCACCTGGCTTGAATCGCGGGGCCACCCGACTCAACTCACCGAGTCTCAAGAACAACTCGGCAAGTTCCACTTGAACTCAGTCTCCCCTGACTCTCCCTGACTCACCGAGTTATTCCCTAACTCGGCAAGTCCACTCACTGGGTGATTAACGGGCAACCTTCATACTACTCTCCGAGTCTGTTCTTCGGACTAAGCGAGTTCATGCCATGCACAAACTCTATACAACTCCTAAGATCAGATCTGTTTCATACAATCATAGATCTGGCCTCCCCAAGCCTGATAATCACATAAAGTTCGGACCTTGGCACTCATATAACATCTAAATGGTCCAAAATGGTGATTTAGCCCCAAAAATGACATCCCAAGCTCATGACTCCCAAAATGACTCATAAAGCTCCAATGGTTAAGGCCTCTGGAACCTCTTTGGGTCCAAATCCAGAACACAAACTCGAGAAGGGACCAAATGCTCTACTTAATTAACCTCAAAAAGGGTTAGAAAACCCTAACACAAAGGATCAACACCAAAACTGATGAAGGCCAGAGAATAATACCTCAATACAATATCTATGAGCTCAAAAACCACCAAAATCGCACCTCCTTCAGCCTTCTCTTGCCTTGGTCACTTCCTTCTTGCAAAAACACCCACAAAAGGATCAAGAATGGCCTCTCCTTCCTCACAAACTCTCTAGATCTGTCAGGGTTTCTCTCTGGGGGTTGGTGGCCGCAAATGACGGCCTTAAGGGCCTTTAAATAGGTCTCAAACCCTGGAAATTAGGGTTTCATTAAACAACGTATACTCGACGAGTCCACTCGTGAACTCGCTGAGTCCAGCTATGAACTCGCCGAGTCCAGCTGTGAACTCGCATACGAATCCGCGACCATACTCGGCGAGTTTGGACGCCAACTAGAATCAGACTTCGTCCTCGAAGTCTCATTCTGCAAACAACTCTGGATGCTGCTCCTGCATCTTATGCTCCGGTTCCCAAGTCAACTCTGACCCTTTCCGATGCTGCCACCGGACCTGCACCAGAGGCACCTCCTTGTTCCTAAAAACCTTGACCTTCCGATCCCTGATCGCCACTGGTCTCTCAACATAATTCAGGCTCGCATCCACCTGAATATCTTCTAATGGCACCATTGTCGACTCGTCGGCTATACACTTTCGCAGCTGCGACACGTGGAAAGTGTCATGAATCTAACCCAACTCTGCCGGCAACTCCAAACGATAGACTACCCTGCCTACCCTCACGATCACCCTGAAAGGACCAATATATCAGGGCCCCACTTGCCCCTCTTCCTGAATCGGATCACTCCTTTCGAAGGAGAGACCTTCAGGAGCACGAAGTCGCCGACCTGAAACTCGAGCTCGGACCGACGTCTGTGCGTATAACTCTTCTGACGACTCTGAGCGGTCAACAACCTCTATCTGACCTGCTGGATTTCCTCTGTCGTCTGAAGCACAGTCTCAGTACTACCCATCACACGCTGCCCTACCTCTCCGCAGCAAATAGGGGTTTGACACCTCCTCCCATACAACAACTCAAAGGGCGGAATGCCAACGCTCGAATGATGGCTGTTGTTGTAAGAGAATTCCGCCAAGGGAAAATACATGTCCCAACTCCCGCCAAAATCCAACACACATGCTCATAGCATGTCCTCGAGCGTCTGAATAGTCCGCTCACTCTGCCCGTCAGTCTGTGGGTGGTATGCGGTACTAAAATGCAGTTTCGTACCCAATTCCTCATGAAACTTCTTCCATAATTTGGAAGTGAAACGTACATCTCGATCTGAGACAATCGATATCAGCACTCCATGCCGCGATACCACATTTCTCACGTACATATCTGCCAACTACTCCGTGGAAGAGCTCTCACTGATGGCCAGGAAGTGAGCACTCTTCGTCAACCTGTCCACAATCACCCAAATTGCATCGACACCCCTCGCGGTCCTTGGCAATTTGGTGATGAAATCCATGGTAATCTGTTCCCATTTCAAATCGGGAATCTCTAATGGCTGTAGCTTACCATGTGGACGCTGGTGCTCGGCCTTCACCCTGTGACAAGTCAAGCACCTCTCTACGAACCATGCGACATCCCTCTTCATACAGGGCCACCAATAATCCTTTTTCAAGTCTAAATACATCTTAGTGGCCCCGGGATGGATCGAGAATTTCGATCGATGAACCTCCTCCATCAAAATGGTACGCGTGCCGCCCACGGATGGTACCCAAATCCGACCCTGAAATGTCATAAGCCCCCGGCTATAGGTAACTAATTCCGATACCAGCCCGACAAATCGTTCTCTCTTCTGGCTCTCTGGCTTCACAGCCTCAGCCTGGGCCCCATGAATATCATCCAACACCTGGGTCATCACTGTCAATCTCAAACAAACATCTCGCATTGGGGCGCCCTCCGCCCTACGACTCAATGCATCGCTACAACATTAGCCTTTCCTGGGTGGTACAGGATCTCACAATCATAATCCTTGACCACGTCCAACCACCTCATATGGCGCATATTCAGGTTGGGCTGATCCATCAAATACTTCAAGCTCTTGTGGTCCGTGTATATCGTACACCGAACCCCATAGAGATAATGTCGCCAGATCTTGAGAGCGAACACTACCGCTCCCAGCTCCAAATCATGAGTAGGATATCTCGACTCATGAGGCTTAAGCTGCCTCGATGAATATGCAATCACATGCCCCCTCTGCATAAGCACCGCTCCCAATCCGGATATCGATGCATCATAATATACCACGAAATCTTCCATCCCTTCTGGAAGAGCTAACACTGGGGCTTCGCATAATTTCTGGCGAAGTGTCTCGAACGTGGTCTGCTGCTTCGAACCCTAAGAAAACGCAACACCCTTATGGGTCAACTTGGTGAGTGGCACGGCGATCTTGGATAAATCCTTAATGAATCTCCGATAATAGCCGGCCAAACCCAGAAAACTCCTGATCTCGATGGGCGATCTCGGCACCTCCCATCTCATGACCGCCTCAATCTTGGCCGGATTGACCAATATCCCATTCTGGTTAACGAGGTGCCCCAGAAACTGAACCTCTTATAGCCAGAACTCACATATGCCACAAATCCTCTACAGCCCTACTGTAGACTCTGTCTCACTCTAGCGGCCGAACAAAATGCTGACCCCGCACATGTACCCTCGCCGTAAACTGTAAGAACTCCCCTACTAGGGTCTCGAATCGTCACCAATTGACACTCACAGTCTATCACAGCTCCATATCGACTCAACCAATCTATACCCACTAAAACACACACGTCCCCCATCGTGATCGGAACCAGATCTATCGGAACTTCACACCGAAGATCTCAAGGACACATCCTCGAATCACATCTGAAGTATACACTGCTCGCTCATCAGCTATGGAAACTCGCAAAGGCCGATCCAACGCTTCTCGACGGATACTCATATGCTGACTAAATCCTACGGAAATAAACGACCGAATCACACCCGAGTCAAATAATACCAACGCAGGCACAGAACTCGCAAGAAAAGTACCTACGCATATCATCATATAAGCATAAGAACTCAACTCAAATAAAAGATGAAAAGAGAATACATACCAGCCACAACATCGGGCGCCGCGCGGACCTCCTCTACGGTCAACTGAAATGCTCTCCCACGAGCCTTCGGGGCCTTCACCCGCCGAACCTCGGTAGCCTTAGCAGCAGGCGCAGATCCCTGCGCTGATCTCTGAAGAAGTTGCGGGCACTCGACCTTCCGATGGCCGGTCTGGTTGCAATGAAAGCAAACCAAAAATCCCTTGGGGAAACCCTTGCGATATGCCCCTCCTTCCCACACTTGTAGCATACTCCAGCCCTGCACGACCCCTCGTGACTCTTACTACACTTCCCACAAGTGCGGCCCTTCGCGCCCCTAGATCTCTAGTCAGTGGGTCTAGCCCGCTTAGCTACCGGCTGAGACTGAGCTGGCCGCAGATCCACCCTTTATGACTCGGCATCCTCCCTGGCGTGAGTCTCCAACTCAATCTCCCTCTTCCGGGCATTTGCCTGAAGCTCAGCAAATGTCCGGTAAGTCGAGTTCGCCACGAACTCCCGAATATCTCTCCTCAGCACGCTCAGATAACGGCTCATACGAGCCTGCTCAGATGACACCTGCTCAGGGCAAAACATCGCCCTCTCATGAAACATCTTGGTGATCACTGCCAAAAATCAGTACCTTGCTTGAGGATCAAGAACTCCTGAATCAACCGTTCCCTCTCCACCGGGGGAACATACTCGTCTCTAAACATAGCGGTGAACCTCTCCCAAGTCACCTCGGAAATCTCAGCCAAAGTGAAGTTCGCCATCACGAACTTCCACCAATCCTTCGCTCCCAAGCGGAGCTGGTTCAAGGCGAACCGAACCCTCAAGTGCTCTGGACAAGAACATGTATAGAAACATCCCTCGATGTCAGAGATCCACCTTATAGTGGCAATCGGGTCCTGCGTCCCGTCGAACTCTTGTGGCTTCGTGTTGCTGAACTCCCGGAACAACAACGAGTCACCTCCCTGAAGTCTGGCAGCAGCAACAACAGCAGTAGCTGCAGCTGCAGTAGCCTCAGTCAGTGATGCATACCGCTCATCAAAAGTCTCAATCAACGTGGTCTTGATGTCCCCAATCATCTCAGGAATTTCAGACCGGATGGCAGCAGCCACCTCCTCATGAATCAATCGACGAATCTCCTCGTCGTTGACACCACTGCTCTCAGGTGTGTGTCGAGTCCCAACCATGATGCCTCTGAAATACAACAAAAATTATCAGAGACTCGATCGAGCATACACATACTCGATAACACAACCCTACTTGTCCTCTGTTGTGCAAAAGATTCTTACTTGGAATGCCCACTGATCCGGTGTCTTTAGTAGTATGGGCCCAATACTACTGACCACACCGCATCAGCATTCACTCCACATCCTCCTCCTTGGATCTTGAATTACAAGTACTCTATTCTCATGAGCTCCTAACTGCTATCTACTCACTCTCAAAGCATCTCAGCAGCAGAAATCTCCTAGGCTAAGGCATCACAAATCAGGCCACTCTAGTCCTAATATGTATACCTAGCCTACTCTAGCATGCATAATGTAACATAACATATCTCATAACACATAATGTATGGGTACTTTGGAGATTCACCGTTCGGGCGCTGGCTGATCGTACACACGGTTCTGCTCTGTTTGTCTCAAAACTCTTTCTACTATTTCAAAAATTTTACTTCATTATGAAAATTTTCCTCAAATCCTCAGTTTGAGTTCAGATACGCCCGAAGATGCATCCGAATCCCTCAAACCAAGGATCTGATACCAACTTGTAACAACGTAAATTTTCAAAACAATTTTTCATTTTTAAAACATTCATTCACTCATAAAATATTGTCAAAACACATTGTATTAATTGTTATCATCAGAAAACATCCCCCCGGAATCTCAAACATAAACTCCAATGCGTGTGTGTATGAATCATGTCGGCGCCTTCCCGTACTCATCACTAGTACCTGAAACACATAACACAACAACTGTAAGCATAAATGCTCAGTGAGTTCCTCAAAATACCGCATACAACAAATACGCCACTCGACGCTATAATACGACCTTCCGGTTGTTGTGTCTCAGCGGGACCCTCCAGTCCCGTAGCTCGTTGGACCCTCTGGTCCGGTTATAGCTCGTTGGGCCCTCCGGCCCGGTCGGTATCGTTGGACCCTTCGGTCTGGTCTATAACAGCACACAACATACACATAACATATAGCACATAATCTCATACATAAGACCCTCTGGTCCACACAATATACAACTCTAGGTAACGTATAGTGAGAAGACTCACCTCGATGTCTCGGTAAGTATCTGACTTGGAAGAAATGTGATCTAGCCTCCGCCTAATCACATAAAGTAAATACTCCCATAAAAACAACTGTACTCAACCCTAAAAGTCAACAAGGTCAATCGTCAAACTTTGACCCGACTCGTCGAGTGCACTAGGGCGACTCGGCGAGTCCACACATGTCCACTGACTCTCTTAGTCCCCCTCTTGGCACGTCGAGTTCTTCCCCTGACTCGATGAGTTCCACCTGGCATGAATCGCGGGGCCACCCGACTCAACTCACCGAGTCTCAAGAACAACTCGGCGAGTTCCACTTGAACTCAGTCTCCCCTGACTCTCCCTGACTCACCAAGTTATTCCCCAACTCGGCAAGTCCACTCACCGGGTGATTAACGGGCAACCTTCATACTACTCCCCGAGTCTGTTCTTCGGACTCGGCGGGTTCATGCCATACACAAACTCTATACAACTCCTGAGGTCAGATCTGTTCCATACAATCATAGATCTGTCCTCCCCAAGCCTGATAATCACGTAAAGTTCGGAACTTGGCACTCATATAACATTTAAATCGTCCAAAATGGTGATTTAGCCCCAAAAATGACATCCCAAGCTCATGACTCCCAAAATGACTCATAAAGCTCCAATGGTTAAGGCCTCTGGACCTCTTTGGGTCCAGATCCAGAACACAAACTCGAGAAGGGACCAAATTCTCTACTTAATCAACCTCAAAAAGGGTTAGAAAACGCTAACATAAAGGATCAACACCAAAACTGAAGAAGGTCCGAGAATAATACCTCAATACAATCTCTATGAGCTCAAAAACCACCAAAATTGCACCTCCTTCAGCATCCTCTTGCCTTGGTCACTTCCTTCTTGCAAAAACACCCACAAAAGGATCAAGAATGGCCGCAAATGACGGCCCTAAGGGCCTTTAAATAGGTCTCAAACCCTGGAAATTAGGGTTTCATTAAACAGCATGGACTCATTGAGTCCACTCGTGAACTCACCGAGTCCAGCTGTGAACTCGCATATGAATCCGCAACCATACTCGGCGAGTTTGGACACCAACTCGCCGAGTCTCCCCACAATACACAAAATAAAGGAACAAAATATAATACCTGGGAATCCGGATGTTACAAATTTGGGAAAGAGTACGTAGATGTGTGTAATATATCATGGACAATGATATACCCATCGTCACAAAATTTTTGAATTCTCATCAGTGTCTGGCTTTATACACTGAATCGTAAAATTCTAAGAATACTATGGAGATAATGGTTTTATGCGTGGGATACGATGTGGTGTTTTTGCTTAACCATCGACATAGATTATTCAAGCTCTCATCAGCGTATGTTACATTACGCTGAATCAGAAAGCTTTAAACAAGAATATAAGGGCAAGAAGAGGTTGGTGTGTGTGACAGGATACATTGCATAAACTAACCATCAACACAAATTTCAAACTTTTGTCAGTATGTGGTATATCACATTGAATCGTCAAGTTTTATTAAAAAGATATTAGGGAAATAATGGATTGTTTTAGTTACGTGAGGTGGAATCAACATGAATCATAAACGGTGTTAAGTTGCAGTCTAGAACTATAAAGTTCACCTACAATTCATTTAAAATGGTATAGGAAAGAATTTAGTCAAACAAGGAAATATTCAAAAAGCGATATTTGTGAAAGTTTTCAGAAACATGATAAGACTCGATCCACCAAATCTTTTGAATTGAATGGCCATAAGTGTACTTCTATTTACAAAGATGCCTACCTCTTAACACTGTCTATAAAAGAGAGCAAAAAAGATCAAATCTATCAAACAAAAGCACAATTCATAGTAAACAAAGAGAGAGAATGCCTTTTACCGTTGAGATATTGTAGATTGATTCCAAGCTTCACGTTCACCAAGAATGAAGGAAGAGCATGAACCAGTCTTTGTAACCAACGAGTTAAAAGGATCCAATCTTTATAACCTTCGAGTTATAAAAGTCACCGAGACAAAAATAGAAGGTTCCAATCGTTATGATCCATGAAGGAAGAGAAGGTGGGACTAGTAACTTGTTGAAGACGACTTTGGACTTCTGAGGAGATGGTGTTGTAGTGACAACGTCAATGGAAATTAGATGTGCTATGTCACCTAACTTTGCTTTATCCCATTGAAACAAAAATATGTTGTTCAAGATAGAAGAGATATGTGCCTAGAAGAACACTTAGTGACACAGTTCTCTCCTATTTGGTCTCATCAATAGGATGTAACATGTCAATTAACATGAGCATCAATGTTAGTGAGAGAGCAGGTGGTGCTGAAGAAAAGATGCAAAGTCAGCTTCAACTGGCTCTACAAGGAAGGTAATGCATTTAAGGAAAAAACTAATTTAATCAACTAAGATCAATGTGAAGATGGAGATAAAGGATCCTGAGACATTAATAAGGTGAGAGAGAAGATCACACATTGTTAATGTTAGTAGGAAAATGTACAATGTATATTCCTTTGGTGAAATAAAAGTTCAAAATAAATTTTAAAGAAAAAAGTGATAGTAAATAAGAAATCTAGCAACTTAAGTTCATAAATTTGAAAGTAATTAAGCATAAAGTAAAAACAAATAAAGTAGCAATGTCTAAAAAACAAAATCAAACCATATAATTGTTGTTGTCTATTAGTGCGGTAACCATAATTTTGTTCTCAGAATCAAAAACCTTTCCTTCATGGCACTCGAAAAGAACTTTATAACTAGTTTCCGGAAGTTGAATGATGGAAATGAGATTGCTTTTTAGGCCGTTGACATAGAACACCTCCTTCAGATTGAACGACTTTCACTCAAAAGTTCCAACTCCCGTGACAACTTCTTCATCTTTGTCACCAAAAACTACTTTGGGACCATCTTTCTTCACAAAATCTACTAAGAGGGTTTAGAATGCTCAAGTGTCTAGAGTACCCACTATCTAGGTACCAAGTATGTTCTAGATTTAGACTTGATCCTTGGACAATGTGAGAAGTATCAGCGTCACACATGTTGAGACTAGCATCAGGGGAGTCATTGAGAAGAGCCATTAGACCCTTAACATTCAACCCCTCATCTTTTGACGTCTCTACGTCCTCCACCCATTCTTCATAATCCTCTTATTTTGCAATGAAATCTTTTGGCAGAGATATCTTCTCTTTCTTCATGTGATCCACCAGCTTCTTGTACAAAACTCCATAGTTCTCAAGACTTTAAGCTTCTTTATTCTCCTTGCAGTCCTTGGTAAAATGGTCATGACTACCATAGTTAAAACAATTACCTGAGTTTTTGTTCTCTGAAGAGTTTCTCCTTGTTGAACTTCCTCCCTTAAATTGAGCTCTTCGAAACCTATTTGATCTGATTTCTTTGTAACGTTTTACAATAAGTGCAGCGTTGGCAACAAGTTCATCAGTGAGATCTTCATCACTCTCTTCAGCCTGATCTGAGATATCTAAGTTACCGATATGCTTCATTGCTTCTTTTCGAGAAGCCAGGTCAATAAACTTTTCCTGGCCCGAATCCTTCATGATGTCTTTACGAAGAGCTTTGGTTTCTTTGTCATTTCGTAGTTTTCCAAACAAGGAGTTAAGATCCATGGCATTGATCTTTTCACTATTATTGAGGACATCGATATGATGTTCCCAACATTTCCCAAGAGATTCAAGAAACTTTAGAACTAACTGAGATGAGTTTTTGATGATTACCATCCTGTTCATATCATTAATCAAATAGTTAAGACTATTAAAGGCTTGTGGAAGTAACTCACCTTGTTGAGAAAATAAATACTCATATCTTCGATTGAGGTTGTTGATGGTTGTGGCCTAAACTTCCATGGTGCCTTCATAAGCCACTATCAGCATATCTGTCATCTCTTGAGTTGAATCCCTATTATGGACACAATGGTACACGTTATAGGGAAGAGAGTTTCCTATCGTTGTTCTAGTTTTACATCAAGATTAATCAGCCTCTTATCATCATCATCATAGTTAGTCTCTACTTTATGCTTCAAGGGACAAACAACATCATTGTTGGACATAGGTTGATAAAAAGGAATGTGAGGATGTTTTTCAATAATTTTACGGATCTCATAGTTCATGGTTTTTAGAACAATCATGGTCTTTTTTCCATACGTCGAAGCTATGCTCATCGAAAAGAGGAATTTTGTTGAGACCAAAGGATTTGGGATTATTAGAGTCGACATGATTACTTGTGTGCATCATAAACCCACTTTGATACCAATCGATGGTTTGCATCGTTCAGATACACTTAAAGTATAAAGAACAAAAGCAAGCTAATCTAAGAAAATAAAAGAATAGAAAGTAAACAACACAAGGAATTCTCCAAATTGTCTTTCACAAAGAAAGGGTTTGTTTTCACCAAGAAAATGGGTTGTCACAAAGATGGTTAGTGTTTTGTCAAGGAGTGTAGGGAGTAGAAAAAATGTCTTCGGTGCCTTTGTCTATAAGAAAATTTTTAAGTGTGGCATTTGTGAATTCAGATTTGTTCTCACTTCGGATTCTTCAAAATGAAGTTTAATTAAAACTTGGATGGCTTTGATGAAATTTATGAGCTCGTAGGGGGTTTCTGATTTTACACTTAAGAAGAAAACCCATGTGAACCTTGTGTAGTCATCAACAATAACAATAATGTAGTTTTTAGGAGGTAAGCTTTCTTCAACAGATGGTCCACATAGATCGTTATAAAGAAGTTCAAGAGGTTCCAAAATGGATTTTTCAATAACAAAAGAATGTTATTTTTTTATTGTTTCCCACCTTCACACGCAACGCATATATGATCCTTTTCAAATTTAAGGAGTGGCAGAACTCAGACCATTTCACCAGTAACCAGATCATTCATGTATCGGAAGTGAGATGAGTAAGCTTCCGTTGCCATAGCCAAATTAGGTCAGGAACAACTTTTGATAAAAGATAGAGTTGAGGCTATTTAATGATCATGTTGATGTCTATAGGATACATATTCTTGATGCAATATTATTTGAAAAGACATTCTTTTTGTTCTTCTTCCATAACATAGTTATGCTTGTTGCAGAATTCAACTCTCTGATTTGCATCAGTAAGTTGGGCCACAATGATTAGATTATGCTTGAGATCAGATACATCAGCCACGTTGGTAAAAACAAAAAGTTCTCATTAGTTAGGATGCCACAACCTCCAATTCTAAGAATTTGAATTGGAACAATCGAGATTTTGGTATGTTTTCTTTAACCCTTTTATGTAGAAATTTATATCATTTTAGTCCCTAGCTCAGTACGCAGGACATACTCTGTGAGTACGCTTAGCGTACTAGCCCGAAGTTGGTTTGCAGATTTAACCACGTATGTGGGGCGTACATGGGAGTACGCATGACGTATGTAATGTAGGGTCAACCCCTGATTTTTAGGTTTTGTGCCCTATATAAACAACTTAAGACACCCGTAGGCCTGCTAATGAACAACCTCCATCACCCTATGCCCTGAGATCAAAACCCTAATTGTCATTTGTGAGATTTAAGCTTAAAAGTGATTTTGGTGGTGTTTTTGGTGAAGTAGAAAATAAAGAACACTTGGAGGCTGCTTAGGAGTGGCTTGAGCTTGTAGATCCAGAGTCATCTTCATCTTAGAAAGTCATTTGAGGTAACAAGATCTCATGTTGATGGTACTTTGTGCTAGATCCAATCTAGGCTGTTATTTGTGCATTTTTGGGTCTTTTAAGCCATAGATTAGATTATGAGTTAGTATAGAAGCCATGGATGTTAGATCCTTTCACATTTAACGTCCCTTGTCCAGAAAAATGCAACCTTTATGAGTTGTTTTGGTGCATGCATGTGTTAGGTTCCTTGTTATGGTTCTCTTTGAGTTTTGGGTCTTATTAAGACATGCATTGGAGTTAAGTTGCCAACTTTACGTGTTAAATCACCATTTAGGATTAGATCTAAGAGTTTGGCATGATGGCTTAACTGATTAAGTGATTAATGGGTTGGATTGGTTGTCTGCGGAGTATGCGGGGCATACCCAACTCGTACCCTATGCGTACTTACCCCAGAAGGAGTACGCTAAGTATAAGCCTGAGTATGCCCAGTGTACTCAGCAGTTTGACCATCGGTTGACTTTGACAGGTTTGGGCCATATTTTGGACTTTTAGGGTCTGGGTCATGTTGGACCGTTGGACTTCTGACTTTAGGAAATGGATAGACTATCAAGGTCCTTGAAATTAGGTCCATGATGGTTTTTCCGTCCAATTAGGAAGTTGGGTCCTATTGGGCCTTGGGATGCCATTTAGGAATTAAGTCTTTTGAGAAAATGTGTTGGGCCTTGGTTCTGGGCCAAGTAAGAAAAGAATAAAGTGGCCTTTCACCATGGATGTTGGACAAGTAATTTAGATTGTTGTTTATGGGTCGAGATCCAGTTATTAATTGCATATTATTTGATGATGTTAGCACGGGAAGTTGCCAGATCAGCAGAACTGAGATTTTATCTGAGAGATTTAACAGCTTGAGGTGAGTTTCCTCAATATGTGTTTAGCATGTCGAACGCACCAATGCAGGCTCATTTTTTATTATGATTAGAATTTCAATTGACTACGTGACTCCGCATTTATATTTTCTGATATATATTTACCAGGCTGGGCGAGGCGTGATGATTATATTGTATGTTATTTATCTTTGTGATTTTTGCATGTGTATATTTGTTTGTATGTATAAAGGGCAGGCTCGATGCCCCGCGGGGCCTAATGACTGACAGATATGTTCCGAGTGGGAAAAAAAATAATGTATAGAAAAAACTGAATAATAAAATAATAAAGTCTAGAAAAAAAAGGTTTTAAAAAGAAAAACTGAATAATAAAATAATAAAGTCTAGAAAAAAAAGGTTTTAAAAAGAAGGGAAAAAAGGAGGGGAGGGGACAAAAAAAGAAGGAAGAAAGGAGGGGGGAGGAGGAGGAAGGGAGGGCTGAAGGAAGAAGGAGGGAAGGAGGAAGGCTGAAGGAGGAGAGGGGGCGGGGTTGAGGGGATCCGAAGTCAGGAGGGTTAGAGGTGGGAGGTGATTGCGGATGAAGGTGGTCTTGGGTGCGGATGGGTCAAGGCTGCTGATGGGGTATAGCTGCCTGCGGTAGCTGAGGAGCACCTAGACTGCGGATGCGAGCTGCAGTAGACGCGAGCAGGCAATGCGGTCTAGATGGCTGCGGATGAAGCGAAGGCTTATGGCGGTTCGAACCGGAGAAGGAGCATTGCGGTGCGAGGACCTCGGTCTGAGGGGAGACATCCGAAGCTGCGAAGGCTCCATTACGGGTCAAAAGACTTCGTTCAGCATGCAAAGGGAAGGCTGCGGACAAAGCCTAAGAGGGACTTCAGATCAAGGCTATGAAGTGGCTACGGGTAGGCTTCTAAGGGGACTCCGGTAGGTAGTTTTTGGCTGCGGTCCGGGGGGCTGAGAAGGGCTGAACAAGTGATGAAAAATGCTTTTTTCTCATGAAAAATGGTACCGCAAAAGCTATTTGTTCATATTTTAATGAGGGAATCTTTTTATAAAGCATTATAAGTCAAAGGTGGGTCTTGGGAAGGCAAAAAAGAAGAGTGTGCAATGGGTTTTTAGGGACAAAAGGTTATGGAAAAGGAAAATGTCACATGGTTTAAGCTTGGGAAGGCAAATAAGAGTGAATTACTCTTTACCTAAAAGTGAAAAAAGGAAAAGTGTTTTTGTAAACACAATATAAAGAGCACCATTTCAAAAATAAATAAGCCCAATATTGTGTCTTTTCTTCCAAGATTAAAGAGTCTCATGGAGCATAAATTCTTCAACTTTTGAGACACCACAAAATTAATTCTCTTCCTATTATCATCATTTCTTCAATAGAGAGATACTAAGAACATCAACAACATAATTTTCCAGCAGAAAATAGAACGAGCAGCAGCAACAACAAATTGTTTTACTAAGATAGAATCACCCATAAGATGGAAGTAAGAAAGAATTCATAAAAAAAATTCCGGTAAGAAACCCGAAAATTTTTCCTGCAGAAACACGGAAAAATCACAAGATAATCACCGAATGAGAGTCGTTCCCTTAAACTAATCGTGAGATCTTCAAGGTACGGCTCTGATACCAATTGTAGGAACCCATTTTTATAACGAACGGTGAGTGCGGAAGTAAGATATCTCAAGATTAATCGTGTTTTTGTAAGTATGAACACGAAGAACATATTATGAGTTCATAAAAAAGACTAAGAACAAGAGAGAATAATATTGATGAAGCATGAAGAACATGGTGGGAGAGAAATTATCCCTGGGTGGGAGAACCCACCAACTTTCTCTCTCTCTCTCTAGATTACATTGTGAGAAGTAAGTAATCTTCTAAGAAAAGTAAAAAAGAGCTTGCTTAAGAAATAAATGACCAATTCTCCCTTTATATAGGAGGGAGAGTATTTACACCACAGAATACAATAAAGGGAAAATACAACCTAACAAACACTCATTATTTGTGGAGCGTTTACATGCACCAACATTCTCTCCCTAAATGCTTACAAATGATGAGAGACACAATAAGCGATACAAGGCTATAATACAGTAATCCGACAAGCAAGTGTGGTAATAAAATGAAATCAAGTGCTGAAATGTCTATGAAACTCCGAAGTGTCTGTGAAGTCTAAAACTGGCCATGAATCTCTAACAATGAAGGTATTCGGCTTCAAAGCACAACCAATGAAGCAGAAAAAATAAGATCCAAATCTTCAAACTAGTCATAATCACCTGAAGAAGGTGGTCACCATGAGCAAGTAGAAGATCCAATAAAAGAAACACATCGGCTTCAAAAGTGTGACAAATGATGAGAGATACAATAAGTGATAAAAGGCTATTATACAGTAATTCGACTAGCAAGTGCGGTAATAAAATGAAATCAAGTGTTGAAATGTCTCTGAAACTTTGAAGTGTCTGTGAAATCTGAAACTGGCCATGAATCTCTAACAATGAAGGTCTTCGGCTTCAAAGCACAACCAATGAAGCAGAAAAATAAGATCCAAATCTAAAACCCAGTCATAATCACCCGAAGAAGGTGGTCACCATGAGCAAGTAGAAGATCCAATAAAAGAAACACTTCGGCTTCAAAAGTCTGAAAAACATCTCGAGTTCTCGAATCATAATACACCAAAATTCTTCAAAGAATAACCTACTAAAATTGTGAAGCATCCATAAAATGTAGTCCGGATAAAGATAATGTGAGTCTAAAAACATGGTCTAGCAATGCCAAAAATTTGAGCCAAGGATCAAAAATAAGTGCCACGTCACATCGCCAAAATAATCTTCGTCTTCAACATATCATAAATCCAAACTCGTGAAACCATAAGAACTGAACCAAATGCGAACACAAAATCATCCTGTGGTAGAGTCCGAATAATAAATAATCTGAATCGGAAAACATCGAGTAATGCCAAAATTTTGATCCGTGAAGACCAAAAATAAGTGTCACATCGCATCACTAAATAAATAATCCTCTTCAGATGTCTTCAAAAATCCAAACTCAAACAATCATAATAACCAAATCCGGATTATATTCTCTCGCTATTTTTGATAACCAATGACCGGATATCAAAAATCAACAAATCATCGGATGGAGAGTGTCGGATACCAAGAGCTGAGAGAAGCTCTCCCTATATGTATGAAGGGTCGCGATAAGAAATGAGAAACAGTAAAATAAATACTCTTGCGGTCATGAGGAGACGGGTGACATAGTTGTTGAAGCTGTGCTGAGAATAATCTGTTGTGCCAAAAATAATATCCAAATATCCAAACTGCGGTGCCGGAAGACTTGAAGTGGTCTTCAATAGAGAATAAAGTCCACGTGCTCAAGATACATGATTCGTCAACCAAAAATCAAGAGCGCCAAGTCATAATATCCCATAAAATGAAGAATGCGAAATAACTTTGTTGTTCAATCGCCGTTGCGGTGCAAGCCTCACAAAAGATAATATCAAGTCCGGCTGTCGTAGGAGTATTCTTCCAATAATAATAACCGTCATGAAGTAAATAACCAATGTGACAATACATGGGTAGGTGGTGGCAAAAATTGTTGTTAAAAAAATAATTGGTTTTAATAAAAAAAAATTGGTTATAATAAAAAAAATGGTTAAATAAAAATATTAGTGTAAAAAAATAATTGGCTAAATATAAAAAAATTGGTTGGAAAAAAAAAAGTTTAATTAATTAAAAAAATAATGTATAGAAAAAAAACTGAATAATAAAATAATAAAGTCTAGAAAAAAAAGGTTTTTAAAAAAAAGGGAAAAAAGGAGGGATGGGGACAAAAAAAGAAGGAAGAAAGGAGGGGGGAGGAGGAGGAAGGGAGGGCTGAAGGAAGAAGGAGGGAAGGAAGAAGGCTGAAGGAGGAGAGGGGGCGGAGCTGAGGGGATCCGAAGTCAGGAGGGTTGCAGGTGGGAGGTGATTGTGGATAAAGGTGGTCTTGGGTGCGGATGGGTCAAGGCTGCTGATGGGGTATAGCTGCCTGCGGTAGCTGAGGAGCACCTAGAGTGCGGATGCGAGCTGCAGTAGGCGCGAGCAGGCAATGCGGTCTAGATGGTTGCGGATGAAGCGAAGGCTTATGGCGGTTTGAACCGGAGAAAGAGCATTGCGGTGCGAGGACCTCGATTCGAGGGGAGACATCCGAAGCTGTGAAGGCTCCATTACGTGTCAGAAGACTTCGGTCGCCATGCAATGGGAAGGCTGCGGACCAAGCCTAAGAGGGACTTCAGATCAAGGCTATGAAGTGGCTACGGGTAGGCTTCTAAGGGGACTCCAGTAGGTAGTTTTTGGCTGCGGTCCGGGGGGCTGAGAAGGGCTGAACAAGTGATGAAAAATGCTTTTTTCTCATGAAAAATCGTACCACAAAGGCTATTTATTCATATTTTAATGAGGGAATCTTTTTATAAAGCATTCTAAGTCAAAGGTGGGTCTTGGGAAGGTAAAAAAGAAGAGTGTGCAATGGGTTTTTAGGGACAAAAGGTTATGGAAAAGGAAAATGTCACATGGTTTAAGCTTGGGAAGGCAAATAAGAGTGAATTACTCTTTACCTAAAAGAGAAAAAAGGAAAAGTGTTTTTGTAAACACAATATAAAGAGCAACATTTCAAAAATAAATAAGCCCAATATTGTGTCTTTTCTTCCAAGATTAAAGAGTCTCATGGAGCATAAATTCTTCAACTTTTGAGACACCACAAAATTAATTATCTTCCTATTTTCATCATATCTTCAATAGAGAGATACTAAGAACATCAACAACATAATTTTCCAGCAGAAAATAGAACGAGCAGCAGCAACAACAAATTGTTTTACTAAGATAGAATCACCCATAAGATGGAAGTAAGAAAGAACTCATAAACAAAATTCCGGTAAGAAACCCGAAAATTTTTCTTGCAGAAACACGGAAAAATCACAAGATAATCACCGAATGAGAGTCGTTCCCTTAAACTAATCGTGAGATCTTCAAGGTACGGCTCTGATACCAATTGTAGGAACCCATTTTTATAACGAACGGTGAGTGCGGAAGTAAGATATCTCAAGATTAATCGTGTTTTTGTAAGTATGAACACGAAGAACATATTATGAGTTCATAAAAAAGACTAAGAACAAGAGAGAATAATATTGATGAAGCACGAAGAACATGGTGGGAGAGAAACTCTCCATGGGTGGGAGAACCCACCAACTTTCTCTCTCTCTAGATTACATTGTGAGAAGTAAGTGATCTTCTAAGAAAAGTAAAAAAGAGCTTGCTTAAGAAATAAATGACCAACTCTCCCTTTATATAGGAGGGAGAGTATCTACACCACAAAATACAATAAAGGGAAAATACAACCTAACAAACACTCATTATTTGTGGAGTGTTTACATGCACCAACATTCTCTCCCTAAATGCTTACAAATGATAAGAGACACAATAAGTGATAGAAGGCTATAATACAGTAATCCGACAAGCAAGTTTGGTAATAAAATGAAATCAAGTCTTGAAATGTCTCTGAAACTCCGAAGTGTCTGTGAAGTCTGAAACTGGCCATGAATCTCTAACAATGAAGGTCTTCGGCTTCAAAGCACAACCAATGAAGCAGAAAAAATAAGATCCAAATCTTCAAACCAGTCATAATCTCCCGAAGAAGGTGGTCACCATGAGCAAGTAGAAGATCCAATAAAAGAAACACTTCGGCTTCAAAAGTGTGAAAAACATCTCGAGTTCTCGAATCATAATACACCAAAATTCTTCAAAGAATAGCCTGCTAAAAATGTGAAGCATCCATAAAATGTAGTTCGGATAAAGATAATGTGAGTCTAAAAATATGGTCCAACAATGCCAAAAATTTGATCCAAGGATCAAAAATAAGTGCCACGTCACATTGCCAAAATAATCTTAGTCTTCAACATATCATAAATCCAAACTCGTGAAACCATAAGAACTGAACCAGATGCGAACACAAAATCATCCTGTGGTAGAGTCGGAATAATAAATAATCTGAATCGGAAAACATCGAGTAATGCTAAAATTTTGATCCGTGAAGACCAAAAATAAGTGCCACATCGCATCACTAAATAAATAATCATCTTCAGAAGTCTTCAAAAATCCAAACTCAAACATTCATAATAACCAAATCCGGATGATATTCTCTCCCTATTTTTGATAACTAATGACCGGATATCAAAAATCAACAATTCATCGGATGGAGAGTGTCGGATACCAAGAGCTAAGAGAAGCTCTCCCTAGATGTATGAAGGGTCTCGATAAGAAACGAGAAAGACTAAAATAAATACTCTTGCGGTCATGAGGAGGCGGGTGACATAGTTGCTGAAGCTGTGCTGAGAATAATCTGTTGTGCCAAAAATAATATCCAAATATCGAAACTGCGGTGCCGGAAGACTTGAAGTGGTCTTCAATAGAGAATAAAGTCCACATGCTCAAGATACATGATTCGTCAACCAAAATTCAAGAGCGCCAAGTCATAATATCCCATAAAATGAAGAATGCGAAATAACTTTGTTGTTCAATCGTCGGTGCGGTGCAAGCCTTATAAAAGATAATATGAAGTCCGACTGTAGTAGGAGTATTTTTCCAATAATAATAACCGACTTGAAGTAAATAACCGATGTGACAATCCATGGGTAGATGCTGGCAAAAATTGTTGTTAAAAAAAATTGGTTTTAATAAAAAAAATTGGTTATCATAAAAAAAATGGCTAAATAAAAAAATTAGTGTAAAAAAAATAATTGGCTAAATATAAAAAAATTGGTTGCAAAAAAAAAAGTTTAATTAATTAAAAAAATAATGTATAGAAAAAAAAATGACTAATAAAATAATAAAGTCTAGAAAAAAAAGGTTTTAAAAAAAAAAGGAAAAAAGAAGGGGAGGGGACAAAAAAAGAAGGAAGAAAGGAGGGGGGAGTAGGAGGAAGGGAGGGATGAAGGAAGAAGGAGGGAAGGAGGAAGGCTGAAGGAGGAGAGGGGGCGGAGCTGAGGGGATCCGAAGTCAGGAGGGTTGCAGTTGGGAGGTGATTTGCGGATGAAGGTGTTCTTGGGTGCGGATGGGTCAAGGTT
Organism: Lactuca sativa; assembly: GCF_002870075.4. NCBI lineage: Eukaryota > Viridiplantae > Streptophyta > Magnoliopsida > Asterales > Asteraceae > Lactuca > Lactuca sativa. Next base: position 136,155,742 of record NC_056628.2, on the reverse strand, counting down.
CCTAATGGGGTATAGCTGGCTGCAGTAGCTGAGGAGCACCTAGACTGCGGATGTGAGTTGTAGTAGGCGCGAGCAGGCAATGCGGTCTAGATGGCTGCGGATGAAGCGAAGGCTTATGGCGGTTCGAACCAGAGAAGGAGCATTGCGGTGCGAGGACCTCAGTCCGAGGGGTGACATCTGAAGCTGCGAAGGCTCCATTACGGGTCAGAAGACTTCGGTCAGCATGCAAAGGGAAGGCTGCGGACCAAGCCTAAGAGGGACTTCAGATCAAGGCTATGAAGCGGCTACGGGTAGGCTTCTAAGGGGACTCTAGTAGGTAGTTTATGGCTGCGGTCCGGGGGGCTGAGAAGGGCTAAACAAGTGATGAAAAATACTTTTTTCTCATGAAAAATGGTACCGCAAAGGCTATTTATTCATATTTTAATGAGGGAATCTTTTTAGAAAGCATTCTAAGTCAAAGGTGGTCTTAGAAAGGCAAAAAAGAAGAGTGTGCAATGGGTTTTTAGGGACAAAAGGTTATGGGAAAGGAAAATGTCACATGGTTTTAGCTTAGGAAGGCAAATAAGAGTGAATTACTCTTCACCCAAAAGAGAAAAAAGGAAAAGTGCTTTTCCAAACACAATATAAAGAGCACCATTTCAAAAATAAATAAGCCCAATATTGTGTCTTTTCTTCCAAGATTAAAGAGTCTCATGGAGCATAAATTCTTCAACTTTTGAGAGACCACAAAATTAATTCTCTTCCCATTTTCATCATTTCTTCAATAGAGAGATACTAAGAACATCAAGAACATAATTTTCCAGTAGAAAATAGAAGGAGCAGTAGCAACAACAAATTGTTTTACTAAGATAGAATCACCCATAAGATGGAAGTAAGAAAGAACACATAAAAAAATTCCGGTATGAAACCCGGAAAATTTTCTTGCGAAAACACAGAAAAATCACAAGATAATCACCGAATGGGAGTCGTTCCCTTGAACTAATCGTGTAATCTTCAAGGTACGACTTTGATACCAATAGTAGGAACCCATTTTTATAACGAACAGTGAGTGTGGAAGTAAGATATCTCGAGATTAATCGTGTTTTTATAAGTATGAACACGAAGAAGACATTACGATAGACTAAGAACACGAGAAAATAATATTGATGAAGCATGAAGAACATGGTGGGAGAGAAACTCTCCCTGGATGGGAGAACCCACCAACTTTCTCTCTCTCTAGATTACATTGTGAGAAGTAAAGTAATCTTCCAAGAAAAGTAAAAAAGAGCTAGCTTAAGAAATAAATGACCAACTTTCCCTTTATATAGGAGGGAGAGTATTTAAACCACAAAATACAATAAAGGGAAAATACAACCTAATAAACACTCATTATTTGTGGAGCGTTTACATGCACCAACATTTTCTCCCTAAATGCTTACAAATGATGAGAGATACAATAAGTGATAAAAGGCTATAATGCAGTAATCCGACTAGCAAGTGCGGTAATAAAATGAAATCAAGTGTTGAAATGTCTCTGAAACTTTGAAGTGTCTGTGAAATCTGAAACTGGCCATGAATCTCTAACAATGAAGGTCTTCGGCTTCAAAGCACAACCAATGAAGCAGGAAAAAAATAAGATCCAAATCTTCAAACCAGTCATAATCACCCGAAGAAGGTGGTCACCATGAGCAAGTAGAAGATCCAATAAAAGAAACACTTCGGCTTCAAAAGTCTGAAAAACATCTCGAGTTCTCGAATCATAATACACCAAAATTCTTCAAAGAATAACCTGCTAAAAATGTGAAGCATCCATAAAATGTAGTCCGAATAAAGATAATGCGAGTCCAAAAACATGGTCCAACAATGCCAAAAATGTGATCCAAGGATCAAAAATAAGTGCCACGTCACATCGCCAAAATAATCTTCGTCTTCAACATATCATAAATCCAAACTCGTGAAACCATAAGAACTGAACCATATGCGAACACAAAATCATCCTGTGAATAATAAATAATCTGAATCGGAAAACATCGAGTAATTCCAAAAATTTGATCCGTGAAGACCAAAAATAAGTGCCACATCGCATCACTAAATAAATAATCGTCTTCAGAAGTCTTCAAAAATCCAAACTCAAACAATCATAATAACCAAATCCGGATATATTCTCTCCCTATTTTTAATAACCAATGACCGGATATAAAAAATCAACAAATTATCTGATGAAGAGTGTCGGATACCAAGAGCTAAGAGAAGCTCTCCTTAGATGTATGAAGGGTCTCGATAAGAAACGAGAAAGAGTAAAATAAAAACTCTTGTGGTCATGAGGATGCGGGTGACATAGTTGCTGAAGCTGTGCTGAGAATAATCTGTTGTGTCAAAAATAATATCCAAATATCCAAACTGCTGCGCCGGAAGACTTGAAGTGGTCTTCAATAGAGAATTAAGTCCACATGCACAAGATACATGATTCGTCAACCAAAAATCAAGAGCGCCAAGTCATAATATCCCATAAAGTGAAGAATGCGAAACAACTTTGTTGATCAATCGCCATTACGGTGCAAGCATCACAAAAGATAATATGAAGTCCGACTGCGGTAGGAGTATTCTTCCAATAATAATAACCGGCATGAAGTAAATAAACAATGTGACAATCCCACGGGTAGGTGGTGGCAAAACTTGGTGTTAAAAAAATAATTGGTTTTAATAAAAAAAAAAATTGGTTATAATAAAAAAATGGCTAAAAAAAATTAGTGTTAAAAAAAAATAATTGGCTAAATATAAAAAAATTGGCTAGAAAAAAAATTAATTAATTAAAAAAATAATGTAGAGAAAAAAAAACTGAATAATAAAAAAATAAAGTCTAGAAAAAAAGGTTTTAAAAAAAGGGAAAAAGGAGGGGAGGGGAGGAAAAAAGAAGTAAGAAAGGAGGGGGGATGAGGAGGAAGGGAGGGCTGAAGGAAGAAGGAGGGAAGGAGGAAGGGTGAAGGAGTAGAGGGGGCGGAGCTGAGGGGATCCGAAGTCAGGAGGGTTGCGGGTGGGAGGTGATTGCGGATGAAGGTGGTCTTGGGTTCGGGTGGGTCAAGGCTGCTGACGGGGTATAGCTGGCTGCTGTAGCTGAGGAGCACCTAGACTACGGATGCGAGCTATAGTAGGCACGACTAGGAAATGCGGTCTAGATGGCTGCGGATGAAGCGAAGGCTTATGGCGGTCCGAACCGGAGAAGAAGCACTGTGGTGCGAGGACCTCGGTCCGAGGCTGCGGTCCGAGGGGAGGCATCAGAAGCTACGAAGGCTCCATTGCGGGTCAGAAGACTTCGGTCCGGGGGGCTGAGAAGGGCTGAACGAGTGATGAAAAATGCTTTTTTCTCATGAAAAATGGTACCGCAAAGGCTATTTATTCATATTTTAATGAGGGAGTCTTTTTATAAAGCAATCTAAGTCAAAGGTGGATCTTGGGAAGGCAAAAAAGAAGAGTGTGCAGGGTTTTCACAAAAGGTGAAGGGAAAGGACAATGTCACATGGTTTTAGCTTGGGAAGGCAAATAACAGTGAATTACTCTTTACCCAAAAGAGCAAAAAGGACAAAGATGTTTTGCAAACACAATATACGTTCAATATTTCTTCAACTAAAGATCTACAACAACAATTATGAGGAATAAAAGTCTTCATACCTCAAGAAGACTTTCATGCTGATGGGTTTAAATAAGGAGCACCACTTCAAAAATAAATAAGCCCAATATTGTGTCTTTTCTTCCAAGATTAAAGAGACTCCTGGAGCATAAATTCTTCAACTTTTGAGAGACCGTCAAATTAATTATCTTCCTTTTTTCTTCATTTCTTCAACAGAAAGATAGTAAGAACATCAAGAACATAATTTTCCAGCAGAAAATAGATTGAGCAGCAACAACAAAAATTTATTTTACTAAGATAGAATCACCCATAAGATGGAACTAAGAAAGAACTCATAAAAAAAATTCCGGTAAGAAACCCGAAAATTTTTCTTGCAGAAACACGAAAAAATCACAAGATAATCACCGAACGGGAGTCGTTCCCTTGAACTAATCGTGAGATCTTCAAGGTACGGCTTTGATACCAATTGTAGGAACCCATTATTATAACGAACGGTGAGTGCAGAAGTAGGATATCTCGAGATTAATCGTGTTTTTGTAACTATGAACACGAAGAACATATTATGAGTTCATAAAAAAGACTAAGAACAAGAGAGAATAATATTGATGAAGCATGAAGAACATGGTGGGACAGAAACTGTCCCTGGGTGGGAGGACCCACCAACTTTCTCTTTCTCTAGATTACATTATGGGAAGTAAAGTAATCTTCTAAGAAAAGTAAAAAAGAGCTAGCTTAAGAAATAAATGACCAACTCTCCCTTTATATAGGAGGGAGAGTATTTACACCACAAAATAAATTAAAGGGAAAATACAACCTAATACACATTCATTATTTGTGGAGCATTTACATACACCAACAAGCAGACCTTTTTTAGTGGATGTCGCTAATGCCTTCCGCACAAGCAGTAGGTCCGACGGGGTAAAGGTCAGACTTGCTTCCTATCTTCTAGAAGACAGAGACCGAGACTGGTGGGAGGAGGTTGGACATACCTTTGGAGGTGAGGCAATTGAGTCCATGATTTGGGAGGATTTTGTGACTAGATTTCGGTCGAGTTCGCACATGTGATTTAGGTCCAATAGTTGGAATGAGAGTTTAAGGATCTTTGCCAAACTACTAAGACAATAGTTGAGATCACTGGTATGCTTCGAGAGAGGGCATTTTTGGTTCTAAATTATGTAGCAGATGAGGGGATGAAGAAGGCGAGATACCATGAGATGTTGAGGAGTGATATCCAACAGTTTGTGAGCCGATCGTTTTGCAAGATACTCCATGATATCATAGCGAGGTCCTGGGAGAAAGAGATTGATTTGGAGATGGAGAGGAAGAGGAAGTCGGATCAGGTTCAGAGTTCGGACGATTTGGGGAAGAGGCCCAAAGTTTTGATTCGAGATCGAGAGGCCAGCAGGGCCGGAGCCACTATGCCAAGTGCGGAAAGACACAAGATGGGACATGCAGGGTGGGTGGTTGTGGCTGCTTCAAGTGCGGCCAGATGGGTCATATTAGCAAGGATTGTATTACTACTAGCACCACCACCCCGATACATGATTTGATTTGCTTCCATTAAAATCAGAGGGGCCATAAGAAGGCCAATTTTTTGCGTTTGGCGGTATCAGGACCAGTGGTAGAACACGCTCCAGCGATTCTACGGATTACTGATGGCCGTCAGGTCAAGGCAAGCGAACCTTTTGTGAGGAGCAGGGTTTTTCAGCTGACAACCGAGGAGGCTCGTGCAACACCTGATGTGGTAATGGGTATGTATCTATTCCTTATCTCTTTACTAATATTGATTTGTCTGCTTATATTTATGTCTTTTATTTTAGGATTCTTCCTCGTGAACAACATCTATGTGTTGGTATTGTTTGATTCGGGAGCTACTTGATCTTTTGTATCGCTTTCACTTAGCAAGAAGTTTGTTGGAGCTCTAGGGGGGCTGGATTATCCCTTAGAGGTTAAGATTATGGATGATCAATATGTCCAGGTATCGAGGGTTTATTCGGGTTGTGTTCTCGAGATGTTCAATGACTAATATCTAATTAATTTGGTTCCCATGCCTTTACGCGGGAACAAAGTTATTGTAGGGATGGATTAGGTGACCCCTAATGGGCAGTGATTGATTGCAAGCATCAGTTAGTATGCATTCGGACACAAAGTTGGGACAGTTAGTGGTTCAGCGGGGGGTGGGGGGGGGGGGTGCTCAACGTGATTCAATGCTCCACAGCTAGGGCCAGATGCTATGTTCATCATGGTTCCGAATGTGTCGCAAATGTTATGGATGCCTGGCTTAAGGGTAATGCGACTATCGACGATGTGTCGATTGTACAAGAGTATCTGCATGTGTTTTCGGAGGAGTTTCCTAGAGTGCCTCCGAGGAGGCAGGTGGAGTTTAGGATTGGTTAGCTCCTATTGGTTAGCTCCTCTAGAGATGCAGGAGTTGTCTACACAGCTACATGAGCTGTTAGACAAGGGGTTTATTCGGCTGAGTAGTTTGCCATAGGGAGCATCAATTTTTTTGTGAAGAAGAAGGATGGGTCGCATCGGATGTGTATTGACTACTGGGAGCTGAATAAGCTAAAGGTGAAGAACCGTTATCTACTCCCAAGGATTGATGACTTCTTTGACCAGCTTCAGGGTGCATCTTGGTTTTCCAGGATTGATATACGTTCGGGTTACCATCATATGATAGTCTGAGAGGAGGATGTGTAGAAGATGACCTTCCAGACTTGTTATTGTCATTACGAGTTCGTGGTGATGCCCTTTAGGCTCACCAATGCTCCAACCGCATTCATGAACCTCATGAACCCCAAATGTAGGCCAATGCTAGATCGGTCTGTGACTATATTCATTGATGACATCCTAGTCTATTCTAAGTCCCAGAGTTGCATAAGGAGCACTTTAGGGAGGTATCAGAGACTCTGATGAGGGAGACACTTTATGTGAAGTTCTCCAAGTGTGAATTTTGGTTGCACGAGGTGTAGTTTCTAGGGCACCTTGTTAAACAGAATGGTATTCTAGTCGATCCTGCCAAGGTCTAGGTCGTGATGAGGTGGGAGGTTTTAAGGCCCCCATATAAGATTCAGAGTTTACTTGGGTTGGCAGGTTACTATCGAAGATTCATTCAAGATTTCTCCAAGATAGTGGTTTCTCTGACCCGGTTGACGAAGAAGTCTGTCACTATTCATTGGGGGCCTGAGTAGCAGTAATCTTTTGAGACCCTGAGAAAAAGATTTTGTGAGGTGCCAATTTTGACTTGTTAGAATGTGTTGAGGATTTCATGGTTTATTATGATGCGTCGATGACACGTTTGGGTGTAGTTTGATGCATAAGGGTCGCGTGATTGCTTACGCTTCGAGACAACTGAAGCCTCATGAGTCGAATTATACGACACATGATTTAGAGCTGGGGGTTTTGATTTTCTCCCTCAATATTTGGCAACATTACCACTATAGTGTCCGTTGTACGATTTACATGGACCACAAGAGCGTGAGTTATTTGATGGATCTGCCGAATCTGGACATATGGCAACACCAATTTTGGTTGTGGTGAAAATTATGATTGTGAGATCTTTTACCATCAGGGAGAGGCCAATGTGATGGCTGACGCTCACATCTTCAAGTTGGTTGCAGCTCTAATCAGGGATATCTGTATTAGGATGATAGTGGTTACCTTACTCTTGGAGCAAATTCAAGAGGTTGAGGTTGAGGCTATGAAGGAAGTGAAGGGTTTTAGTATACTACAACATCCTATGGTGCATATACAACCCTAAATGCTTTGGAGCTATGTTTTTTCAAATTATACGTGCAATATTTTTTCCAAAAAATTAAGCCTACATCTAGCATGCAAATGACATAATCAACATAAAAGTGAGTTATAGAATTACCTCTTTGTTGTAGCTTGTAGAACTTCTTAAGTTTGATTTTAAGAATATAGTGCCCCAAGTATTGCACCTCAAATGGAATCAAAACACACCTTTGGATAAAGGATGACTTTTGAGAGAATATTCTTACACTCAAATCGGCTCATGAAGTCTTAGAATATCTAGTGCACGATTTTAGATGCTAAGGGGCTTCTTATATAGAGTGGCAAGATTAGGGTTAGCAACATGTAAACCCTAATGCCCATGACTCTTCATATTACCTAGGATCCATGGGTTAAACCTCCATGGACTACCATATTGGTTTAGCGCATCCTAAATAACAATTGGCCCACACTATAAGAATCATTGATTTACCAAATCAATCCCCATATATTTAATTTGTCTCTTTTCATCAAAAAGTTAACTCCAAATTAATTCTTGATCAATACTAATTTAATCATATGATTTCATATTAATATATTAGAACTTATAATATATTAACAAATCATAAATAACCACTTCTCAAAAGTCCATCCTATCAAATTGTCCTAGTGATATGCAACCTAAATGGACTATGGTACTCTCGGGTCAAGTACATACCAATTATAGTTATTGGCTTAGACATCTAATCTAACATTCTCTCGCTTGGATAAGTCTAATAACTATTATCGCAAGTATGACTCCACAACCCGACTAGCAATCATAGCTATTAAAAGTCGTTGTCGAACTTTGACCTAGTCAATGACGCGACCATTAGATAAAGGATAATATATTCCTCCACTCTAGATATCGTATGGACATGAGACATGGATTATAATCATTCTCTCTTTCCATCTGTTGTTTCCAGATTTCCGATTTATGACGACTGACGAATTGAACAATTCAAATCAGTCGAGGCATGGCCAAGCACTTAGGGGTGTCATCACTAAATCATTGAGGGGCCCACGGATATCGCTTTTATCCACATGGGGTAAAAGGAACAGATAAACTTCGACCCTAATGATTGCTTGTACTTAATCATCAAATTAAACACAACAATATGTTTTATAACACCAAGTTACTGGTGCGTTTACATATGTCAATGTGCAACCGACTCGCAACTACAACTCACATGTCTCCGTTTCAAGTATATAAGATATTATCGTCTCATAATCACTAGTGATAAAATACCTGAAGTGATTCAGATGAGCGTGGGTTGAATCCAATACTCGAATCTTATTCCAGAAGTACTCATGAACACTGCATCTATGTCTAAAACACTTAGACAAACTACATACCCATTCATGACCGTCTTGCCTCAATACCTACTTCCAAAGTATGATCGACTATGGATGGTTTGAATAACCTAGTTATTCAGGAAGTTAAAACATACAAAGTGAAACACAAGAATAATACTAATCCTATATGGCCCCCAAAACGTTTGGGTGCCATATTGATTACTCATTATTCATTATATAGTGTTTCGTATAATTAACTTAATACTTGAATTAAAAAAATAGTTTTACCATGCTCGAAGCATGCACACTATGTTTATCTATGATCCTTACTTTGTGAAATAGATCAATTGACAACATTTCAATGATGCTCATTTCACAATTCCAAATCCTTACTGTAAATGTATGCATATCAAATTCTTGCCATTTACTATAGTCTGTTAGATTCTAAACTTATATGCAATGATCCTCTTGTAATGACTATGCACAAAAGTCACTGAGACTTGGCAACAAACATTACAAAGTATTCCAATGGAGATGAATTCCATGTAAACGATGTCTCAAATTCAAAGTATATTCCTTTGAACATCCTTCTTGCATAAAAATTCCTAACTTTCTCATATACTCTTCATCTCCAACTCCCAATATGGAAACATTCCATATTTACCTTACGACAACTCATTATTAATAGAATCCTGTCTATTCATAATAATGCCAATATGTTCCATCCATTACTATACTTCTAACTGTCTTTAAGCGACGAATCCTTGGCAAACCTTAGATTGACCTTAACAATTGTTTAACCATTTTATTCATATCCTTTTCTATTCCTTTTTCCCTCTTAATGCCCTAGCCACTTGGAAAAATAGAACACGAGAATATTATAGCATATGCAATCGATCCTATACCCGAATCATATGTGATGTGATTCATAATGTCTAACATAAATACTTGATACTTGATCAGCCTTTTGGTATAATATTTCTATTTTCCATGTTCTCACAATTCGAATTATGAAGAGGGATGTCGTAATCATAATTGAATTTTGAGGGCGCAATAAACATTTCCATATAGAATCTCCTTATGTCAAATCTTTTCAACATAACATTCATATATGTCCTTGACTAAATTTGATTAAACCCAATCTAATCTATTAGCTTTTGAAATGAAGTATAACTTCCTCTCCCTTAATTGTACCAAAACAACCTTTCAAACCCTGCAACTTTGCGATTCGAAACCTTTTGTTTTTCTATAATTAACATTGCTTACTTGCAATATTTTCCAAAATAATTATGCTCCAACTAGCATAATAATTATTATCCTACAAGCATAACACTTAAGCTCCCATTAGCTTTGCAATCTATTTAGAAATTAGCTGAACTTCTAGAAGTCAATACTTGTTCACTTTCATTAGCAAAGTTCAGATTTCTGATACGAGATGCTTTGATAAGACTTTATCTAGGCTTCTCAAACTCATACATCTTTCCTTAGATAGCTCACATGTGTTTCTAAACAATTTCAGAACTTATAGTAATAAGTCTAAAATGTTTAGACCTCTTTCCATTTCTCACAATTCGAACTATGAAGAGGGATGTCGTAATCATAATCGAATTTGAGAATGCAAATATCACAATTGCTAACTATTTAAAATCTACTTACTGAAAGAGTTTCCTCACAATCATTTTCATGAATTGGAGAGAAACCCCATGAAACTAAGATTTTATGGTGTATGTGTTCCTATCCATGTGAATTTGTCAAACCATAATCATAAGACAAGGTTAGTGACAAATCCAAACACATATGGATTGAATTTGTTCAATCTTAATTTCTTGCCACTTAGTAGCGATACAACCTATGTTTTGTAACTCTTGATACAACTGAAGGGTTTTAGTATACTACAACATCCTATGGTGCACATACAACCCTAAATGCTTTGGATCTATGTTTTCTCTAATTATATTTGCAATATTGTTTCCAAATAATTTAGCCTACAACTAGCATGGAAATGACATAATCAACATAAAAGAGAGTTATAGAATTACCTCTTTGTTGTAGCTTGTAGAACGTCTTGAGTTTAGCCATTAAGAACTTAGTACCCCAAGTGTTGCAACTCAAATGGAATCACAACACACCTTTGGTCAAAAGGATGGCTTTTTAGAGAATATTCTTACACTCAATCGGCTCATGAACTCTTAGAACATGTAGTGCACGATTTTGAATGCTATGGGGCTTCTTATGTAGTGTGGCAAGATTAGGGTTAGCACCATGTTAACGCTAATGCCCATGACTCTTCATATTACCTAGGATCCATGGGTTAAACCTCCATGGACTACCATATTAGTTTAGCCCATCCTAAATAACAATTGGGCCACACTATAAGAATCATTAATTTACCAAATTAATCCCCATATATTTAATTAGTCTCTTTTGATCACAAAATTAATACCAAATTAATTCTTGATCAATACTAATTTAATCATATGATTTCATATTAATATATTAGAACTTATAATATATTAACAAATCATAAATAACCTCTTCTCAAAAGTCCATTCTATCAATTTTTCTTGGTGATATGCAACCCAAATGGACCACGCTACTCTCGGGTCAAGTACATACCAATTATAGTTATGGTCTTAGACACCTAATCCAACAGGAAGAGCACTGGAAGAGTGAGGACATAGAGGGTCTGGTGGCTTCCTTCGATTATGATAGCTGGGAGTTATTGACTCTCCAACGGAGGGTGTGAGTTCCTTATTAGGATGGTGCATATCAGGTCCTCATGGAGGAGGCACACAAATCGAGATTCTCCATTCAGCCTTGGGTGACGAGGATGTGTAGAAATCTTCATCCTGATTAGTGGTGTCCCTGTATGAAGAGGGATATAGCTTTGTATTTGGAGAGGTGCTTGACTTGCAAGAAACCAAAGGCTGAGCATCATTAGCCTCACGACAAGATATAGCTGTTAGACATTCTAGTTTGGAAATAGGAAGAGATCACCATGGATTTCACTACGAAAGTTGCCTCGGACTGCATGCAGAGTGGATTCGATTTGGGTCATTGTGGATAGATTGACAAAGAGCGTGCATTTTGTTCTGATTTAGGAGAGTATCTCTTCGGAGAAATTGCCCTACATATACACCAGCGAGGTTGTGGCACGACATGGGGTGTTGGTTTTTGTGGTTTTGGATAGGGACATTTGGTTTAATTCCAGATTTTGGAAGAGGTTCCATGAGGAGTTGGGTACTTGTCTGCTTTTCAGTATTACCTTCCACCCACAGACTGACGGACATAGTGAGCGCACTATCCAGACCTTGGAGGATATGCTTCGGACGTGTGTATTAGATTTTGGTAGGAGTTGGGATACATATCTTCCGTTAGCATAATTTCCGTATAACAAGAGTTATCATGCTAGCATTGATCGACCTAATTTTGACATGCACTATTAGAGGAAGTGTAGGACCCCGATATGTCGGGGTGAGGTCGGTCAACGAGTTATGTGTAGTATCAAAATGGTACTCAAAACTACCAAGTTGATTCTGAATGGTTTTGAGTATTCTAACACTCCTAAGGTGTGCACGCAACCCTAAATACCTTGGATCTATGTTTTCTCTATTATACATGCAAACTTGAACATTCCAAGGTATTACCCTAACTAGCATACAAAACTTTGATACTTTCGTAATAAAACAAGTTACAAGACACACCTTTTGTTGTAGTTGGAAGCCTTGGACCTTTAAGAACTTAGTGCCCCAAGTTTTTCACCTCAAATGGAATTAGACAACACCACCAACAATTGGAATAACTTGAGAGAAGAACACTTGCTTCACAAATCGGCTAGCCCTCACTTCTTGTAACTTAAAGGTGCCATTTCATGAGCTATGAGACTTCTTATATAGTGTGCACATTAGGGTTACACCATGTAACTCATGACTTTCCACATTCCTCATGATCCATGGGTTTTAACCTCCATGGAGTATCCATGGGTCACCACATGGGTTTCGCCCGACATTAAGAACTATGGATCATAAGCCCACTTTATAAGAATGAATGATTTACCAAATCAATCCCCATTTATTTAATTAGTCACTTTTGATCACAAAATTAATTCCAAACTAATTCTTGATCAATACTAATTAAATAATATGATTTCATATTAATATATTAGAACTTATAATATATTAATAAATCATAAATATCCTCTTCTCACAAAAGTCTATCCAAATTGTTCCGATGCCATGAAACCCATATGGACCATGCTACTCTGGGATCAAGTACATACCAATAATAGTTATGGGCTTAGAAACCTAATATAACAATCTCCCAATTGGATAAGTCTAATAACTATTATTGCAAGCATGACTCTAACCCTAGTAGCAATCGTAGCTCTTAAAAGCCGTTGTCGAACTCTGACCTAGTCAATGAAGTGTCCATTAGATAAGGGATCATTTATTCCTCCATTCTAGATATCATATGGACAGAGACATGGATTACAATCATTCTATCTGTCCATCTGTTGTTTCCCGACTTCTGATTTATGACGACCGACTAATTGAATAAATCAGTCCAGGCCTGGTGTGATCACTAAATAATGGAGGGGCCCACAAATATCGCTTTTATCCACATGGGGTAAAAGGAACGGATAAACTTCAACCTAAATTCTCGCTTGTACTTACTCATCAAATTACACATTGTGATATGTTTTAAAACATCCAAGTTACTGGTGTGTTTACATATGTCAATGTGCAACCGACTCGCAACTACAACTCACACGTCTTCGTTTGAAGAATAAAAGATATTATCATCTCATGATCACTCATGATAAAATCCATGAAGTGACTCAAATGAGTGTGGCTTAACTCCAATACTCGAATCTTATTCCAGGAGTACTCATGAACACTGCAACCTCTTTGTCCTAGACAAACTATAGACCAATTCATGACAGTTTATCCTAAATATCTACTTCCAAAGTATGATCGACTGTGGATAGTTTGAATAACCTAGTTATTCAGGAAGTCAATGTTGGAATAACAAACCCATCAGTCAAAACATGCAAAGTGAAACATAAGAATAATACTAATCCTATATGGCCTAAAGACTTTTGAGTCATATTGATTACTCATTATTCATTGTATAATGTTTCAAATAATCAACTTAATACTTGAATTAAAAAAATAGTTGTCCCATGCTCCAAGCATGCACACTATGTTTTCTAAAGGATAGTTATGCCATGCACCAAGCATGCACACTATGTTTGTCTATGGTCCTTAATTTGAGAATAGATCAATTGAAAAACATTTCAATGATACTCATTTCAAAATTCCAAATCCTTATTGCATGTGTGAGAATTCCAAATTGTTATCACTGCTAGAAAGTGTTAGATTCTAAACTATCATGCAATGATTATTTTGTAATGTCCAGGTACCAAAAGTCACAGAACTTGACCAATGATATTACAAAATATTCCTTTGGAAATTGTTACAGGACAATTCCATGGAAATGAAATCTCAAATTCAAATGACATTCCTTTGAACATCCTTCTTGCATAAAAGTTTCTAACTTTCTTATCTCTCAATATGGAAACATTCCACATTTGCCATCCGACAACTCGTTATTAATAGACTCCTGCCTAGTCATAATAATGTCAATATGGTCCATCCATTCATTATTATACTTCCAACTTTCCTTAAGTGACCAATCCATGGCGAACCTTAGATTGTCCTTAACAGTTGCTCAACCATTTAGTCATAGCCGATTCTAATCCTTATGCCCTCTTAATGCCATATGAATTTGGAAAAATTTAGAACACGAGAATATTATAGCATATGCAATCGATCCTATACCCGAAGTATATGGGATGCATTTCATAATGTCTAACATAAAGACATGATAATTAATCAGTCTTTTGCTATAATATTTCTATTTTCCATGTTCTCATAATTTTTATTATGAAGAGGGATGTCGTAATCATAATCAAATTTTTGAGAATGCAATTAACATTTCCGTATATTTCCATATACATAATTTCCTTATGTTGAACCATTCATACATAACGTTCATATATATATATATATATATATATATATATATATATATATATATATATATATATATATATACATTACTAAATATGATTAAATCTCAATCCAACCTTCTAGAATTGAAATGAAGTATAATTTTCTCTCCCTTATATATATATATATATATATATATATATATATATATATATATATATATATATATATATATATATATTACTAAATATGATTAAATCTCAATCTAACCTTTTAGAATTGAAATGAAGTATAATTTCCTCTCCCTTAATTATAGCAAAACAATTTTTCAAACTCTACAACTTGCAAATTGAAAATTTTGTTTTATATAATTAACATTGCCAACTTGCAACATTCACCATAATTGATTATGCTCCCACTGACATAATAATCACATCCTTATTAGCATAACACTTATGCTCCCACTAGCTTTGACATGTACTCAGAAATCAGTTGGACTTCTAGAAATCAACACTTTGTTGATTTTCTAACCAAAGTTCAGATTTATGATATGAGACGCTTTGATAAGACTTTATCTAGGTGTCTCAAACTTATACACCTTTCCTCAGATAGCTCACATGTGTGTCTAAACAATTTAAGAACTTACCGCAATAAGTCTCAAATGTTTAGTCCTTTTTCCTTTTCTCACAATTCGAATTATGACAAGGGATGCCGTAATCATAATCAAATTTTGAGAATCCAAATATCACTATTCCTATCTCCTTAAAATCTACTCAGTGAAAGCATTTCCTCACAATCATTTTCATGAATTGGAGAGAAACCTTATGACACTTTTATTTTATGGTGTATGTGTTCCTATCCATGTGAATTTGTCATAACCGTAATCACAAGACAAGGTTAGTGACAAATACTAACTCATATGAACTGAACTAGTTCAATCTTAATTTCTTACCACCTGGCAGCACAAGGGTCTACCATTTCTTCCAAGTAGTTATGCAAACAACTGAGGACTCATAGAAATTAAATGCATAGTAAACTTTAACTAGATCGGGCACAGAAACAAGAATATGTCAACACGATAGGTTATAAACCTCAATTCGTGTGCTAGTGATAAAAATAGCTTTGATTCTTGATTAGTTCTTGAAGCTTTTCCAATATCTTTAACACTCCCACTGGCATCTTGAAATATAAGATTCTCCTGTCATGAATCATTCATTGAGAAAAAAAATATTCAAGAGTTAGTGCGGATTCTTATCAAGACAAACACTTCACACAATTGGGCTTAGCTGGTCTTTGTTTTATCCAAAACATCACAACTCACCAATTTCAAATGTACACGAGTAGAAAACTTTTTCTCTACATTTGTTACAAGCTTAAAACCTTTCTTAAGATTATGTCAATCAAGATTACAATCTTGGAGTATGACTCTAAGACTTGTTTTTGGAACGAAGTATGACTCATCATCTTGATTTAAACTATTTCAACAATTCACGATTCCTCTTCTTAGCCATATAAATGCACTAAGATGACTTTAGATAATCAATTGTGATATAGTTTTTCCATAAACATTCAGATTATCTTAAAACAAGATACTAAAGTACTCTCCAATCTTTTCAGTTTGGAGAAACTTTTACCTTTCTGCCTAATTTGATTCTTCTCATTCGTTCTGCCATACATTGGACCTTTTCCAATGTTTCAGAATTATACTTAAACTAGTAAGCATAACCATGTTTACTAAACATTAGTAAATCATGAAGAATAGTCTTATCGATCTTTGTGCTGGATCTTGATCAGCGCACACCCAGTGTACCCGATCCCCTTCACTTGACTCACATATACATGTGAACAAGGAATTAGTCTTAATTTACCAAAGATGAAAATTTTCATTCATCATACAATACAACTTGTATGATTCCAAGTTTCTTTCCAATCGAAACGTGGGTGATGAGAATCTTTTCTTATTTGGAAAATACTCGACAATACCACAAACGAAAGAATCAAATTCATATTGCTAACATAGAAACAAACAAACATCAATTTTCACAAATTCCATTGCAAGGAGATATAATAAAAAGATAAAATCAACAAAAAATTATTTATTTATAAAATGCGGAAAAAAAAACTTTTCCTTACAATGCAATTACAAATGAAAACTATGTTATTACATATTTCCTAGCAATCTATCATAACAACTAAGCAGCAGCTCAAAAATCCGATCTTTGAACCATGCGATTGAAAACCATATTCGCGATCAGATTCAGCATACACTTCCTTTAAGCTTCCTTCCCTTTGCATGATCCTACAAAACATCAAAATGCAACCTTGTCACATCATGTATTAAGAATAAACAATTAGGAACTTAATAGAGTTAGATAGTAGACTTACCTGAAGCAGAGTCAAACTTTTCAATTCTACCTTTTCTTAGATCATTAAGGTAGTCAGGAAAGCTTCGCAACCAATGCCCTTATCTTGGCAATAAAAATGTATAGACTATTTAGGAATGGTACACGATACAATCTTAGACTTAGCCTTTCTCTTTCCCTTGGAAAGAGAAATCTTTTCTGGACTTCCAATGTTTCCATTGTCAATGTCTATGGACGTTTGGGGAGTAGATCTTCCTATCAAAATAGTTTTTCCAGTGTGCCAAATCATTGATGATTCAGCAACAACAAGCAAATAGGTAAGATCAGTAAGGATCATGTCGTGGTCTGTCACATAGTAGTCCTTAATGAACTCACTATATGTCTCAGAAAGTGATTGAAGAACCCAGTCAACAGCTAACATCCTTGAGACTTCGACACCTAATACTATCAGCCTGTCAATATGTGGCTTCATCTCTAAGACATGAGTACACATAGGCCTTCCAACTTGATGTTTCATTGCAAGTAGGGCTTGAGTGACCTTAAATTTTTCAAGTCTTTGAACTTGTGGGTTAAGGATAATTATTGGAGGAGGTGGAGGAAGTGAAGTATGACTTCCACGATTCAACCGTGGGATATCATCTTCAGGGTGAAAGCTTGTTCCATAAGATTTCGGAAGACCATAGTTGTCTGAACTAGACATCTACAATGGGATAAATTCAAGTTAGTTGATTTAAATCCTTAATATAACACCTAAATGAAAAATTAAGGATAGGACCCAAGACAATATTTTACAATTTGAAAGAGGGATGCCGTAATCTAAACTGCAAAATATTTGAAGGTAGGTAAATGACGACTTACCAAATTCCACCACGAAAAACGAATTTTTTTTTTAGGTTTTAAGTGAATTGAAACTCCTAGATCCTTTGAGATTCATTGAACAATTCAATGGCATGTTTAAATCTCGAGTGTGGCCTACAAGTTTATGACTGGGATGCCAAGGTGTGAATAACCATACAAATTAGCTTGGTACACCCAATGTCACACCACCTAATCAATGTGCCGATTAACCATACATGCTCAATTTATCTATGATTAACATCAACATACCATTTTCCACGCACTTTCAGTCCAGATTAGTATGTCGGTTAACCACACACGCTCCACTAACGATTTAAAAAGATGCAAAGTGCAATTTCACGGGTTAGCACCATATTCACATTTTCCTAAGTAACTAAGATTTTAGGAATTCGTAAGTGTTTAGTTACTTTATATTTATCATTATACTTTTATTGAAGGTAGAATTAGAGTCCTATCCTACCCGTTCGGCTAATGACCCTCCACCAGTCAAGGAAGAGGTGGGTAAGAGTGGACACCTAGTAAACTGACATTTTATAAGCAATAACCTTATACCACCCTTATAGACCGGCTTCGTGAATGAGGCCTACTAACGGTAAGACTGACTTTACTCTTACATATATATATATATATATATATATATATATATATATATATATATATATATCAATGTTAAACCTATAATATTATAATAGTATAAGGATTGAATTTTAAACATTTAAACTTCTAGGGTTTGGAACTAAATGTTTCAAAAGTTAGACTTTTACATTTACAAATTCCAAAACTTGAGGGCAAGTTTTGTAAATTTCAAAACCTTTTGGAATCCATAACTAGGACTTTAATAAAGATTTTATGAAAAGACTCATGACATTGCATGGAGTTAATAAAAAACAAATTATGAGAAAAAGACTCTTCAAGTTCATAATGAAACAGCACAAAAATAAGACCCAAAAATTTTGTTTTCAAATCATTATTAAAATCATAAACCATCTAAAGTCATAAGTAAAATTATAAATCATGTATCATAAAACATCATAGTATATGTCTCAAACCAAAATCACATATCAAAAAATCAGAGTAAACTCCAAGGTTGTGATTGTGGTGTGTGCCATGCAATCATCCCGAGCCCTTCCCTTTGCTAGTGGAAGTACCTGAAACCAAAACTGAAAACTGTAAGCACGAAGCTTAGTGAACTCCCCCAAACCACCACATACCATACAATAACACATATAAATCATATTGGGCCTTGCCCACTGCATCGAGCCCCGCCCGGAATCGGACGAAAGTCTGGCATAAATTGGGCCTCGCCTACAGCATCGGGCCCCGCCCACTACATCGAGCCCAGCCCGGCATCGGACCGAAGTCTGGAATACGTGAACATAACATAAACATGAACGTATAGCATAATCACATATACTGCATCGGACTTGCCCAACATCGGACGGAGTCCGGAACATATGACACATAGCATAAACATGCATGAATCACAAAAGACAACAAGCATACATAACTACTTCTCAGGACCACCCCGACATCGAACCAAAGTCCGAAAACATATAAACTACATCGGGTTAACCCCGACATCGGGCTTACCCCAGCATACTACAACTACATAAACAGGCTAGCATTGGTGCCTTAGACCTATTCCTACTGAGGAAAACTCACCTCACAAGATTGAATGCTGGAAGCTTGTGTGAGGAATCCTTGTCTGCTGCTCCGGCTACTCACCTTCTATCAATTCCACAATAATACTGAATCAAAATCTGATAATCCTCCTTAGGGTAAAATGACCATTTTACCCCTACTCCTAGTCAACGTCCTGGTCAAAGTCAAAGTCAAGGTCAACCCCCAGTCAATCCCAACTCGTCGAGTCACCTCCCAACTCGGCGAGTTCATGAACAATTCAAACACATGGTTAAATAAGTCAACTCGTCGAGTCCTTTCCCAGATTCGTCGAGTTCTTCCTACCAAAATATCGGGACATATCGACCTTAACTAGTCGAGCCCCTCCTTGGACTCGTTGAGTCCTTCAACTTCCGATCCCTAATCATGTCCAACCTACTGAGTCCACTCATAACTTAGTGGTTTCACTCACAAATAGAAAAGGAGTTAGGGTTCACCACCCAACTTGCCGAGTCCAAGAACAACTCGCCGAGTCCTCCATGTGACATATCCATTCTGTCGATTCTGAACCATTCCAATGCTTGTAACTCATAGATCTTGACTTCTTAGACTAGAATTACACGTGAAGTTGCTAACTTTACGTGCATGCATGGTTTTATGATGCCTAAAAATCAAAACTTAGCTAATAATCAAGGCTTAATGCATAGAACGGGGACATGGCCGAATAAAGATGGCAACTTTGAGCTTCTGGAACTCATGAGTGCTAGATCTAAAGTCCTTACATCCCCAAATGTTCACAACTCAAACATGACCTTAGAAATGGCCCAAAAATGACAACAAGCAAGCTTTCATGAAGATCTAAGTGAGAATAAGCCAAGGTCTAAGCTTTATACCTTCAAAGGTTCTGAAATGCAACACAAGCTCTGGATCTACTGCCTCTTCTTGAATCACCAAGGGTTTCCATCCTTCTCCTAGCTTCAAATCACACAAAAATGGAAAGAAAACCTTAAGAACACTCAATGGCTGCTTAGGGTTTTGATAGTAAGGAGTGGAGGTAATGGACGTTGGGATGGAGGCCTGATATGTTGCTTAAATAGGGTGCAAAACCTAAAGATTAGAGTTTTCCTCTTGCAGACCTACTCGTCGAGTCTATGCTTGGACTCACCGAGTAGAATCTTTAAATCCCGTGTCCTTTCTGCCATCTACTCGACAAGTTAGGGCTACCAACTCGTCGAGTAGCTCAACTAAATACTTGAATGATTTAAATAATTGTGTACCAGGAACGGGGCGTTACACATAAACTTTGACTTTAATGATTTCTTTAAAAGGAAATTTTTCATTTTCCATAACTTGAGGACAAGTTATGGAATTCATCAAAATCATTTAGATCAAAAAATTCTAACAAGAAAATCAAATAATTTGTCTGTGATCCAAATTAAACTCATAAGAACAAGACAATTCATATCAAACAAATTTCATGTAATTATCCTAACCATATAAACTAATACAAAACATGAAACTTTGACAATTATCTTTTAAATTGGATTAGCATGATCATTACCACATCAAAGATAGGTTTATATGTTCAAAACCAACTTAGAGTAATGATCCTAGTCCAATTCTAGCCAAAAAAACCACAAAAATATACGTTCTGGAGCACCAATTCGTCCAGTATAAGAACAAACTCGACAAGTTGGTTGCATTTGTGCTTGGACTCGGCGAGTCCACCAGTGCACTCGGCGAGTCCACCAGTGCACTCGGCGAGTCCATTGTCCAGACAGCAAAAAATTGATTGTTAAAGCATTATCAACAAATAACATCAAGCATAATTGAAAACAACCCTAGGCTCTGATACCACTAAAAGGTTTTGAGCATGCTAACACTCCTAAGGTGTGCATGCAACCCTAAATACCTTGGATCTATGTTTTCTCTATTATATATGCAAACTTGAACATTACAAGGCATTACCCTAACTAGCATACAAAACTTTGATACTTGGGTAATAAAACAAGTTAGAATACATACCTTTTGTTGTAGTTGGAAGCCTTGGACCTTTAAGAACTTAGTGCCACAAGTGTTGCGCCTCAAATGGAATCACACAACACCACCAACAATTGGAATAACTTGAGAGAAGAACACTTGCTTCACAAATCGGCTAGCTCTCACTTCTTGTCACTTAAAGGTGCCATTTCATGAGCTATGAGGCTTCTTATATAGTGTGCACATTAGGGTCACACCATGTAACTCATGAATTTCCACATTCCTCATTATCTATGGGTTTTAACCTCCATGGATGATCCATGGGTCACCACATAGGTTTAGCCCAACATGAAGAACTATGGATCATAAGTCCACTTTATAATAATGAATTATTTACCAAATCAATCCCCATTTATTTAATTAGTCTCTTTTGATCAGAAAATTAATTCCAAACTAATTCTTCATCAATACTAATTAAATAATATGATTTCATATTAATATATTTGAACTTATAATATATTAATAAATCATAAATATCCTCTTCTGAAAAATGTCTATCTAAATTGTTCTGATGCCATGCAACCCAAATGGACCATACTACTCTGAGGTCAAGTACATACCAATAATAGTTATGGGCTTTGACACCTAATCCAACAGATTCAAGGTAAACTCCAGACATCTCAGAGTCGGGAGAAGAGCTATGCGGATAAGTGCCAATCATATCTAGAGTTCCATGTTGGGGATATGGTTCTCTTAAAGGTGTCACCTTGGAAGGGTGCCATCTGATTCAGGAAGAGGGGCAAGTTGGACCTTAGGTACATCGGTCCTTTCACGGTTTTGGCCCAGGTGGGTCATGTTGCTTATCGCTTGGATCTTCACGAGGAGCTTAGTCAGATCCATAGCACATTTCACGTCTCTCAGTTGTGGAATGTTTATGGATGATTCTGTGGTGGTTCCATTGGAGGATATTCAGGTGGATGATCGCCTGGATTATATCG
This sequence comes from Lactuca sativa, assembly GCF_002870075.4. Classification (NCBI taxonomy): domain Eukaryota; kingdom Viridiplantae; phylum Streptophyta; class Magnoliopsida; order Asterales; family Asteraceae; genus Lactuca; species Lactuca sativa. The sequence goes on along the minus strand of NC_056628.2, from coordinate 136,133,235 downwards.
AGAGACTAGTGATGATTCTAAACAAAAAGACGAAAACCTTGAGGAACAAGGCTGTTGAGTTGGTGACAATTCAGTGGTAGCACCACAAGGGGTCATAATGGACATAGGTGCCGAAGGAGGAGATGAGGGAACACTACCCAAAGTTATTTGGGGAAACAGACTTCAATGGTAAAGTCTAATTCAAATGGGGGAGAACTATAACATTCGAGATTTTGGTATGTTTTCTTTAACCCCATTATGTAGAAATTTATATCATTGCATAGCTTAGTACATGGGTATTACTCTATGAGTACGCTTAGCGTATTGGGCCGAATTTGGATTGTGGATTCACCCACATACGCATGGCCTACGCAATGCAGCAGGAAACCCTAATTTTTAGTGGTCGTGCCCTATTTAAACAACTTAAGACGCCCTTGGACCTCCTAATGAACAACCTCCATCACCATATTCCATGAGATCGAAACCCTAATCGTCATTTGTGTGATTTGAGCTTAAAAGTGAGTTTTGGTGGTGTTTTTGCTGAAGTAAAAGAAGAATAAGACTTGGAGGAAACTTGGGAAAGGCTTGAGCTTGTAGATCCAGAGTCATCGCTCTCTTAGCAAGTCATTTGACGTAAAAATCTATCATCTTCATGTTTCTTTATGCTATATCCAACTTAGGGTGCTATTTATGCATTTTTGGATCTTTTAAGCCATAGATGAGATTATGGTATACTACAGAAGCAATGGATGTTAGATATTTGCATATTTAAGGTCCATTCTCTTTAAAAATACTACCTTTATGAGTTATTTTGGTCCATGCATGTGTTACGTTCTTTGTTATGGTTCTCTTCGAGTTTTGGGTCTTATTAAAACATGCATGGGAGTAAATTTACCAACATTATGTATTAAGTCACCATTTAGGATTAGATCTGAGAGTTTGACATGATGGCTTAACCGATTAAGTGCTTAATGGGTTGGATTGGTTGTCTGTCGAGTACGTAGAGTGTACCTAGCTCATACTGGCCCCGGAAGGACTGCACTGAGCATAAGGCTGAGTACGCCTAGTGTACATAGCTATTTGACCATCGGTTGACTTTGACGGGTTTGGGCTATATTTTGGACTTTTAGGGTTTGGCCCTTATTGGGCCATTGGACTTTTGACTTTGAGCCATAGATAGACTATGGGATTTATTGGAATTAGGTCCATGATGGTTTTTGGGCCTAATTTGGAATTTGGGCCATATTGGGCCTTAGAATGCCATTTAAGAATTTAAGGACTTTTGAGCAAATGGGTTAGGCCTTGGTTTTGGGCCAAGTAAGAAAGAGGTAAAATGGTCTTTTACACAGGATTTTGGACAAGTAATTTAATTCTTGATTATGGGTTGAGATTCAATTATTAATTGGATATTATTTGATGTTGTTAGCATTGGGATTTTCCGGATGAGCTGATCGAAATTTTATCGGAGAGATTCAGCAGCTTGCGGTCAGTTACCTCACTGTGTTTATGTAACATCCCAAAATTTAAGCCCAAAAATTTCATTTTAGATTAATTAATTCATCAACATTCATTAGAAAATATTGTTTAAACACATCATCTCAAAAACAAGTATCATATTTGAACCCACAACCATGAACAAATGTCATATCAGAGTACAATCCCAGAAAACACCGTGCGGAAAATCATATGCGTGTGTGTGTGATGCCATGCTACGCCGCCGGTTCCTTCCCCTTAGATAAACAGGTACCTGAAACCAAAAACTGAAACCGTAAGCACAAAGCTTAGTGAGTTCCCCCATCATACCACATACCATACAATACCATCGGTATCTTTCAACCGGTAATCATCATAGGTATCTTTCAACCGGTAATGATCATCGGTATCTTTCAACCGGTAGTCATCATCGGTATCTTTCAACCGGTAATCATCATCGGTATATTTCAACCGGTAATCGTCATCGGTATCTTTCAACCGGTAACTGGGGACTATTCCACCCCTACCACTAGCATACAATAGCAAAATATAAGCACACAGTCAGACATATCCGGGTACTGACCTACCCCTTGGTCCTAAGGACCACTATCAGGAAAATAATCCCTATCATGTAACATAACATACATATATAACTCATAACCACACACATACCAGACCAATATAAATTATCACAAAGACAATTATCTTCTAAATACTCCCCAATGGTGGGCCAACATGGTGGCCTTAGACCCACCCCTATTGGAAGGTAACTCACCTCGTAGCTGCTAAACTGTGCGACAATCCTCTGACAGTTGCCACTGCTGCTCCGGAAATCCTCCGGCTAAAATTCCCACAAAACACTTAGTCAGAAACTGACATCTACCCTTAGGGTAAAATGACCATTTTACCCCTTAACCAAGCCAAAGTCAAATTCAAATTCAACTTCCAGTCGACCTGACTTGCCGAGTTCACTCGTCAACTCGCCGAGTCCCTATCCTTCCATCAGACCTCATACCCATCTCTACTCGTCGAGTTAGGCGATGACTCGATGAGTTTACCTTTTAAATGAACACCGACTGAATCCACATCTGACTCGTTGAGTTGTATGAACAACTCGTCGAGTTCATCATCAACTGATACTCATGTCCTGACTTGACTCGCCGAGTTGTATGAACAACTCGTCTAGTTACTCTTCATTCTATGAACATGTTCTGTACTCGACTCGCCGAGTTGATGAACAACTTGCCAACTTCCATGAAGATAGTCTTGGACTCTCCGAGTCCGTTCATGCACTCGTCGAGTACCATGAATTCCCAGAACACTTTTCTTAGTCCAGAACGTTGGGTCACTCCCCGGGACTCCTAAAACCCTTCCACACTCAACTGGTCCTTATGACCCTCAATGATATGGGACCAAAACCCTTGGACTCGCCGAGTCTAGGAAATGGACTCGGCCCTCGCCGAGTCTATCATATTCCTTACTTAGAACTTTGATTTATGATGTACAACACTTAACCAAATGATAGATCCAGGCCCCTAAACTCGATCTAGCACGTAATGTTACAAACTTTACGTGCATGCATGGGACATTAGAGCTTAAAATCCTCTAAAATGATTCTTTTGTTGCATGGGGCCTTCATTGTTGCAAAAAGCAACCTAGATCTGACTTATGGCTCATAAAATGACATGATACAGAATCCCAAACCCCCAACCATGTTTGCAAACATGGTTGGGCACCAAAAATGGCTTATAAAAGCCCTAAACCACCTCAAAGAGGGATCTAACAAATGAGTGAGCTATGTTTAGACTTTATACCTTCCAAAGACTGCAAATGATGAACCAAACTCGAGTCCTTCAGTCCCCTCTTGATCCTTCTATGCTCTTCCTTCTTCCTTGAGATCAAAACTCACGAGAATCACTCAAAAATCCTTAGATCTTTACAAAAACGGCTAGGGTTTGCTATGAGGAGTGTTTGTGAGCATAAAGGGGGGGGGGGGGGAAGAGGCTGCATAAGGTCGTTTAACTAGGGTGCAAACCCCTGGATTAGGGTTTTTGTCCAAACAGCGGCTACTCGCCGAATCCGGGACTCGACTCGCCGAGTCTGCAACTTAAACCCCGTGCCTCATCCTGTTTCTACTCGACGAGTCCGTACTTCGACTCGACGAGTCCAAGGCAAAATGCAAAATAAATGAAGATTTAATAACATAATACATACCAAGAACCAGGTGCTACAAATCTCCCCCACTTATTTTAGACTTCGTCCTTGAAGTCTGTCGCTTGATCCTGAAACAACTCGGGGTAGTGCTCCATCATCTCACTCACCGGCTCCCAAATCTACTCCGACCCCTTCCGGTGTTGCCACTGCACCTTCACGAGTTCTGGTCTTGTGTTCCTCAGATCCTTCGACTTCTGGTCAAGGATCGCCACAGGCCACTCGATGTAATTCAGGCTACCATCAACCTGAATGTCCTCCAAGGGTACCATCGCCGTACTGTCCACTAGGCACTTCCGCAGTTGAGAGACGTGGAAAGTGTTGTGGATCTGACTGAGCCCGGCTGGCAGATCCAGCTGGTATGCCACCTTGCCCACCCGGGCTACAACCCTGAACAGTTTGATATACCTTGGGCCCAACTTTCCCGGCTTCCTGAATCGGATAACGCCCTTCCATGGCGACGCCTTCAGGAGAACCATATCCTCGACCTCGAGTTCAAGGTCTGATCGACGTTTATCGGTGTAACTTTTCTGCCGACTCTGAGCAGTCTGAAGCCTGCTCCGGGCTTGCTGAATCTTCACTGTCATCTTGAGCACGACTTCGGTGCTCCCCATGACTCTCTGGCCAACGTCGCCTCAACATATCGGGGTCCTGCACCTCCTCCCATACAACATCTCGAAGGGAGGACGGTCGATACTCGCATGATAGCTGTTATTATACGAGAACTCCGCCAACGGGAGGTAGGTATCCCAACTACCTCCGAAATCTAAAACGCATGCCTGCAGCATATCCTCCAGAGTCTGGATGGTCCGCTCGCTCTGGCCATCCGTTTGCAGGTGAAAAGCGGTGCTAATGTGGATGCTCACGGCTTGCATACATGCAGAGGTCGTGGGTAGGTCCCAAAATCCCTTTGATAGGGGAGTGTATAGTCTAGGATCTAGACATCACATTATACGTTATCCCTCAAATAAGGCAGTTGAGTACCGATGTAGTTATTTATATCAAATACTACAGTACTTGGAAGTATTACCCTAGATTTAAGGTAATAGGTACGGTTGTAGTTTGACACTACACCATAGTACTATTTCTTTTCCCATTACATTCACTTCGTGAATTTTCACACGACGCAGAAACTATATTTTGATTAATGATAGTCAGATTTGGGAAAATACACTCTCTTACGTGAGCCATACACGCAGACACTAGATGCCTTGGTAGAAGGATACGATTAGTAGGAAACATAGGGCTTCCTAGGATCATACAAAACATTTTTATACTTACAGTTCATATACATTTTTATACTTACAGTTCATATACATTCTCAATACTTACAATTCATATACATACAAATACTTACATACAAATTAAGACACTAAAATACTTATGATCTCACCAGCTTCAAAGCTGATGCTCGCTTTCAAAATTACATGTATCCTCAGGTCAACATAGACAGGTACCGATGCAAGGATTAGGGAAGATGGAGCTCGTTGAAGACTCATCTTTCATTTTGATTTATGCCTTAGTGTTTATCAAAATTTGACAGAATACACTTGTATAATCATTATATTATTAATGCAATGGATGATGTTGTTGCTTGTTTACTACTTTTCATTGTTGTGATACTGTACATGACGTCCTCCGCCCCAGAACGTTTCCGCCGTGCTTGGTTTTTGGGGTGTGACAGATTGGTATCAGAGCATTGTTTATAGTGAATTAAGTATATCAACCCATAAAAGATATACTAACTATAAATACATAAGGGATTAAAAATACTCTGACCAAGAGTTTATACTTTAAATAATAAAATATTTAAGTAAGTATACGTGCCTGCATTCATACTAAAATCAGTGTCACTAGGACAGTACAAAAGAATTACGATTGTTGGGCAACACAGGTGATCTTAGAGACATATGGTCAAAACTGGGAAGATATAGCCTGATCATCTATATTATCCGAGGGTTGACTAGCATGTGCCTAAGTTTAATTGTGTGGTTGCAACAATGCTAAAATCTTACCAACCCTACCACAATGAGAACAATAGAACATAACATTAAAATTTAAAATACTATAGGAGTATTTGGTGTTACTATAAGTACGTTATACTTGAGAACTAAAACAGGATCTTCATTACTAAGTTGATAGTTGCTAAGTGGATACACTAAGGATATATGTAATTAGGATGTTATAGACTTAGAATCTGTGAAATTTTACTTTACCCCGATTCTGTGTGAATTTGGAGTTAAGATCACTTATTCGAAGGTCTATCCTGTTTAGATTACACATAGCTGGTATGCACTTCACAAATAGCGATGTAACTAATGAAGGTTTTCTAAATAATTATCTAGATAGTTCGTCTAATAATTATTCTCTTACCCTAAATTCTCACATAGATAACATGGCTAGACTCCATCCCCTCGACAACCAGTATCTTCCGAATGAAGTCATAGCTGGTTGGTTTGGAGAAGAACCAGATAATGATCATCCTATCCCTTTGAATGATCACCATGATTAAGACCCTTCGGACGATGATAACTCCGAACCAGAGGTTGAGAACCTACCCCAATCAGCTCCCTTTCCAATTCCTAACCCTCGTCCGGCTTTTCAAGGCCCGACCCCTGAGTGGGTGGAATGCTTGGAAACAAGGAGCCAAGGACAAGATCAGCCCATGCCATTTAATGGCGACCGAAGCTTTTACGACTTGAGCAATGGGGGCTCAGCAGATAGAGTCTTGCCAATCTTGGTCCGCAGAGTGGCCCGAAATGAGATTCAAGGCAGGACAGCCCTACATCAGATTACCGAAGATGTCGCCGATACGAGAATGCATACCCTCCACACCATTAGTCTAGAAGATGCTCGCGTGAGAGCAGAGAGAAACCATGAAACCCTGCTGCAAGCACTAGCTGAATCACGAGCCGAAGTCATAGAGTTCCGAGTACGCCAGAGGGTGTACGAAAGATACCTGCTCGACATGGAACGTCAACTGGCTGAACTGAAAGTTCACCAGAGGGATAACCGTCGCCAGTAATAGACGCTTTACTTTATTTTCCCTATTAAAAGAAATCGTTTTTTTCTGTCTATGCCCGATGTGGCATTTTCTAGGAAATTATCTTGTACTGTAAGTACTTTTGTTAAGTCTTTATGATGTGAGGAACTACCTTCTCTTGATATGATGTAAGACCTATACAAGGTCATTTTCCCGAATCTTTACGTCGTGAATATCATAGATATTGACAGCCGGCTAACTTCTGTGTCCTTCTTTATTCAAGTACTCATATCATACTTTCATTGGAGTCTATCTGAAACCTGCTTTAGTCAAGTCATTGGACTATAGTAATTTAGCTCCGGAGACATTCCAAGTCTCTTTCAGTGGTTGGATCCTGTTATTCACCAACCATCGATCCCTCGACTTGAACGACAAACGTCTTGAGACCATTCTACAAACTCACTTCCATTCTATACTCGGACTGCATCATAGGGATGTAGGTCAACCTTTCGAGAACATACTCTTACTCCTTACTTGAACAATCTAAGTACATCTAGGTTCAACCAGAATCGCTCACAAAATCCTTATCTTTCGTGTACCAGGATCATGTCGTCATCCGGAAACAACCAGCCCAGCAACGAGACCTCTACTTTTCCTATGGACGCCGCTACTTTTCAAGCCACCGTTACAACTACCGTGATGGCTGCCGTGACAGCAGTCTTGGCAAATCGTAGCACTGCCAATGCAAACAAGGCTGAAAAAGGAGTTGAAAATCCCGATTGCGTTAACGATCCTAGGAATCAACAAATAGTAACAGTCGCCACCACCCAAAACAACAACTCAGAGTTCAAGAAAAGAAAACGTCAAGCCAAAGTGGAACGCAAACGATTTCAGAGAATTGCCAGGCAACAACCACAAGTAGAAACCTCTGCCATCCCAGTACCGAGCATACGATATAAAGGAACACTCCCGAAGTGCGACCGGTGCAACCACCATCACAAGGGAATTTGCTGAGCCTGGCAATGCAATAGTTGCAACAAGATGGGACACATTGCTCATTTATGTAGAACTACCTCCACCACTAGAGCAAGCCTAGTTTGCTATAGTTGTGGTGAGGCAGGGCACTATTATAGAAATTGCCCAAGAGGGAAGATCAACGAAAGCAACCGTGTCCCCATAACTCCTACTTGACACTTCACTTCCTCCACTGATGTGGGTGCTGTCCAGATATGTCACCAATGCGGTGAAATTGGACACCTCAAGAAGGATTTCCCGATAACGCAGAACTCTGGCGAAGACGGGAAAATTCTCAGGATCACAGCTACAGGAGAGCCTACTCCGGAACCACGTTAATGTAATTTAGGCGTTTCGTTGTAACAGACTTATAAACTATCCCGAACTAGTACAACTAGAGTCCTATCTTTTGTGAGATTCCGTAGGTTTAGGGATGCTCGTGCTGGGTATACTTGTCTTTTGCAGTATACCTTTTTAGCAGCAATAGTCTTGTAGGAACTCTGTTGATGGTTGCACGGTTGTGTTTTGTCTGTAAAACGTCTTATGTTCAAATCTAATGTCTTTATGTTTCAGTGTGATTCCGACATTATCATGAGACTCGATTCAATTTGGTCCTCACAAAAACAGCTTCATACGTACATCTCTTTCTTCTAGATCGCTTTTCCAGCGAAGCCGTTACATCAGAACGCCGAAGTACCCATGCATGGAGTACCTCATAGTTCTTTTCTTTTCCGAAGAAACCCCCGAAGTACCACTCGTGCAGTACGTCAAGTTCAATCCAAGGATTCATACGATTGATCCATCACTGAGGAATGTATGCACAAGAGTGATATATAATCAAGGTTCTACAGGTTTTGAAATTGATGATTCCACTTTAACTTCTTTTTCCCCGATGGGATGTGAGCTTAAAGAAGAATCAGTTATTTGACTACCTTTTCAATCTTAATTATATACGACTCGTATACACGAAATTTGTGATTGTGAAACCAAGTATGAATCCTAATATGAACTTCAGGACGGAGAACTGCCTAAACCTACGAGTAATCGCATCGTCATGTGAACAAACTTAGAACCCAATACGACTCTTGTAAACAGATCGCCCTATAGTCTAAACACCTACGGAGACACCAGAACAGTACAAACAACTTAACGAACTACACAACAATAGAATAAGAAGACTAGACTTCTCACCCTGGAGAACCTCCAGTCTTATTCTCCCAGAGATCGACGGATTGCATCGTATGTGCCTCGGATATCGAGGACTCCGTCAAGATTTTTCATTAGAAATTGTTATCTCTGCCTCGCATAGATGAAATGGTTGAGCAAATGCAAGGAAAGAATTACTTTCATAAATGGATCTGAGATCCGAATATCACCAGTTCGAGTGTTAGGGAAGGATGTCCGGAAGACTACCTTCCGAACTCAATGCGGACATTTCGAGTCCGTAGTGATACCCTTCGGATAGGACCAATACGCCCATAGTTTTCATGAGCTAAATGAATAGGGTACGTCTTTCTTACTTGGATCAATTCATCATTTCTCCATGTAATGACTTACTTATCTACCCTCGTAGTAAGAAGAAAACCCATGGAAACATTTCCTACAGAGGAACTTTTAACGAAGGTCTCTAGGCATGATTTTTGAAATTGAAAAGTCAAATTTCTGTGACACACTGTTAGTAATATGGGAAATTATGAGTACTCTTTCAATTTGTCAAAACCGTTGAGCATTTATCGACACCAGAGATGCCGACAGCCTTTCGCCAAATTCTAGGTCTTACCGACCTACTATCATAGTTCATTCAGAACTTCTCGCAAACTACAGAAACCCGTACGACTTTGACCCAAAAAGGGGTGGCCTTTGTCTGGGAAGTTAAACAAGAAAAATAAACCTTGGAGATTCCAAGTGAGTGACCAAATTCTTTAGGAAGTCTCACTCGGGAACGGCTTAATATGCCTCGTAAAGCGTGGAAAGCTAAATCCAAGATAGACAGGACCTCCGAGCTTCTTATCAGAATCGGTCCTGTGCCTCGCACAAACTAGACCTACTCCGCGAACTTAGTAACGTACATCCTACTCTTCGCGTCTCGATCATGAAACCATACCTTTCCATTAGGACTCTTGTAATTCCACTCGTCGAGATCCTCGCCTTCGTATTAGAACCGTAGTGACCCTTGACCGAGAGGTCAAGCGGACGAAGCAGCGCCATCGCCCGATAGTGAAGGTTCGTTGGGATTCCCACCGAGAACCCGATTTCACTTAAGTGCGCTAGAACCAATCGATTAGGAAGTTTCCTCCTCGTGACTCGATCATTCGTACATACTTCCTTGACTAAATTCTAATTTCGGGACGAAATTCCCTACAACAGGGGGATGATGTGACAACCCGAAATTTCCATTCTGAACAAACCTTTTGAAGCCAATAGAAGTAGAACAGTTACAGTGAAAACTCAGATTTCGAGTATAAGTTTGGCAGTTTTCAGGATTTTACACTTAAGGAGATATTAGGAGAGTGGATGCACTAGGGTTTTGTGCAACACTGTTATTCCTATGCTCTAGGATATTAGATTTCATTCCGAGAATAGAAATATTTTCTGCCAAAAATCCCAGGACTATATATAGAAAACTGAACCAAATAGTTCATTAGTTGAATTCCAATTAGAGAAAAGCCAAAATTCTCTCTCACGGATCTTCGGGTTTTTATCCCAAATTGTGAGTAACTCTTTCTAGTAGTGTTAGAAAGCTTTAAATGTGTTCATAACATAGATTACATAGCTAAATCATCCGATTTAGGAGTTTACTCCCCAAGGTGTTCTTCGGCGGTAAACTCTCGAAACCAAGCGTAGATTGTCCCCCATGATTTTTAACTACCTTGGACTTGTATAGGAGTGTGTTAGGGACATGAAATCAACCAAGAATCACCCAAGTTTGGGAGTTCACAGCCCAAGAATATCTTAGGCCGTAAATTCCAAAAAGAATGCTCAAATGGTGCTTTTAAGGCACCTAAGGCTTAGACTTGATTTTAGACATGTACCCTAATGTCTTTAAAGCCTAGAAAACATAAGGAATCATAAGTATTTAGGAGTTTACGGCCAAGACAAGTTCTTGGGCCGTAAACCCCTGTAAAGGGGTCAAATGACACCCTAACTCCTTCCTTATGCCTAGAACCCAACATAGATCATAACCTTGAAATGTTAGAGACTTGAAAACACCATAAACACCCTCCCAAGGGAGTTTACGGCCGTAAACTCCAAGGGAATATGGTCTCTAGGCCGTAAACTCCTTAAAGGAGTTAATAGGAAGCCCAAACACTTAATTTAGCCTTGAAACAATTCACCACTAGAGTTGTAGTAATTCTAAGCTCCATTTAGTGACCCTAAGGAGAGTTTACGGCCATGATTTTACTCCCCTGGGCCGTAAACTCCAAAACATATGGTCATTAGAACTTAAACTCCCAGTAGAGGCCTTGCACTCCTTTGTTGCAACCCATTAGCCTCCTAGCACTTGACCAAAAGTGTTTTCTTCGCGTTATATAGTGTTTTAATCACTAATTATTTATATACATATGTCTTCTTATGTAATTAGGATCATTGTGTGTGTCTAAAGTCTTCACTTGACACCAAGCACTTGCCCGATCCTTCCTTACGATAACATTCCGTTCAATTCCAGTCACTTACTGCAGGTGAGTTCATACCCCTTAAATAATGTTTTAAACTATTTTTAAATGTTTTATGGGGGGGGGATACAAGTAGAATTATGCTAGTTATTATATCAATCACATGTGATTAATAAGTAGAATTATGCTAGTTATTATATCAATCACATGTGATTAATATGCAGCATTCAAATGATTTACTACACATTAGCCGTTTTACCAAACAGTTTCCTTCAAATGATTTTTATAAACATTTTATATGTTTTAAACTCCTTATTACACTGTACATTTTACTCTGTATATCACATTTCAAACTTATTTACAATTGTGTTTCAAACAAATGTTTCCTTATACTTAAACTGTTTTATCAAACCTATGCCTTCAAACTGTTTTATAGGTTGACATCAAGTCGATCTTTTCTAAAGATAATAATTATGTTCAAATGTTTTACAAAACTTATTTATGCTTTTATATTATAAATTGCATGCCTCTATATGTATAGTTATATAAGAAATGTTTAAAAGACTTAGGAAGGCTATCCACCCTATTTCCTTTTCGCGCTTGAGATGTGGTCTGGTGGGATATTGGGTACTCGTCTGAAGGTCGTTTAAATATTAGTTATATAACATATATACATATATAGTCATAAAAGGTCTTTCCAGTTCATCCCATGCCCTTGGGTAGCAAGGGTATACATCCATGTCCATACGTACCAGTTAGATTACTAGTAAACTACCATATGAGTAGTTTAGGAAGATACTAGAACTATTACTAGAACGCAATATCATACAATGAGTCAGTTCATTCATGATTCAATACTTTCTAGATCATTACTGTGCATTACTATACTTGCTAGATAGAGAGAGCATCCATTACAGCTAGAACATTACAGTACATTACTATACATGTTAGATAGAGGGAGAACACACATTACAGCTAGCACACGCAGAACATTACAGTACACTACTATACTAATACATGATCACACTTACATAAGTACAATTACATGATCACACTTACATGAGTACGCTTACATATACTTAGAACAGACGTCACTAGGTGCTATAGCACGGAGCCAGTTCAGGATCTAACTATACTGATGAATCACAACGCAATTGTGATAGTTATATCAAGTATACATGATCATAGTAATGTGGATGCTCACGGCTTGCATACATGTAGTGGTCCTGGGTAGGTCCCAAAATCCCTTTGATAGGGGAGCGTATAGTTTAGGATCTAGACATCACATTATACCTTATCCCTCAAATAAGGCAGTTGAGTACCGATGTAGTTATTTATATCAAATACTACAGTACTTGGAAGTATTACCCTAGATTTAAGGTAATAGGTACGGTTGTAGTTCGACACTACACCATAGTACTATTTCTTTTCCCATTACATTCACTTCGTGAATTTTCACACGACGCACGATAATGTAGAAACTATATTTTGATTAATGATAGTCAGATTTGGGAAAATACACTCTCTTACGTGAGCCATACACGCAGACACTAGATGCCTTGGTAGAAGGATACGATTAGTAGGAAACATAGGGCTTCCTAGGATCATACAAAACATTTTTATACTTACAGTTCATATACATTTTTATACTTACAGTTCATATACATTCTCAATACTTACAATTCATATACATACAAATACTTACATACAAATTAAGACACTAAAATACTTATGATCTCACCAGCTTCAAAGCTGATGCTCGCTTTCAAAATTACATGTATCCTCAGGTCAACATAGACAGGTACCGATGCAAGGATTAGGGAAGATGGAGCTCGTTGAAGACTCATCTTTCATTTTGATTTATGCTTTAGTGTTTATCAAAATTTGATAGAATACACTTGTATAATAATTATATTATTAATGCAATGGATGATGTTGTTGCTTGTTTACTACTTCTCATTGTTGTGATACTGTACATGATGTCCTCCGCCCCAGAACGTTGCCGCCGTTCTTGGTTTTTGGGGTGTGACAAAAACTTGCTAGAGCCCGGCCGGTCGCATGCATCACACACCTTGTCTTTCGTAAAATCCTTTCGCTTAGATTTTTAGAAAACCATTTTATTGTAAAAATCTTTTAGCCCCTTAGTTTGAGTCCAGACACCCCCAAGGGCGTGTCCGAATCCCTTAAACCATGGCTCTGATACCAACTTGTAACATCCCAAAATTTAAGCCAAAAAATTTCATTTTTGATTAATTAATTCATAAACATTCATTAGAAAATATTTTTTAAACACATCATCTCAAAACCAAGTATCATATTTGAACCCACAACTATGAACAAATGTCATATCAGAGTACAATCCCAGAAAACACCGTGCGGAAAATCATATGCGTGTGTGTGTGATGCCATGTGTTAGAGTGCAAAGTTATGCTTGGATTTATTGTTTTAGGCTTTCCTCTTTGTATGTGTAAATGGGTTGAGTCTTTCCTATAAATAGGAAGTGAGTGACTCCCATTATGTAAGTGAACCATTTGCAGTGTTACACTAGAGAGAGAAATTTTATACAAACCCACTTTGTACAATCTTTCTAGATCTAATAAGAGCTTACAAAGATTTATTTACTCCTTGTGTTCTTGATTTTACATGATGATTCACTAGATCTTTCTAATTCCGCACATGCCATCATAATCAACACCACTACAATTGGTATCTGAGAGGGTGTTCTTGATTTGCTCAAGAATTGATCCTTGATGGCTATCTTGATTTGGTGATTCTTCATGTTCTTATTGATCAAAGATGGAAGAAACAATTTGTGAAGTTTTTTTTATGGAGGATTTTCCATGGTCATTTAGTTTTGAAGGAGTTCTCAATTTTTTTGTAACCGGGTATTTCAAACAAAATACACTCATTTCTAGTATGAAATGTGAATGTGGAAAATTCAATGGTTACCCTCTTGATCATGATCATCATAGGATGTTGCTTAATCGTTTGGTAACAACTTATCATGAAAGAAGAAAGAAGAAGAAAGATGATGAAGTAATTGAAGGAATTCGTCTTGATGAATGCATATATGGTGATAATGTTCTTTCTTCTTACCCGGATGTTCTTGATGTTCAAGAAAAAGGAGTTCAAGTTGATTTTCAAGATGAAAAAGTTTTTTGCTCGATTGGAGTTCAAACCAATGATATTTTGTGTTCTTGTGATTCGTTTGAAGGAATGATTCCTTATCAGAAGCCGGTGGTTCAAGAAATTCACAAATATCAAACTCCAAAATATTTGATTCAAACTCAAAATGTTCATGTTGTTGAAAGTGGGTTTGTTCATGAAGCCAAGTCTTCAAGATGCAAAAAGATGAGAAAGAAAAAGAAGAAGAAGATGAATCAGAAGAATAAGCGGGTTTACTCACAAAAATCGTCAAATGTTGTGAAGCCGAAATCCATGAAACAAATTTGGGTTCCAAAGCAACAAACTCCAAATGTTGCATTGAATTTGAAGTCAAAACCCAAAAGTGTTGGTGGTTCTTTTGAAGATATTCTTGGTTTGATGAAGAACACGAAGAACACGAAGAACGAGTTGTACATCTCGCATGGTGAGTGGTACAGTGTTCGATTTAGAGATTTTCTCATTCCGACAAAAGAACCAAGATCTTCTAAATTTGATTCGTTCATTGCAAATGGATCTCGAATCGTCAAAAATGTATCTCAAATTCTCAAATGGATTCCAAAACGTCCATGATTTCGATTCGTGCTTTGCGTTTTTTATTTTTGATCGATTTGCCTCGTTGGATCTATTTTGTTTCAAACCCCATTGTTGATCCAATTAATTTTGTTTAGATCAAACATCAAAACCAGAATTATTTTCTTCAAAATCCAATTGCCCACTGTTCATCAAATTTTAGAGCACAATCTACAAATCAAATAACTCGTGACTGTTCACGAGTTTTTAAGCCCAAATGATAATAGTCCGATATTGTTCATCAATCCTATATTCAAGCCTAAATTGAATCTTGTCAATGTTCACTCATTATTATTTGAGCCCAACGATCATTAAACCCATTTGATACAGGTACGTTGAAACTCGTCTTTCTCATATGAATACTCAGTTATACGCAATTGCTTTTGACTCAAATTTTAGTCATGATTTTCTTGCGTTTTCTCTTTCGCATATGTAATGGTTGATAATCGATCATCATTGATTCGTGATTCTGAACTTGTGAATTGACTGAATATGATTTGGTTATTATCAGTCGATTATGATCAAGACTGTAGAAATAAGTCGATATGTGAATCCATGATTTTATTGAAATTGGTCAAGATCTTCGAGCTTTGTGTGAAGAACATGAGAAGAACAGTTGGATAATCACTTTTTGATCCAAACTTGGCCATTTGAATCATCAATTTCGTGTTTATTTTTTTTACTTTGAAAAGTCAAACTGTGAATAAGTCAATGACGATGGCTTAACGTTTATTGGTTTTGATTTGGATTTGAAGTCGATTTTAATGGTTGATGTCGAAATATGGTATTGAGTTTAAAGGATGCCAAGAATCGACTGGAAAGGCTTTGATATCAGGCTCAAAAAGAGAAGAAACGAGCAAGTTTTGGGTTCATATCAAAAATTTGCATTTTAACGAATTCTGTAAATGTGAAGACTTGGATTGAAGAGTCGATTGCAAAATCGTTATTTGAAGGTTTTATAGTCCATGTTGATGTCGATGGGTATAAGGATTGAATGTGAAGGTCTGTTGATCGATGGTTGATAAATCGAATGGGTATCTGATTGATTTTGAATCGATAGTTTTGGAACGAACTGAGAAATTTTTGATGTACGAAGTTATATGATCGATAGTTGGGAACGAACAGAGACTCGCAATCGATGGTGAATGGGTTTGAATGCTATTGGAAATAAATTTCGTGAATCGACATGACAATTTCATTTTTGATTGGGAATATGAAAATGAAGGATTAACTGGGTCGGACAGTTTCTTGGGATTGTAAGATGCGAATGTTTCAGGTTGAAATCGATGATTTGGGAATCGAGTTGTTGTGATGAAAAATCAAGTTCACATCTGGGTTTGAAACATGCGTTCCCATTTGATTAATTAAATTTAAGGTCAAGAAAATTCGCAATTTGTGATATTTTGGAGATGTTCGCATATAAGGTCAAAAAGGTTCGCATTTGATTAGATGGGTTAAAGATGCGAAGTCTTCTTATCCATGGTTTGCATCCATGTTTCATGTGCGAAGAATCTGAGATATGAAGTCTTTTACTGTATAACGTGAGTTGGGGAAGAAAGCAAATAGTTTCAAATATGGCCCCTTATATTTTCACGAAATGGCAAAATTAGCCCAGTTTTGCAAGTTTGAAGAAAATGAAGAAATTTTCAAAATGAGTACCTGCAGTTTCGCATTTTTGGCAACAAATACCCAACTTCGCATATGGGCAATAAAAGTTAAGAATTGCATAATTTTCAGTTATGGTCCTTGCAGTTTGTGCGAATTTACACTTTATGCCCGGTTTCGCAAATGGGCTAGAGTTTCGCATATTTGACTATTTTTGGCGCAACGGGTCCCTGCAAGTTTCAGAAAGTGATAATTTCTACCCGGTTTTTGAAAAATCTTGCAACTTTCACTCAAAAAGTCAAAAATTTTCATAAATTGGAAATTTTTTTTGGCTTTTTCGTGATTGTTTTTCCGTGCAAGATTTTTGGTGATTCATTTTTGTTACACATCAAGGGGTAGTATTGTGAAGACTATTCCTCGGGTGCTTCTCATCCTTAGTGGGTTTTATAATCATTTTTTGATTATAAAAAGGGGGAGAATGATGGGTATTTAAAGCTTCTCGGGTTTGTCGAATATTCATTTGCGGATTTGAAGACCGGTGTTACTTCGAGGGGAGTTTGGTCTTGATCGTGCTAGCTCGTTGGAGATTAAAGCCAGACATCCAATCCTAACTTTGAGGTGGAGAATGTTAGAGTGCAAAGTCATGCTTGGATGTATTGTATTAGGCTTTCCTCTTTCCATGTGTAAATTGGTTGAGTCTTTCCTATAAATAGGAAGCGAGTGACTCCCATTATGTAAGTGAACCATTTGGAGTGTTAGACTAGAGAGAGAAATTATATACAAACCCACTTTGTATAATCTTTCTAGATCTAATAAGAGCTTACAAAGATTTATTTACTCCTTGTGTTCTTAATTTTACATGATGATTCACTAGATCTTTCTAATTCCGCACATGCCATCATAATCAACACCATTACACCATGCGACGCCGCCGGCTCCTTCCCCTAAGATGAAGAGGTACATGAAATCAAAAACTAAAACCGTAAGCACAAATCTTAGTGAGTTACCCCATCATACCACATACCATACAATACCATCGGTATCTTTCAACCGGTAATCATCATTTTCAACCGGTAATCGTCATCGGTATCTTTTAACCAGTAATCGTTAGCGGTATCTTTCAACCGTTAACTGGGGACTATTCCACCTTCTACCACTAGCATATAATAGCAAAATATAAGAACACAGTCAGACATATCCGGGTACTGACCTACCTATTGGTGCTAAGGACCACTATCAGGGAAACTATCCCTATCATGTAACGTAACATACATATATAACTCATAACCAAACACATACCAGACCCAGATAAATTATCACAAAGGCAAATATCTTCTAAATACTGCTTAATGGTGGGCCGTAATTGTGGCCTTACACCCACCCCTACTGCTGCCACTGCTGCTCCGGAAATCCTCCGGCTAAAATTCCCAAAAAACACTTAGTCAGAAACTGACATCTACCCTTAGGGTAAAATGACCATTTTACCCCTTGATCAAGCCAAAGTCAAAGTCAAAGTCAACTCGCCGAGTCCTTATCCTTCCATCAGACCTCATAGTCGTCTCTACTCGTCGACTTAGGCGATGACTCGACAAGTTTTCCTTCTAAATGAACACTGACTAAATCCACATCCGACTCGCCGAGTTGTATGAACAACTCGTCGAGTTCGTCATCAACTGATACTCATGTCCTTACTTGACTCGCCGAGTTGCATGAACAACTTATCGAGTTACTCTTCATTCTATGAACACGTTCTGTCCTCGACTCGCCGAGTTGATGAACAACTCGCCGAGTTCCATGAAGATTGTCTTGGACTCGCTGAGTCTGTTCATGCACTCGCCGAGTAGCATGAATTCCCAGAACACTTAGCTTAGTCCAGAACGTTGGGTCACTCCCCGGGACTCCTAAAACCCTTCCACACTCAAATAGTCCGTATGACCCTCACTGATATGGGACCAAAACCCTTGGACTCGCCGAGTCCAGGAAATGGACTCGACGAGTCTATCACATTCCTTACTTAGAACTTCGATTTCTGATGTACAACACTTAACCAAATGATAGATCCAGGCCCCTAAACTCGATCTAGCACGTAATGTTACAAACTTTACGTGCATGCATGGGACATTAGAGCTTAAAAGGCTCTAAAATGATTCTTTTCTTGCATGGGGCCTTCCTTGGTGCAAAAATCAACCTAGATCTGACTTATGGCTCATAAAATGACATGATACAGAAGCCGAAACCCTCAACTGTGTTTGAAAACATGGTTGGCCACCAAAAATGGCTTATAAAGGCCCTAAACCACCTCAAAGAGGGATATAACAAATGAGTGAGCAAGGTTCAGACCTTATACCTTCCAAAGACTGTAAATGATGAACCAAACTCGAATCCTTTAGTCCCCTCTTGACCCTTCTATGCTCTTCCTTCTTCCTTGAGATCAAAACTCACAAGAATCACTCAAAAAGCCTTAGATCTTCACAAAAATGGCTAGGGTTTGCAATGAGGAGTGTTTGGGAGCATAAAGGGGGAAAGGAGGATGTATAAGGTCATTTAAATAGGGTGCAAACCCCTGGATTAGGGTTTTTGTCCAAACAGTGGCTACTCGCCGAGTCCGCAGCTTAAACCTACACCTCATACCGCTTCTACTTGGTGAGTCTGTCCTTCGACTCGCCGAGTTCAAGTCCAAAAATGCAAAATAAGTGAAGATTTAATAACAAAATACATACCAAGAACCAGGTGCTACAGTTTAGTAGGTCGAAGGCACCAATGCCAACCCATGGTTTATTATGATTAGAATGCTAGTTGTCTTAATGACTCTTCATGTATGTTTTCTGATATGTTTATCGGGCGGGGTCGAATGTCGGGCAGGGCATGATGATTATGTTGTGTGTTATTCATGTTTGTGATTTTTGCATGTGTTTATGTGTTTGTATGTATATCGGGCAGGGCCTGATGCTAGGTGGGGCTTTATGACTACCAGATCTGTTCTGAGCGAGGCTCAGTGTTGGGCGGGGCCCGATGTTTAGACTTAGTAATTGGGCTGACTGTTTGAGGCACTCTCAGATTTCACAAGGAATCTAGAGCATTGCTTAAGCCTAGTTTCTATTTCAAGATCTTTCCTAGCGTTGGTTTTTAGATGAACAATGTCGTTCTTGTTCAACCAAGGTTTCTTCTGAGTGTCAGATGATGACTTGGAAGTTTGTCCAACTGATGGATTATTGAAACATGGCTTAACTGGCATTAGATTTGATTTTAAAAACCACATTAGATTTGGAGACACAGGAATTAAATGAAGCGTTTTTATAACTAGTAAGTTGTATATCACTATCAAGAGACACCGAAAATAAATTGAATTAGTCCGAGTCATGTCCGTTTATCTCAGGAATGATTTCCTTAATAACGTAATTATTCAGAGGACCGGAGTTCTACATTCAAACTCCAGTACTGCTGGTGTTATGTAAAGGTTCCGAAGACTGATTTAGGTCTGTGGATATTAGAGGCGGAAATTGCATGGAATCAAGATATGTACTAGTGATTGGCTTGAACTCAAGAATTAACGATTGATATTTGTGTGTGGTCTCATGAAGTGGAGATAGTGCTGAGACATGGTTATTTGAATAAGTATGTTTTGAAATATCTCACATAAACGTTAATTTTTGAAGTTTCTTTAGGGGAAGAACAACCGGTTTGGAAAATCGCTTTCAAGACCAGGTGATTTGGACCAGGGGTGACGAAAATTGTGGGTCATTCCTTCATTCGCTTCAAAAATGTCAATCGAATTATGCAAAGCATCAATTTTCACATTAAGAAGTTTATTATTAGTAACCAAGATATTTCTTTTTCTAATTGAAATTTCAAATTTGTCTTTCAAAATACTACATTCATATTTGGCCATTACAAGTTCTCTTTTTAACGATCCAATCTTAAGCTTGCGGTCTTCGAAATGTAATCTAAATCTAGTCAATTTATTATCTATCTTCTTGCTAACTTAAATGGAAAATTCATAGGCTCTATGGATAACTCTCCTATCTGATTGAATATGAGTTAGATAAGGTTCACAAACATATAAATCAAAGCTATTATCAGTAATCACACAATTTACCTGTTGGATGATACTTCAGCTAGGTGGATCGTCTGTTCCCATGTAGCAGTAGTTTGGCTCAACATCATCATCAACTTCCGAAACAAAGGACCAGTAACCTTCATCACACTCAATTGACTATGTAGCCATATGACACAAGTCTCTTGCAAATATTCCTTCACCTTCATCACCAAATGACCAATACCCATCAACATTTATTGAAACCATGGTGACAAATGCCTTCTCACATTCAGCAAATTCTTGTGCTCGACAAGCATAGTAAAGAGAGTCTTTCACCTTTGGTTTTTGAGGAACTACAGCCAAACATTCCTTAGGTATTGGTTTCTGAGAACACATTTGTGACATATAACCTTGGGCTCGGTTGAGTTCGAAACTTCCTGAGGTTCCGAGGAGCGATTCAGAATGTTGGGTCGATATGCTGGTGGATTTTTAGTAGATTTAGGGTAAGGTTGAGGATTGCTTTGGTGACGAGCTTGAAATATATTTTGGGAATGTTTTTGATTTGGTTTCCAAGGACATTTGTACTTCATCGATAGAAGTACAAAATCTTGTTGGAAATGAAGTTCGGAATCAGCGGATTATGGATCAAGCTTTCTTCGAACGGATAGTTCAGAATTGGAGAAACGGGTGCGATAGGTGGTGTAGATTGAATAGGTGGAATAGGTGGGATAACTCCAAATGGATCCAAAACATACGGGTTCAAAATCAGTGGAATAAACGAGCCAACTAAAGCCACAGGACCTCCTGAAAGTTCTCTTAACGTTTGAGCAACGTTGGATTCATGACCTCGTAAATCGTCAAACAACTGATAGAGCTTTAGTTTCTTCAAAGACCCATTACTCTGAAGATAGGAATTAGAATTTCCCGATCCTTTTCCTAGGCTGTTGAAGAACTTGAGTTTTTATTCAATTGGGGTTTGGATTACTCCATGTGCCTTCATGTTGTTCACCATGATCCTATATTGATTTGATTCAGAGGGTACATATTCACTAGGAATTGTAGTGAAGGTGTCAAATTTGTTTACAACAAATGCCAAATGCTTATCCTTCATGTTCTTTGATCCTTCAAATAATTCTTTTAGTGTATCCCAAATCTCCTTAGTGGATTTGCACAACTTGATGTGCTCAAAGAGAGATGGAGGTATACCAAAAACTATTTCAGGGAAGGCGAATTGATATGCATGAAGCTTCTCAATGTATGTTGTAGTTAGTGGTGTTGGTCGAGACTCTTCTTTACCCATGAGATTGGAAACAACATCTCTAACTACTTGTTTTATCGGAATATGAGGACCTTATTTCACTGATCTCCATATTTCTTAACTTTTTGTCTATACCAAGCAAAAATCTCTCCATTCTAACTTTCTAGTGATCGTACTCTTCAACAACTAGCAATGGGGTAAGCATTGGGAAACCCACACTATTTGTTATTTGTATTGAGCTGAATTGGTATATGAAGAACTTTTATCATGAACACATAAATGATTAAGATACTAAGGTAATCTACAACCAACTATAATATGTTGTTATGGATTCGAAGGACAACCACCTAGTCTCTGATACCAACTGTGAAAGCAAAGGTGTGTGCAGGCAAGGTTTGAGAACTCAAACCTTGAATTAACTTAAGATCAATGTCTGCTAATAATAAAGATCCAGTCAAGTTTGGTAAACCAGTCTTGTATCGTAATACAAGATGATCAACAAATTACTCAATAATAAATGACAAGTATCAATAATGTAAAGTGATATATGAGCAAGAAGAATGTAAGAAAGTGATTGATCGAATAATTCTTGATATATGTGAGAATAGTTTGTGTTCCATACATGCTACAAAGATGACTACTCCTTAAATAGTCAAGGAGTAACTACAAGATAAATCTGGTATAGTGTACATGCACTGCTAGACTTCTGAAGATCAAGAGACTGAGATAGTCATAACTGTCGATCTTGTCTATTGTACTATACTATAAGACAATAAGAACAATACAAAATAGTACTTACAATAATAAATGCACGTTACAGACACAAAATACTTTAACACAAAGATGCATCTATGACTGATCTTGACTTCGGAATGGACTCTACTTCTGAATGTTTTCACCTCAGACATGCTTCTTCATCGACTGCTTAAGTGTCACTTTTCATGTTCTAACATTTGTTCTAAAAATAGCGGAAGAACTGATAAATATTTAATGAATACTCATAAAAAATTGGAAGAAACTGTGATGTATAGGGAGACAAGAAGTTAAAGTAGGGCATGATTTTGAGGTGTGGAATAAATGGGACCTAAAATGTCCTTTATCCTAATATATGAAAAATGAAAAGGCAAAAAATAAATAAATAATATGACTGATGATAACGCGTGGCCTATCATCTACCATGTGGCAATTTGAATAATAGATAAAATCCAACGAGTCGATGTCGTTATGTTGAAAGTTATTTGCTCAAAAACCTAAAATTTATTTGATTTTTGAAGACTTCTAGATGATTCCTTCAATTTATCCACTAAGTTACCCTAAACCTTGTGTATCACAGACTGTCACGTAGCAATTTGAATATCGGATAAAATGCAAGCCAGTTGGCACCAAAATTGCACCATTTTAAGAGCCTCATACCTGTCGCACTTGGCACAGCCTTTGCTAATATGTGGGGTTGGCCCATCCTTTACCCTCTACTAAACCCTTCGAAAGTTTAAGGTAAAACAAGTGTTAAATGTTGAAGTTGTTATGGCCTCCCTATTGAGCATCAGCGCTACCAGTTGATCTAAATCCATTTGGTATTAGAAAGGGCACAACCTTACCCATATAGCGCATTCAGCCTTCCAGGACCAGGCATTCGATTGCGACACTCTAGGCCATCGTCCGAGGACTTGGTCGATGCCATTTATGATCCCCAATAATCCCCCCTCCAAAATTTCTCCCTGAGAGAATCGAACCCTCACCAATGACTCTGAAATCACTTGTTGAGCATCAGTTCTACTGGTTGATCTAAAAACATTGGTGTTAAAAAGGACACAACCTTACCCATATAGCGCATTTAGCCCTCCAAGACTAAGAATTCGATTGTGGCGCTCCAAGCCATCGTGCGAGGACTTGGTCGATGCCATTTCTGAAGTCTCACAGAACAACAGTTGAGATGCTCACTAAGGCTAATACGAAGTCCTTGATGATTCGATTAAGGAAATCCATGCTTTTGAGAAAACAACTATTGAAACGACCGAAAAAGTCAAAAAACTACATGGTTATGTGATACAGTTCATGGTTGACTTCCGAAAATCATCAAATGAAAACACTTCAGCAGTAAACAAAGTCATTGCAGGTCTTGACTCTACACTACAGACTCAGAAGGAAGCTCTTTGGCGTGTTTTCTCCACACTCCAAGTTGATAATTCTGAACTTAACATCGCTATTGAATCTTATATTGAAAAACTTCTGTCCGACCTTGCTGTAGAAAACTACCTAATGGACAAACTGGCTCAAAAGACTGAGAAAGCCAAACTTCTTTCATTGAAGTTGACCTATGCCAACAAGCACGTAGAGGATCTGGAGTTAGAGAAAATTATACTGAAAAGCTGTGTTTTGGAGGTTAATCATTATCTGCAACGACTGGTAGAGACACATGATTCATTACTCATTGTCTCGTTACGACAACATCTTGCTGATAAACTCAAACCAGTCTTTTCAATGCTCAACAAGATTTAAGGTGTTTCTGAGAGTGATGCTCTTCCGAAACAAGGGGAGAACTCAAAGACAAATAACCCAAGCAAAAGCCTTCCGAACCAATTGATGAAGATGAGCAAAAAACCGAAACCGAAACTGAAACCGAAACAAAACACTAAAGATCATAAGGGTAATGAAGCTTTTGGATCTAAAGGCGAAGAGAAAGTAGTTGATGATGAAGAAGAAGAGGAAAAATTATCCGAAGGTGAAAAGCTCTTAAGAAAGAAACGTGATGTTGAAGATCTAGAGAAGGAAGCTGAGATTGCGAAGGTCACTCTTGTAACTCAGAAGACCCTCTTTCCTCCATGGTCTATGGAAAGAATTTGAGTAAGTTACACAAATGGTCCCTATGGTTTAGGGTAATTTGCGTGTTTAGTCCCTAACTAATTTTTTTAATGCGGAAGGTCCCTATTGTTTGTTTTTGTTACGCACTTGGTCCCTGTCTTACCTAGAAAGACTATTTTGTCCTTTATTTTTTAATTTATTTAAATAAACACACCCCCAACCCCACCCCCATCATCTTACCTTACCTATCCCACAATTTTTCCCTATTTAAATAATAGTCTGTTTAGGTAAGACAGGGACCAAACGCGTAACAAAAAACAAATGTTAGGGACCAAGAGCGTAACAAAAACAAATATTAGGGACCTTCCGAGTAAAAAAAATAAGCTAGGGACCAAACGCGTAAATTAGCCCAAACCATAGGGACCATTTGTGTAATTTACTAGAAAGAATTTAGAAGGAGGCGGTTGATGAACTGACCACCCACTGGTCGGAGCCTTTAGTATTGTTTGAACTAGAAAACACTGTTGACTCTCATCTCTACTTTCCGATCACTCCTAGGGCTTTTCTATTCCAATGTTTTGAGAAGATTGAGAAGGCACCAATCTCGGATTATAAAGTGAATAATATGCTCTTCTCTTTCTATCTCAAGTATGGAAAGCCTCAATACAAATCTTGGAGTTTATAGAAGATTGTTGATGTGAAGGTTTATGCTCATGTTGCAACTGAAAACATCATAAACACCAAATTCAAAGGTTTCAAAGGAGCTCAACGTATTGAAGATGATTTTACACTGAACAGAAGTATGAGCCAATTATAGCTCATCCGAAGAGGATGCTTATTTACTACATTCACAAGATCACAAATATGGATGTGGAAATAGCAGCCGTTCTGAAAAAGAAGCAAATTTAGAAACCTAAGGAGGAATCGAAGGATCTCAACATGATGAAGCTGGGAAAAATCAGAAAGGAAAATTAGAGCGTGACATACCAATGGAGAACTGATCAAACAGTTCATAGGTGTATGTTTTTCCGGTTGGACAAAAACTTACACTCAACTTCGGCTCTGACTTACATCATCGGACTGATTGAAGTTATTAAAACGAACAATGTCGCTGATCTGAAATGCTTTTTCGATATGATCAAGTGGTAGATTGCAGTCAGAAACACCCTTCTGAATTTGATGCCGAAACTTTTCAAGGTTCAGAAACGACGACAACTATGAAAAATCTCCTTCAATTTGACACAAAGAGGAAGATTGTTGGGCTTAATTGTGTTGTGTGAAATGTATGGCTTAATTGTGTTGTGTGAAATGTATGTGCTAGTATATGAAATGTATGTGCTAGTATAGGTTTATTATAGCGATTTGGGCCTGTCCATTCTTGTATTTTTGCTTTAATAGTCTAGCCTATATACAGAGTGCATGCATGCATTATTAGGGTTAACGCTTGTAAAACTCTAGTTGCAGTTGTAAGCTTTCACAGAGAATTTCACGTTGAACTCTTCTAAAATCTAATGATCTTCATTATTCTTATCATTAGTTCACGTATTCATTATAGAATCTGTCGATCTATTTACGGTTTCCACACTTCCACACTAGACTTGAACCCTCAACCTCATGGAGGAATAGTGTCTCACCATACCGTAAGACCAAGTTGTTTGTTGGATCTATAATTCCACATTTACTTTTATTATTCAAGCTAAAAGTTTCTAACTCAACATAAATGTACACTATACATATTCCATGACAATTGTTAAACGTGGTGATTTATCTTCTGTTATTTACCTTCCATTCGTTTGATTTGTGTTCTATTATTTAACTTGTTAATTCCATTTGTTGCAATTAAACTTTTGTTTCTTAATTACTAATCATACCCTCGTAGGACACTAGTACTTGTACTTCGGTATATATATGAACATTATATTCAGGGTCGGCTCTACGTTATGAAAAACTAAGGAAGGGCTTAAGGCCTCCATTTTCAAAGTTTATTCTGTTATATATATATATATATATATATATATATATATATATATATATATATATATATATATATATATATATATATATATACACACACACACGTATTTTTGGGGATATAAAGATAAGTTGAAGCTTCGCTTGGTGATAAAAGCACTAGTTTAGAAAACTAAAAGTCTCAAGTTCAAAACCCTTTGCTTATTTAAACGACCCAAATTTTTTGGTTTGCTTGGAGCCTCAAAATTAGTTGAGCCACCCGTGATTATATTAACATTAAATGTTTATTTCGTTCATATTAACAATAAAAGTGAACTTTTATTCTGTGATCGAAAGTTAGTCAACAACTGACGCAATTAAAGAATGATTTTTTTTTTATTTCTTCTAAGAATGCAAACGAGTCAAACTATTCAAGATCAATTTTAAACGTGTTTGGGTCGTGTTTGAGCTTATTATTAGCCTTATTTAATAAACGAGCTAAAGCATGAGTTTGTGTTACAAAGTTTGATTAGACTTGCAAGCCTAAATGAGGCTACGTATATATAATTATATAAAATATTTTTATATATTTATATAGATATGTATTTAATAAATACTATTTTCAGAAATTATGTAATACCGTATACGAGCCGGACGCAAACCCGTATAATTCTTCACACACTGATCATGAGCTTCGTATTATAAGACATGAAACAAGCCGAACTCAAACTCTAGCCACAAAAAAATTAAACGAATCGAGCTCGAGCTTGGTCAGAATCACGCTCGGGATCATTTTGTGGCCTTAATTATCTCCCTTAAACTAAAATCTTATATCAAATTCTTCTTTGCTGTAACACGGAGACGGTGAAATTTCCTTATCATCAATCAATCTTTTCAATTGATTAAAAAAAAAGTGTTGTTAGAAAGGCAATTGTCGTACCTACCAAGTTCACTAAAAGGTACATTGATGACCAAAGATATAGGCGGCCGTTTGATTTATAACTTTTTCTGATATTTTCCTGTCTTAAATATCTTATTTAGATTTGCAAAAAGTTATAGAAACATCAAACATATTTTGATAAAGCCAATTACCAGTTGAGTAGTACTGTTAGATTTGAAGGATTGTCATCATGTGGAAGATTGATAATAAGCCCTCCAACATACTTTTAACATATGTTATAACAATCAATAAAAGATAAAATCAAACTCTCGAGAAGGAAAGGAGTCCGATCCAAATTATTGGTAAGATACTGAAGAAAAAAGAAAAAAAAAATACCAACAAGCTTCTATATTTATCATGGTGGATCAACTAACCCTTTTTTACGACGAATGTGACTAAAAATGGGGACGGAATATACTTAGTGATGTTAAAATAAAATTATAGGAATTCTTCGATAAAATTCTAATTTTTTTATCAGATTATGCTTTAATCTAAACTAAGTTTTTTTTACAAAAAAGAAAGAAAATACTAGCTAAAATTTGGGAATAACTTTTTTTTGACCGGTTTTGTATATTTATGATGTATCCTGACTTTTTTTTTGTTAATTTGGTCAAAATATTTGGATTTTTTAAAGATTAAGTAATTTTTTACCAATATCCAAAATTTTAGGATTTTTTTTTGAAGATTACACTTGAACTAATGAACATTATTATTATGAAACTGTTTATAAACAATACACAATTTTAGACAAAACAACAAAAAAATGATCCCTATGGTATGTATTTTTTCTAAGGTTTAGTTCAAACATCATGGTCTTTTTGAGATAGTTTATTTGTTGGAATTAGTCATGTTAAACTTGAAAAAACTAATCTACTCTTTTTATTTGTTTCTCTATTTTCTTAAACATTTTTTCCTTATATTTAAAATTTTAAAAGTAGAAACAAATAACAGGGCACCTCTCTCTCTCTCTCTCTCTCTCTCTCTCTCTCTCTCTCTCTCTCTCTCTCTCTCTCTCTCTCTCTCTCTCTCTCTCTCTCTCTCTCTCTCTCTCTCACCACACATACCACTACTATCATCTTCTTAAATCTTATAGCTCAATCTTTCTTCTCCTTACCTCTTTATTCAACCACCTCTTGTATCTATATCACACACGTTTTTAATTTCTCTGTGGATAGTTAAGACCGCCATCTCTATTGAAATCAATCTTTATTCTCTTCCACATTCTCGTCATCATTCTTTTGGGTTCGATTTTTCGTAGGAAGGTTATGACATAAAAGTGAAGCACTAGGGATTTTGGTCTCCAAGTCTTGGTTTTACTTTTTGGTTTTTGTCTGATAACTACTACCTCGGTAAATAAGATATTTGTCACACCTCCAAACCAGAACGGCGGAATCGTTCGAGGGTGGATGACTTCATGTAGTATCATAACAGTTGAGTAATAGTAAAGAAAGCAAGCACAACCACCATAAATATAATTTAAAAAGTTACATTGTTGCTTGTAATACATGTTTCAAAATAAATTACATTATGATGATATAATAAGTTTGAAATTGACGCCTTAGTGTCCCTTCCCCAAAAGTTGTTGTTTAACTATATTACTGAATCCCTAAGAAATACAAGTGGTTTTGAAAAAGTGTCAACAACTAAGTTGGTGAGTTCATAAGCGTTTTTCACTAGTACAGAAGAGGTTTAATAAAGCGGTTTTTTTATTATTTCTTGATGCGGTTATTCAACCTCTTCAAAAAATATAGGATCATAAAATAGTGTTGTTTTTTGAGGCGGTTCTACAACCGCCTTAGAAAATGACCAAAACCGCGTCATAAAAATAGCTTCATAAAATAGACTTATTTTTTGATACTGTCCAAAACCGCCTTATAAAATATAGCTTCATAGAATAGACTTATTTTTTGATGTTGTTATTGAACAGCGTTAGAAAATAAACCGCCTTTTAAAACACAATACGAATGGCAACATAAAATATCATCAATCTTTTTTTGAATCATTTGGAACATATTCAGATGAGTTCTTAGCAAACTCCATGGATTTGAAAGAATTTTCGGTTGTCAAATATGCCACTTTGGCTTGATGTTTCTTTCTTGCAAGATGTTCCAGTAAACCACGCTAAGATATGCACTAATTTTCCTTATCAAACACCTCTTATCTTTATTGCTAGCATCTCTCTTCCCAGCATCATTTCCTTCTTTACTTTTGCTTCCTTATTGTAAATATGCTCCACATCCTCTAATATAATCTTCATGCTAAATCACTTTTCTTATATCTATCGATCCTCCTTGAAAAGTCATAGAAATCTCGGTTTAAATAAAAGAAAAACAACACAAAACATGATTATGTCAACTATACTTGATGAAATCGAAAAAAAAAATCACCAAATTAAATAATGATCTTTAATTGAATAATTAATGTGATCAATATTGCTTACCTTCCTTAGCCTTTTTTAGGGAAAAATACTATAGTTGGAAGAAGTTGATGCAGAAGGTGTAGGACATACTTGATTGCATTCATTTTGAGACTGAATCTTGGCACCCTGAAATCTAGTGCTACAAGGATGGAGATGTTTAGGGTTTTACACTAAGGAGAAGTTTAGTCAAAGTAAAAGAGATGACAATGGATTCTTAGGATTAAATTCTCTTTTATGAAGAAGAAGCAGAGGATTTAGTGGTTTCATCAGATGTGAAATGGAGATAACCAGTAACGTTTAAGAATATGAATGGTGGATGAAGCCATAGATTTATGAGGGGTCGGTTGGATTTCAATCACCAAAATTTTTCAGTGGGAGGAAAACCTAGGTCGGACGGAGATTAAATTTTTTTTGAAGGTGAGAGGAACTTAGGTTTGGGCGGAGATTAGAATTTTTCGACCACCATAGTGGGGAAATCCGCTGAAGTGGGTGTTATTTTTTTAGGACTCGATTGTAAAAAAGGGAACTAGGTTATTTATTCGAGCATAAAGCCCAGTTTCTTATTTTAAACCGGGCATAAAGTCCGGTTTCTTATTTTAAACCGGGTCATTTAACATTTTAGTCAGAGAAGAGCTGGCGCACAATGAAAATATTAGAAAGCTAAAACGAAAATTTTAGAGGGAAAGATATGATTTGGGGCGGTTTTAGGTTTTACTGAAGCGATTTATGTGGAATTTTGGTGGCGGCTATGGAGGGTTTTTAGAAAGCTAAAATGAAAATTTTAGAGGGAAAGACATAAAGATTTAATGATGTTATTTTATTAAAAAGAGCATCAAAAAATCCTTATTTAATAATGCTTTTACATGAAGTAGCACTAAAAAAATCATAGCGTTTTCATTTGATGCGTTTTTCAAAATATAGCATCAAAAGATAAAGATTTAATGATGCTCGTTTATAAAAGAGCATCAAAAAATCCTTATTTAATAATGCTTTTACATGAAGTAGCACCAAAAATTCTTTTTTTGATGCTATTCGTCGTAAACCGCCTTAACAAAAGCTTCTGGAAATTTATCTGGTGCTTTTTTAAAGCGGTTCGTGGATTATTTAATGCTCTATACATTTAATGAGGCGGTTTTTACCATCAACCGCCTCAAAAATAAAGAATGGTTCGCATTATTAAATCACTTGTGTAGTAGTGTTTGTATAAAAATTGTATGCCTTTTAGTATAATGTAACTGAATTTATTTCTAGAAAATCCAATATTTTCCATAAATGAATAGTAGTTTCAAAAGTTCCAAACACCAGAATACATAGGTATTTTCCATACCGAATATAGTGTAAGTAGATTTATATACGTATATATAACCATTAAGGCGTTTGATAGCTCGATAAACCAAATGTTTTAATACTTCATATGAGTTTTATAACCGTACTATTAACCTAGACTGTCTGTAACAACGTTCTTCAGGCGTTGGAATGATATGACGTTTGTCACCCCAGACCTGCCGGTCCAACTGTAGCTAACAATTTAGGTGCGAGATTGTTAATCTCGTATAGATCTATACACAAGTATTACGCTCTCCCTACAAGATATTATGGTTTATAACACAGGACTTGAAATACATAATTGAAGGTACGTGAAGACAAATGTCTCACAAAAGTTAGTATCAAATAGATTTATGTATGAAAAGTCCATTTTTCTTGTAAATGTAAGTATTTCTTTCTTATAGTGTTCATAGAGTGTAAAATATCATGAATATCTCATCAACTATACCTATTATAGTTTTTCAAAAGTGTGTTTCATTTGAATGATCAAACCTTGGTGTATTAACAACTTTGCATGTAAAGTATAGCATTTGTAATAACGGTATTTTACTTATTTAACATTTATACATAAAATGCAGATAAAGCATTAGAGACTGTATGTAACGATTTGCATTTTAACATAAGTTTTTCTTGCATTTCACTTGTATTTCCCCCCCTAAAATATAGTAAAAATATGAAAATATAGGGGTATGAACTCACCTGGTAAGTGTGATGATTTGAAGAAAACGAGACTTTTCTCGGGCAGCACTTCGACCGGAAAGTGGAAAATTTCTCGGCAGTTTCGAACCTTCGGATCTTCGTCGGAGTTTGGATACGTAGTCGGGGCATCGGGGTAGTTTCAAGAGGCTCAAGAGTGAGAAAATATGAGAGAGATGTTGTCAATTAGCAAAGAAGTTCGGAAGCCTTGCATCCCATTTTATAGTGGTGGGAACTGACCTCGTAACCTGGGCGTACTCGCGTACGCAGGGCGTACGTCATGCATGACGTCTTTGTCGGATACCGGACTTCGGATTGGACGGGCTTGAAGGCTATAGGGAGACGTGGTCGATCTGAGGCCCAACATTGAGTATGCTAGGCGTACCCTCGTACGCCATAGCGTACTCCCCCTCGGTTTGTGTGCCCCAATCTTCTAAAATGCGTAACTTTCGCATACGAGCTCCGTTATTGACGTTCTTTATATCCACACATAGGTGAGAATATAAATTACAACTTTCATTTAGACTTCGTTGGAGAATTTTGAATTTATATTTAATTATATATTTTTAATAGGTCGGGACAGGAAAAGTCCGTTAAAAATTCATAACTTCTTCATTCGATGTCCGTTATCGTCGTCTTTTTACCGTTGTACTACTATTGTCGAGATTTTCAATTCTCATTTAGGTTGCATCGGTTAAAAGTCACTTGATCTTTATTTCGAGTTTTTAGTTGTCTATTGCTACTCCGAAACTTAGAAAAATCATAACTTCCTCATACGAAGTCAGATTTGGACGTTCTTTTTATGTACGTTGACGGTTTAATGATATCTACGAATTTCATTTAGATACCTAAGGCTAAAAAGTATTTTATTGAAATTTCGCATTTTACGCTTAACAGTGTTTTACCGGTTTTGTTGCGAAATCTTCGATTGGTCATAACTTCTTCGTGATAACTCGGATTTTTGTGTTCTTTATATTTATGAAAACCTTGTTACGATATCTATTAGTTTATGCAACCCAATTGAGACCTTTGAACATTTTATTTTTGACGCTATTTTTATTATATCAAAAGTAGATTACAAATCCTTGACTTTTAGGTCATTACATTGACATGAAATATCGGGTTGTCACAATTTTGAGTTTGAGATTTCATCTTTACCCCTGTTTTCCAAAATCTAAATCTAAAATCACTTTCATCGACCCATTGCTTGCTTCCTTTCATCTTCACCCCTATGTTACTCACTTCTCAGTTTCCCATATCTGTAAGTACCCCCATCCTTCTTTAGTTGCAAAAGTAAAGAATCACAACTATAATGAATTGAAATGCAAATGGCTTACCATCCGCTCATTCTCTTTTGATCAAACGTCTTTTTTGGGAGAGAATAACGAATCCTTGTCATATTTAGGACAGTGGTGTGCGGTATGGTCCTGAATATTGTATGTTCGACATTCATGAGTAACAACGGATGTTGGATCCTTAAGGTTTTGGTCCTTGAAATCAATCAGCCTAGCTTAAAATATATCATGTCTATCTTTAGAGCATCGATTCCACCATTCTTTACTTTTAAAATCACAAGTTTGACTTGTGCAATAACTTGTTCTAATTACAGTGGTGATGAATCTGCTGATGATGTACTTTTGATGAATCGATGCATAGGGGTAGTATTCGGAAAATGCTCTAGCGGTGGAGGCTAAAGCTGTGGCGGCGGTTCGGTTCAAGGGGTGACGGTGGTGTAGAGTCGTTTTATGGTTTTTCTTCTAAAGAATATTTCTTTCTCTTGATAAGATCAAAGAAAAAAAAGAACTATGTTCTTATCCCATTAGAGAGAGAGAGAGATAGAGAGAGTGGGAGAGAGAGAGAGAGGTTCCCCCGTCTTTATTTGTTTTTACCTTTAATAAATTAAATAAAAGGGAAAAGTATTTAAGAAAACATAAAAAACAATTAAAATGGTATATTTTTATTTTCAAGTTTAACAGGGACTAACTCCATCAAAAATTACCTCAAAAGGACCATGAAGCCAAAAAAGTTGAAGTTTGGACTAAACCTTAAAAAGCTCTAAGAACCAAACATAAAGAATTAAAATACTATAGGAGTATTTTAGCACATTATAAACTTTTCATGTACTTCTCTTACATATATTCCCATACAGACACAATGGCTGGTTTCTATAATCCCGGAGATCCCTACTTCCCCAACTAGGGGAATGGAGGGTGGATTGAGGAGGATCCCAAGGAGATGTTGGAAGAGGAGCCAGAGGAAGAGTTTGAAAAAGAGATAGAGGAAGAAGAAGACGAAGAGTCGGATGCGGAGTCCGAAGTTATCAATCCTCCCTACGTT
This sequence comes from Lactuca sativa, assembly GCF_002870075.4. Classification (NCBI taxonomy): domain Eukaryota; kingdom Viridiplantae; phylum Streptophyta; class Magnoliopsida; order Asterales; family Asteraceae; genus Lactuca; species Lactuca sativa. Next base: position 136,098,857 of record NC_056628.2, on the reverse strand, counting down.
GCTAGAGTCCCTGCACATCATTTGGGCTATAATGGACCTACATCCCGCTCAACAGAGGACCCTGAGACGTGGAGTCGACACCAGAGGCGGTGCCCACCCTTTGGTACAGAGTGAGGTTTTTATAACCACAACCATGGAGGAAATACTAACAGATCCCTCCCAATTATGATCCAGCGGATCACGGACCTTGGTGAATAAACTAGAGCAACAGTGAATCTCATTCTGGAGTTGGGAGCCGCTGCAGAGGTCACAGACGCACAGACTCAAGATTTTGAGAGAGACTACTATCCCATGGATAGACTCATTGAGGACCTTACCACCACCTGAGCGGAGGTAAAGGAATATCAAGAAAGGCATCTGGCTCTCGAGGAGAGAGTGCTCGCAGCCGAGCGTGGGTTGGCTGAGTTACAAGGCCCCTCTACTTCATCCCATGGACTGCAGAGGACTACCCATCGTGGGTAGGATTCATCCTAATCATAATTTGATATAGACTAGGTTTATGGGTATGTGTTGGTGCTACTCTTTTTCTGTTTCCTGTATGTAGGGCCGACCCTACGTCTAAGTGACTACACTATTCGGAGGGTCGTTATGCTGCAAAAATGTTTAACTTTGTTGTACTATAGACCTTTAAAAAGGTTAATTTTCTCATAACTATGTACTAGTATCTTATCATTAATGAAATGAATATGTGTTTTTATTGTGGATGTTGTTAGCTGCTATGTATTTTCTTTTTCTTTTTCTTTTTCTTTGGTATAGTAAGATTTTAATTATATGTACAAAACAACTCTCAATAACAAATAGACTCGACACATATATAAATGCGATGTTTTACTACAATAGTGTCCAAATCATAACCCTTAGCAAAGACTTAACTTCAATTCCATTTGTGGCAGAAAATGCTGCCCCAAAGATATAATAGGCGCAAGAACAATACATCGGTGCCACCACCACTACCGCCTCCCCCACAAATGGATATTGTTGTGTTCCAAGCTAGAGTGACCGTTGTTGTTGATGTTGCGGTAGCCCAAATCAGCAGTAGCAACAACGGAGGTGGAAATGGAACAAATAGTTCCAATAAAAGTGAAAATCAAGGGAACCCGAGGGAATTTACTTATAAAGACCTTTCAAGCTGCAAGCCCAAGCCCTACAATGGGAGCGGTGGCGTCATTGCTCTGACGCGGTAGTTCGAAAAGACGGAAGCAATATTTGAAATATTTGCCTGCATAGAGGAGAGCAACGTCAAGTTTGCAGCATGCACTTTTTTTCTAGTACGGCCCTTTCATGGTGGAATGGCAACATCAAAACCCTAACACTCCCGGTAGCAAACTCAATTGGCTGTGAGGATCTCAAAATCATGATGCTCGAAGGGTACTATCTAAGGGGTGAGGTACAGAAGCTAGAGCAGGAGCTTTGGAATCTCACTATGAACTGCTCTGACATCGAAGCCTACACCGCCAGATTTAGCGACCTGGCGATCCTATGCCCTAGAATGATCACATCGGAGAGAAAAAAAGTAGAACGTTTCATATGGGGACTATCTACCCAAATTCAAGGTAATGTAACTGATGCAAACCTAACAACTTTTGACAGTGCCAAGCGCCTTGCTCAAAAGCTCATTGAACATGGGATACGGAAAGGCATAATGACTCCTATCACCGAACAAAAAAAGGGGAATGATAAAAAGAGGAAGTTTGGAAGAATGAAGATGAGTCAACCAACCCAGGAACCCGTAAAGAAACAACTAATTGTGGTGGTTCATGCCGCTACCACCCCTGCTGCACCAGCACCTACAAAGCCGTATGCAGGCACTCTCCCAAAGTGTGCTAAATGTAACTTTCACCAAAAAGGTGTCTGCCGGGAGATGCACTGTACAAATTGAAATAAAAAGGGGCACACTACCCGATACTGCAGAGCACCCACACAACATGCCACCCAACCCACTAACACTGGAGTGAGTCAAGCGTGTTATGGTTGCGTGGAAACGAGCCACTACAAGAGGAACTTTCCTAAGGCTAACAATAGAAATACCGGGGGAATAGGAAGAGTCCTAGCAATAGGACATAAGGAGGTAATGAAAGATCCTACAGCAGTTACTAGTATGTTCCTCCTCTATAACATTTACGCATGCATATTATTTGATAGTGGTGCGGAGAGAAGCTTTGTGAGTCATAAGTTTAAACATCTACTCAACAAAACCCTCAAACACTAAACGAAACATTCACCATGGAAATGGCCAACGGAAAAACTGAAACAACAAATGATATATTCATAGGATGCACACTAACTTTGAATAACCACTCTTTTCCAATTGGCTTCATGCTAGTTACCATAGGAATTTTTGATGTGATCATCGGCATGGACTGGCTAAGTCCTCACCCTGCTGACAATATATGTTACAAGAAGGTCGTTCGGGGGCGGAGGACATCATGTTTAGTATCACAACAAAGCATAGTAGTAAACAAGCAACAACATCATCCAGTGCATTAATAATATAATTTAATACAAGTGTGTTCTGTGAAGTTTATAAGACACCAAAAATGTAAATCAAAATAAAAGATGAGTCTTAAACGAGCTCCATCTTCTCAAAACCTGACATCGGTACCTATCTACTGATGACCTGAGAATACAAGTTATTTTGAAAGACTTTATCAGCTTTAAAGATGGTGAGTTCATAAGTATTTTAGTGTCATTGTTTGTATGAAAATGTTTGTAAGTGTTTGATGTATAAGTTCATAAATGTTTGTAGTAAACATTTGTATCTCCTACAAAATCCTATATTTTCCACTAAATGTAGCCTTATACCAAGTCATCAGATGTTCTGTATGTTTGTTTCTTGTAAGAGTATGTATTTTCCCAAGTCTGACTATCATTAACCAAAAATATAGTTTTTACATTACCGTTTATGTGAGAAGATCACAATATGAATGCAATGGGAAAAATAATAAAGTACGGTAATGTTGTATTATAGTAACTACTGGTGTACTAACTACCTTAAATTAATTTTTATTTAAGGTATAATGTGATATTATTGCACCATACTATCGACTAAAAACACTACGATGAAAGATGTCGAAAGAAATGACATTTGGCACCTGTTGACTTGCAAGTTCCACTGTAGCGAACAGCAAGGTGTAGGATAGTCAATCCAGTATAGATCTATACATAAATTCACGCTCTCCCTCCAGGAGAATCTGGATACAAAACGAGCCATGGTAGTGATGCCATTCCCTGATATAATGGTTCACATTTATGTTGTAGTATTCTTGTATATGTATTGTATGTACTAGTGTAATGTATGTTCTCTCTGTCTAGTATGTTGTATGTCCTCTTTGTTTCTCATCATAGTATGTTCTCTTGTATAGTGTAGTGTACTGTATGTATTTTTTCTCGTTATAGTATTCTCTATCTGTTTCTCGTTATAGTATTCTCTATCTATTTCTCGTTATAGTATTCTCTATCTATTTCTCGTTATAGTATTCTCTATCTTTTTCTCGTTATAGTATTCTCTATCTGTTTCTCGTTATAGTATTCTCTATCTGTTTCTCGTTATAGTATGTATTGACTCATGTATGAACTGACTCTTTGTATGATTCATTATACTAGTAATAGTGAATAGTGACTTCCTAAACTATACTTATTATAGTTTACTAGTAAAGTTGTTTGTATAACTGAGTGTGTTGAACTGAGATAAAGTATTTATGTCTATACATATATACGTAATATATAACTAAGGATCAAACAACAATCGGACAAACAACAGGGTACTCTAAATCCACAACCAAACAAGGATCAGGAAATAAAGTGTGTAATCAGTCCTAAGTCCTTCAAACCTTACTTATATAACTATATATGCATTAGACATGATTTTGACAATATATAAGTTTAAAAGAGTTAAAGGAAAAGGTTTTTCATGTAAGAACAAGTTTGATAAAGATTTTAACATGTAAAAGAGTTTTATAAACATTTTGAAGTAGTTTGATTAATAAAATAGCTAAAAGTATAGCAAATCCATTGTTTGATGGTTGTTAATCACATGTGATTGATATAATAACTATAATGTTTCAACTTGTATTCCCCTCCCCCCATAAAAACATTTAAAATTAATTAAAAGGTAGATCAAAGAGTATGAACTCACCTCCAGTGAGTGATACGAAAATATGTTTGGAAAAAGGATGTAGAGTTTCAGGTGAAACCTTGAGCACACAAAGATCCTAATAAAAATATATTGACATGTATGTGTATTTGATTAGTGTACAAACAACGAATTATAAGAGATAACACCCTAATAGAATAAGAAACTCTTCGATTGAAGGGATACAATCACATATGATTGCATAACTAGGGTGTATGGCCACCCTATTGAGTTTACGGTCCAAAGAGGCATGACCAAAGGGAGTTCATGGTCCAAGTGTTCACGGTCTAATGAACTTATGGTCATGGAGTTCACGGCCTAAGGAGATCCAACCGTAAACTCATCAAATCTTTCATAAATGATTGTTTTCAAGTCCTTGAATCAAAGGCATTGGATTCAAGGAACACCCTTTATAATGGTTTACGGTCTAAGAAGGTGCAATAGACCATAAACACATTTTGTTCTTTAGTTTCTTGATGTTTTCTAGGTGTTTAACAAGTGATTCAAGTATATAACAAGCTAAGGGTAGTGTACTTACTTATTAGAAGCTTGTAAGGGTGATTAGGATCCAAGAACACTAGTGTGTGTTCTTGGTGTTCTTGGTGAAATGAAGAACACTTGAAGATCTATCAAAATGATGAGATTTCATGGATGAAATCATGTATAATCACTAGATATAGATGGATATCCACCAATCAAGGGAAGAAATACTTACAATCTTGAAGATCTAAGAGAAAAGTCGGATGATACTTGAGAGAGAATGAGTTATTTGGCTTGAAATGGTAAAAGTGATTGAAAATGAATAAGGTTTGAATATATAGCATGGAGTTTTTTGGCCACCTTGACCGTAAACTCAAGGTCCTGATCATAAACTCCTTTTGAGGAGGTTTACGGTTTGCTAGATAGTTTAGAACTTAAACTGACATTTCCAAACACTGATTCCTTTGATGCACTAGTCTCAGAATACTCAGAATAGACTCTAAACAGTGGTAAAAGATAGCAATACCAGTCTAAGTTTGATAGATTTGAACGTTTATACAAGCTAGAAATTTCGGGTTGTCACATCATCCCCCCCCCAGTTAGAGAGAATTTCGTCCTAAAATTAGAGTTTAAGCAATTAATGTTACAAATAACTAAGCGAAAAGATGAGGATATTTCAGTTTCATTTGATCCTTGTGCTCCCAAGTGAATTCAGGTCCTCGCTTGGCGTTCCAATGAACCTTCACTATCGGGATACGGCTTTGCATTGTTTGCTGGATCTCTCGGTCCATGATCTCTACTGGTTCTTCCACGAAGTTGAGGCTCTTTTTGATCTCGATCTCGTCGAGTGGGATTACAATAGACTCGTCGGATAGGCACTTTTTCAAGTTCGAGACGTGGAAAGTAGAATGTACGTTACTTAGTTCTCGTGGGAGGTTGAGTTTGTAAGCGACAGGGCCGATTCTAGCGACAATCTCGAAAGGCCCTACGTATCTTGGATTTAGCTTTCCACGCTTTCCGAAGCGTACGAAGCTCTTCCAGGGTGAGACTTTCAAAAGAACATGGTCTCCCACCTGAAATTCCAACGGTTTCCTTCGTTTCTCTGCGTAGCTCTTCTGTTGGTCTCTAAAGGCTTTCAATCGTTCACGAATCTGAACGATTTTCTCTGTTGTTTCCCGGATGCTCTTAGGACCTGTGAGAGTGTTGTCAAGAACTCGTCCTTTAGCTAACTGGGTGTCACCCACCTCAGCCCAACATAGAGAGGATCTACACTTTCGGCCATAGAGGGCTTCAAATGGAGCAACCTTTATGCTCGTGTGATAACTATTGTTGTAGGAAAACTAGACAAGGGGAAAATGAGTATCCCATGCCTTCCCAAAGTCGATCACACGGGCTCGCAACATATCTTCCAAGGTTTGGATAGTTCTCTCACTTTTTCCGTCGGTGTGTGGATAGTAGGCTGTACTCTTGTCCAACCTCGTTCGTAGGGAACTTTGTAGAGAGTTCTAGAACCTCGAAGTGAACCTACTATCTCTATTGGAGATAATGGATATAGGAACACCATGCAGTCGTATGATCTCCCTGATGTATATTCTTGTTAGCTTCTCCATCTTGTGAGTCTCTTTGATAGGCAGGAAGTGTGCGGACTTGGTTAACCTGTCAACGATAACCCATATGGTATCGAGACCACCCATTTTCTTGGGCAACATGGTTATGAAGTCTATCGTGATTCTCTCCCACTTCCATTCAGGTATTTTCGACTGTTGAAGTAAACCTGATGGTTTCTGGTACTCGACCATAACCTTGGCGCAAGTAAGGCATTTACTTACGAAGGTAGCAATCTCTGTTTTCATGATAGGCCACCAATATAACTTTTTCAGATCCAGATATATCTTATCTGAACCTAGGTGGATGGAATATCGAGTGTTGTGTGATTCGGTCATGACCAAGTCTTTGAAGCCACCGTGTTTCGGTTTCCAGATCCGATCCATGAAATATAAGGCTCCACCACCCTTGACTTCCAAGTTCTTATCCATCCCTCTCAGGTTTCAAAGCATCGAGCTGAGCCTCCTTAATTTGTGTGGAAAAGTGTGAATGGATAGTCATAGTCAATGATTTGAATCTACAACCAGAGTATTCTTTCCGACTAAGGGCGTCAACTACTACGTTGGCTTTGTCGGGATGATAACGAATTTCGCATTCGTAATCACTGATTAGCTCGACCCACCATCATTGTCTCATGTTGAGCTCCTTCTGGTTGAATATATGTTGTAAGCTTTTGTGGTCTGTAAAGATAGTGCTCTTCGTACCGTATAGGTAGTGTCTCCAGATCTTCAGAGCAAACACAACTGCTCCTAACTCAAGATCATGCGTGGTGTAGTTGACCTCATGTGTCTTAAGTTGTCTTGAGGCGTAGGCAATGCCCTTACCTCGTTGCATCAGAACACAACTGAGCCCTTGATTGGATGCATCATAGTAGACCACGAAGTCTTCAATTCCTTTTGGGAGGGATAGTATCAGTGAGGTGCATAAGGCTCGTTTTAGCGTTTGGAACGCTTTCTATTGCTTCTCTTCCCAGTTAAAGGCCACGCCGTTCTGGGTCAAAGTCGTAAGAGGTTTCGCAATTCGAGAGATGTTCTGAATGAACGTACGATAGTAGCCAGCGAGGCCTAGAAATTGACGAATTTCTGTAGGTGTCTTCAGTGCTGACCATTTCTCAATGGCTTTGATTTTGGAAGGGTCCACATGAATTCCTTCTTCACTAACAACATGACCCATAAATTCGACTCTTCGGATCCACAACTCGCATTTAGAGAACTTCACGTAGAGCTTCTCTGATCGTAATGTTTCCAATATCTGACGTAGATTCTTACTATGCTCTTCCATACTACGATAGTAGATAAGTATGTCATCTATGAAGACGATGACGAACTGATCCAAGTAAGGACAACATACCTTATTCATTAAGTCCATGAATACTGCGGGTGCATTAGTCAATCCGAATGACATTACTATGAACTCGTAGTGCCCATAACGAGTTCGTAAGGCTGTCTTCGGGACATCCTCCTCTAGCACTCATAACTGGTGATACCCGGATCTCAGATCTATCTTTGAAAAGTAATTCACCCCTTGAAGTTGGTCAAACAAATCATCTATGCGAGGCAAAGGGTAACGATTCATAATGGTTAGCTTGTTGAGCTCCCTGTAGTCGACGCACATACGAAATGATCTGTCTTTCTTTTTGACGAATAAGACCGGTGCTCCCCAGGGTGAGAAGCTTGGTCTTATAAAGCCCTTGTTGAGCAGTTCATTAAGTTGACCAGACAATTCTTGCGTCTCTGCAGGTGCTAGACGATAGGGCGATTTGGCTACTGGTGTAGCCCCTGGAACTAAGTCTATTCTGAACTCGACTTGATGTTGTGGAGGTAATCCTTGAAGTTTTTCTGGAAAGATGTCAGGAAAATCGTGTACTACTTGGATGTTCTTAATGTCCTTCATCTCTTGGCTCACATCAACAACATGAGCAAGGAATGCGCAACATTGCTTTCACAAGTATTTTTGGGCTTGAATACTCGAGATGATACAAAGGTTCGTGCCGGGTTTATCGCCAGAGACTACTAGAGTTTTTCCAGACGACATATATAGGAGAACAACCTTTTCATAACACATGATGTCGGCACGATGTAGACTCAACCAATCGATGCCGATAATGAGATCGAAGCTTTTAATTTAGACCGGCATGAGGTCGATTGAAAATGAATGGCTATCTAGAGTTAGAGTACATCCTATGTATATACTGCTAATGCTCCCAGTCTTCCTATTAGCAATTTCTATAGTGAACTGTTCTTTAAGTGTTCATGATTTTTGTTTAAGTAAGTAAGCAAACTTTTGGTTCACGAAACTCCTCTCCGCTCCACTATCAAACATAATGCATGCATAAGAGTACCGAGGAGAAGCGTACCAGTGACCACTGTGGGGTTAGCAACTGCTTCCTCATGGCCTATAGCCCAAACTGTTCCTACTCCACCGACATTCCATGCCTTCGGGCAGTTCCTCTTGTAGTGGCCCACTTTGCCACAACCGTAGCAAGCCAGGCCCACACCAGCGCCGGGGACTTGGTTGATTGGCTTTGTCAGAGCTTTACAGAAACAGGCAGTGTGCCGCTTCCTGTTGCAGTTAGAACATTGCATTTCCCGGCAGGCTCTTGTGTGGTGGAAGTTGCATTTGTTGCACTTGGGCAAACTTCCAGCGTACTGCTTTACTGTAGCAGCAGCGGAAGGTGCTATCGCAGCATGAACTGCCACAACTTGCTGCTTTTTGGCAGATTTCTGCTTCTTCTTGTCTTCCCAGAATTTCTGCTTGTTGGCAGCGGCTTTGGAGGGTTCTAAAATGACTAGGGTTGTTTTTGACAACGGGGTATGGACCCCATGGTCAATGAGCCGATGTGCCATTCGCTTGGCACTATCGAAGGTAGCGGGGTTTGAAGCTGATACATTCCCCTAGAATGGAGGCACCAGCCCCTAGATATACCGCTTCACCTTCTTGGCTTCAGAAGGGACGATTCCCAGTCATAACGCTACCAGATCGCTGAATCTGGCAGTGTAAGAGACTATGTCGGAGCCCTTCATGGTTGGGCTCCAGAGCTCTTGCTCTAGCTTTTGAACTTCGCCCCTTTAGCAGTATTCTTCGATCACGAGTTCCTTCAGAGCTTCCCAGCCTATAGGATTTGCCACTATAAGAGATAGTGACTTGACATGGCTATTCCACCACGTCAAAGCTCGGTCTGCGAAGGTGTAAGCGGAAAACTTGACCTTGCTCCCTTCCAGAAATGAACATATCTCAAAGATCGATTCCGACTTCTCGAACCATTGCGAGAGGGCAATGACTCCGCCAGTTCCATTGAAGGACTTGGGTTTACAGCTGGTGAAATCCTTGTACGAGCATTCCCTAGCGCGTACTGGAGCGTGAATAGCAGCGTGAATAGCTGCGAGGTTGTATTGAGGAGTAGGAGTTGGAGTTTGATTCAGAGTTATCAGAGTAGTGCGTCTCATTGATCGACGCAGAGGCATCTTTTAACTATAAGATCACAAAGATGAAGACATTGATAAAAACTTAATAGAGAGAATGATGAGTGTGACTCATGGACTAACTCTACATAGCCCAACAACACAATAAAAGTAGGATTGAATGTAGATCTACAACTAGAATGATGAAAGCATTTGGATATTAATTTCCATGAGATTAGATATCTTTCAATAATATTTGTATTACAGATGTAACAAGTTCGGGAAAAATGACCTAGAAGTCAGTCTTACTGATGGGTTTTGAGCATTCTAACACTTCGTAAGTGTACATGCAACCCTAATAACCTTGGATCTATGTTTGTCTAATAATCATGCAAAATTGTTTTCCAAGGTTATGAACCTATCAAGCATACATGGGGTACAATTTTCTTTGTATAAAAGATAGAACTACATACCTTATTGTTGAAAGTGTTCCTTGAAACCTTGTGAGCCTAGCACCTCAAGTGTGATGCCTCAAATGCTTCACACAACACCAAATGCAAAGAATAAACTTTAGAGAATACTCTAACACATGCAAAATCAGCCAAGCCCTCTTGTTTCTTAGTGTTGCCGATTTTGGGGAGAGTTACATTGCTTATATAGTGTGTTGCATTAGGTAAACCCTAATGTTCCATGACTCTTCATTTTTTGATCCATGGGTTAACTCCATGAAGCCTCTTAGCCCACTATATAAGATATGGAAGATTTACATAATCTACCCATATATTTAATTAGTTATCTTTTGATCCCTTAATTAATTCTAAATTAATTCTTGATCAAAACTAATTAAACAATATTATTAATATATTAGAACTTATAATATATTAATAAATCATATGTGTAATTTCTCTCATTTAGTTTATCCAATTGCATGGTGCCATGCAACCCAAATGGACCATGCCGGGTCGGGTCAAGTACTTACTAGAAATAGTTATGGACTTAGACACCTTATCCAACAGTCTCCCACTTGGATAAGTCTAATAACTATAACTGCAGTACTTTAGGAACCGATTGGCAATCGTAGCTCTTTCAAGGTCTCTCGGAACTGAAAAGATGTTGATACGTCATTTAAGATAAGGGATCATATAATCCTCTGTTCTAGATATCAGCTGGACAAGAACATGGAACAATGTAATACTTATTGTCCAGCAGTTTGTTTATCGATTTCCGATTTGTTTGACAAAGAACTTAATTGAACACATCAACTTAGTTCTGACCGGGCCCAGTACACAGGTCAAAACAAAATCATCGAGGGGCCCAGATATCAGCTTCTAATCCAAGAAAGAATAGATAAACTTCGACTCATATGTTTGTTCTACCACTCATTGAAATATACACAAAAGCACGTTTTATAACATCGAGTTACCAATGCTTTTTCGTACAATCAATGTATAACCAACTCGTAAGTAACAAATCATATCTCTAGGTTTGAAGACTTATATGATATTACCGTCTCACGATCACTCGAGATAAAATTCCTTGAAGTGATTCCAGTGCGCATAGGTTGATTCCAATACTCAGAACTTATATGCACTCATGAAGTGTTGTCTTATATCCTGACACCTACAACCAACTTCATGACAGTCTTACTTAATATCTACTTCCAATATATGACCGACTTTGGAAAATTTGAATAATATGTAAAACCACAACATACTATTCTGGAAGTCAAAACATGAAAAAGAAATTATAGTAAATGATTGACAAAAGATAGTAACACTTTACGCATAAATAAACACAAATTTTATTTATCATCAAATGTCAATTACACTTTACAAATTTCATAATTTATCTAACTACTAAAACTTATATCATCCTTCAGCCCTATGCTCCGAGCATGATGGAGATGCTTAACCCTACTCAGTCCCTTCGTGAGGGGGTCTTCTGGGTTCTCATCCGATGATACCCTCTTTGCCACGAGGATTCCTTCTTATATGCGATGTCTAATAAAATGATATTTTCTATTGATGTGTCTGGATCTCCCGTGATCCCTTGGTTCCTTGGCTAAGGCAACAACACTTTCACTATCAAAGAAAATTTCCATGGGCTCCTTTAGAGCTAGTATTACTCCAAGGTCTCCTATGAAGTTCTTCAGCCATATAGCCTCCTTTGCTGTCTCGCTCGCTGCTATATACTCTGACTCACAAGTGGAATCAGCTACTGTCTCCTGCTTGGAACTCTTCCAAGTGATTGCTCCTCCATTTAGGGTAAAGACCCAGCCCGACGGAGAGCGGAAATTATCCATACTAGTCTGGAATCCAGCATCACAATACCCTACAACTCTCAAGTCATCACTCCCACCGAGGGTAAGGACCCAGTCCTTAGTCCTCTATAGGTACTTGATAATATTCTTTACCGCAGTCCAGTGAGCCTTGCCAGGGTTCCCCTGATACCTACTAACCATGCTCAAGGCAAAGGCTACATCAGGTCGAGTACAAGTCATAGCATACATGATCGAGCCTACTACCGAAGCATAAGGCACTCGACTCATTTCTGCTATCTCAGCCTCAGTACTGGGGCTTTGTGTCTTACTCAATCTAGCATTACTCTGGATGGGTAACTCTCCTTTCTTGGAGTTCTGCATGCTGAATCTCTTCAGCACCTTGTCCAAGTAGGTACTTTGACTAAGTCCAATTAGTCTTTTACTCCGGTCTCTCAAAATCCTTATCTCTAGAATATAGGTAGCTTCTCCTAGGTCCTTCATAGAGAAACACTTCCCACACCAGGACTTAACTTTCCTACAGAGTTGGGATGTCATTTCCTATGAGTAGTATGTCATCCACATACAATACCAAAAAGCTAACTATACTCCCATTAGCCTTGACATACACACAAGATTCATCTTCACTCCTAGAAAAGCCAAATTCCTTGACTTTCTCATCAAAGAAAATATTCCATGTGCGAGGTGCTTGCTTTAATCCATAAATGGATTTCTCAAGCTTACACACTCTATTAGGGTACTCGTTATTGACAAAACCTTCTGGCTGACTCATGTAAACATCTTCAGTCAACTTCCCATTAAGGAAAGCGGTTTTAACATCCATTTGCCATATTTCATAGTCATGAAATGCAGCTATGGCTAACATAACCCTAATAGACTTAATCTTGGCTACTAGAGAAAAGGTATCATCATAATCCACTCCAGCAGTTTGAGAGAAGCCCTTTGCAAGTAGTCGAGCCTTATAAGTGTGTACATTACCATCCATTTCGATCTTCTTCTTGATGATCCATTTGCACCCTACAGTCTTACGACCTGGTACATTCTCAACCAAGTTCCAAACTTGATTGTCATACATGGATTGTATCTCGCTATTCATACCCTCCTTCTATTTAGCAGACTCAGGGCCTACCATGGCTTCCGCGTAAGTGTCAGGTTCATCCAGACCTACTAGTGTCTCATCACTAATAAGTGTCTCACCTTCCGCAGTAATATGGAAACCATAGTAATGCTCAGGTGCATTCCTAACTCTCGTGGAACGCCTCAGAGGTACAGACTTGTCAATTGGCTCAACAGGAGTTTCCTCCTCAAGTTGAGGGCTAAGGTTTGAAGTTCCTTCACTACTTGACTCTTGAATTTCTTCAAGGTCAATTTGCCTCCCACTGTCTCCTTGGCTTATAAACTCTCTCTCTCTCTCTCTCTCTCTCTATATATATATATATATATATATATATATATATATATATATATATATATATATATATCTTTTGAAAGACTCCTCTTCTTGCTACAAAGACCACATTATCACTAGGTCTGTAGAAGAGGTAACCAAAGGATCTTTGTGGGTAGCCGATGAAAATACCCCTCTTGCTTCTAGGTTCAAGCTTATCATGAGTCTCAGGTCTCACGAAAGCCTCACAACCCCAAATCTTGATGTGGCCTAGTTTGGGTACTTTACCAGTCCACATCTCATGAGGAGTTTTGGCAACTTTCTTTGTAGGGACTAGATTAAGGATATGGGCGGCAGTCTCTAAGGCATACCCCCAAAATGTGATTGGTAGCGAAGCTTGACTCATCATGGAACGAACCATATCCAACAAGGTTCGATTACGCCTCTCAGCTACACCATTCAACTGTGGTGTCCTGGGAGGTGTCAATTGTGAGACAATCCCACATTCCCTAAGATAGTCAAGGAACTCTGAACTAAGATACTCACCACCTCGATCGGATTGGAGCATCTTAATGTTCATGCCCAACTGATTCTCGACTTCCTGTTTAAATTCCTTAAACCTTTCGAAAGTCTCTAACTTATGCTTGATTAAGTAGACATATCCATATCTACTATAATCATCAGTAAAAGTCAAATAATAACGATTAGCATCCCTTGTGGCATGTTCGAAGGGTCCACACACATCCGTGTGTACAAGATCCAACAAACCTTCACCCCTCTCACAAGAACCTGTGAAGGGTGACTTTGTCATTTTTCCAAGTAAGCATGGTTCGCAACTATCATCTGACCTTAGGTCAAATGACTCCAAGACTCCATCCTTTTGGAGTTGGCCTATGCGTTTCTTGCTTATATGTCCAAGATGACAATGCAATAATAATGCTTTATCCAAGTTATAATTATTAAGAGAATCAATACAAAGAACATTATTTCCTAAGTTATCAACCACATATACAGTTTCATACACACCATCACAAGGTAATGCTTTGAAATAAAGAATATTATTAAAGAAAGCATTAATCGAACCAACTTCATTATCAAATGAAAAGGTAAAACCTTGTTTATACAATGCATGAAAGGAAATAATATTTCTTGCCATTTCTGGCGAATAACAACATTTAAACCCACTACTTAGCGATAAAGCATAAACTCCAATCTTGGTGACAGGTGAAGCTTTCCTGTTTCCCATGATCAAGTTTATTCTTCCTTGCTCCACATTCTCACTTCTTCTTAGTCCCTGTAAATAAGAATAGATATGAATACCACAACCGATATCAAGGACCCATGAGTTAGAATGGGGTGAGTTATTAGATAAGATAGTGTAAATACCTACATGGTTGGGTTTGACTTTCCCATCCTTCACATCTTGTTGGTACTTTGGGCAGTTCCGCTTCCAATGTGCCTTTTCATGGAAATAGAAGCATTCAACCTCTTTTGGGTCAGAAGAATGAGTGATGAAACCGTTCTTGGTTCCACTTGAAGAAGAGCCATCAAGGGTCCTAGCCTTGGTACCCTTCGAAGAACTCTTTCTCTTCTTCCCTCATCCTTTCCCGATTGCCGAGACAGAGGTGGAGTTGGTAGGTGTAGGAGTAGTAACGACCGCCTTACCCTTAAGACCACTTTCCGTGGTCTTTAAGAGTCCTTGATGTTTTCTGAGAGTGACCTCTTCCTTGTTCATGTGGTATGTCATGTGGAATTGATCATAACATGAAGGTAGGGAGTGCAAAATGATATCTATTGCAAGCTCCTCGGGGAAGTTCACATTAAGCTTCAGCAAGTGGTCCACAGATATTTGCATTTTCTGCATGTGGCTCGTTATGGGTTCACCATCCTTCATTCGGGTTGTTATCATGGAGGAGATGATTTCATACCTCTCTTGTCTTGCACTTTGATGGTATCTTTCCATAAAATCTTGGTGATTTTCAAAAGGGTAGAAGTCCTCGTAGGACTTTTGGATGTCGGCTGTCATAGTGGCCATCATGATGCATGCCACCTTGGTGGAATCCCTTGCATGTGCCCTAAAGTCAGCAATCTCTTGAGGAGTAGCAATTGTCTCATCAATCTCCTTAAGCTCCTTATCGAGGACAAATTCTTTGTCCTCGTAGTGGGTAATCATTCGGATGTTTTTGATCCATTCATTAAATTTGGATCCATCAAAAGTGACTTTCCCACACAAGTTCATTAGAGAAAAGGAGCCATTAGGATTAGAGCCAGAAGCAGCAGTGTTTGCAGACATTTGAAAAGAAGAAAAGTTTAGCTTAGAAATAGAGATAGTCCTTAATAAAACATCCAAATGTAGTATTAAGGCTAGGATCCAATCACAATATATTATACTTAGAAGAGGTATGCCGTAATCTAAGTAATAACATATTTTAAAGGTAAGTGAATGACGATTCACCAATTTCCACCAAAGACGAAATATTAAAAATATTTAATTTGCTTCTTAGAAACTCCTAGATTCTTTTGACATTCATTGAACTTTTCAATGGCATGTTTCAATCTCGAGTGTGCCCTCCAAGTTTTGTGACTGGGATGCCGAGGATCACAAAACGAGATGTGAAGTAACCATGCAAATCACTTGGTACCCTTAATGTATTACCCCTCAATCGATGTGCCGGTTAACCACACACGCTCCATCGATACTATGATAAACATTAAGTCACCCTTTACCTACCTTGTTAAGTTCAAGTTAGTGTGCCGGTTAACCACACACGCTCCACTAACGACTTAAACAAAGTGTAAAGTGTAATTCCATGGATTAGCACCTTATTCACATTTTTGCTAAAGTAACTAAGATTGGGAATTTAATAAAAGCATTTAGTTACTTTAATATATTCCTCATCCTTTTAATGAGAATTATAAGTCCTTGTGCTACCCGTTCGGCTAACGACCCTCCACCAGTCAAGCAAGCGGTGGGTGAGAGCGGACACCCATTAAGTTTCCATTTTATAGGCAACAACCTTATACCCACCTTATAGACTGGCTTCGTGAATGAGGCGTACTAGCGGTAAAACGACTTTGATTTTATACATATATATTATTATTAACTTATAATATTATAAGTATAAGGGTTTAATTTTAACTTTTTAAATTCTAAGGGTTGGAACTAAAGTTTTTAATATGACTTTACTTGTTCCAAAACTTGAGAGCAAGTTTTGTAAACTTTCAAAACTTTTCATTTCTTGTAACTTATGAGTTAATTTGAGTATTAAAAATGAAGACTCTTCATTTTTATAACTCATGTGTTCTTTTAATGGTTTTAAAGCAAAGTGACTTTTGGTTTTCCATAACCTGAGGACAAGTTATGGACTCCAGTAAAACACATAATGATCTTGAATCAATCTACCACATAGGTTACAAACAATTCCTATGATCATCTAAACATCATAAGATCAAGAACATGAATATGAACACTTTCATGAATCAAAAATTACACTTAAAAATTTGTAATTTTGATGATTTGTCA
The DNA here is from genome assembly GCF_002870075.4 of Lactuca sativa. Taxonomy (NCBI): domain Eukaryota; kingdom Viridiplantae; phylum Streptophyta; class Magnoliopsida; order Asterales; family Asteraceae; genus Lactuca; species Lactuca sativa. The sequence goes on along the minus strand of NC_056628.2, from coordinate 136,082,051 downwards.
TTGTAAATGGATTAACATGAACATTACACCAACTAAAACAAGTTTTAAAACACCAAAACAGTTTAGGGTAATGTTACTAGTCCATTTCTAGCAACAAAAATAGAAATTCTGAAAATTGCAGCCTCTACGCGTCGAGTGCATGAACTAACTCAACGAGTAGCTTGCATTTGGTCATGGACTTGTCGACTCCCCCCATGGACTCGGCGAGTTCATACGGGTAGAAAGCAGAAAACTCGATTTTTTAAGCAGTTTGCACAAAAATTAAACAAGAAAACCTAGGCTCTGATACCACTGATGGATTTTGAGCATTCTAACACTTCCTAAGTGTACATGCAACCCTAATAACCGTGGATCTATGTTTGTCTAATAATCATGCAAAGTTGTTTTCCAAGGTTATGAACCTATCTAGCATACATGGGGTACAATTTTCTTTGTATAAAAGATAGAACTACATACCTTGTTGAAAATGTTCCTTGAAACCTTGTGAGCCTAGCACCTCAAGTGTTATACCTCAAATGCTTCACACAACACCAAATGCAAAGAATAAACTTGAGAGAATACTCTAACACATGAAAAATTAGCCAAGCCCTCTTGTTTCTTAGTGTTACCGATTTTGGGGTGAGTTACATTTCTTATATAGTGTGTTGCATTAGGTAAACCCTAATGTTCCATGACTCTTCATTTCTTTATCCATGGGTTAACTCCATGGAGCATCCATGGAGCATCCTATGGGTGGAACCCAACATGATAATCCATGGAGCCTCTTAGCCCACTATATAAGATATGGAAGATTTACATAATCTACCCATATATTTAATTAGTTATCTTTTGATCACTTAATTAATTCTAAATTAATTCTTGATCAAAATTAATTAAACAATATTATTAATATATTAATAAATCATATGTGTTATTTCTCACATTTAGTTTATCCAATTGCATGGTGCCATGTAACCCAAATGGACCATGCCGGGTCGGGTCAAGTACTTAACATAAATAGTTATGGACTTAGACACCTTATCCAACACTTACATCAAATCAAGATGGGAAAGTTTTGACAGAACTACAACCTAACAAGACTTAACAGATTCGAAGTCTTATCCTAGATAGGAAATTTAACTAGAGTTTTTACATAGACTACGTTATATCCAAAAGAGAAAGTTGAGTAGGCTCTATCTACGACGAGAACCACTAGAATGAGTCCTTCATTCCCATATACGACGCTTCATGTCTATCATGCACCTTTCAGACATTGCCTGCCGAGCTCGAAGTTCCCTGACTTCAGGTTGGGATGCAGGTAGCTCTTGCCGCAGAGCCTTATTGGCTCTTGTAGCCCTTTCCATATCTTCTTCGAGATGGATATGCGGACTGTGATAACGCCTGAAGTGGTGTGAAATTCCATGACTCGGTCAATAGCTGCCTGACCTTGTTTAACATTCTGAGAAATCATGTGAACCATGATGGGCAGGACTCGGTCAGCTGAGCCTCCCGCGCTAATGTCATAGAAGCTTCGGTCGCCATTGTAACGTAAGGGTTGACCCTGTTCGTGGCTCCAACGATTCAAGTTTATTGCCCATAGAGGTGTGGGACTTTGAAATGTTGGTCGGGGGTTAGGGTTCAGGATTTGAGCCACTGGGGGTAGGTTGTTGACTTCTGGTTCGGAATCAGAATAATCTGAAAATCCTTATGTGAGGTGATCATCCAAAGGGATTGGATGATCCTCTTCTGGCTCTGCTTCGAGCCATCCTCCGTTACCTTGGTTAGGGAAGTACGGGTCACTGTGGGGATGCAATCCAGCCATGATATCTATGCGAGAAAATGGTTAAAAGAAATAATTAATAGATGTACTAATTAGATAATTATAAGATGATCCTTATCAGTTACTTCAATGCTTGCATAGAGCATACCAGTTACATGTAATCAAAACAGGATAGACCTTCGAATAAGTGACCATAACTCCAAGTGCACAACCAAACAAAGAACAGGAAGTAAAGCAAAGATCATAAATTCTGTATCTATTATATCCTAGTCACATATAACCTTAATGTATCCACTTAGCAACTATTGACCTACTAATAAATACCTTTTTAGTTCTCAAATAAGTAATTATAATAACACAAAATACTCCTATAGTATTTTAGGTTTATGTTATGTTCTAATGTTTTCATTGTAGTAGTGTTGGTAAGTTTTTAGACTTGTTGCAACCTCACAAGAATTCTTAGGCACATGTTAGTCAGTCCTCGGAAAAATATAGTTGTCTAGGCTATATCACTCCCAAATTAGACTATATGTCTCTAAACCTAATTGTGTTGTTCAACAATCGTAATACTTTTCTTCTATCCTAGTGACACTGACTTTAGTATGGATGCAGGTTTGTATACTTTTTAAATATTTTATTACTTAAAAGTATAAAATCTTGGTCAGAGTATTTTAATCCCGTTGTGTTTATAGTTTGTATATCTTTTATGGTTTCATATACTCGATTCACTTTAAACAATGCTCTGATACCAATCTGTCACACCCCAAAACAGGAATGGCAGAAACGTTTAGGGGCAGAGGACATCATGTACAGTATCACAATAAAGCATAGTAGTAAACAAGCAACAACATCATCCATTGCATTAATAATAAAATTTAATACAAGTGTGTTTTGTGAAGTTTATAAGACACCAAAAATGTAAATCAAAATAAAAGATGAGTCTTGAACGAGCTCCATCTTCTCAAAACCTGGCATCGGTACCTGTCTACTGATGACCTGAGAATACAAGTTATTTTGAAAGACTTTATCAGCTTTAAAGCTGGTGAGTTTGTAAGTATTTTAGTGTCATAGTTTGTATGAAAATGTTTGTAAGTGTTTGATGTATAAGTTCGTAAATGTTTGTAGTAAACATTTGTATCACTTAGAAAAGCCTATATTTTCCGCTAAATGTAGCCTTCTACCAAGTTATCAGATGTTCTGTATGTTTGTTTCTTGTAAGAGTGTGCATTTTCCCAAGTATGACTATCATTAACCAAAAATATAGCTTTTACATTACCGTTTATGTGAGAAGATCACAATGTGAATGCAAAGGGAAAAATAATAAAGTACTGTAGTGTTGTATTATGGTAACTACTGTTGTACTAACTACCTCAAACCAATTGTTATGTAAGGTATAATGTGATATGATTGCACCATACTATTGACCAAAAACATGATGATGAAAGACGTCGGAAGAAATGACATTTGACACCCGTAAACTTGCAAGTCCCACTATAGCGATCAACAATGTGTGGGATAGTCAATCTAGTATAGATCTATACACAAATTCACGCTCTCCCTCCAAGAGACTCAGGATACAAAACGAGCCATAGCAGTGACGCCATGCCCAGAAGTAATGGTTCACATTTATGTTATAGTATTCTTGTATATGTATTGTAAGTACTAGTGTAATGTATGTTCTCTCTGTCTAGTATGTTGTGTGTTCTCTTTGTTTCTCATCATAGTATGGTCTCTTGTATAGTGTAGTGTATTGTATGTATTGTTTCTCGTGATAGTATTCTCTATCTGTTTCTTGTTATAGTATTCTCCATCTGTTTTTCGTTATAGTATTCTCTATTTGTTTCTCGTTATAGTAGGTATTGACTCATGAACGAACTGACTCTTTGTATGATTCATTGTACTAGTAATAGTGAATAATGAATTCCTAAACTATACCTATTATAGTTTACGGTCATGGAGTTCACGGTCAAAGGAGATCCAACTTTAAACTCACCAAATCATTCACAAATGATGGTTTTCAAGGGCTTCAATCAAAGGCATTGGATTCAAGGGACCATGCTTAGCCTTAGGAAGGTTAAAGGCTATAAGAACACCCTTTATAAGGTTTTACGGTCTATGAAGATGCACTAGACCATAAACACCTTTTGTTCATGTGTTTCATGATGTTTTATAGGTGTTGAACAAGTGATTCAAGTATATAACAAGCTAAGGGTATTCTACTTACTTATTAGAAGCTTGTAAGGGTTATTTGGATCCAAGAACACTAGTGTGTGTTCTTGGTGTTTTTGGTCAAATGAAGAACACTTGAAGATCTATCAAAATGATGAGATTTCATGGATGAAATCATGTATAATCACTAGATATAGAAGGATATCCACCAATCAAGGGAAGAAATACTTACAATCTTGAAGATCTAAGAGAAAAGTCGAATGATACTTCAGAGAGAATGAGTTCTTTGGCTTGAAATGATAAAAGTGATTGAAAATGACTACGGTTTGAATATATAACATGGAGTTTTTCGTTCACCTTGACCGTAAACTCAAGGTCCTTACATTAAACTCCGTTTGAGGAGGTTTACGGTTTGCTAGATAGTTTAGAACCTAAACTGACACTTCCAAACACTGATTCCTTTGATGCACTAGTCTCACAATACTCAGAATAGAATCTAAACAGTGCTAAAAGATAGCAATACGAGTCTAACTTTGATAGATTTGAACATTTATACAAGCTAGAAATTTCGGGTTGTCACAATCTACCAAGCAGTGATACCTTGGTCATATACGGTGACAAACCCGGTACAAATCTTCGCCTCAGAAGTGTTTCACAAGAAGAACAACCCTTCTTAGCCGACGTGGTCGACAAAAAGAAAGGAGAAAAGAACATTAAAGACATCCCGGAGGTGTGCAACTTCCCCGATGTGTTTCTCGAAGAAATATCGGGAGTACCCTTGAACGACAAGTCGAATTTATAATCAACTTGATACCCGAATCCATGCCAATCGCCAAGTCGCCATACAGATTAGCTCCTACTTTCAGGCAAGTGTTGAGTTCTGATCACTATAATACTCCTATGGTGCACATGCAACCGTTAATGCTTGGAATATATGTTTTCTCTAATTATACATGCATTTTCAATTTTTCATAACATTCTCCCTAACTAGCATACAATTGAACAATTGAACAATACAACGAGTTGGATGAATTACCTCTTAGAAGGACTTGTAGTTCTTGACCTTTGAAAGCTTGAGCATCTGAAGTGTTATGCCTCTAATGGTTCATAAACACCAATATGCAAGAGGAGGCTTGAGAGAATAAGTTACTTAGCACAAAATCAACTTCGCTCCCTTAGAATGAATGGGGTGCCGATTTTGGGAGTAGGGGCATGCTTTTATAGTATTGCTAAGCTAGGGTTACATTCATGCAAACCCTAATGCTCCATGACGTTTCACATTCTTATGCTCCATGGGTTTAACCTCCATGGACTATCCATGGATTATCTCATTGGTTTAACCCATTTAAAAAATCATGGATCATTGGCCCACAGTATAAGAATCATTGATTTACATAATCAATCCCCGTATATTTAATTAGTCTCTTTTTACCATAAAATTAATTCCAAATTAACTCTTGATCAATAATAATTAAATAATATGATTTCATATTAATATATTATACCTGTAATATATTAATAAATCATAAATAACCTTATTCTCAAAAATTCATCCTATCAAATTGCACTGGTGAAGGCAACCCAAAAGGACCATCCTACAATCGGGTCAAGTACATCCTAGTTATAGTTATGGGCTTAGACACCAAATCTAACAGTCTCCCACTTGGATAAGTCTAAAAACTATAGCTGCCAATGAGACTTCAGGATTCGACTTAGCAATCATAAGCTTTTAAAAGCCCTTGTCTAACTCTGACCTAGTTAATGACGCGTACTTTAGATAAGGGATCATATATTCCTCTGTTCTCAAGATATCTATGCGGAAAAATACATGGAACATAGTCATACTTTCTCTCCTGCTATTTGTTTCCCGATTTCCTATTCATCTGACATATAACATAATTGAACACATCAATTTATTTCTGACCGGGCCCGACGCATAGTCAAAACATAATCATCGAAGGGCCCAACATATCGCTTTTAATCCTCTTAGGATAAAAGGAGTAGATAAACTTCGACATTATATGCTTGTACTGACTAGTCATCAAATCATGCACAACGACACGTTTTGTAACATCAAGTTACTGATGCGTTTTCCGTGCCATTAATGCACAACCAACTCGTAATCAACAACTCATATATCGTGGTTTGAAGACTATATGATATTATCGTCTCACAATTACTCGTGATAAATTCCATGAAGTAATTCAGGTGAGCGCGGGTTGAATCCAATACTCAAATCTTATTTCTGGAGCACTCATGAATGGTGTAGCAAACTTTTGCTATGTCTAACACCTTAGACAATCTACAAGCCAATTATTGACAGTCTACTTTCATTACCAACTTCCAAAGTATGATCGACTATGGATAGTTTGAATAATCTTATTATTCTGGAAGTCAAAACATGAAAAGTGAAACAATAGTAAATAATTCACACAAGACGGTAACTTTACTTATAAATAAAACTCCTTTTATTTAATCATCAAAGGTCAATTACAATTTAGCTATTACAAGTTGTTATTTATTTAACCAGTAAAACTAATATCGTCTGTTAGCCCAATGCCCCTTGCATGTCGCAAGTGCTTAACCCTAGTCAATACCTTTGTAAGGGGATCTGATGGGTCGTCCTCTGATGATATCCCCTTTACCACGAGGTGTCCTTCTTCTACTTGATGTCTTATGAAGTGGTACTATCTGTCATCATGCCTAGATCTACCATGATCTCTCGGTTCCTTGGTTAAGGCAACCGTTCCTTCATTATCGTAGAAAATCTCCACAGGCTCCTTTATGTAAGGTGTAACTCCAAGGTCTCTGATGATGTTTTTCAACCATATCACCTCCTTCGATTCTTCGCTTGCTGCTATGTACTCTGATTCACACCATGAATCAGCTATAGTCTCCTCCTTGGAACTTTTCCATGTTACTACTCCACCATTCAGGGTAAACACCTAGCCTGACTGAGAGCGGAAATATCTATGTCGGTTTGAAAGCCGTCATTGATATACCCTGTCACTCTCAAGTCATCACTCCCACCGAGGGTAAGGAGCTAGTCCTTAGTCATCCATAGGTACTTAAGAATGTTCTTAACAACAATCCAATGAGCTTTACCAAGATTCCTTTGATATATGCTGACCATGCTCAAAGCAAAGGCCACATCAGGGCGAGTACAAGTCATAGCATACATGAACGAGCCAACTGTAGAAGCATATAGTATTCAAATCATCTCTACTATCTCAGCCTCTATACTCGCACTCTGAGTCTTACTTAGTTTGGCATTGTCTTGGATAGGTAGTTCATGTTTCTTGGAGTTCTCCATGCTGAACACTTCAACATCTTGTCCAAGTTGGTACTTTGAATAACTCCTGTTTCTCAATATCCTTATCCCTAGGATGTAAGCAGCTTCCCCACGGTCCTTCAGAGCGAAACACCTCCCAAGCTAGGACTTAACCTCCTGCAAGGTTGGGATGTAGTTTCCTATGAGCAGTATTTTATCTACATACAATACTAGAAAGCTCACTATACTCCCTCTAGCTTTGACATATACACAAGACTCATACTCGCTTCTCGCAAATCCAAACTCTTTGAATTTCTCATCAAAACCAAGATTCCATCTGCGAGATGCTTGTGTTAATCTATAGACGGATTTCTCAAGCATACACACTCTATTAGGGTACTTTGCATTGACAAAACCGTCTAGCCGACTCATGTAAACATCTTCAGCCAACATTCCATTAAGGAAAGCATTTTTGACATCCATTTTCCATATTTCATAGGCATGAAATGAAGCTATGGCTAGCATAACCCTTATAGATTTAATCTTCGTTACTGGTGAGAAGTTCTCATCATTGTCAACTCCATGAGTTTAAGTAAAGCCCTCCGCAACATGTCGCGCCTTATATGTGTGTACTTTCCCATCAATGTCGGCCTTCTTCTTGATGATCCATTTGCAGCCGACTGTCTTACGGCCTGGTACATTCTCAACCAAGTTCCAAACTTAATTGTCATACATGGACTGAATCTCACTGTCCATAGCCTCTTTCCATTTTGCAGACTCGGGGCCTGCCATGGCTTCCTTGTAGTTATTAGGTTCATCCAGATTTACTAGTGTGCTCTCACTGATAAATGTATCACCTTTAGCTATTATATGAAAACCATATAGTACAGGTGGAATAGTAACTCTACTGGAACACTTTAGAGGTACAGATTCATCAATTGGCTCAACCGGAGTTTCCTCCTATGGTTGAGTTCTAGTGTTTGAGGTTCCTTCACCGCTTGAATCTTGAAGCTCTTCAAGGTCAATTTTCCTCCCACTGTCCCATTGGCATATGAGTTCTCCCTCATGAAAGATTCCTCTCCTCGTGACGAAGGCAACATTGTCACTCGGTCTATAGAAGAGATATCCAAAGGATTTTTGTGGGCAGCCGATGAAAGTACATCGCTCACTCTGAGGTTTGAGCTTGTCATGAGTCTCGCGTCTCAAGAAAGCCTCGCAGCCCCAAACTTTGATATGGTTTGACTAGGGAACCTTCCCTATCCACATCTCATGAGGTGTTTTGGAAACCTATTTGGTAGGGACTAGATTATGGGTATGGGTGACAGTCTCTAAGGGATACCCATAGAATGAGATAGGTAACGAAGCTCGACTCATTATGGAATGAACCATGTCTAGCAAGGTTCTATTGCACCTCTCAGCCACTCAATTAAACTGTGGTGTCCTAGGTGGAGTTGTTCCTTAAAATAGTTAAGAACTCAATTCTAAGATACTATCCTCCTCGATCGGATCACAACATCTTTATCTTCCTACCCAATTGATTCTCCACTTCTTGCTTAACCTACTTGAAGTTTTCAAAAGTTTATGACTTATGATTGATTAAGTAGATATAGCCATACCTGTCGTAATCATCAGTAAAAGTAACATAGAAGCGACTAGCATCCCTTGTGGCGGTTCTAAATGGTCCACACACATCAGTATGTATGAGATCCAACAGTCCTTCACCCCTTTCACAAGTACCAGTGAAGCGTGACTTGGTCATCGTTCCAAGTAAACAAGATTCGCAAGTGTCATCTGACTTCAAGTCGAATGACTCCAAGACTCCATCCTTTTGGAGTTGGGCTATGCGCTTCTTAATGACATGTCCAAGACAACAATGCCACAAGCTTGCCTTTTCCAAATCATTGGAAGAATCAACGTGTAGCACATTATTTCCTAAGTTATCTACAAGCATCACTGTTTCATATATACCATTCGAGGGTAATGCTTCTAAATAAAATACACAATTATAATAAGCATTTGTAACACCCCAAAATTCTGGTATGTTATTTAAATATTTACTTTTCAAGTTTCCAAGAGGAACTCGACGAGTCGGTAGCCAAACTCGTCGAGTAGAGTCGGGATTTTGAGCACGTTTAAGTAGACTACTCGGCGAGTCCGCCAGTCTGGATGAAACCCTAATTTCAAGGGTTTGCACCCTATTTAAACAACTTTTTGGGACCCGAAGTCAACCCCCATCACCCCCAGAGCATCCTTCTCGAACCCCTAGAACTCTCTTAGCTTTTTGTATTTTTTGGTGTGATTCTTTGAAGATCTTGTGGGAAAAAGGAAGGTAGATCAAGAGGAGAAGAAGGAGATCCAAGATCTTTGTGGCATTTCATAGTACAGTGAGGTATAACACAACCCTTTTCTGTTTATATGCTTTAATCCCCTTTAGAAAGCCATTAAACCTATTCTTGAACCATTTCATGGCTTGGTAGTAGCATAGAGGACTCATTGAGATGAATAGCCTTCAGAACTAACTAGGTTTGAGTTCCAGAAGCTTAGATCTATTACCTTTATGGAGCCATTTTGCATGAAAGCTCTAGATCTACTCTTATAGTGTGCTTTGAGCCTTAAAACCTTCATTTGATGTAATTTACACGTAATGTTGGAAACTTTATGTGTTAATCAAGCCCCAAGAACCCAGATCTATGAATGGAATGAACTGGTTTCAAGCCTAAGCTGAATTTGCCAAAATCAACTCAGGATAAGCCTAAGCTGAATTTGCCAAAGAGCAGGATTGGATCTTCAAACTCTTCAAGTAGAAAATCCACGGGTTCAAAACAATCCAGAAAAATTTCAAAACCTAATTTTCAGTGGATACCTAAATCTCTTTTAAAAACAACTTCAGATCAGTCACCATTCACCTCTAAATCAAATGAAAAGAAAGAATCAAACGAAAAATCTACGAAAGGAAAGGGTCAACCCAGGATTATGATGACCTGGGTTCCCAAAATTAAATGATTCCTCTCATCGTGCAGGGACAGTTGCGGAGGAATGTCGCCAGACATTGGTATGTCGACAACGGCTGCTCCCGGCACATGACTGGAGACATATCCCAACTGCATGACATTCAAACTTTTAATGGCGGATATGTTTCTTTTGCAGGCGGAGAGGGCGGAAAATTACTCAAAGAGGAACTGTTTCAAATGGAGTGCTGAATTTTGAGAATGTTAACTTTGCTCCGGAACTGAAGCACAGCTTGCTGAGTGTATCCCAGATATGCGACAAGGGCTACTCTACTCATTTCATAGATAAGGAATGTCTGATCTTAAAGCCTGACATTGTCATCTCTGAAGATTGGATTCTTGTAAGATCTAGGAGAGATGGAAATGCCTACATTATAGACATGAATAGCAATTTCCCTGACGATGTCACCTGTCTATTCTCCAAAGCTTCTGAAAAAAAATGTGATGCTGTGGCATCGTCGTCTCGGTCATGCGAATGCAAAGAACTTGAATCGGCTTGCGAAAAATGAATTGGTCCGAGGGTTACCTGTCAAAGATTTCATTACTTTTGAAAAATGTGTTTCTTGCGCTCAAAGAAAGCCTCATCGAAAACCACACTTTCCAAAGCAGATAAACTCCATAAGTCAAGTGCTCGAGTTGTTACATATGGATTTATTTGGTCCGGTTAATGTTCTCAGCATAAATCGTAACTCATATTGCCTTGTTGTGATAGATGATTACTCTCGATTCACTTGGGTTTTCTTCTTGTCCAATAAAGCTGGGATCCCTGACCTCATCAAAAGATTCATTGTGATGATAAAAAATCAGACAAACAATCGAGTGAAAGCATTGTGTACTGATAATGGAACAGAGTTCAAGAATGTTGTTCTTGATCATTTTTTCGCTGACAAAGGGATTGTGAGTCAATTCAGTTCAGTTCGAACACCTCAACAAAACGGGGTTGCTGAATGTCGAAATCAAACTCTAAAAGACGTAGGAAGGACGATGCTCTGTGATTCCAAACTTCCTGTGTTCTTCTGGGCAGAGGCAATTAACACTACATGTTATGTTCAGAATCGTGTGCTAATCAACAAAGCCAGAATGAAGACACCATACGAAATTCTATTTGGACACAGGCCATCCGTCAGCCATTTCCGAGTATTTGGCTGCCCTTGTACCCCTCTTCACTTGGAATCCAACCCTAAATTCAATGCAAAAGACGATGACTGTTAATTTGTTGGATATGCTGCTCGAACTGCTTACAGGGTTTACAACAAGAAGACAAAACAAATTGTAGAATCTTTTGATGTTCGTTGGCTCGAAGAAAATGAGACAGATGCAAGAGTAGGTCCTGATTGGCTATTTGACTACACATCTCTTTTCAAATCATTCAATGTGTCCTCAGATAATCAAGAAGGATCTACATCATTTTCGAAGAACATTATTGAAGATGAAGAAGACGAAGTCGTCTACCGACCACCACTGATTTCTTCTGATCCTCATTTGGTGCCCTCTGTTCACACTGAATCTTCCGAGTCCTCTCCTCAACAACCTTGTCCTAATGGTGTTGCTACTCCTCTAACTCCGGTGGAAAGAGAGTTAATGAACCACGAGACTTCTGTTGTAACTTCAAATCTGATGGAACTTCTCTTTCCAGAAAATATTGCTAAAGAGTTTGTAGCAGATCCTCCAAACAAACTTTGTTTATCTTCTGTGAATCACTCAGCAAATGATGGATCGGTTAACATTCATACTCCTCCAGTCTCTGTCAATGATATCAGCTACGAGATCCTTGCACGCACTCAATAAGATCATCAAATTGAGAACGTCATTAGCCAACTGGGCGATGGCGTTCAAACAAGAAGTCAAAGTGGGGATGTTAACACATGTCTCTACTCTTGCTTCATTTCTCAGATAGAGCCTAAATCTGTCGAAATGGCTCTAAATGATCCTAGCTGGGTTGATGTCATGCATGATGAACTGAATCAATTTGAAAAGCTCGGGGTTTGGAAGTTGGTGGAGCTGCGAAAAGGAAAGAAATCTCTTGACAATCGATGGGTGTTTCGGAATAAACAAGACGACTCCGGTGTAATTGTGCACAACAAGGCGATATTAGTGGTTCGAGGGTTTTGGAAAGTTTAGGGTCTTGATTATACGGAAGTTTATGCTCCGGTTGCTCGTTTGGAGGCTATTCGTATCTTCCTTGCTTATGCTTCCTATATGAACTTCACAGTATACCAAATGGATGTCAAGACCGCTTTCTTGTACGGCAAGGTCAAGGAGGAGATCTATGTTTGTGACAACCCGAAATTTCCATTCTGTACAAACTATATCACTTCAATAGGAGTTATAGCAGTCACAGTTAATTTTCAGACTTTTTCGCATAAGTTTGAGTAATTCAGGGTTTACACTTCAGGAGATATCAGGAGAGTGGATGAACTAGGGTTTAGTGCAACACTGTATTCCAATACTCTTTTATAGGAGAAATCATTTTAGGAATAAAAATATTTTCTGCCAAAAATATCTCAGGACTATAAATAGAATTCTGAACCAAATTCATTCATTATTCGCATTTCCAACTAGAGAAAAGCCATTTTCTCTCACACGGATCTTCGGGTTTTTATCCCAAATCGTGAGTACCTCTTTCTAGTAGTGTTAGTAAGCTTAATATGTGTGTATAACATGATTTAGAAGGCTAAATCACTAGATTTAGGAGTTTACTCCCCAAGGTGTTCTTGGGCGGTAAACTCCCAAAACAAAGCCTAGACCTTCCCTTGTGTTATGCTACTACCTTAGACTCATTTATATGTGTGTTAGGGACAAGAAAACAACCAAGAAACACAAACACATGGGTGTTCACGGCCCAAGATGATCTTGGACCGTGAACTCCAAAATCTTGGATCAAAGGGTGCTTTTAAGGCCCCTAAAGCCTTAGACAGTTACTAGGAGTTGTTCCCACTTAAATGAAGGACTAAAACACCTCAAAATCACCCCTTCAAGTGAGTTCATGGCCCTAATTAGGTTCTTGGGCCGTGAACATCAAACAAAGGCACCAAAGTGTGCCTAAGGCCTTCATATGCTTGGAATAAAAGTCTAGAACCTATACCACTTATGCAAGAGACTTGAAAGCATCAAAAACACCCATCCTTAAGAGTTTACGGCCGCAAACTCTAAAGGAAATGGCCTTAAGGCCGTAAAATCCTCAAAGGAGTGTTTCTATGCCTTAAACCCTTCCAAGTGTTGAACCACTAATTTGGAATAATTCTAGGGATCATTTAGAACTTCAAAACACAAAATACCACCAAGCTTGGGAGTTTACGGCCGTAAACTCAAGAGTTTACAACCATAAACTCCATGTGTGATGCTATATGGAGAGTAAACTCATTTATGGGGTCCTTTGGAACCCTAAACCGAAGTACCTTGTCCCACAATAGCTTAGATGCAATCCTCAGGGCTTAAAACACTTACATAAAGTGTTTATGTTGTTCTAGCATGTCTTAACATTATCAATTAATAATTTAAGACTAATAGAGTGCATATATGTGTGATTATATGTTCATTAGGATCGTAGTGTGTGTACAAGTTTTCACTTGACACCTAGCAGTCCTACCTCTTCAGTTCATCCGTATCACCCACAACAGGTGAGTTCATACCCCTAATCAATGTTTAAATGATTTTAAATGCTTTAATAGGGGGGGAATACAAGTAGAAAACAGCATGTTATTAAATCATCTATATGTATTTTATAACTATGTTTTCATTCAACAGATTTCACATACTACAAAATGTGATACATGAAATGGTTTTCTAGCTTTAAAATACTTTGTTATCAAATGTATTACTTTTGAAATGTTTATCAAAATGACATCAAGTCACTTTCATATTTGTTCAAAACCCTTAGGTGTCTTACAAAACCATTTTTCATTCTTGAACTAAACTACGCATATACACTTATATTCTTATATATGTATTGATGATATAGTTTACAACTTTCATTTAGTTTCTCACACCCTTGAGTAGTAAGAGTGTATAAACCTACTTGAACAACCAATTACCTTTTAGTAAATTATCATAGGGATAATTTAAAGATATCAAACATTATTCCGATTACAAGGAATCACACAAGAGTCAGTTGATTCATGAGTCTATACCAATACATTACCTGGTACATGAGTACGTTTACATATGCTTACATGATACATGAATACGCTTACATGAACACATTACAAGAGTACCTTGATGTAGATACACTTACCTGTGTATATTAACATGAATACTTGTATCTCGAATTGCGAGGATGATTTATTAGTACCTTCTGTGTAAATCTTCCTACATATCCCTAGTACCTCGGGATATCTAGATAGGACCCTATCCCTAGTACCTCGGGATATCTAGACGGGACCCTATCCCTAGTACCTCGAGATATATGGACAGGACCATCTTTGGAGGTTCATTAGGTTATATATTTCGTGTTAGCCCCAGTATCTTGGGATGACATTTACATACGTTGTGTTAGCCTTAGTACCTCGGGATAACACTTACTTTAGTATATTTTCCTATTTACTTTATTTTGTGATATATTCATATAAACGATGAGTTAGACTAATTACTGTTCGTAGTAGTCGAAAAGAAGGAAAAACTATCATTTTACTTACACAACATTCGGGTCTTGGTAGAAGACTAAATTGTCAAAAAAAAAACATTTGGGTCTTTGTAGAAGACTACATTGTCGTAACAAAACATTCGGGTCTTAGTAGAAGACTACATCTCAAACTGATAGAAAATAAGGGATTTTCTAGGGCTTTTCATACTTACATCAACATTTTCATTTAAAGGTTTACATGACTTTTAAAACAACTTTTAGTAAGCAAGACAACGACACTTAAATACTTATGAATTCACCAGCTTTAAAGATGATACTCTCTTTCAAAATAACTTGTACTCTCAGGACATCAGTAGACAGGTACGGTGGCCAGGTTTGAGAAGACGGAGCAGACAAGTCTCGTCTTTTATTTTGATTGTATATTTTTGGTGTCTTATTACAATGAAAGAACACACATATATTAAAACTTTACTTATAATGCAATGGATGACGTTGTTGTTTGTTTACTATTTTACACTGTTGTGATACTGTACATGACGTCCTCCACCCCTGAACGTTTCCGCCGTTCGTGGTTTTGGGGTGTGACAATGTTGACCAACCACCCGGTTTTGTTAACTCCAGACTTCCCAACCATGTTTACAAGTTAGACAAAGCTTTGTATGGCCAGCATCAAGCTCCTAGAGCTTGGTATGCTACCCTAACTCAACATTTGCTCAATCACGGCTATTCCTGAGGCACCATTGATCAAACCTTATTCCTCAAACATGTCAGTCCAGATCAAATTCTTGTTCAAATTTATGTAGACGACATTATTTTCGGATCGACAAGCCAACAGCTTTGCAAAGAGTTTGAAGCAGTGATGAAGAAGCGGTTTGAGATGAGTTCTCTTGGGGAAATGACCATGTTTCTGGGGCTTCATGTCCAACAATCATCAACCGGAATCCTTATTCACCAAGCAAAGTATGTGGATGATGTACTGGAGAAGTTTGGGTTCCGAGACGTGAAACCTACTCTTACACCCATGGAGGAAAGACCTCTTCTGACCCCTGATCTTGAGGGTGAATCTGTAGATCAGACGCATTATCGATCAATGATTGGACCACTCATGTATCTAACTGCTAGTCGACCAGACATAATGTTTGCGGTCTGTCATTGTGCTCGCTACCAGGCTAATCCTAAACTCTCTCATTTACTTGTTGTTAAACGGATTTTTCGGTATCTCAAAGGGTGCCCAAAACTGGGTCTTTGGTATCCGAAAAATCCAGAATTTGATCTTTACGCTTTTGCAGACAACAACTATGGAGGGTGTGAGCTTGATAGAAAATCAACTTCAGGCGGATGCCAATTTTTGGGCGATAGATTGGTTTCATGGTAGTGTAAGAAGTAGCATACCATTTCCACCTCAACAGCAGAAGCGGAGTATGTCGCTACGTCTTCTTGTTGTTCACAAGTCATCTGGATCCAACATCAGCTGTTGGACTACGGTTTGAATTTTCAAGAAACCCCTCTTTTCTGTGATAATGAGGCTGTGATCCAAATTGCCAAAAACTCGGTCCAGCACTCAAAAACCAAGCACATCGACATCAAGATTCATTTTATCAGAGAATGTTATAAGCATTCGCTCATTCGGCTAGAACAGATCCGCTCTTATAATAATGTAGCAGATCTGTTCACCAAGCCGTTTAACAAGACTCGATTCGATGTGCTGGTTAATTTTCTAAAAATGATTCATTTTGAGGATTAATTTTTTATGTACTTCATAGGATAAATTTGCACATTTTTATTTTTTTTATGCACAAATTTAGGGGGAGAAATAAAAACAAAACAAAACTTAGAAAATTTTAAAAAATATATATATAAAATCAAAATAATAATATGTTGGTTATGGAATATGCTTGTGGGAGATGTTTTGGGAAGTTATATGATTATGTGATAATAGGCAATCTGAGTCTGCGTAACGTACCCAAATTTGAAGGGTCTATGCTCTGGTTTGATGCGTCGGTAGGCACGAAATATTCTAAATGGACATGACTAGGCAGAGTTGAACTTAAGAAATCAAATGACTTGACAAATATTGACCTAGTTAGATCCGTTTAGCCTGACAATACGACTCTCGGATAGGTTGGGCAGGGAGATATATATGGGAATCTACTCGTCACATTAATTGAACCTGTATCTGGAACAGTGGTTTAACTTTTCCTCCTAGTGCGGATTATGTCCTTAATTCTGGTATTGATGGGGCAACTGGTAAATTCTGATAAATTAGGTCTGTAGAAAATCATTTTCGTTCTTTCTGTCTGTTAGTCATATGTTACCTCCTCTGCGTGATTAGAAGAGATCCGACTTGGACTGTAACATATGCAACTCTATTTCTCTACATATTATACATATACATATATATATATATATATATATATATATATATATATTTATATATATATATGAAATTCCTCTTATCTTTTAGCCATATAATGTCTCCTTTGCGTGACTAACAATCCGACCTGGTACACAACATATGCACTATCAGTGATAATACTCTGAATCTATCTTCTCCCCTAATGATGGTCTGCTCATCCGATGTAAGGAGTACTCTGGAAGTCTTTGATTACCAGGGCATATCTGGAAGTGGGAAACATGTTCCGGTACAATTAAAATTGAACACTCAAAGATTGTCTATAGATCTCGCTGCTCAATTTAGGTGGAATACAATATCCTTGGTCGTCGTCAGCTGAATGGTCCTTAAGATATAGTATCTAGAAACTTAGGATCAGATATAGTATCTAGAAACTTAGGATCAGATATAATATCTAGGAACTTAGGATCACATTGTCTTGTCACTTATAGTATGTCCTAATTTTGTCACAATTTTTCGTGTTTAAGTGGACAACAATATCGACGATCGACCAGAAAAAGACGTGAAGATGGAAGGTACCGACAAGCGGATAAAGGCTGTCTAAAAACTTTGATCCCAAATCATTCTTAAAGTTAGATATCATTTTATTTTTGCTAAATTTGTTCATAGTTTTCCTCTATGCAGAAATTTTAGGGGGAGAATTAAAAATAATTCAAAAATCAAACAAAAATCAGAAAATTAAAAATCGAAAAATAAAAGATAAAAAAATCCAAAAATATTTTTTGTGTGATAATTTTTCTTTTAGTTTTGTTTTGTCTTGAAAAGTGATTGCAGGTATAGATAAGACTCAAGGAGACTGTATTGATAATTTCTGAGCCAAGGCTTCATCCGTGAGCATCGAAGAATTCGCATTCGAAGGAGAAGAAATGAAGATTATTCTTTTGACATTCAATCTTTCAACCCAGAAGCAAGGTCAAGCTGTACTTGAAGATTATGTGACAGATTGCATTGAAGCCTCCTCAATCAATTTGCTGGTATCTATGAACCTGCTGAAGTGATCCAGAAGATTATTTCTCTCCGGTGTTCTCTCTAAAGATTCTCAAGCTGAAAGTGCTATCTTTCAAGAATCTTTTCATCAAGCCTCCTCACCCAATGTGCGTTCAGAGTCAAATATTGAAGAAAAGCCCAACCGCTCGAGATGAAGTCATTCATGAAGATTCATCAAGTTCATCCTGAAGCTGTGAAGAAATCAAAGATTAAAGCTGAAGCCAAAGCTCCCAATGAAGATTAACAAGAAAAAGCCAGCTACTTTTTAGGGGGAGCTTGTTGGGCCAATTAGAAAAGAAAGCTATAAACCAAGTGGGAGATTGATGGGTCAAAAATATGGTTTATACTTTGTTTTTCTAGGAAAATATATTTTTATGTAATGTTGAATGTGTTTGCGGTTTGTGTGTACGGTCGTACACGTGTGTACGGCCGCACACCGTGTGTACTGCCGTACACAGGGTGTGCGTCTGTACACATGTGTATGGCTAGAGGTCCATATAAATAGAGGAGTGTATGTGAGTGTACGGTTAAGAAGAGAAGAAGGCAAGAGAAGAGAGAGAAAGTTAGAGAGAAGAAGTGTGTGTGAGAGAGAATCTACTGTAAGGAGCATCAATCATATCATCAATACATCAGATTCATGTTAATGCTTCTTCTCCTTCTCTTCTATATTGATCTGACATCATCCAATTGATTGGGATTCCGCACCATCAATTGGATCTGATTGATACACAAGCAAATTTTGGGACATACAGTTCGCACTCCCGGTGGGGGAGAGTTAGTGATTCAGGGCAAGAAGCCATAGCGCGGACCAGTTCTATGTTCAGCAGCGAGAGCAAGGCGCTACTTCCAGTAGGGTTGCGTCGGTTATATTGCCTATGTTGTAGATGCCCGGGAGAAGGCAAGTTATCAGTTGATGATGTTCTGGTTGTGAGAGACTACCCGGATGTATTTCCAGAGGATTTTCCTAGAATACCTCCCGAGAGGCAGGTCGAGTTCAGGATTAACCTAATCCCTGGTGCGGCTCCGATAGCGAAGGCACCGTATCAGTTGGCTCCCCCAGAGATGCAGGAGTTGTCTACGCAGCTGCAAGAACTGCTAGATAAGGGTTTTATCAGATCGAGTAGTTCGCCCTGGGGAGCACCGATTTTGTTTGTGAAGAAGAAGGACGGGTCACATCGTATGTGTATAGATTACCTGGAGTTGAACAAGGTAATGGTGAAGAACCATTACCCACTTCCGAGGATAGATGATTTGTTTGATCAGCTTCAGGGAGGGTCTTGGTTTTCCAAGATCGATTTACGCTCCGGGTATCATCAGATGTGAGTCAGTGATGAGGATGTGCAGAAGATGGCTTTCAGGACCCGTTATGGTCATTATGAGTTTGTGGTGATTCCGTTTGGGCTCACCAACGCTCCAGCCGCATTCATGGATCTCATGAATCGCGTGTGCAGACCGATGCTGGATCGGTCTGTGATAGTGTTCATTGACGATATCTTGGTTTATTCCAAGACCTAGGAGCAGCACGAGGAGCACTTGAGGGAGGTGCTAGAGATCTTGACGAGGGAGAGACTTTTTGCGAAGTTCTCCAAATGCGAGTTCTGGTTGCGCGAGGTGCAATTCCTTGGTCACCTCGTCAACCAGAAGGCTATTCTGGTAGATCCAGCCAAGATAGAGGCCGTGATGCAGTGGGAGGTCCCGAAGTCTCGATCTGAGATTCAGAGCTTCCTAGGTTTGGTAGGGTACTACAGGAGATTCATCCATGATTTCTCAAAGATAGCTGTACCGCTCACCCGACTGACTAGGAAGTCAGTGGTGTTTTGTTGGAGGCCTGTGCAGCATGCATCATTTGAGATCCTTAGACAGAGATTATGCGAGGCACCGATTCTTGCACTGCTAGAGGGAGTATAGGATTTTGTGGTTTACTGTGATGCTTCGATCACATGTGTGGGAGCAGTGTTGATGCAGCGAGGCCATGTGATAGCTTACGCCTCGAGAAAGTTGAAGCCTCACGAGGCTAACTATCCTATGCATGGTTTAGAGTTGGGGGCAGTGGTGTTTGCCCTAAAGATTTGGAGATATTACCTCTATGGGGTCCGTTGTACCATTTACACGGATCACAAGAGCTTGAGGTACCTCATGGATCAGCTGAATCTGAACATGAGGCAGAGACGATGGTTAGATGTATTGAAGGATTATGATTGTGAGATCCTTTATCACCAAGGGAAGGCTAATGTGGTGGCCGATGCCCTGAGCCACAAGGCGGCAGCAGCCCCGATCAAGGATATATGTCTAAGAATAACAGTGATTACTCCATTACTGGAGCAGATCAGAGAGGCTCAGTTCGAGGGCCTCAAGGAGGAGAGGCAGAAGTGTGAGAGGATCATGGGCCGAGTAGCTTCTTTTGACTATGACAGTCGAGGATTCTGGACCCTTCATGGGAGAGCTTGGGTGTCGTACTGGGGAGGTGTACGGCAGGTACTGATGGATGAGGCCCACATGTCTCGATTTTCCATCCAACCAGGGGTGAAGAAGATGTATAGAGATCTTTGACCCTATTATTGGTGGCCCCGCATGAAGTGGGATGTCGCCTGGTATGTGGAGAGGTGTCTGACTTGCAGGAAGGTCAAGGCAGAGCACCAGAGACATCACGGGCAAGATGCAGCTGTTAGACATTCCAGTGTGGAAGTGGGAAGAAATCACAATGGATTTCATCACGAAGCTTCCCAGGACTGCACGTGGAGTGGATTCGATTTGGGTCGTTGTGGATCGGTTGATGAAGAGTGCTCATTATATACCGATCATGGAGAGTATATCGGCGGAGAAGCTAGCCAATATTTATGTGCGAGAGGTGGTGGCACGGCATGGAGTGCCTGTATCGGTGGTGTCAGACTGAGACGTTCGTTTTACTTCCAGATTCTGGAAGCGGCTTCACGACGAGATGGGGACTCGTCTCCATTTCAGAACCGCTTTCCACCCTCAGACGGACGGGCAGAGCGAGAGGACGATCCAGACTCTCGAGGACATGCTTCGGGCATGTGTTCTAGATTTCGGTGGCAGTTGGGATACATATCTTCCGTTAGCGGAATTTTCGTATAACAACAGCTACCATGCGAGGATTGACCGCCATCCTTTCGAGATGTTATACGGGAGGAAGTGCAGGACCCCGATCTGCTGGGGCGAGGACGGTCAGCGTGTCATTGGGAGCACCGAAGTGGTGCTCAAGACGACGGAGTTGATCCAGCAGGTTCGTAGTAGACTGAAGACTACGCAGATTCGGCAGAAGAGTTACGCCGACAAGAGGCGTTTAGACTTGGATTTTCAGGTGGGTGACATGGTCCTCCTGATGGTATCACCCTGGAAGGGTGTCATCAGATTCTGAAAGAGGAGAAAGTTGGGCCCCAGGTTCATTGGTCCTTTTAGGGTCTTAGCCCGGGTGGGTCGGGTCGCCTACCGATTAGATCTTCCGGCAGAGCTTAGCCAGATCCACAACACTTTCCATGTTTCTCAGTTGAGGAAGTGTTTGGTGGACGAGTCGGCAGTAGTACCCATGGAGGATATTCAGGTTGATAGCAGTCTGAATTATGTCGAGAGACCAGTTGCGATCTTAGATCGGAAGGTAAAAACTTTGAGGAACAAGGTAATTCAGTTACTGAAGGTGCAGTGCCAGCACCGGAAGGGTTCAGAATGGACATGGGAGTTCAAGGAGGAGATGCGGGAGCATTACCCAGAGTTGTTTCCAGATTCAACGGCTGCAGACTTCGAGGACGAAGTCTGAGTCAAGTGGGGGAGAGTTGTAACACCCCAAATTCTGGTATGTTATTTAAATATTTACTTTTCAAGTTTCCAAGAGGAACTCGATGAGTCAGTAGCCAGACTCGTTGAGTAGAGTCGGGATTTTGAGCACGTTTAAGTTGGCTACTCAGCGATTCCATATTCTGGACTCAACGAGTCCATCAGTCTGGATGAAACCCTAATTTCAAGGGTTTGCACCCTATTTAAAAACCTTTTTACGACCCCAAGTCAGCCCCCATCACCCCCCAGAGCATCCTTCTCGAAACCCAAGAACTCTCTTAGCTTTTTGTGAGTTTTGGTGTGATTCTTTGAAGATCTTGTGGGAAGAAGGAAGGTAGATCAAGAGGAGAAGAAGGAGATCCAAGATCTTTGTGGCATTTCAGAGTATAATGAGGTATAACTCGACCCTTTTCTACTTATATGCTTTAATCCCCTTTGGAAAGCCATTAAACCTATTATTGAAATATTTCTTGGCTTGGTAGTAGCATAGAGGACTCATTGAGATGAATAGCCTTCGGATCTAACTAGGTTTGAGTTCCAGAAGCTTAGATGTAGTACCTTTATTGAGCCATTTTGCTTGAAAGCTCTAGATCTACTCTTATGGTGTGCTTTGAGCCTTAAAACCTTTATCTGATCTTATTTACACGTAAACTTGGAAACTTTACGTGTTAATCAAGCCCCAAGAACCCAGATTTATGAATTGAATGAACTGGTTTCAAGCAGAATCGGGTATATAGTGATTGCATGTATACGACTCGGCGAGTCGTTCTTCAAACTCGACGAGTCGAATCGCGAGTCCCCTATTTTCCCCTTTTTGAGTTATGCCAAGTGGAACCAGTGAGTGAGATATGGACTCAGTGAGCTAGAGGTTAGACTCATTCGTGGAAGAACTCGGCGAGTCAATGGCCTGACTCGGCGAGTCCAAGGCAATCTTCATACCTCAATAACAGACTCGACGAGTTGTTCATACAACTCGGCGAGTCACCGTCAGAGTGTTCATATGTTGAAGGAGAGCTCGACGAGTTGTTCATACAACTCGGCGAGTCGGATGCAGATTGACTGAGTGTTAGTTTCGAAGAGGAACTCGTCGAGTCTAGGCCGAACTCGACGAGTAGTATCGGGCTGAAGCAAGAAAGTGAGAATAAGGACTCGACGAGTTGGTGACCCAACTTGACGAGTCAGGTCAACTGAATGTTGACTTTGACCGATAGGTTGACTTTTACCAATGGTAAGATAGTCTTTCTACCCTCTGTATTATTATCAGTATTTGATTGAGCGTACTTATGGAAATTGTAGCCGGGGTGAAGTCAGAGCCGCAGCAGACACATTCTGGAGCAGTTCTTTCAGCAGCTAGACTACGAGGTGAGTTTCCTTCCAGTAGGAACGGGTCTAAGGCCACAATGCCGACCCGTTTAATTAGTAGTAGTTTCCAGACATCGGTCTGATGTAGTAGTTAGAATGTTTGATGCCTTCGTGGCTCAGACAGGATTTATGTGTTATGTGTTCCGGGCTACGGCCCAATGCAGTATGCAGTTTATGTGTTATGTGTTCCGGGCTACAGCCCGATGCAGTATGCAGTTTATGTGTTCATGCTAGTTGATATGTTTATGCTATGCTCTGTTATGCTCAGTCAGCTTCCGGGCTTTGGTCCGAAGCAGAGGGCAAGGCCCTGGTTAGTTCTGGACTTCGGTCTAATGCAGTTAGTTCTGGACTTCAGTCCGATCCAGGGGACAAGGTCCCAATCAGTTCCGGACTTCGGTCCGATGCAGTGGGCAAGGTCCAGTATGTGTTATATGTTCTTGCATGGTATGTGGTAGTTTGGGGGAGCTCACTAAGCTTTGTGCTTACGGTTTCAGTTTTGGTTTCAAGTACTTCTGCAAGTAAAGGGAAGAGCTTGGGATGATGGCATTGCACACACCACAACTTCAATCTTATTCCTGGGAGTTTGTTTTGATTCATAGTTTGATTTGGCAAAGATGTTTATGACATTTTAGTATGAGTTGAGATATTTGACATATGGTTTCATGATATGACGAATAGTATATGATTTTTATTATTATTAAAACAAAAATATTTTGAGTCGTATTTTTCGATGTTACAGCATTAATACCACCAATTTCATTATTAAAAAAAAGGCAAAACCTTGTTTATACAAACTGTGAAAGGAAATAATATTGCTCGCCATATCCGCCGAGTAACAACAATTATTCAAATCTAAATCTAAACCATTTCTAAGCAATAAAGAATAAACTTCAATATTGGTTACACGCGACACTTTCCTATTTCCCATGATTAATTTTATCTTCCGATGCTTCACATCCTTACTTCTTTTTAGTCCCTACAAATCAGAACAAATGTGAAATCCACAACCTATGTCAAGGACCCAAGAATTAGCATGTGATGAGTTATTAGATTGAATAGTGTAAATACCTGCAAAGGAGGGCTTGATCTTGCATTGCTTTATGTCCTCAGAGTACATGGGCCAGCTTCGTTTCCAGTGCCCTTTTTTATGACAGTGGAAGCACTCTACACCCTTCAGATTGGAAGAGGGATTAGCAAAACCAACTTTCGTCCCACTAGAAGAGGATCCGTCAAGAGACTTTCCCTTGCGACTCTTGTAGGGAGCCTTCCTCTTCTTTCCTTTCCCATGTCTGATTTCCAGAACGTGGGCATAAGTAGTAGTAGGAGTAGACACAACCGATTTGCCTTTCAAGTTGCTTTTTTCATTTCTTAGAAGGCCTTGAAGCTTGCTAAGAGTGAACTCCTCATAGTTTATATGATAGGTCATACGAAACTGATTGTAACAAGAAGGTAAAGAGTGTAGAATAATATATATGGCCAACTCTTCATCAAAATTGACATTCAATTTAAGCAAGCGGTCCACAAATCTTTACATCTTTTGAAAGTGGGCCATGATGGGTTCACCGCCCTTCATTTTGGTTGTGATCATGGAGGCAATGATCGCATACCTCTCCTCCCGAGAAATTTGATGGTACCTTTACATCAAGTCTTCATACATTTCTAAAGGATAGTAGTCCTCATAGGACTTCTGCAGCTCAGCAGTCATGGTAGCAATCATTAGACACAACACCTTTGTTGCATCCCTCTCATGAGTAGTATGTTCAGCGATTTGATAGAGAGTAGCAGTGCTGAAATGAATCTCCTTAAACTCTTTATCTATGATATATTATTTATCTTTATAGCGAATAACCATTCGAATGTTTCGAATCCAGTCATTGAAGTTCAAGCCATCGAAAATGACCCTCCCATATAGGTTCATGAGGGAGAAAGAGCCTGAAGGGATTGGGTTGGAAGCATTATTTGGGATAGACATCTAAAAAGAAGAAGAACAAAGTTTAGGTTAAATGATAATCCTTAATATAACACCCAAACAAAATATTAAGGCTAGGACCCAACACAACATTCTACAATTGCGAAAAGGGATTCCGTAATCCAGTTGTAAAATATTTGAAGATAGGTAAATGAAGATTTACAATTTTCCACCATGAAAAACGAAAGTGATTATTAAGTTTTAATTGGATTGAAATTCCTAGATCCTTTGAGATTCATTGAACTTTTCAATGGAATGTTTAAATCTCGATTGTGCCCATCAAGTTTTTAACTGGGATGCCAAGGATCACAAACAAGGTGTGAATAACCATGCAAATTAGCTTGGTACACTCAATGTTAAAAATCACCTAATCAATGTGTCGGCTAACCACACACACTCCACCGATCTATGATTAACATCAAGCTACCATTTGTCACACATTCTCAGCCCATGATTAGTGTGTCAGCTAACCACACACGCTCCACTAACGACTTAACAAGGTGCAAAGTATAATTTCATGCATTAGCACCATTTTCACATTTTCCTAAAGTAACTAAGATTAGAAATTTAATAAAAGCTTAGTTACTTTATATTTATCATTATATTTTTACTGAGGGAGAATTAATGTTCTATCCTACCCGTTCGGCTAACGACCCTGCACTAGTCAAGGAAACGGTGGGTGAGAGTGGACACCTATTAAACCACCATTTTATAGGCAGTGACCTTATACCTGCCTTATAGACCGGCTTCATGAATGAGGCCTACTAATGGTAAGACCAACTTGTCTTTTATATATATATATATATATATATATATATATATATATATATATATATATATATATATATATATATATATATTAAACTTATAATATTATAAAGTACAAGGGATGAATTTTAACTTTTAAAACTCTAGGGTTTGAAATTAAAGTTTCATTAGTGAGACTTTACAAATTCCAAAACTTGAGGGCAAGTTTTGAAACATGTCAAAACTCTTCATATCCATAACTTATGAGTTTAATTGCAATTTAATGGATGAGACATTTCATTATCCATAACTTGAGGAGTTATAGAGGTCATTAAAATTCATTTAGAGAAATTATTCAACAACTAAAATTATCATATAATTCAAGATTGATCTAGCTAAACTCATAAACAAGATAATACAAGTCAACAATTTGAAAGCAACTTTGTTTATCATATAAATCATCAATTATCTTAAAACCTTGACAATTATCTAGTAATTAGATTAAGATGATCACTATCGTATCAGAATAAAACAGATTTGATGATTTAAAACAGTTTGTGGTAATGATCCTAATCCAATTCTGGCCAGAAACCTCGAATTTCTGTAACAAGAGCCTACAACTCGTCGAGTGCATGAACTGACTCGTCGAGTTGCTTTGTTACAGAGTGGACTCGTCGAGTCAGCCAGTGGACTCGATGAGTTCATCTATCAGATGCTAAAAATTCGATTTTTCCAAATTTGAAAACTAACCAGCATCATGTGTAACAAAAAATAATCCTAGGCTCTGATACCACTGTTAGGTTTTGAGCACTATAACACTCCTATGGTGCACATGTAACCCTAAATCCTTTGGATGTATGTTTTCACTAATGATACACGAATTTTGAATTTTTCCAAAGCATTCTCCCTAACTAGCATATAATTGAACAATTGAACAATACAACTAGTTAGATAACTTACCTCTTAGACGAACTTTTAGTTCTTGAACCTTTGCAAGCTTGAGCACCTCAAGTGTGATGCCTCTAATGGATAACAAACACTGATATGCAAGAGCAGGCTTGAGAGAATAAGTTACTTATCACAAAATCAACTTCACTCTCTTAGAATGAATGGGGTGCCGGTTTTGAGTCTAGGGGTATGCTTTTATAGTGTTTCTAAGCTAGGGTTACATTCGTGCAAACCCTACTGCTCCATGACCTTTCACATTCTTATGCTCCACAGGTTTAACCTCCATGGATTATCTCAAAAGTCCATCCTATCAAATTGCACTGGTGAATAACCTTATTCTCAAAACTCCATCCTATCAAATTGCATCGGTGAAGGCAACGCAAAAGGACCATGCTACAATCAGGTCAAGTACATCCCACTTATACTTATGGGCTTAGACACCAAATCCATCAGCAAGAACTCTCCAGTCAATTAAGTGAATTACTGGACAAGGGATTCATAAGGCCATGCTTCTCACCCTGAGGAGCTTCGGTCTTATTTTTAAAGAAGAAGGATGGATCGTATCACATGTGCATCGATTATCGAGAACTAAACAAGGTCACCATAAAAAACTGATACCTTCTTCCCTGGATCGACGACATATTCGACCAGTTTCAAGGGTCGACTTACTTTTCAAAGATAGATTTAAGATCCGGTTACCACCAACTACGGGTCCAAGAACAAGATATCCCCAAGACCGCATTCCGAACTCGCTACGGTCAATTTGAATTCGTAGTAATGCCCTTCGGTTTAACGAATGTGCCTGCGGCATTTATGGACTTAATGAACCGGGTGTGTCGACTTTACCTAGGAAAATTCATGATAGTATTAATTGATGATATACTAGTCTACTCGCGAAGTAAAGAAGAACACAGTCAACACCTGCGGCAAGTTCTGGAAACATTAAGGGCAGAGAAGTTGTATGTCAAGCTCTCCAAATGCGAGTTTTGGATCCGAAGGGTGGATTTTTAAGGTCGCGTGGTTAATGAAGAAGGGGTACATTTTAACACTTCCAAAATCAAAGCAATCGAAGACTGGGCAACCCCAAGAACCTCAACGAAGATCAAACAATTCTTAGGCCTTGTTGGTTACTACCGAAGGTTCAACATAATTTCTCCAAGATTGCCAAGCCACTCACCGCCTTAACTCAGAAGGGTGTACCCTTCATATGTGAGAAGAAACAAGAGGTTGCTTTCCAAAATTTAAAGCAAGCTCTATGCAGCGCCCTAGTCTAGTCTCTCCCAGAAGCGACAGAAGACTTCGTGGTCTATTGTGACACATCTAATCAAGGATTAGGCTGTGTACTCATGCAGTGAGGGAAGGTCATAACCTACGCATCAAAACAACTAAAGACCCACGAGGTGAACCATACCACACATGAGCTTTAGCTGGGAGCAGTCGTGTTTGCACTAAAGATCTAGAGGTACTACCTTTATGGTACAAACTGCACCATTTTCACAGATCACAAAAGCCTCCAACACATTCTAAACCATAAAGAGCTCAACATGAGACAATGGCGATGGGTAGAGCTATTGAACGACTACGAGTGTGAGATCCGATATCATCCAGGTAAAGCCAACGTAGTAGCAGATGAACTAAGCCGGAAAGAATACTCGGGTCGCCGAGTAAAGTCTCTAATAATGACCATCCATTCCCACATGTCTTCAAATTAAAGAGGCTCAACTAGAAGCCTTGAAACCGGAAAACATCACAAACGAAGCCTTGCGAGGGATGGATATGAACCTTACAGTCAAAGACGACGGAGGCTACTACCTCATGGATCGAATCTAGACACCGAAGTTAGGTGGCTACACAGAAATCGTCATGAATGAAGCAAACAAGACAAAGTCCTATACCCATCCAGGTTCCGGCAAAATGTGCTTGGATCTCAAGAAACATTATTGGTGGCCGAACATGAAAGCCGAAATAGCTACCTACATGAGTAAGTGTCTGACTTGCGCCAAAGTCAAGGTAGAGTAACAGAAGCCCCCGGGATTACTACAACAACCATACATACGTGAGTGGAAGTGGGAACGGATAACCATGGATTTCATAACCAAGTTGCCCAAGACAGCAGGCAGACTTGACACCATCTGGGTGATTATCGACAAGTTAACTAAATCTGCTCAATTCCGGCCAATAAAGGAAACATACTAGATGGAAAAGCTAACCAAGACCTACATAAAGGAGATCGTGAAATTACACGGCATGCCAATATCTATTATCTCCGACAGAGATGGTAGATTTACCACATGATTTTGGCAGTCACTTCAAGAGTCCCTGGGAACCAAGCTCGATATGAGTACAACTTACCATCCTCAAACAGACGGGCAAAGCGAGAGGACCATCCAAGAATTAGAGAATATGTTAAGAGCTTGTGTGATAGATTTTGGCAAAGCTTTGTATACCTATTTTCCACTCATTGATTTCTCATATAACAATAGCTATCACACTGGCATGAAGGTCGCTCCATTTGGGGCTCTATATGGACGTAAATGCAGATCACATCTGTGGTGGGCGGAGGTGGGAGACACACAACTGGAAAACGGGAAAGTAGCCAACATCACTCTCACTGTTCCCGAGATCATCCGGAAGACAACCGAGAATATCGTTCAAATTTGGGAATGACTAAAGGCCTCCAGAGACCGACAAAAGAGCTACTCGGATAACCGATGGAAGCCCTTGGAATTCAAGTTGGTGACCACGTGCTGTTGAAGGTCTCTCCTTGGAAAGGGATGATACGATTTGGAAAGCATCGGAATCCAAGGTACATCGGACCGTTCGAGATCCTTGCCAGAATCGGTCCAGTGGCTTAAAAGCTTCAGCTACCACAAGAGCTCAGAAATGTACATCCGGTCTTCCATGTGTCTAACCTAAAGAAATGTATGTCTGATGATACCATGGTAGTCCCACATGACGAGATTGAACTAAAGGAGAATCTCCACTTCATTGAGGAACTTGTGAAGATAATGGATAGAGAAGTCAAGCGGACAAAAAAAAGCTGCATTCCCATTGTGAAAGTCCGATGGAACGCCAAAAGAGGACCTAAATTCACTTGGGAGTGCGAAGATCATATGAAGCAGAAGTACCCACATGTCTTCCGTAGTTCATGAGGGCCCACTCTAGAACTAATTTTGGGATGAAATTCCCTTTAACGAGGGGATGATGTGACAACTAGAAAATTTTGGGTCAAGCCAAGTCTAAGGGGTCTTGTGTATAAGTGTATCTACAATGTTTATCTATGTAACTTTGATAGAATGATGTTTATTGAAAGTCAAGAGGACACCATTTGTATGATTAGAGTTGATATACACTTGGAAAATTCATGTTAAAACAAGCCTTGAGTGATCAATGCAAATCAAACAAGAATCAATATAGTTATAACATAACAACATGTGTTTATGCCATTCTCGAATTTTTAGGGCCACCATCCTTGTGATGTTGATCCCTTAAAACCGAAACCATCTCTTAGTGGATGATCTAAAAACCGCAAACCCTTTTAAGGTGACACCTAGGACCACAAACCCTTTTGTGGATATCCCTAAAACCGCAAACCCCTTCAAGAAAAAGTAAAACCGAAAACCCTCCTTGGCAAGGTGATTTCGGTCACCTTAAGACCGAGAACCCCATGGGATTTCGGTTAGGTGTAGCATCCAAAGAATTGACTTGCAAGATTGGCATCTTCACTTTACATCGCTTTATCCATAAAACATCCATACTATACATACCAATACTCACCATATTTCCATGTGACATCCCCAATTTCACGGACAGAAAAGACTAATTTAGTTTATGCTTTTAAAATAAAATCAGAGTAATCTTTTTAAAAGATGTTGCAGAATTTGTCCCCAAAACAAAACATGATAAAAATTTATCAAAACATTTCTTAAAGAAATATGTATTTTCATTATATATTAAAACCTCGGGATGTCATGTTACGATACAGACCAAAAGCATAAACAATACATTATAAGCCTTACAACAGTTATTTACGACTACTGACCTATTATCCAAAAAAAATCCCTCTTCATCATCCAAACTATGCTATGGTCCACTACCTGTAATATAAAAATCTGAGTGGGTCAGGCTTGGGAGCCTGGTGAGAATATAGGGTTTTCAACCCAAAAATAATAAATTTATTAATTTCATTAACCAACAATAAATTTATTAATTTCATCAACCAACAATAACCTTGATTACCCGTTCCCGTTATCCTCACTTTACGTCCCTAAACACCTATCACAAGGGACCTAGCCTAAAGACCATCATCGGGATGGACACTACTTCTTAGGGGATTCCTTAGCCGTACATCTCCTTAAGGCAACCATGAGGGGGATGGAGTACACCAATGAACATATATTTCACCAACACCTACAGGTTGAGAACCTGCTAGCGTTCCACTGGACTATCTAGAAAGGTCAGTGGTTGTAATCTATACTCCGCTAGATGATAAAAATAACAACAACAACATCGAGGCCTCTCATCATTTTAACACACATCAACTATTTCATCTACCCATGTTTTACCCAACATATTTGTAGATAAAAATACATATACAGTTTAAAACATGTATAAAACATTTATTCAACACCCATCTTAAATAAATAGACAATATAATTACACATAGCACATATTTTATAGAAAATACTTCATATCTATGTGTAAGATGAAAATGACTACACACTCACCTGATTTAACGGTAATCGAGCAGCACTTCGTTTCTTAAAATGATTGTTTCCAATGAAACCAGGAGCTTTAATGAAAAACCGGGCCTTGCAAAAGTTGAGCTTCAAACCGAAAACATAAATTTCTTGGGGTCTTCGGACACTTCTGGACGTTCTTCGGGTGTTGGATATTATATCGGGGCTTCAGGGGGTTGTAAGGAAGTTTAGTGAGGTGAAAGAAGTGAAAAAAGATGAAAATGGTGTAAAAGTCCAACCAAAACCAGGAGGGTTTGCACCTCCTTTATATAGGGCGAAGCCTCGGACCGAAGGGGGAAGGGAGATATTCGCGTCGGACAGCGAGGCGAGGCAGGTGGCAGGGGCGAGACACGCGAAAACGTCGAACTAGACCTCACTCCGGTAGAATCAGCAGGCGGACACAAGGCGGTTTTCGACGTTCTTTATATGCACACGTAGGTGAGATTATACTATACAACTTTCGTTTTGACTTCGTTGGCTAATTTTGATTTTATTTTTAATATTATTATTTTTAACAGACCGGGATAGGAAAATCCTTTAAAAATTCATAACTTCTTCATCCAACGTCCGTTTTCATCTGTATTTCTACCGTTATACTACTATTGACGAGGCCTTCGATTGTCGTTTACGTTATCTAGGCTAAAAATCACTCGATCTAAAATTCGAGTTTTTAGTTGTCTACTGCTAAGGTGAAACTTAGAAAAATCATAACTTCCTCACACGAAGTCAGATTTGGGCATTCCTTTTATACACGCTCTCGGATTAACGGACACTACGACTTTCGTTTAGATCGCTAAGGCTAAAAATCACGTATCGTAAATTCACTTTTTACATCACACAGCGTCATGTCGGTTTTGTCACGAAACTTCGACAGGTCATAACTTTTTCGTTATAAGTCGGATTTATGTATTCTTTATATCTCCGGAATCCTTATTTCAACCACTACAAGTTTCTTCATAGATATCAGCTTTATCTAACATTTATTTTCGACGCTTATTTTTACCCTTAATTCATTAAATTATAATAATTAAGCATATAACACATAATAATCAAATAATACATCTTTATTACTTCAAAACAAGTTACAAAGGTTGGCTTAGACTATTACATCATCATTAAAGCCTAGCCTAGAAACACGGGCATTACATTCCATGCCATTCAAACATTTACACACCAAGTATCTAAGAATGACGTAGAAGAAACCAACATGTAATAATAAATGGGATCACCCCCTTCTCCTTTTAAGCATCGGCCGAGAGTGGGCTATCCCACTCTTGCCATTTCATTTTTGCTCAAACTTTTCTCTTCTCTCTAAAAAAAGTCATCTTCTTCAAGGATCACCATCTTAAGGCCGATATTAGAGTTTCTAGTAAGCTTCTTCGTAGATCTCAAGTGTTTTTATGCATTTTGATGTTAAATTCATCATGTTTACACACATTTCCATGTGTTAGATTACTAGGATACCAACCTTTCCAAGAAGCATACCAACTCCATACAAGAAGCTAGGCTCGAAACTCTCATCTTTCCCTTTAATCCACCCATAAAAATTTGCCAAAGTGAGTTGATACCCCCACTTTTTTGAGGGTTTTATGTTTTTAGGGGGGGGGGGGGGGGAGGGGAGAATACAAGTCAAAATTTGTTTATTACATGAACTTGCTTGTTACTTCTTAAAAGTTGAAGTATAAACCATTATTTGTTCAAGTTATGAATATCACTATTTTTTTTACAATATTTGTGATATGTTAGTTTTGGGTATGCAAAGTCAATAAGAACATCACTCATTATGTGCTACAAATATCATAAGGAAAAGTATGATTTGGAAAACTACAATTTTTTTGGAAACTTTTACTAAAAGATAGCTTTTCTAGCAAAAATGTTTACAATATACTTATTTACTATTTTGGTGGGTTATAACCAAAAGATATCATGTTTTGATTACATATTTTGACACTAGGCAAGATTACAACTTAATATTTATATAAAAGATTATATAAATAGTCTAAAAAAAATACAAGACAAACTATAATTGGTATAGTCTAGGAGTTACAATACTACACTTTCATTTCCGAAGAACCATATAATTATTCAATGGTAAAATTATTTCATTTTACAAGAAAAAGGAGTCATAGTTCACGTAAATCTGTTGATGCTCTTGTGAGACATTCTCTTCACCGTACCTAACTAGCATACATTGTAAGTCCTGCATTATAACTAGAGTCTCCTGGAGGGAAAGTGAGATAGGTATGTATAGATCTATACGGGATTGACAATCCTACACCTAGATTATTCGCTATAGTTAGACCGGGAAGTCTAGGGTAACAAACGTCTACTAATTCTAAAGCCTGAAGAACGTCGTTCAGGCATATCAGTCATATTAAGCATGGTTATAATAACTCACATAGGCATTAACAAAACGATTTGGTTTATGGAGTAACTTACACTTCATTAGTTTTATAAAAAGATATAACTACATACTATTGTTCAGTACATCAATACTTACACATTTTTGGTCTTAGGGTTTAAGACTGCAGTTCACATTTAAGAGAACATTGGATTTTCTGGAAACATACATTATCATTTTACAAGGAAAATATACAAAGGAAATACATACATCTACATTTTAATTTAAGAAAACATTGGATTTTCTAGAAATATACACTATCATTTTACAAGGAAAGGATACAAAGGAAATACATACATTTATAGTTCGTATTAAAGAAAATATCAGATTTTCTAGAAGTATACAAAAATCATTTTGCACGAAAATGTTACAAATCCTTCTCACACAAAAATGCTTATCAACTCACCAAGTTAATTGTTGACACTTTTCAAAATCACTTGTATTCTTAGGAAACTAGTAGAAACGTAATCAACCCTTCTTATGGGTCGGCATCTTTGTATCATGCTTTCTACATTTCAGCAATTTGTATTCAAATTTTGAACAACCATATATTTGTGAACAATGTAATGCCTGAATTCCTAATTAATGAATGTTTGTGATGATATGATTCATGTATAATCAACTGTTATGATATTGCATAATGACGTCATCCCCCCCCCCCCCCCAGGACATTTCCGTCGTTCCGGTTCGGAGATGTGACACTTATCCTCCTAACCTATGCTTTGACTTGCGTTTCTACATGGTCCTTACTTGTTTTTTTCTTGAATAAAATCACAGGGATTTTAGACATAATAGAGACTTCTTGCAAGCATCTTTTTGCTCATTTTTGAAGCTCAAAACTTTGAGCACTTGGCTCTCTATGGAGCTGCCAAATTTTGATGTTAAATCCCCTTTTCTTCTCCTCCATTCTCTTGCATTTTTATGTTAGAAAAATTCCCTTAGTCGCTTCACCTTAGAACATATATTTGGTATATATTTCTAAGGCTTATGAACAACTGATACAAGTGTATACTAGCAAGTTTTAATGGTTCTACTCTTCATTGTTGGATACTTCTAGAGAGCTATTAATTTAGAGCTTAATGTTATCTTCATCAACTTTCAACCTCCCATGAAGATCAAAGTCTTCAAAGGTTGTTATGCTTTCTCTTTTATGGCTGTTTTCTCTCTAACTCTTGCAAAATGATTCCTTGGTGGTAATAAAACTAGTTTTTATTTTTGTTCAAATCTTAAGCCTTGGATTGCGTTGTTAATGCTTTTGAAATAATTTTTAAATAAAAAAACCCAACAATTGGTATCAGCGCCATTTTTTCAAGATTAGTTACATTTTTTCTTAAGTTAATGAAGTCTTTGTTTTTGGATAACATGGATGGTTTTTTCTTTACAAGAAAAACCATAAATATTTTGAATGACAACTTTAAAATTTTTATAATTTTATTATTTGAATAAAAGTTGTCTTAGAAAAATAAAGAGTTGTTTTATATAAGTTTGTATATATAAATGTGTATGATGTGCATAAACAAGTCATGAACCTTTGTGTTTTTGAATGTGTTGATTCATTTAAAATGGTTGTAATTATTTATTTATTCATATGTTATGTAATAATTAAATAGATAGTTTTCATTTGTTAAGTTTTGTAAGTAATAGATTACCTTTATAAATAGTTTATATTTATAAAAATGTAACAAAAAATGAAGATGGCTGCCATTTTGAAGATCAATAGTTTATAAACTTGATTTTATTAAAGTTTCTTAAACTTTATAAAATTATATTTATAAACTTGCTACAAAGTGTTAAAGCAAGTGGGAGCACATAACTATTACACAAGATGAAGGTCTCTCATGTCCCTTTAGGAATGGACTTAATATTTTTTGTAATAGCTCACAAAAATATTACTACTTTATGGTTTGGTTTAGGCACATATGTTATGATTGTTATGCATGCTTGTGTTGTTTTATGTTTATATTATTATTATTATGTTATGGTTGATAAATTTGTTTTTCAAATGCAAAATACTATTTGAACATAATGAAGATCAAAAAAGAGTTTGGTTTTAATGAAATTTACCTTTTAACATAAGATGGTAAAAATAGTTCTAAAAATAAAAACAAGCTTTATCGTTACAACAAGTAAATGGTAAAATTTTGGGATTAAATTTGTATAAAATTAAAATAGAGATTTGCAAACTTATCAAACTACAAACTGTATTTTATAAAATGAAGTTTTATTAAAAGGTTTACAAATGTTCTAAAGCGATGAAACATTGAGTTAACACTAGCTATTAAAATTCGATGTCATCACTTTTATAAAACTGAGTTTTATAAAAGAACATTGTTAAAATGTCATTTTTTCATAAAATAAGATTTTTTTAAATATATAATGGTCTATTGAACGCATGCAATAACCATGATATAATATGTTTTTTAAACTAGAATTATAAAAACATCAAACACCCTTACAAACCTCAAATCTATGTAATATTTTTTGAAGAACATTCACACATCCTTGTATACACTAGTAGAGTAAAGGTCACCTGTAACAACCCGTTATTTTTCAAATCTGTAAAAGTCAACAAAAGTCAAACTTGCTAAATAAAAGTCTAAGATGTTGATTTGTTAATTCACTAAAGTTAAATTAATACTTTAATATGTATAAACTCTTTATTTTAAAAGTGTTACAAAAGTTGAGAAAATAATGCACTTGGCTGAGAACCCATGTATTGGGTCCTATGACTGAACCGAAAATGGCTTTGTTCCACCGAAAACGAAACGAGGCCCACCTTCTTGTCTCGGACTGAAAATTTCTTTGGCCGCAATCACTTTGGACTGAAATCAGATTCTCGGTCAGGACCGCAAACATGCTTAGACCGAAATCAATTGGACCACAAACCTTAGGCCGAAATCTCCATTGTCGGCAAAAATCTCATTCCTCGAGATGAGTTCTAGACCGAAGACCAATAATATCTAGATATTTAACTCACAAACCACTTATCTTTTCCTTCATATTTACGCAACCAAAAAGGGATCATTCTTCACTTCTACACTTACACTAATAAGATTTCCTTCCTTTCTCTCAAACATTTGATACATTTCTTACATTCCAAGAAGCACTTGATCCATTTTCTCCTAATCATTTTGGATACGGTTAAATTATACGTGTTCTAGCCCGGGGATTCATCACGACCAAGTTGTACCCAACCAAAAACACGTATTCAAGGTGAGTTTATACCTCTAAGTTTTCACGATTTTTAAATTGTTTTAAGGGGGAATACAAGTAAAACATAAGAAATCTTCTGTTTAAAAATATAAATTTCTTATTATGTTTTCGTACCGTCAGTAAGAAATTAAACCTGAAATTTACTAAATAGGAAAAAATACCGTTACTATTGAATTTACAAATGATGTACAAAACATGTTAAGACGTAACGGTTTTCACACCAACACGAAAACAAACATATAAACTATAATAGATATGGTTTAAGGAACAAAGATACTATTTTACAAAGTTCAGGTTACAACACGAAACAAAGGATCTATTTTACCTATTATCTATAATAGGTATGGATTATGGTTTATGGAACAAAGGATCTAGTTTACAAAGTACATGTTAACATATAAACAAAAAGGTTTTCAGATAACAGATAAACAAAAAGGGTTTTCAGTTATTACTCGTAAAAACGTTAAAGCAATTTGTGAGATGTCTTCGTGTACTTATCTAAGTATTGGTAAAAGTACCGACTTGTAACTAGAGTCTATTGTAGGGAGAGCGACATATTTTGTGTATAGATCTATCTTGGACTGACAATCCCACATCCCGACTGTTAGCTACAGTCAGGCCGGCAGGCCTGGGGTGAAAAATGTCGTTAACAATCCGACGCCTCAAAAACGTCGCGATTAGGCCGACTGGGTTAGTATGGTTATAAGAACTCAGAAGGAAAAAACAACGACTTATTTACGAATAATATATTTTCAAATAATTTTATTTGAATATTAACTTTACATTCGAATTTCAGGACAATAACCAAATTTCAACTAGTTTTACTTATGAATAAAACTAGGTATCTTTAAATCAAGTATGGCAATTATACTTGTACATTTTGGTTTAGGAACGTTTATGACTACAAACCGGTTTCATGGAAAATTATAGGATTTTCTAGGATAACATTCGTTACTTTACAATTAAACAGTTTAAAAATTTGGCTTACTAAAAACTGATAAAATTACTTACCGAAAATAATGCTTTACAATAGAAAGAGTGGAACTAAGAACTTTTTTATGAAAGATTCAACACTTATTTACAAACTAGTATAACACAAAGTACCCGTAATTGTTATTTCCATGATTCTTTAGCATATACATCAGAGTTATATATAAATAGTATCCGATAGGCATTGGGATGTGTGATTTCTGCCTTACTTCCTGTTCCTTGTTTGGTTGTGGGCTTAGGGCAGAATTACCCAATCGACTGTCCGTTCGATATTACTCATATATAATTTGTATACACTAAGTAATCATAGGAGGTAACAATACGATTCATAACAATTGCAAGAATCAGAGCCTCGAATTACAAGTTATAAACATAAGAAACTTAAAATTTTTGTCCTCAAAGTACCAAGAATATGATTTATTTACTAAGAAAATGTTGGATATTTTGGAAGAATACAGTAACATTTTCAATAACAAAGAACATACCCTTTTCAAACAAAATACTTATGAACTCTCCACCTTTAATTTTAACACTTTTTCAAACCACTTGTATTCTGATGGAAATTAGTAGACAGGTACCCTCTCAGGCGTTACGAAGACGTAGCATAGTGGCATTACGTCTTATCTTTTGCTATAGTTTTATTTTCAAACAAATAATGTTTTGAACACAATGTAAAAACTATGTTATTAATACAATGGTTGTTTTTGATTTGATTACTATTATACAATTGTTGTCATAATGTACATGACGTCCTTCGCCCCCGAACGTTTTCGCCGTTCTAGTTTGGGGGTATGACAGATTGGTATCAGATCATTGTTTATAGTGAACTAAGTATATCAACCTGTAAAAGATATACAACTATAAGTACAATGGGTCGGAAGTGCTCTGACTAAAAGTATACTTTTTAAATATAACAATATTTTTATAAAAGTATATGCACATACATGCTTACATACTAGAACAAGTATCACAAGAAGAATAAAAAACAAAAGTATTTAGATGTTGGACATTATAGTCAAACCTAGACAGTTATGAAATCATATTTGGGATAAAGATAGCCTAATTAACTATATTTATTTAAGATACGAGGAACATGTGTTTGGGAGTGATAGTGGTGTGGCAACAAGTCTAAAACTTACCAACTCTATATACAAAGGAATACTAGAACCAAACAACAAGTCTAAATATTTATCAACTTTGTATACCAAGAAGGTCTATAATCAAACATACAATTAAGATACTATAGGAGTATTTTAATCACTATAACTAACTTATGTGAAAACTAAAAGACCTTTACTAGTAGGTCTATAATTACTAAGTGTATACGTTAAGGTTATATATAATTGAGATTTTATAGACTTAGAATTTGTGATTTTCACTCTACTTCCTGTTCCTTGTTCAGTTGTGGTCTTAGATTAGGATCACTTATTTGAAGGTCTATTTGATCTTGGTTATATATAATATGTATACACTACAAGATTATAGAAAGACACGATAAGGATCATCCTCGTAAAAATTTATTTTTAATAAAAATGTTTTATTAATCTCGTAGATTCTTTAGACACTCTCATTCTCACTCGAACAACATAGGTAGATGTAATAACTTCACTAAAATAGCCAACAAAGGAATTGAGGTAGAACCAAAAGAGGGTTTATGAGGAGGATTCCGACAAAGGACCCAACGAAGAGAAAAGCACTAGAGAGATATTTAACGGACCTTAACCTATCAGGAACAAACTAGAAAGCACTCTATACGACACACTAGTAGTTTGTAAACTGATATAACTTAGTGAGTTATTTATTACACTACTCGCACTATGTGTTAGGTTTATCACTTCTTTCGTAACAACAAACACTAGTACATCAAGTCATAGAATTTTGTTTAAGGGTGATAACTATTAAAAATTCATAAGTTTATTCTATTTCAACTTCTGTTATGAATTGTTTACAAAACTCTATAAAAGTCAGAACATGATACGCACAAAACCAAATAACATAGTTAATGCACAGACGAGTTATAGCCATTACTAAAGACTTACTATCGTTTCATTATTTTAAGCATTATGGTAGAAAGATGCCTTTCCATAGATTTATAGGGTGCGATCGTACCAACACTAATATATCAGATCACATCAGAACTCCACAGTTAAGCATGCTTGGACGAGAGTAGTATTAGGATGAGTGAAATTAACCGTTGTACAACATCTATTTCTACTCATTACCATGAATACATCATAGGGATGTAGGTGGAAACATTGAGAATCGCACAACCAAATGAGAAAATTTATAAGTATATATACATATGAAAAATACAACGACCATTGTTACCTACGATCTCATTTCACATCATGCAACAGAATCATGTCTTCACAAGGAAATAACCGGTCAACCGACAAAACCCCGCTTCTACATATAGACTTCGCTACATTCCAATCCATCGTAACAGCTGCTGTGATAGTTGTCATGGTGCAAATCAATGCTAACAACGCAAAAGAAAACGGATACAGTGTCGACAAAACAAACCGTAGTAACAACCAAGGAAACCAATGCGTGTCGGTTATCAAGGGCACCCTATACCAGAAACCTAAGAGAAAGAAACGAAAGTTCTAGAACAAAATGGAGCACAAATTCTCTCAAAGACTTACCAAGAGACAACAACTTGTGATAGCCCCTGTAGCCACAACATCTGCCACTCCAATACCAGCCAGTCGATATGCTATAACACTACCGAAGTGTAACAAGTGTGACTACCATCAAAAGGGAGTCTGTCGGGAGTTTCATTGCAAGAACTGAAACAAGAATAGACACTCTACTCGTTTTTGTAGGACTCCGGCCCAACACATCACCTCAACCGCCGATGCTAGTACAACTCAAGTATGCCATGCATGTGGTGAAATAGGACATTTCAAGAGATATTGTCTAACAGAAAGGAATGATGTAGAAGAGGGTGTATTGTAACGACAAGACATAAAGGAGCAACGAGGAACCTACTGGAATTGTTGGTATGTTTCCATTTAACAATAGCTAAGCATTAAATTTTCACAAAATTTTTTGACAATTAAAAATTTAAAATAATAAATTGCCTTCTCATTCAAATAAAACACATCATTCATATAAAAACTAAGGATCCTTACAAGTGAGCTATGATGGCTTAGTGTAACATTAGAGTCATATATAGTTAAGGTTCTACAGGCATGGAGTGAGTGATTCCGCCTCATTTCCTGTTTCTTGGTTGATTGTGGATTTAGGCCAGAGTTACTCAGTCGAATGTCTTTTCAATCTTAAGTATATATGATTTATATACACTAAGCGATTATAGAAGGACTTTGTAGGGATCAAATTATGAGATTTTGCCAGTAATTATCGAAGTACTCTTACTACCTATACAAGCTAAGTGTGGTGCAAATATTCGCAACAGTAATAACAAGAATAAAACAGAAGCACTAAAGACATGTACAAAGAATACATTATCGCTCTAAAAAAACTCTTTTTCCTAATCGACTTAACATCCGTTACAATAAGAAGTTTCGACGTGGCCATTTGAAATAGATTGGCTTGGTCCTCACCATACCAATATCCTATATTACGAAAAGACCCTTCACTTTAACCGATCTTCTAACGAAATCTTTTCAACCTATAATGACAAACCTAACATAAACCTATGTATCGCCTCTTGCTTTAAAAATCAGAAGTACCCATGTGAGGGGTACCATGCTTTCCAAGATTACTCTATAGACAAGAAACTTAAAGTAAAACACACTGAGGATGTTCCGGAGGTCCGTAATCTTCCCGAAGTATCCTCAGCAGACCTCCCAGGAATACCACTCGTACAACAAGTCATGTTCGAGAATAGAGACTAAGGACCCATGCGGTTATCCTATCACTACTAAATGTATATGCTAGGGTGGTATATAATTAAGATTCTACAGACTTAGGATGCATAATTCCGCCCTACTTCGTGTTCCTTGTCTGGTTGTTGACTTGGGACATAGTCACCCATCTGAATGACTTTTTAGTGTTAATAATATACGACTTGTATACACGAGGTGATGATAGATGATCCAAGTATGAGTCCTACCATGAACTTTAAGGAAAAGTTGCCCAAGTCTACGAGTGGGCATGCTATTATTCAAGTGAAAGTAGACGAGTAAACCAAACCCACATCTTTTCCCTAGATCGGGAGTAGCCACTTTTGAAACAATTTCAGGAGAAAACTCCCTTTAACGGGGGGATAATGTAACAAACCGTTATTTTTCAAATCTATAAAAGTCAACAAAACTCAAACTTGCTAAATAAAAGTCTAAGTTGTTGATTTGTTAATTCACTAAAGTTAAATTAAAACTTTAATATGTATAAACTCTTTATTATGAAAATGTTACAAAAGTTGAGTAAACAAGACACTTGGCCGAGAACCCTTGTATTGAGTCCTACCACCGAACCGAAAATGACTTTATTCCACCAAAAACGCAGCCAGGCCTACCTTCTTATCTCGGACCAAAAACTCCTTTGACCGCAATCACTTTGGACTGAAATCAGATTCTCGGTCAGGATCGCAAATATTCTTAGACCGAAATCAATTAGATGGCAAACCTTAGGCCCAAATCTCCATTCTCGGCCAAAATCTCATTCCTCGGGATGACTTCTAGACCGAAGACCCATAATATCTAGTTATTTAACTCACAAACCGCCTACCTTTTCCTTCATATTTAAGCAACCAAAAAGGGATAATTCTTCACTTCTACAATTCCAATGAACGAGATTTCCTTCATTTCTCTCAAACATTAAATAAATTTCTTATATTCCAAGAAGCTCTTGATCCATTTTCTCCTAAGTATTTTGGACACGGTTAAATTATACGTGTTCTAGCCCAGGGATTCATTGCGACCAAGATGTACACAACCAAAAACACATATTCAAGGTGAGCTCATACCCCTACGTTTTCACGATTTTTAAATTGTTTTTTTTTTTTGGGGGGGGGGGGGGGGGGAGGGGGGGTTTACATGTGAAACACAAGAAATCTTGTGTTTAAAAATATAAATTTCTAATTATGTTTTCGTACCATTAGTAAGAAATTAAACGTGAAATTTATAAAATACGAAAAAATATTGTTACTATTGAATTTACAAATGATTTACAAAACATGTTAAGACGTGACAGTTTTCATACCAACACGGAAACAAACATATAAACTCTAATAGGTATGGTTTATGGAACAAAGATACTATTTTACAAAGTTCAGGTTACAACACGAAACAAATGATCTATTTTACCTATTATAAACTATAATAGGTATGGATTATGGTTTATGGAAAAAAGGATCTAATTTACAAAGTACATGTTAACATATAAACAAAAAAGGTTTTCAGATAATATATAAATAAAAATGGTTTTCAGTTATTATTCGTAAAAACGTTGAAGCAATTTGTGAGATGTCTCCGTGTACTTATCTAAGTACTGGTAAAAGTCCTGACTTGTAACTAGAGTTTCTTGTAGGAGAGCGACATATTTGTGTATAAATCTATCTGGGACTGACAATCCCACATCCCGACTGTTAGCTACAGTAAGGTCGGCAGGCCTA
The DNA here is from genome assembly GCF_002870075.4 of Lactuca sativa. Taxonomy (NCBI): domain Eukaryota; kingdom Viridiplantae; phylum Streptophyta; class Magnoliopsida; order Asterales; family Asteraceae; genus Lactuca; species Lactuca sativa. The sequence continues at coordinate 136,038,123 of NC_056628.2, read as the reverse complement.
GCGTGACAAATGTCGTTAACATCCAAACGGCTCAAAAATGTCGCGATCCGGCCGACTGGGTTAGTATGGTTAAAAAGAACTCACAAGGAAAAAAGAACGACTTATTTATGAATAATATATTTTCAAATAATTCTATTTGAATATTAACTTTACATTCTAATTTAAGGGCAAAAACCCAATTTCAACTAGTTTTACTGATGAATAAAACTAGGTATCATTAAATCAAGTATGGTAATCATACTTGTACATTTCGGTCTTGGAACGTTTAAGACTTCAAAACAGTTTTATGGAAAAATACAGGATTTTCTAGGATAAACATCAATACTTTACAAGTAAACAGTTTACAAATTTGACTTACTGAAAACTGATACAGTTACTTACCTAAAATAATGCTTTTATATAGAAACAGTGGAACTAAGAACGTTTTTATGAAAGATTCAACACTTATTTACAAACTAACATAACATAAATTATCTATAATCGTTAATTCCATGATTCTTTAGCGCATATATCAGAGTTATATATAAATAATATCCGATAGACAGTGGGATGTGTGATTTCCCCCTTGCTGCCTGTTCCTTGTTCGGTTGTGGGCTTAGGGCAGAACCATCCAATCGACTGTCCATTCGATATTTCTCATATATAATTTGTATACACTAAGTAATCATAGGAGGTAACAATACGAGTCATACAAACTGCAAGAATCAGAGCCTCGAATCACAAGTTATAAACATAAGAAACTTATACTTTTTGGCCTCAAAGTACCAAGAATATGATTTATTTACTAAGAAAATATTGGATTTTTTGGAAGAATACAGTAACGTTTTCAGTAACAAAGAACATACCTTTTTCAAACAAAATACTTATGAAATTGCCAACTTTAATGTTGACACTTCTTCAAACCACTTGTATTCTCAGGGAAGTTAGTAGATAGGCACCCTCTCAGGCGTTACGAAGACAGAGCATAGTAGCATTATGTCTTATCTTTTGCTATAGTTTTATTGTCAAACAAGTAATGTTTTGAACACAATGTAAATACTATTATACAATTTTTGTGATACTATACATGACGTCTTTGGCCCCCAAAAGTTTTCGCCGTTCCGGTTTGGGGTGTGACATCACCTAACCGCTTAGTGTTATCTTTTGATGGTCGGAGTCTTTTCGCAATTTCTATAACCAAACTATCGTCCAATTACACAAATTTTTCAAATTAGATTATTTGATCGGAAATATTTTGTGAAAAAGTTCACCTACATAAGAGAGTTTCGAGTCATAGATGAGATCAAACATATCTAATAAATTTTTTTTATTAGCGATTCCATAAATCTAAGAATCATATAGTAACATATAATTGATAAAAAATATCTACCGGTTGAATTCTAATGAATGCGATAAATCATACTTAACAATTTATTTTTGCAACTTGGATCCTAGACTTTGATAATTAATGTTTTTGGAAACTGAAAGGGTATTAATTATTGAAAATTAAATATTGAAAATACTAAATGAATTTTGTTAAAGTTTTGTATATATATATATATATATATATATATATATATATATATATATATATATATATATATATATAATCCACTCTCATTACCATGAACTGTCATTTTATTTAAATGACTTGATAAAACAATAACATTCAATAGATACAACTTTAATGAATGGGTTCATGTATTGAGAGACAATCTAGTAAGAGATGTGACATTGTATACACTTAAAGGTCCTAGTCCTAAACAACTTGCTTTGAGCAATAGACTTGAACATGATACCTAGTAAAGGCATCACTATGATGTTCAAGATGCTTCTAACATCACATTAGGAATAGTTATTCCTGACTTCAAGAAAGTCTTGGATAATTTACATACATGTATATCTGATGATCTAACAAGTTAAGCAATATTCCGATAAATACAATGACATTTGTTTCAAACTTATTTAAACAATGGAATGGTGCAAGGCTAAAAGGAGTCACATTGTGTGATCTAAGAAGCATATGTTTTATGGATTGAACACCTTTAAGCCCAAGAAATCCAAAAAGGCCCACATAGATGGATCATGTCTCTTTTATGGAGAAACTGCTTCTCTTATCTGAAAACGAAAGTCTAGAAGAGACTAGTACTTCAGATATCTACTAGATAGAACTTATACTTTTCATATAACACTCAAGAACTTGGTACTTAAATTTTAAGCTAATTTTTGTATCTTATTTGCATATATATTTATAGAAGAGTAATAACTTGAGCACAAGCAAGTTGGAACTACACTCTTAAAGTTTAGTTCATTATTTATGCTTAGAACATAAATTACTTGTAATATAAAACAATGTTTGATTTGGAAAAATGTATGTTTTAAAATTAACATGTTTAAATATTTATGTCTTAGTTATTTTATTTAAATGTTTGATTATTTAATTGATCATTTTTCATAACGATAGTACTCATATTCTAAAATGATTAACTTCTATTTATGAGACTAAATCTCTTAATAGGATTATAAAGTATATATCAATATTTTGATAAATAAAATCAAGTTCTATATGTAAGCAACTTAGACTTCAACTAGTTTTAAATCAAACTTAACTGTGACATTGTTATTTTTATTGCATAAATGAAATCCGCATATTCTAACTTCAAGAAAAAGGATATTTGAATGCAAATAATATACTTTATTTGACATATGTGAATCTTATTTATATATAAAGGATTCTAAATCATATTTTCACTAATATGTAGATAAAATAATTATTAAGGAACTATACATTGTGTTGTATGGCTTCCATTCTAATGAATGTCAAGATTAAGCAAAAGATACCAAAAAATTCAGCAACACTATCCAAACCTTTATGTGATCATAACGAATAAAGTTTACTTTCGAATTAGTAGAAATTATCTTCCTTTTTGCTCTTGGGATTATACCTTAATCATTATGAATTGTATCTTGAATACAATTACCAACAAATTACATATATGTACAATATTCTAAAAGGGCATTTACGTTACAAATACAAACCCACAAAGAATAAGTTCTCTTATTCTTCTAAATGTCGAGTCAGCAGAAAGCAAGCTTCTAATGACAAAGCTAGTGGGAGTCATATGAAACTTGAATTAGCTCAAGAACCATATCCTGATATAGCAATTGTTGGCACTAGTTTCAATAAGAAATTGTTGAACTTGAGTAATAGGTATAACACAAGCAATTCACATTAATGGTAGAAATCATGTTTTGATATACTAGGATATGATCGTCATATTAATACTTGTTTTGTTCTATATGAACATGTTTAATCCATTAATAATCTTATTATTCTAAAAGTTCATAATCGGTTGAAATTGTGGGAGCAATTATGAAGTAAGACTAATATGAATTGGATTGGTTGAATCTCACTAAATGAAAGTATGCAAGTGTTTGTAACCAACTTTTAGAGGTGCTTGTTAGAGAACTAGTACTGGATGGACTTGCATCAAGATCAACACATAGATCGCAGTCATGAGTTACACTTGATTAAAAGGTACTATATTTGTATCCTTAACACCTGAGATACATAGTGGGACTTAAGTATAAGGAGCACTATGTTGTGATTTGGTCAAACTTTGATCCTTAACTAGGCAGCTATAAAATCCCTTTTCAAGTATGGTGTAAACTATGCAAGAGGTCTATTTTGTCAATATGGGATTTGTTTCTGTTATGTGTTGAGAGTTATATATCTAACGTGCAATACCCAAAGTTGAATTTCAAATGAGACTGAAGGATCATGTTCAACAATATGTCATTAACAAAGGGATAATTGATAAACTTAGAATAATACATCAATCGAATCATGGAGCTTTTGAGATTTAAATGTTGATGAATGACATTCTTCATCATATGTTATTGAGGAAGTGAAATGTTGTTAGATGTTCACCACTGTCTATATCAGTGCGTTCTTATGCAAGTGGGAGATTGAAATATCTTGTATGACTAATAGTAACTATAGAATGCTATTGCTAATAACATATGATCCTATAGGGCCACACCATATAACAAGTTACAATCAAATGATTATTTATTAGTATAATTTGATTATTAATAAATATATCAGCACTTTTATTTAATTAAAAAATTATTATTTCATTGAAATAATATTTTTACTAATTAGGAATTTATTATTTATGGAAATAATTTGATTATTAATAAATGTATCAGCACTTATATATATATATATATATATATATATATATATATATATATATATACATATATATGTATATATAATCATGAGTTAATAGCATGGGATACACTTTTTGTCCTATTTTGTCTTGCAATTTTCGAAATCAAGGAGGAGACCAAGCATGATTCACCTTTTGAAATGTTTAATAAGTTCTACCATACTTGTAAGAGTCTTGTCCTCCTAACCCATGCTTTGACTTTCATTTTGTGTATGGTCTTCACTTGCTTTTTTCTTAAATAAAATCTAAAGGGATTAAGTCATAATAAAGACTTCTTGCAAGCATCATTTTGGTCTTTTTTGGAGCTCAAAACCGAGAGCACTTGGCTCTATACGGGGATGTCAAATTTTGATGTTAAATCACCTCTCTTTTCCTCCGTTCTCTTGAATTTTGATGTTAGCCAAAGTTCCTTATTTTCTTCACTTTATAACATATATTTGGTATATATTTTTTAGGGCTTATAAGCAAGTAACTCAAGTGTGTACTAGCATGTTTTGATTGTAACAGCCTGGATTCCCAGGTATTATTCATTTATTTATTTTTGGTAATTTGTGAGGAGACTCGGCGAGTTGGAGCCTAGACTCGCCGAGTATGATCGCGGATTTGGACACGGGTTTGCGTCCGGACTCGGCGAGTCCAAGAATGGACTCGGCGAGTCCATGCTGTTTAATGAAACCCTAATTTCCCGGTTCTGAGCCCTATTTAAAGGACCTTATAGCCCTTCATTGCGGCTACCTTCGATCTTGAGAGCACTAGAGCATCTAAGAGTCCTTGTGAGTGAGAAAAGAGGCCATTGTCCACCATCCTTATGTGTGTTAGCGAGAAGGGAAGAGGAAGGCCAAGCTAGGAGAGTTGGGGAGCTTGGATCTACTTTAATTTTGGTAGAGGAAGCTATTTGAGGTAATATTCAGAGCTTATTCTCGTGTTTTTATTGATATAGTCAAATCTAGGGTTTCTTCATGCCTTGTTTACCTTGTAATTGGAGTGTGAGAGGTCCCATGGGGAATTGGTACCTAGATCTGGACCTTAGTAGGTCCAGAGAGTCCCAAATGCTTTGCTTTATGCCTTTCCTTTTGAGTTGTGGACATAGGTTACCATTTTAGATGTCATTTCACCAAAAGAAGCCTTGTAGGCATCGCATAGTAGTAAAAGATAGTGACTTTACGTGATGAATGAACTTGGAAGGACTGGATCTATGAGTCCTTGGGACGGATCAGACCTCATGAGCGAGTTTGAGTTGATGCATGGCATGGACTCGCCGAGTCTGAAGAACAGACTCGGCGAGTAGCATGAAGATTTCCCAAAACCACTCACCGAGAGGTCTTGCCGAGTTAAGGGATTGACTCAGTGAGTCAGGGAGAGCCAGAGTAGGTTGACAGGTGGACTGAGTCAAGCTGGAACTCGCCGAGTTGTTCTTGAGACTCGACGAGTTGAGTCGTGGTGGCCCCACGATTCATGCTAGGTGGAACTCGTCGAGTCAGGGAACTACTCGACGTGTCAAGAGAGGATCCTAGGGAGTCAGTGAACACGTGTAGACTCGTCGAGTCGCTCTAGTGCGCTCGCCGAGTCCGGTCAAAGTTGACCGTTGACCAGAGTTGAACAGTGTTGACTTGATAGGGGTAGTCAACCTTAGTTGTGAAAGTGTTAATTAGAGATATATTGTGTTATAGGAGGATTATAGCTTGGAGGATCGAGCGCGAGTGATTTCCGGGATTTGCGAGTTATCGAGATACGCGAGGTGAGTCTTCTCACTATACTTTACCTTAAGTAGGTAACCAGAGTTATGTGACAGAGTATTTGTATGCTATATGTATGTTGTGTGTTGTACTGCATTATTTCTATGTGATTTATGCTATGCATGTTTATAGAGTTGGAACCGGATGGTCCCAGAGTTAGAACCAGAGGGTTCACAAAGTAGGGTCCACGGACCCACAGAGTTATAGCCTCGAGTGGCTAACATGTGTTATGTGTGGTATTTTGGGGAACTCACTAAGCTTCATGCTTATAGTGTTTTGTGTTATGTGTTTCAGGTTATCACAATATCACGAGACGGCACCGGCTCGATTGTACACACCAGAGAAAGAGTCATGTTTTGAGGATCCTGGTTTATCATGCAAGTGGAAATGGAGTTATGTTTTGTAATTCGATTATGAATGAGACTTTAAACAAAGTGTTTTTAAGAATTAAATAATTATTTTAAATGAAAAATTGTTTTGAAATTTTTGGCGTTACAAGTTGGTATTAGAGCCTTGGTTTGAGGGATTCGGACGCACCTTCGGGTAAATCTGGACTCAAACTGAGGAAGTAAGAAACGTTTTCAAAGAAATAATTTTCTCAAGCGAATAAAAGTTCAAAGAGAAAGAGAGAAAGAGCAGTGTGTACAATCAGCCAGAGCCCGAACGGTGATTTCCCAAAATACCCTTACTTTTGTGTTATAAGATATTTATGATGCACTTTATGAGATATTATTGCATGCTAGAGACAGGCTAGGTATTCCATATCTTAGGACTAAAGTGGCCTGATTTGTGATGCCTTAGCCTAGGAATTGTTGTTATATGCGATGTGCTTTTGAGTATGTGATGAGTGAGAGTATTTAGTTGGAATCCTTTAGGGATTTGAGTAGAGGAGTAATCTAGGGGAGATACCTAGATAAGTACCGTGGTACTTAGAGAAAGAATAGTTAGAACCCGCGAGGGGAAGAGTTGAAGAGTTCGGTGGTACTTTCGAGGATGATCAGAGCAAGCGGAGATATCACCCAGAGTGAGTTATATATATTCTTCGATGCTCGAATGCTGCTTGCTTCGTGCTTTGTGGAACTCTCGATGATGGGAGTCAGCTACCAAGCAAATATGATGATATTCAAGAGGTAGATGGTTGGCATCATTAGGAACTCTTCAGCAGCTGATGGCAGAGAAGTGTGGGAATCTAGGAAGAGCCTAGGGAGTAACCTTAGCCAGATGAGTGCGCTGGCAGAGTGGAGAATTTCGTTGGGGAGCGAGCGCGCGACGGAATTGGTGAACGAGAAGGTCGAGCAGCTACTTAGGAGCTCCGGGATAGTCCGTGTGGAAGTATGGGTAGATGTGGCAGGTAGTATGGGCCCGTACTACTGAAAGTAGAGGACCCATACTTGATACAGGGAGTATTTTGAAGGTTCTAATGAGCGGATTGAGGAGTGATGTTATGGTTCGAGTACCATACATCGGAGCGGATTGAGGAGTGATGTTATGGTTCGAGCACTATACATCGAAGCGTATTGAGGAGTGATGTTATGGTTCGAGTACCATACATCGGAGCGGATTGAGGAGTGATGTTATGGTTCGAGTACCATACATCGGAGCGGATTGAGGAATGATGTTATGGTTCGAGTACCATATATCGGAGCAGATGGAGGAGTGATGCTATGGTTCGGGTACCATACACCGGAGCATATTGAGAAGAGATGTCATGGAATGAGTACCATGGTTCGTACTGAATGATGCTTGTGGTTCTCCGGTTATCCGGTCACGATTGATGAGGTAGAGATCGGACGCTATGGGTTTTGGGCTTGTGGGCCATGATTGAGTTCGAAGAGGCGTCCCTTGAGAGGGAGGTCGAGAGCCTATCAGAGTATTTTGATAAGGAGTTAGAGGGAGGGGAGAATTTCGGTCTGAGTTGAGCAATCAGTCGATAGAGGAGATGTCACCTTCCATGACCTGAGTGGTGCTATTTATGTTCGTGTGCAGAACATGAGAGGCCTGATGTTTAAGTTTTGGGTTTTAGGGTAAAACCTTACAGGTTGTCATTGATGATGATTTTCCATCAGAGTATCAGGTAGCATGTGTGTTGCGAGGTAGTGATTTACCATGAGCAGATAGTCAATTGGGACTAAGACAGTCGAGGACCACGTTGCACCTATTTGAGTATAGTAGGGCGTATTGTAGAGGTATCAGTGGGGAGTCCAGTCGAGTTAATCAGTTCAGTGGTTTTTCTATCTATGTTGGGTATTGAATATGGGAGTGGGTCCCTGTTCTTGAGATGATCCATGTGTTGGAACGACGGCTGATGAGTCGAGGTGGGGAAGTATGATGATTTCGTGGTCCAGTCTATGAGTCAGTGATGTTATTGGACATTTGAGTTGTTTGGTATGGGATTGGTACGAGAATTGGAACGACAAGAGGCAGTCGTGACGAGAAGTTCTTGAGGATTTCATCTGAGGTTCAGAGTTATGAGATCGATTGATTTCCTTAAAGGGGATTATCGGGCGTTGCGTAGCACTTTCCAGGGGCAGGTGCGTTATTGCTGGTGAATATAGTTCGTGAGGTTGTTGATGTGTCAGATAGTGATGGTTCGAACCCTAAGTGGGGGAGAACCGGGTGGTTTATTGAGAGAACCAGAAATTTGTGCAAGAGCGGTTAGGGGTTGGATGCAGAAACCTACAGCTTGAATTCATGAGATCAGGGTCATTGGTGATCAAGGAAAGGTGCAGGGCGAGATAATGCATGTAGTATATGTCTGAGAGAAGGATGGGTGTCTCCACGGCGGGTGGTCAATGGTCAGGAATCTGGTAGTGGCAGAGTCGTTTCAAGTGGAAGACTCGTAATGATGGTATGGGCAATGAGAACTTCTGGGTTGAAATATGGGTAGAAGATTGTCGAGTACGGGCTGGGATGTGTATTTTGCTTGGATTTTGACCAGTAGTGGAAAGGGTTTCGGAGGATCATCAGTGTGTTCTGAAGAGTTAGTGCCTTCCTTGTATCCCAATTGAGTGTTGGATGCACTGAAGTTGCGCATTGAGTGAAATAGGAAATTATTATGGGATTCAGAGGAAATGTATTGTTGTATGTGTATGGTGCTGGGAGTAAGGGAATCAGTGGTAGAGGCAGGACATTGTGATGCTCTGTTAGGGTGTTCCGTGGTTTCCGCGTATAGTGTCCCGATTTTAGAGTTATTTAGAGTCTTGGGTTTAAGATGACTAGTGATGTATCATGTATCCACGGTTCCAGTGGGAGCCCTTCGTGTATTGTCATCAAGAGGTATTATTTAAGGGAGTGGATCTCCGCAGAGGTAGGTTCTGTGCTATGACGGTTACCGCCAGAGTCTGTAATGCATATCGGGGCAAGAGTGTGTGTAACTATCTATGATAGTCTTCGGTGCATGAGTTAGTGAACATAGTGTGGCGTTGTAATGAGAATGAGAGTATAGGGTGAAGCTACGAGGAGCCGTAGTATTCACCAGTCAGAGGGTGTTGTGATGCTATGGGGAGCCGTAGTACTCACAAGTCAGAGAGAGAGAGAGTCGTGATGCTACGGGGAGCCGTAGTATTCACCAGTCAGAGGGTGTTGTGATGCTACGGGGAGCCATAGTACTCACAAGTCAGAGGGAGGGAGTCGTGGTACTACGGGGAGCCGTACTACTCACTAGTTAGTTGGCTTTGTGATACTACGGGGAGCCGTAGTACTCACTAGTCAGAGGCAGTCGTAATGTTGTGAGAAGCCATAGTACCCACTAGATGGCAAGAGAGTGTGATGATGGAGTGTTCTCCGATAAGTGCATGATGCAGAAGAGTTCTAGGCTTGAGTAGCCCTAGTGTTGAGTTTTTGGAGCCTAGTGGTTAAACCGGGACGAGACTAGGGTCTCCGTCTCTGTCGGGAGGGTCAGCGAGGCGTGCGGGAGAATATGCGCAGTAGACGCCAGAGGTTAGAGCTGAGTCGATCTTCGATTGGATTGTATTTCTTTATGAGGAATAGGGAATTTCGTGACTTGCGTGTCACTGTGCCGTGATAGTGGTCACGGGGAGGAAGTTAGTGAGATGTTTTGGATCATGTTATGTGTGACCTTTGGGAGTTCAGCTGTGGGGCCAAAAAGCTGACCTGGTGCTCGGTATCGAAGATGAATATGAGAAATGAGCTAGAGTTTACCATGTTGATGTCTGCGGACACTTCAGAGCGAGCGAACGATTCAGATGCTCGAGGATATGTTTCGGGCATGTGTATTAGATTTCGGGGGGAAATTGTGGCCCGTATTTTCCCTTGGCAGAGTTTTCCTACAACAACAGCCATCATTAGTGCATCAATATGCCACCCGTTGAGCTGTTGTAGGGAAGGGGGTATTGGACCCCACTTGCTGGGGAGAGGTAGAGCAACGTGCGATGGGAAGTATAGATATTGTGCTTCAAACGTCAGAGCAGATACAACAGGTTAGGCAGAGGTTGTTGACCGCTCAGAGTCCCTAGAAGAGTTATGCGGACAGGCGCCAGTCCGAGCTCGAATTTTTGGTCGGTGATCTTGTACTCCTGAAGGTCTCTCCTTGGAAAGGAGTGATTCGATTCAGGAAGAGGGGCAAGTTGGGGCCCCGATATATTGGTCAATTCCGAGTTATCGCGAGGGTAGGCCGGGTAGCCTGTCGTTTGGATTTGCCAGTAGAGTTGGGGCAGATTCACGACACTTTTCATGTGTTGCAACTGAGGAAATGTATAGCCGATGAGTCGGCAGTGGTTCCATTAGAGGATATTCAGGTGGACGCGAGCCTGAATTATGCTGAGAGACCAGTGGAAATCAGAGATCGGAAGGTCAAGGTTCTGTGGAACAAGGAGGTACCCTTGGTTTTGGTTCAGTGGCAACATCGGAAGGGGTCCGAGATGACTTGGGAACCGAGGCGTGAGATGCGTGAGCAGCATCCGGATTTATTTGCAGAGAGAGACTTCGAGGGCGAAGTCTAGTTCTAGTGGGGGAGAATTGTAACAGACCGGATTCCCAGGTATTATTCATTTATTTACTTTTGGTAATTTGTGAGGAGACTCGGCGAGTTGGAGCCTAGACTCGCCGAGTATGATCGCGGATTTGGACGCGGGTTCGCGTCCGGACTCGGCGAGTCCACGTTGTTTAATGAAACCCTAATTTCCTGGTTCTGAGCCATATTTAAAGGACCTTATAGCCCTTCATTGCGGCTACCTTCGATCTTGAGAGCACCAGAGCATCTGAGAGTCTTTGTGAGTGAGAAAAGAGGCCATTGTCCACCATCCTTGTGTGTGTTAGCAAGAAGGGAAGAGGAAGGCCAAGCTAGGAGAGTTGGGGAGCTTGGATCTACTTTCATTTCAGCAGAGGAAGCAATTTGAGGTAATATTCAGAGCTTATTCTCGTGTTTTTATTGATATGGTCAAATCTAGGGTTTCTTCATGCCTTGTTTACCTTGTAATTGGAGTGTGAGAGGTCCCATGGGGAATTGGTACCTAGATCTGGACCTTAGTAGGTCCAGAGAGTCCCAAATGCTCTGCTTTATGCCTTTCCTTTTGAGTTGTGGACTTAGGTTACCATTTTAGATGTCATTTCACCAAAAGAAGCCTTGTAGGCATCGCATAGTAGTAAAAGATAGTGACTTTACGTGATGAATGAACTTGGAAGGACTGGATCTATGAGTCCTTGGGACGGATCAGACCTCATGAGCAAGTTTGAGTTGATGCATGGCATGGACTCGCCGAGTCTGAAGAACAGACTCGGCGAGTAGCATGAAGATTTCCCAGAACCACTCACCGAGAGGTCTTGCCGAGTTAAGGGATTGACTCAGTGAGTCAGGGAGAGCCAGAGTAGGTTGACAGGTGGACTGAGTCAAGCTGGAACTCGCCGAGTTGTTCTTGAGACTCGGCGAGTTGAGTCGTGGTGGCCCCACGATTCATGCTAGGTGGAACTCGTCGAGTCAGGGAAGTACTCGACATGTCAAGAGAGGATCCTAGGGAGTCAGTGAACACGTGTAGACTCGTCGAGTCGCTCTAGTGCGCTCGCCGAGTCCGGTCAAAGTTGACCGTTGACCAGAGTTGACCAGTGTTGACTTGATAGGGGTAGTCAACCTTAGTTGTGAAAGTGTTAATTAGAGATATATTGTGTTATAGGAGGATTATAGCTCGGAGGATCGAGCGCGAGTGATTTCCGGGATTTGCGAGTTATCGAGATACGCGAGGTGAGTCTTCTCACTATACTTTACCTTGAGTAGGTAACCAGAGTTATGTGACAGAGTATTTGTATGCTATATGTATGTTGTGTGTTGTACTGCATTATTTCTATGTGATTTATGCTATGCATGTTTATAGAGTTGGAACTGAAAGGTTCCCAGAGTTAGAACCAGAGGGTTCACAGAGTAGGGTCCACGGACCCACAGAGTTATGTGTGGTATTTTGGGGAACTCACTAAGCTTCGTGCTTACAGTGTTTTGTGTTATGTGTTTCAGGTTATCACAGTATCATGGGACGACACCGGCTCGATTGTACACACTAGAGAAAGAGTAATGTTTTGAGGATCCTGGTTTATCATGCAAGTGGAAATGGATTTATGTTTTGTAATTCGATTATGAATGAGACTTTAAACAAAGTGTTTTTAAGAATTAAATGATTATTTTAAATGAAAAATTGTTTTGAAATTTTCGGCGTTACATTGATGGTTCTACTCTTGCATGGTTGATGCTTCTAGAGAGCTCTTAATTTAGAGCTTAATCCCATCTTCATCAACTCCCAACCTCCCATGAGGATCAAAGTCTTCAAAGGTTATTATGCTTTCATTTCTATTGTTGATTTTATCTTTCTAACTCTTGCAAAATGATTCCTTTGTGGGAATAAAACTAGTTTTTAAGTTTGTTCAAATCTTAAGTCTTCTATTTCATTGTTTATGATTTTTTAACAATTTTTGAATAAAAAACCCAACATGCCGAGGAAAGAGTTTTCTTGGCCATTAAGTTATCACCAAGGTGTGACATATATTCACCATGTTATGGCCCATGTTTATTGGAAAACCTAATTCTGGCTTTCGGCCCCTATTTAAGGGAATGTTGTGGCTACATTTGCACACGCTTAACCTTAATCATTTACATAGCCTCCAAGAGAAAACCCTAGTCTCCATTTCTAATTCTTCAACTTCTTTGTGTTTTTGTGGTGTTTTGAAGAAGAGGAAAGCAACCTTGAGCTTTCTTTCAGCAAGCAACTCTTCCCATCCAACTTGAGCATGTTTTTGGACCAATGTAAGTCCCCAAGATCCAAACTTTATGTTATTTATCTATATATCTATCCCTTTTGTCCCTAAATATTCATGGTGTGATAATATGGATGGTTGAATCTCATAAAATTGGCAACTTTATGGATGTATGTTATCATTCTAGCGACATATGTTCCAGATCTGAAGAACTATGTAGTTTTTGGTTCCATGCTCAATTTTAAGTCTTTAAGGCCATGTTTTTGACCTAAAATGGAAGGGACACGCATGTCTATAAAGCTTCTTGAAACTTTGGGTGACCAAGTCTCGAGATTTGGTGCTTAGTGAGTGTCGTTATGAATTTGGTCACCCATAGGGAATTAGGGTTTGGGATTTCAACTGATTGAGGAGTCTTGATGGATAAAGTTGGAAACTTTATCCATCAAGAGCATAGGAAGGACTATATATGGGCTTTGGAGCTCTCGAAGTTGTGAAATAATTGCTTAATGGATTAAGATTTCCAAACCAGTCCCCACAATGAGGCCTTAGGTTACCTCGACGTAGCGATTGGGTGGAAACCCATCTGCTTTGTCGTTTAGCAGCCATGGTGTGGCCAAGGATGACCACAACACAACAACCAACCATAGTTTGACTTTTCACTTTTGGTAGTTGACCATTAACTTTGACCATGTTTGACTTTAGGTCATTTGGGGTAGGTTGCGTAGTAGATTGAGGCTTGGTGCCTGTGTATTGTACAAGTTACCTGTAGAGTCGGTATTTAGAGCAGCATTCAGTTCAACTATCTTTCAGACATTAAGGTGAGTTTTTGTAAAAACAATAAATAAGATGATTGATAGATTCTATATTAATGACGTGAATTAAAGACAAGAAACACTGATCAAAAGTGTGTCGAATGATTGGATTCAAATAGCTCTAGAAGAGTTTACGGCGATGGAACTTCTCTATAAGAGTGTACCAAAACGACATTTAGCATTTGCACCAAACATAACCCTAAATGTAACATGCATGAACTATTTATGGAGGCCAGACTACTAAGTAATTCTGAATATGAACATGCCCATTTTAAAATAAACAAAATAATAAACCTTACATTTGACACAACACATAATAGACCTAACAATCTCCCCATTGTGTCAAATTCAGAAGCAATGTCTTTAGTGTCCTTGCTAAGCATCGAACATATTAAGCTTCAAGTTCAGAAGTGTGTTCCGAACACACAAGTACCATCTGATCATATCCGAGAAGCCTTTAAGGTCAACAGAAGTGTTCACTTTGCATGCTTGAGCCATAGAAAGAATGATATTCAGAGCAGCTGTAGAATATAGATGTTTGTCTTGCAGGAAGAACATAATCTTCTGAACAACTTCTCCTTCCTTTCTGTTGTAAACAACACTCCAATTCTATTTTATGTTAATTCCAACTTTCAGCTTCTAAATTTCCTTCGGTTGCTCTTTTGGCTGCAAGATCGACGTCTTTTTTAGAATCCATGCAATTTAAACGTCCATTTTCGCAATTTTGAGGACATAACAAATGAGCATCATTTTCAAATGCACTATGATAGGATGATATTTTGTTTCATATTTCATAAGGATGTTGAAAAATGAGATCCTATCATATGGGTTCATACAAGGCAGGTCTGCCAAGGTGCACTCATCCACAACGTGATTATCTCCTCTGAATCCCATGAACTGAATGTTCAGAAAGTCTTTGGTCTGAACAGGCAATTTAACCCTTACTGCACTTATCTTCTTCAAGCTCTAAGACTTGTATTGTGGCTTGCCATACTTCTCTAAGTTCTCAGAACAACAAAAGAAAAACACCCTTGGTGTGATGGGAAAATCAAATTGAGATTCAACATCATTTTTCAGATCAAACAAGATCAAGGGAACCATCCAGTAGATGTTTGGGTCGTCAATAGACTTTTTCTGAATTCGCTCTACTAACCAAGGAGGAAATAACGACTTTTGAGTTTCAAGCATGAGCTTCGCATTTTTAGCCTCAGCTTCCTCTTTTTCAATGTCTTCCGAAGAGCTTGTAGATCATCTAGTTCTTTAACATGCTTCTCCATTGCAATCCTTTCGGATTCAGTCATCTTCAGATTTTCTTTAGTTTCTTCTTCCATAACACCTTTGCCTTTATCTTGATCTTTACCAGAACCAGAAGCTACATTATCCTTCTGTTCGGTTTCGGCCTTGGGCTGTTGATCCTTTTCTCACCCTTGTTTCGAAAGAGCCCCTCTTCCCAAACACCTTTAATTTGATTCGGGAAATAAAAGACCAATTGTAGCTTGTCCGGTAATTTTTGTCGAATCGAGACTATTGAGAAGGACTCACAAGTCTCAACAAGGCGCATTAGATACTGATTGATCTTGGAAACACAACTTTTGACAATTATTCTCTCATTTTTAAGATCAACAACGTGCTTGGTAGCATTTGTCAGTTTTTTTAGAAAGGATCGTGGCCTTCTTAGTTTTCTTTGCCAACTGGTCCATGATGCTGTTTTTGTTGCATTAGTGTCTAAGTTCATTACTATAATTGATATGTACTTGACCCGTTTGGCAGGGTCCATTTGGGTTGCATGGCATCAGAACAATTTGGTTAGACTTTTGTGAAAAAAGGATAATTATGATTTATTAATATATTATAAGTTCTAATATATTAATACAAAATCATATTATTTAATTAGCATTGATCAAGAATTAATTTGGAATTAATTTTGTGATCAAAAGGAGACTAATTAAACATATGGGGATCGATTGAGTATATCATTCATTCTTATATATGTGGGCTTATGATTTGTAGTTATTCATGTTGGGCTAAACCCATGAAGTAACCCATGAAGTAACCCATGGATACTCCATGAAGAATACGGAAAGACATGAGTTACATGGTGTAACCCTAATAGCCACCATATATAAGGACCCCATGGCTCATGAAATTGACACTAGTGTGGGTACATATAAGGGCTAGTCGATTTGAGCATAGGAACCTTTTCTCTTGAGTTATTCCAAGATGTTAGTGATGTTGTGTGAACCATTTGATGTGTCACACTTGAGGCACTAGGCTCTTAAGCTCCATGGAATCAAGCTACAACAAAGAGGAATGTAATTCTACTAGAATTTATATTATATGTACTTCATATTATGCTAGTTAGAACAATACCTTGGAAAATTGATATTTGCATGTATTATAGAGAAAACATATATCCAAGGTATTTAGGGTTGCATGTACACCTTAGGGGTGTTAGAATGCTCAAAACACTTCAGTTTTCAGCTGCCAAGTCTTGTTGCTGCTTTTCAATCTTTGTGAGAATAGAGGCGTTAATTTTAACATTGTCGAATTTGATTTCAGAATGAACAAGTGAGAGTGCCTCCTTCTCAGCTTGTAAAGAACTATGAAATCCTGCAATCACCTTGTTCATGGCTTTGGTATTTTTATCAGAGGATCTTTGAATTCAGCCATAAAATCAGTCACCTCCTGAGATAGTTTTTCGACTTTTTCAGTCATTTCTGAAATAGTCTTTTCAGAAGCTTGAATGGTACTGGTTGCTTCATCAAGGACTTTGGCATTTGCAGTAGTGAGCAACTCAACAATAGCTTTATAAGTTGTTAGCATGTATTCAAATTTAGAGGAAGATGGAGATGTGGAAGACCCTAAAAGAGAATCTAGTTTTTCATTATGTTTCTTGAACTGCGCTTTTGTCATTGGGGCATCATCATCATCTCTATTGAGGTTGATGGTAAAGGTTCTAAACACAAAATCCGAAATAGGCTCCTAATCAAATCCAAATAAAATATCTTTTTCCTCGTTGTAAGGAGAAGTGGGAGTAGTTTGTTAAATCAAAGGCACACCGATGTTGAGATTTTACACCGTATCAGAAGCGTTGACAAAAATTTCTGAATCCCTAGTCGCCTCCGGAATGAACTTGACAATTGGATCTTCTGGTGGAGTAGTAATAAATAATGTGGTTGGAGGAGTGGAATCGGTAAAGATTATGGAGGTTAAAGGGATGAAGATCCGAGGAAGAGAAACTGCAACAAAGTCTTTTGATGTAGTGGAGGGATGGAGAAAATCGGAATTATGGTTGTGATTGGTGAGGATGGTGGAGTGTTCATCTCAAATTCACCTGTAGGAGGAATAGAGGAACCTGGTGGAGATGATACCTTCATAATTATTTTATTAGGAGTTTTTTCGGAATTGATTACAATGTCTTCCACCTCGTTTCGGATTGTATCTTCCTCCTAAACATCTGTGAGAGTTCTTGATTCTGAATCTTCCTGAACAACCGGAGATAGAGATCCCGGTTTCTTAGCTTGCTTCTTTGTTTTCTTTGGGGCCTTAACTATTTTAGAAGAAGCATATTTCGCCTTTATTTTGACTCCCCTTTTCTGTTTGTTTCCCTCATTAATCAACTTTTGTAATTCATCCGACATTAGGTGAACACCGGACGATGGCAAACTCTGATATGCATTCATAATAGCATTATCATAAGGAACCTTGACCAACATCTCTTCCAGAATTGTACCAATAAAGGCGATGTTCCTGGGATTGGACATCACAAACATAGATGTTTGGAGTGTCGGAAGTATTGCCATAACTGAATAAGTCATTAGTGGGACCTTGAAGTGGCTGAGTGCACGGTTGACTATAATAGACCAAAATCTTGCACATGAAATCTCTGTGTGGCGAGTTGATAGCTTCATTTTATTTACTTCTTTTCATTGTTTTTTAGCACATTCCATTCGCATTTTAGTTAATTCCCATGCATATTTTCCTTTTTGTTATTTTTATGACCATTTCGGGTACTTTCTAGTTTCTTGAGCATTACTGCAGATTTTAAGGAAACTAGAGGAGCGGGAGTGTGCGGGATCTTTTGGAAGGCAATTGGACTTGAAGAGCAGTGGGGACGTCGTGCTTGATAGCTTTGGAGGTGATCCAGGGAGTAGGCTTGTCGATTGCTTGAAGGCGCAAAAGTGTTGAACTTTAAATTTGAAAGGGCTCGAGAGAATTCTTGAGTGTGCAAGATCGATGTTTAAGAGTTTGCAAAAATTTTGAATGATGAGGAAAGACAAATTGGGCTTTAATTGAAGAAATATTGAAGAAAAATGGGCTAGGAGCTAATTGGATTCGAACTAGGCCAATGGATTAGCTGTGGGGGCCCAAGACTTGAAGAAGCCCAAAAATCTTGTCGAAGCTCGCGGCCCGCGTAAGATTACCCGCGGCCCGCATGGATTCCTGAGAAGGGAAATTTCGGGATTTTACTTAGAGCTCTATATTGGGAAGGTTGGTATGCCTCTTCGGCCTTGTCTTGGAGGTCCAATTTTGAGACTTTCTCTCTGGAGTTTGGAGCACTTTTGGAGGCCAAGAACACTTGAAGAATATCTTCTTTTCATCCCTTGATTCTTGTCAAATGTTTGGTACAATCTTATCTAACTTTGTTCCTTTGAGTTTAGCCATGCTTGGCTAAACAAATCTTGGTTGACTTCTTTTTAAATCCTAAGAACTTTTGTTGAATGTTGAAGAATCCATGAACTTGTTCTTAAATCTTTATGGAAATGTTTTGTGCTTTATTATATTATCACTACTAGTAGGTTTTTATTCATGGGTTTAAATGTGTTTGTGGTGATTAGTTGGTTAATTTCTTGATTAAGTAAAGGATCCTCAAATTAGCAAGAAACAAATGATTTTTGTGTTGTTTTTGCTTCACATAATCATAAAAACATTTTCTCCAACATGGTAGTGAAAACAATTGACTCCTCTTGAATTTGGTGACTTTTTGGTTCTTAATGCTAGTTGACTTTCACTAATTACATGCTATTTGGAATTAGTGACTTTGACTAAGGAAATTGTTATGAGCTTCTCTAGCCATTTCAACAATTAAGAAAAGTCTAGGTAATCTCAAGCTCCTTGGATTACTATAGCCAAATTAAGGATTTAAATCAAAGTATTGCACCATTGGATTCTAATGATATGTTCATCAAAAGTCAAAGTGAGGAAAATTTATGTCAACCATCTCTCCCTTATTGATTTTACATCAAACCCTTATTTTTGTTGAAATTGTCTATTTAAATCATAGTTAATTCTACTTTGTTTCAAGTATTTGAAAACACCAAATCCCCCCATTTTATTTTTATTGTTATTTTACAAGTATTTTTAGAAAGAGATTTTTCATTGAGTTACAAATTGAACAAATCTCTGTGGATTCGACCCCTTTACCACTATACACTATTTTAGTGTGTAATATTGAGGGTTATTATTTGTGTTGGCCTCGAAAACCACCACGAGTAGTGGATACTCTGCTCTAAATGAGTTGATCCCATAAAATTGAACCATAATCGAGATTAACACCATGGTATAGTCCGTAGATAAGGGTATCAAATAGTTTACTTGCACTGTCTGAACGTACAACCCTCTCCGAGAAACTCTTGGACACGAGAGTGAACAACCCATTCCACATTGGGGGAAGGAAGGGTTTCCTGAACTTGGACAATAAGGAAATATCCCTAGTGTAACCCATCTTATAAAACATCTCAATTAGGGCATCGGTTGGAATCCATTCTGGATCCACACGAATTCCAGGGAAAGTGAGCCCTAGAAGTTTTCTAAAGTGAGCCTTCGTTGTAGGTCGTAGAGGAGTAAGCCTTGGATGGATGAACCAATGGTACAAATTCTACCATTGTTAACGCTTGAGCTAGTGGTTAGAATTTGAGACATTCGATTATCAACTGGAGAACTTCATTGTAGCGCGAGGAATCGAGATCGATGATCATGTTTTGGCCATGATTTACAACAAGCATCATGACAGATGCTGATTGGTCAGCGAATGGATGTGTTCAAATGATCCTGCCATTGAAGTGTTGAAGAAGACGATGAACGGTAGAGAGCTTTTAGGGATTTTTTCTTTGAGGGTTTGAAAATTGTGTGTGTGGTGAGAGAAAGTGAACCGTCAAAACCCCTTTTATATGGTATGTGGTTAGTGGTGAGAGAAAACATTCTCCGTTGTAACAGAAACACATGTTATCATAAAATGGAAATCATAGAAAAAACACATAACATAATTTAGGAATTTCATTACTTCTAAAAACGATTATAATATTGTGTATACATTACACCTATTGCACCAGGCAACACAACTATCTAAACAATTACAAGATACGAGTTTCTTCTCTTTCTTCTCTTTCATGCAACATTAGCTTCACCTCTTTCTGCATCCAAGATCATATGATATGCCCTTGCTTTTGGCTTTGGCGGAATATTTGGTCTTGCTGCTTCGTTTTTCTTTGGTAAATTGTTCAAAATATGCCGACCATCTCCACATTCGTAACACTTTTTGTCATCGAATGTACAATATCTGGAATAGTGTCCTATCTTTCAACACTTATAGCACGTCACCTTCCTAAGTGCTTCTTCTTGCCCTTTTCTCATCACCTTGCTTCACCATTTCCCCTGGGTTCCTTTCATTTGTGTTAATCTATGAGAATCTACCATTTTGTCGGACTTTGAAGGTCCTTCACCCTTCCTATTCTTGCCAACTTCAGTCTTGTCGAAAGTTCTTTGCTTGATCATATCTTCCACAGACCTTGCAGTCCAGACTACTACTTCAAAGGCAGCTACCTGCTTAACCGACAGAATGTACTCCCATGGTAGCCCCTTCTCGTACCTATCGGTCATGGCTAGCTCGTTTGGGGAAATACACAAGGCGAACTAAATCTTATCAGTGAAAGCATTGGTGTACTCCTCCACAGTGAAACTCCCCTTCTTCAAAGTTAGGAATTGGTTCTCTAGTTCTAGTATGTTTTGAGCAGAGCAATACTTTTGCTTGAGATGCACTAAGAACTCTGACCATGTCAGTTTCAATGGATTGTTTAGGCTTATTATCTTTCCCAATGTGTTCAACCAACGAACAACTGAGCACTTAAACTATCTCATGCATATATGGTTTGTAACTTTCCTATACAACCGTTTTCCTATACAACCGCAGGTGATGAAAGTCTGCTCCATCTCATATATCCAGTCCATAACCCCAATTAGGTCTTTTTCCAATAAAATAAGAGGGCTTACAAGTCATGAAGTTCTTATATTTGCGTACATTCCTATCAACCACTTCATCCTGGTTGTTCCCCCAAAACATTTTTGGTTCTGCTTGACTCACGGTCACGTTATAGTCTCCTTCCTCCGACTGACCTTCTTTCAGTTTAGGCTGTACAATAGGCATAGTTGGTTCTCTTCCATTCTCTCAAATGATTCGTCTCATTTCCTCCCTCTGTTCAGCTAATAAAGCTCTGATTCTAACCATCGTAATAGGTTAATCTACCGTCATTGCTTCATGTGCATGCTCGATTATATGGGGCTCAGGCTGATGGTTTTCGTTATTGTTTCCTAATCCACTACGTTTCCTCACGATGATGTTCTATATACCCAATTAAACGTTCGATGCAATAAATTTAGATAGGGAAGGATTACATACATAATTAACCATATCACTCTGAAAAGTTATATTCCAGTTCTAATATTGTATTTAAAGGTTTAGAAACCTGAACACAAAAGATTTCCTAATTTTTGGTCGGAAACAGACCTTAAAGTAATCCACATAGGCAGGCTAAGTCATGCAATAATACAAACCATTTAGCACATAAAATCAAATTAGGCATCTTATCCTTAAGCAAGCTAGTGCTTATGTCAATTCGGTGTACTACCTAAAATAAAATAGAAACTCTCCCCACAATCATTGTATAGCATTCTAAGTTTAATTCTAGAAATCTTACAAATTCCTAGTTCGCTTAATTTAATGCTCTGATACCAATTGTGACATCCCTAATTTTACGGAAATTTTAAAAATATTATTTATGCTTATTTTAAAACACGGTATTTCTTTTATTGCGGAATTGCTCCCAAAAATATTATTTCACTGTGAGATAGTATTAACATTAAACATTTCCAAAAAAAAGTTTGATATTGATATCTTTTCAAAACTTAGGGTGTCATAACTGATACAAGGCATAAACATAAACAGACCTTACATTAATTTATATGATCTACATCTCCTTTAATCTCTCAGTGTAATGTATCTTCACATCGATACTTGTGATACAGATAACTAAATGGGCCAGGTTGGGAAACCTGGTCATTACATAGGGTTTTGAACCCACAATATTATAGATAATATGTTTAATTATCAAACAATTAACCCAATTACTCGTCCCCTTTTTATTATTTATTCTTACCTAACGATTTATCCAAATGGTCATTGATGCGTGCAAATAGCTACACCTAATTTTAATATTTATAACCTAACTTCCTTACTAACTAAATTGCACCTAGGCAGTGTACCTTGTCAAAATTACAGAATAGTTGGGTAAGTTGGGTGTCGATCACATGGAAGGGTGTTGACTAATTAATTTATCTACTGCTAAATTAACCTAATTACTAACAAAGGAAGGGTTTTATCTAATTTTGCAAGTTTAGATGAACTTAATTTTTAACACACTTCAATCAATAAACAAAACATTTCTGTTATATCGAATCCGCTTTCACTCAATGGTTTATAAATTAGTCATGACAATTACTGTTGGTTACCAATTAAAACAGTAATAGAAATTTAGGTCTAAATTTACTAATATTAGCTAATTCATGTAAAACTATGCATGGTCATACAGTACCTAATTGTTAGGTCTAGCTTAGTGTTGCGTCTATTGGGCTCGTTAGCTAGTCCAAGTTTTGTCTCCAGTATGGGCCTGTCCATCCGTGAGTTTTATGTAGGGTTTTTTTATAAATAGATGCTTGCATGCATCCTATAATGTAACGATTAGATAAGAATTTTCAAGCGTATTCATCGTTCTTGTTTTGTAACCCTAGAATGCTCTACAGTGGAAATTCTTAATCGAGCTCTGCTGAGGATTGAGTTAATCTAATCATTCGACTCATTCAGATCTATTCTTGTGTTTTATCTCACTGTTTTTTACGTTCTTTATTTACCTGTTACAAAGATCAAATCGATCAAAGAGTTTTTATAACTCATCACTAACGCATAATCAACTGTTTAGTGGATTGGAGCTATGTAAGATTGATTTGATAAACACAATTATGGTCATAATATAAGTTCGCTAGCACAACCTAATTCATTAATTCAAGTTCTTAACTAAGATTGGTTTGATCTTATCTCTAGTAATCTAATGTTCACTAAATTACTATGTGTTCAAGTTCATGCAGAATAATGGTCATTAACTACACAAAATAAGAATGTTAAGCAATTAAATTAACAAGTCAAGCATGCTAGGTAAACTAATCAAACACAAGACATAACCAACAAGCAAAGTCTAGATTAATTAAATAAAACCATGAGTTCCAGCTTCAGCTAGCTAATAGAAGCAGCTAGATTTAGCTGGACATCCTAGAAAGTAAACAAACAAAATCCATAATCAAAAACATAATAAGAGTATACCAAACTATGAATTAAATTATGAACTTCTTCTTCTTTGGTGTTGAAAGCCAATTTCAGAACTTCTATTCCTCTGGATTTCATCTCTAGGAACCCTTCTAAGCCAGCCAAAAGTCCCCCAAATCGTAATGGCCAAGAGTATTTATAATTCCTGATTTTTCCAGTCTCATGTCGTGAGAAATAACATCTTACGTCATGAGCACGCATCTATCCGTGTTATACAACGTCTCTTCCATCCGGATGCATATCTTCTAGATTACTCCACTCACGTCGTGTGCCTTCAACTCTCACATCGTGAGCATGAATTATTGTTGGATTTCTATCTTTCTTCTTTCAAGCCTTCATAATTTCATGCTTTGTCCATTTTGGTCCCTTTTTTCGAAAATGCTTCACTTTGGCTGCAAACAACAATTTATCCCTATAAGTACCATAATTCCATGAAAATAACCAAAATATCAATAAAAATGTAAATTAATATTGCCTAAATATATGTATAAACATGGCAATATCAAAATACCCCACACTTATGCTTTGCTTTCCCGCAAGCAAATCTGATTATTTTTAAATTAAACCTTTATAACCAACATCACATAGAATGATCCAACTCAAACTCATCAATTATGCCAAGACCTCAATGCGTGCATTTGTGTCTAAAATGCTTCCTAAATAACCCCTGTCAATTCTAAATATTCACAATGGTCATAAACACGCACCCGCTTCTTTTGAGAAATGCTCATTTTATGCATTCATACAAATCCATCCGCAGAAAACTCTCTAACCTCAAGGTATTTTTGTAAAGCTACCCAAGCATACATTGTTGGGATTAAAACCCTAATTGAGATTTGATGAACAAGATGCGGAAAAAATGAACAAACACAAATACGAAGATTATGTCGAATGATCATTCGATTTATTCAAACATGAGGAATAAATTACACTTTCAACATAGACTAAAGAATCTAACACTACATAAGAAACCTCACAACGTGGCGGCTACATTTTGCCTCACTCTTAACCCTAATTGTGAATAATACATGACTATTTATAGGGAAAAGACAAGTCTTGGGCTTTTAACCTAGAATTCATCAAAGGGGCCCATTGCCATCATCCACGGAGTGCTTTGAAACCCTACAATCTCCCCCTCAAAGTATGGAATGGATGACAATGCTTTAACTTCCAAAACAAGCATCTAGCGAATAAAAAGATCTGCAACGAGGAATATATGAAGCAATCCACGAATCTTGATTCTTCAATAGTCTTCAAACACGGGCTCTAGGATATATAAACCAAGCACTGAAGTAATGTCTTTAAACTTCATTTTCGAATGTAATCCCAAAGAATCTTCATGAAAACCAAACCTGCCATAAAAATCCATTTCAGAACAAAGAAACCGAATCACTTCTTGTCTTTGAAGAGCTCCCCCTCCAAGTCACAATGATCTTCAAAAAAGCTAATGGTATAAGCCATCAAAAAATATCATGCAACAACCCAAAATTTAAGATTCGTAACGCCACTTGATCGAGAAAATACAAGAAGTCGGAGATATAACTAGTCCTTAGCAGAGCTCGATAAAGAACTTCCGCTGTAAAGGATACTTCTCTGTAAAAGCTTTAGCAGAGCTCGATGAAGAACTTCCGCTGTAAAAGCTACCTTCATAATTCTACCACAAGCTTTATAAAAAATCTTTAAATTTGAAAAATTACAAATCCAATTTCAAATGGTCATACCAAATTCTCCCCCGATTTATAATCGAAAACGTGATTATGAAGCCTTCTTATGGTCATGAGAATGATCTTGAATGGATAAAAATTATTGTGCTGCCCCACGACAAAATGATATATACAATGAAGTATAAAATCCGAAAAAGTCGTGAAAACTTGTCGTTATCACGAAAAACGACTTTCCGAACCGCCAAGACTTGATGGAATCCTTAATTTTCCAGATGAACAGTAGAAGGAAATCATAGATCTTCGTGAACAGTTGCTTGAAAAAAAAATTTATTCCAAAACGACAAACAATAATCTTCAATAACTTCTGCAGAAAATCATCAAATCAAGAACCGATACTTCAAAAATCAATGGATCTTCAAAGACCCGCTCTGATACCACTTGTTGGGATTAAAACCCTAATTGAGATTTGATGAACAAGATGCAGAAAATAAGAACAAACACAAATACGAAGATTATGTCGAATGATCATTCGATTTATTCAAACATGAGAAATAAATTACACTTTCAACATAGACTAAAGAATCTAACACTACATAAGAAACCTCACAACGTGGCGGCTACATTTTGCCTCACTCTTAACCCTAATTGTGAATAATACATGACTATTTATAGGAAAAAGACAAGTCTTGGGCTTTTAACCTAGAATTCATCAAAGGGGCCCATTGCCATCATCCATGGAGTGCTTTGAAACCCTACATACATAAACTAGAGAATTAGAAGTTTCAATATACCACACTATGGAGCTCTTGAATTCTTTACTTCTTCGATATTTGTTCTTCAATTTCTTGGAATTCACCATGTTTTGTGATTTTTGGTATCTTCAATTTTTGATACTTCGAAATTTTTGATCTTAAACTTTGATACTTTTATAGCTCCAAAAATTCTTCAATCTTTCAATATTTGGTAATTTCTCTCTCTCTTTTTTTCATATAAGTATCTCACTTGTTCCACTCAAAATCTACATGCTTAAACAGGGGCGCTTTACTTCAACCCTTATTGGTTAAGGTATTAGTTTTCCTGGATACATTTCAAGTACAGGCTGCTAAACATATTGCATTCCTCAAACTAAATGAGGTTGTGTTTTTGTCCCATGATTTCACTAGAATAAAGGAGGCCACAAATGCAGTATAACGTTATCGGTTCTACTACACATTTGAGCTCTCATCAGATCATCCCATATAACACTAGTAACTACATTTCAAATTATTATTACTAGATTCAATTATTAAAAAATTTAAAATTTACCAAATTTCCTAGTAACTTTACTTTTTCGACCCCCTACACCACACTTATTACATACAACGCCCTCATTGTATGCGTAAACTAAATAAAAGCAATAAAAGGGAGAAAAAAGAACAAACTCCCCTGGGATAGTGGCATGATCGGACTGCATAAGTGTGGATGAAATGTCAATCTCGAATATGGGACTTCTAATCAGGAACTTGGACTTGAACTCGCAAAATAAGTAAATGAGCCGTCAAGCAAAAAAAAACGAAACTTCAATCTTCAATAAGAGTGGTGCAAGACTCCAAAGTGTGAAAAATAACATGGGAAAGCATACGCCACATTTTATTACGAAGCAAACGAGCCATAATTTTCTTCATAATAACTCCAAATGTAATGGTGCTGATCCGTGTAATGCATAGGAACGAAAAGGCTTCAATATGGTAAAAATTGAAGGCTCACGACGTGAGTGGAGTAATCTAGGAGATATGCATCCGGATGGAAGAGACGTTGTATAACACGTATAGATGCGTGCTCATGACGTAAGACGTTATTTCTCACGACGTGAGACTGGCAAAATCAGAAATTATAAATACTCTTGGCCATTACGATTTGGGGATTTTTGGCTGGCTTAAAAGGGTTCCTAGAGACGAATTCCAGAGGAATAGAAGTTCTGAAATTGGCTTTCAACACCAAAGAAGAAGAAGTTCATAATTTAATTCATAGTTTGGTATACTCTTATTATGTTTTTGATTATGTATTTTGTTTGTTTACTTGCTAGGATGTCCGGCTAAATCTAGCTGCTTCTGTTAGCTAGATGAAGCTGGAACTAATGGTTTTATTTAATTAAACTAGACTTTGCTTGTTGGTTATGTCTTATGTTTGATTAGTTTACCTAGCATGCTTGACTTGTTAATTTAATTGCTTAGCATTCTTATTATGTGTAGTTAATGACCATTATTCTGCATGAATTTGAACACATAGTAATTTAGTGAGCATTAGATTATTAGAGCTAAGATCTAATCAATATTTGTTAGGAACTTGAATTAATGAATTAGGTTGTGCTAGCAAACTCATATTATGACCATAATTGTGTTTATCAAATCAATCTTACATAGCTCCAATCCACTAAACAGTTGATTATGCATTAGGTACTATATGACCATGCATAGTTCTACATGAATTAGCTAATATTAGTAAATTTAGACCTAAATTTCTAGTACTGTTTTAATTGGTAACCAACAGTAATTGTCATGACTAATTTATAAACCATTGAGTGAAAGTGAATTCGATATAACAGAAGTGTTTTGTTTATTCATTGAAGTGTGTTAAAAATTAAGTTCATCTAAACTTGAAAAATTAGATAAAACCCTTCCTTTGTTAGTAATTAGGTTAATTTAGCAGTAGATAAATTAATTAGTCAACACCCATCCCTTTGATCGACACCAGACTTACCCAACTATTCTGTAATTTTGACAAGGTACACTGTTGTGCAATTTAGTTAGTAAGGAAGTTAGGTTATAAATATTAAAATTAGGTGTAGCTATTTGCACGCATCAAGTTTTTGGCGCTGTTGTTAATTACTGATTTATTTTGCTTTAAATTAATCGATCCTTGTTGTGGGGTAAAACTTGCAAAAAGTTATTTCTTAGTCTCATTTTTTTTCTTGCATTATAGAACTCACGATGTGCGCTTTATAGGCTCACTACGTGAATCCTGTGATTCCTAGTCTTTCTATTTTAGTTCAGTGTTACGTTTTTTTGTTTGTTTTACTGGAGTACATGACCAGAGGGTCCAACACACCTTTATTGCCACCACTTGAAGATCCAGAGTTTTCCCTTCACAAAAAGAAAGATAAGAACGTGAAAGAAGATCAAACACAAAAGAAAACGCCCTTACAAGAACTCAAGTTTGTGTTCTCAAAGAAGTCGGGAAAGAAAACGGAAGAATCGAGTTCATCTTCAAAAGACAAGAACAAGGTTGAAGACTTAGATCAAATACCTATCCGAAACGAATCTGAATACAAATCCAAAGCCGATTTTGGGCTTTATACAAGTGAACCCGAGAATGAGCCAAGAAACGAGATGACGAATATTGAAGAAATGTCCATTGGAGCTTATAGAAAGAGAATTTGAGACGATGTTGGTCCGGGTTTAGTACAACATGCTATTCCTACCACTGCCACATTCGAACTGAAAGGACATATCCTCGCTGCACTTAAGGATATTCCATTTTATGGAAAAGATCATGAGGATGCTTTTAAGAATTTAGATGAGGTCAATCACATTGCAGATTAATTCAATGTCTCGAATGTGAATAGAGATATTCTCTTGCTAAGGATGCTTCCTGTTACTTTTAAGGGAGCTGCTAAGGACTTGTTAAAAGCACTACCACCGGGTACAATCACTACTTGGGCTCAGATGCGTGAACAATTTTTAGACCAATTCTATCCACCATCCAAGATAGTTAAACTCAAGAAGGCAATAGCCAATTTTGAGCAAAACCCGGGGGAGTCACTTTACGAGGCATGGGAGCGCTACAAGGGGTTGTTAAGAAATTGTCCTCAACATGACCTTAACATTCAACAAGAAATGTCTATATTCTATGATGGGGTCAATGTAATGACAAGGCAACTCCTTGATTCTCAAGTACCACTTACAAAGAAAAATTCGGGCGAAGTCAAGGAATTAGTTGAAGAATTTGCTAAGCATTCTCGTGAATACCATAATCCAAGGAATGAAGGCGTAAAAGTATTTAGGAGTGCACATTCTAAAGAAATGGCTGCTATGATGGCAATGCTAAATAATATGGACCGAAGGCTGACCCACATGGACCAGTCAATTCATGCAATTAGATTTGGTTGTGAACGATGTAATGGTCCACACATGACTAAAGATTGCCATTTGGATGAATATGGGAAGAAGAAGGCTCAAGTTTGCTACTCTAGAGGGGACAAGTATGATGAAGACTGGAGGAAACCAAAGAAAGAGTGGCTGTCTTACGATGAGTACAAGAGGCAAAAGGAAGAGAAATATAAACAAACATGCCAAGGCTTCTACCAAAAATAGGAACCACTAACCGAGAAGAAAGTAGACTTGGAAAACATTTTGACCAAATTTATGGAAGCTTCCGAGAAAAGGCATGATGATACCGATGCAGTGCTAAACGAACACATGAAAATGATGAAAGAACAACAAACAATGATGATTAACCAGCAAGCTTCATTAAGAAATCATCAAGCATCAATCCATAATCGATGTCCAAATTGGTCAACTAACTACTTTGGTGAGCAACAAATTATCCTCATAATTTCCCGAAAAGAACGCTCAATCCCATTTAATGATGATTGATACTGAAGAAGAGGCCATCTCTCACTTCCTAGAAGCCCTAGAAGTGAAGACAAAGCCATCCGGACCAATGCCAAAGAAGACGAAGCTAAAAAACGAAATTGTTGCTAAAACACCAGACTCACGTCGTCAGCCCGCCATGCTCACGACGTGGGCTCAGTCTGAAAAGAAAAATTCAGATTCCATTACCACTTATCGTCTGCCTTTACCGTTTCCTTCCCGAGCTGTTCTTATTCCACTGGAAAGAGAGCATTTGGTTTTTATTAAGCACGTGAGGGGTATCCCGATTAATACTCCTTTTTTTGAGTCCTTATCCAAAATTCCAGAATATGAAATTTTTTTACAAAACTTGTTAGACACTCGTCATCAACTAAAAAAGAATTCTAAGGAGATTCTAAGTGAGCAAAGCTCAAAAGTTGTATTAGGAGAGATACCTAAGAAGATAGGGGATCCTGGACGCCTCGCTCTTCCATGTGAGTTTGGGAATAATATGAAATTTATGCTTTAGCCGATTCTGGGGCTAGCATAAATTTGATGCCTTATTCATTTTATCAGAAGTTGGATATTCAGAAGTTGAAGGCTACAAAAATGACTATTCACATGGCAAATCGTTCAGTGACACAACCGCGGGGCATTGTGGAAGATATTCTCCTAAAATTGGGAAATTTGTTTTTCCAATAGACTTTGTGGATTTGGATATGAAAGAAGGTCCCGACTTTCCAATTATTCTTGGTCTACCATTACTTAATACTGCTGGAGCCTTGGTTGATATACGTGAATCCAAGCTCACCTTGAGAGTTGGAGATGAGAAGGAATTTTTTTGAATTGAAGATGGTTTCAAGAGGAATGGTGTTCAAGAAGAGCTTTTCAATATTGATGAAGAAAATGAACTTGAAGAATTAGAGAAGCTCATTGAATAAGAAATCAAAACAATTCAAAAAGTTAAACGAACAAAACCAAGAGCATCCGTCCCGTTTTTAGTTGAAATCATTGACTACACAAATCCAAAAACTTTGATAAGTGAGGAAAACGATGATTTGTCGAGTGATCAAGACAAGGCTATTTCCAAGGAGACGGTTCCAGTGGTGTAAAAAGAGAAGGTTCCTATTGAGCTAAAGAAGAATGAAGATAAATTGGAAACACAAGGGACAAAAACGAAGCTTGACATAAACGAGGCGAAGGCTAAAAAGGAAAATTCAAAAAAGGCGTACATTCAACGTGTTCAAGCATACAAAAGGCGATGAAAGGAGCAGAAAATCCAGCTGGTGATGGACGCGTCTGAAGATTCAACGTAGGGAGGCACGGAGTCCAGCTCACGACTCC
Organism: Lactuca sativa; assembly: GCF_002870075.4. Lineage (NCBI taxonomy): Eukaryota > Viridiplantae > Streptophyta > Magnoliopsida > Asterales > Asteraceae > Lactuca > Lactuca sativa. Next base: position 136,006,894 of record NC_056628.2, on the reverse strand, counting down.
ATAAAAAATAAGCGCTTCTCGGGAGGCAACCCGAGTTTGGTTTGCATTTTCTTTTATATTTTAGTTTTTACATTTTTAAATTAGGAATTTGATCAATTCATCATCTCAAAATCTCTTTTAATGAAAAACTAAATGTGGGGGTCCTAGATTTAAAGGTATAAAAATTCAAGGTCAAAATGAAGTTTGATACGAACTCAAGATGTGAGCTCCTGCTGCTCACGATGTGAGTCCAAGCTGAGACACCGACTGTAATATTGTTACCCATTATTTTCTCTCAGTGTTAATAATAATAACCCAATAAGTATAATGGCCCATTTCAGCTCGTTCAAAATAGGTTGAATTATTTAAGCCCAAAAAAACAACAAGCTTACGATGTGAGGCTTTATGGCTCACGAATGTGAGACGGGATGAATCAGGACCACATAAATGAGAAACCAGATTAGGTTGACCTACCATTATCTTATTCTTCAGTCACTGACAGTTCTTGGTCCCCCCCACTCACGTTATATTTAAACGATTTTTACCATATACTCTTGTGCTCACGTTTGCATCACTTTAAGGTACACCATTCCTATTGTTTATGCTTAATTTTGACTTAGTTGGTTAATTTAAGGTCTAGGGTTTTGAGTTTATTTGAATGAAAAATTATTGACCTAAATGTTAGAAATTTGTGTTGCATATGGGGTGTATATGTTTAGGGTTAGGTTAGAATAAAATCCTAGCAAGAAAATAGCCTCGATTTTGTCACTGTCATACCCGATTTCCGTCTCAAGTGAGAAACTCACGACGTGAGCCTTAATTCTCACGGCGTGAGACCTGGTCTTTGAGTATTATATTTGCTGCTAATCAGTTTAATAAGCGGAATTTTGTATTTTGTTTTTCTTGTTTTGTTTGTCTTGCAGAAAATGGCTTCAAGAGGTTCCAATGAGCAATTCCAAGGGAATGTGTCGTCACGCCACAATCTATACCGTCTTCCAGTTGAGATGTCGACCAATGTTCTAACCAACTTCACGAATAAATTAGGATGGCTACACAACCGGAAGTTTGCCATTTCACCTACTATTGGTTGGATGCATTTTGAAGAAGTTGGGTTGATGGAAATGATGGCTCCTTTATTAACCAAGCATTTTGCGGTAGATGATTCCTTTTTTACCTGTAACAGGTGGAGGAACTTATTTACTATAAGTGAGCCCGTCTACCAGGAGCTTTGTGTGGAATTTTTCGCTTCTGTTTCTTTTGAAGCCACCACTTTTGATCCATTTTATCCAAGGGCTCTTGTATTCCGTCTTGGTTGTCAATGTCGGGACTGTAGTTTTGATTGAGTTTGCTTGGAGAATGGGAATTTATGAGCAGAGTGAAACACAATTGCCTGTATTTGAGCTGTTTATGAGAACGGAATCACAGGAATATTCACTGAGCATTTCGGGATCAAAATTTTGGGTATCCATTGCCAATGGGGCATTTCATTCGGGGGTCTCCCAGGAGAGTCAAATAAGATCCCCAATTCACCGTTTGCTTCATAGATTGATCAGTTTTTCCATCAACCACAAAAGACATGGCGATAAGGTCACTAGCCTTAATTTGTTCTTTCTTTGGACCATACTTACACTGGGGGTCTTCTGTAATACTTCATATCATTTGGCTAATTATTTGGGATGCAAGGCTGCTATTTCTAGAGCCGGGAGTGCCATCAATGGGGGACATTTTTTTATGCGTTTTGCAAGATCCTATGGTTTACTTGTCCCACGTTTGACCCGGACTCTGACACTAAAACCCATTGATGATTTGACTATGGGATATTTAGAGTCCATGCGGGTGGTGACAAATGAGGGGACACATTGGAGTATTTTGGGGGATGATGATGTGGTCGACCAAGACCAACCTGCACCCCAACTAAGGCCAAGAGTACGGAGGAATGTGCAAGGACGAGAGGAAAGAGGATAGCCGGTGCATCAACCCGCACCAATGGGAGGACCCAACTTTAGGGACGATATGACGGGGTATTTTGACCAACTTTTGTTAAGCATGAATTGGATTGCAGGGACTGTGGAAAATCTTGTCCAACATTTGCATGTGGAGCAACCTCCTCACCCGGGGTATCATTACCAAATTTTCCCTAGGTGAATTGAGTATCGAGGTCAAGGGAGAGAAGGGGTTGGTACAAGTGGAGCACGGGATGAAGAAGATGACGATTGAGTTCTTATTTAGTTTTTATTTAGTTTTTAGTTTGGTTTGAATTTGTTTGGTTTTTAAACTTGTTATAGTTTGTAAGACTTATAACTTATTATGTTACTTTTAGTCCTCTTTTGGTGGCTTTATTTCAGATTTGCTTTGGAGTCTCCGAAGAAGGTCGAGTCAAGAGCGTATGTGTATAGCCAAGGGTTGTCGAGAGTCTAGAGTCGCGAGTTGAGACCCACAATTGAAAATAAGTGTGGGATGAGTCGAGAGAGAGGATAAATTTAGCAAAACGTCATAGAAATTCTGCATTTAGAAGTGTCTTTATTCATTAAGATATTGTGGTGGAATGCTAAAATTATTAAGAAGAATAGGTAGTTTTAATTTTCAGTCGCCCAGTTCTCACATCGTGAGGCTAAATTCTTCACATCGTGAGTTGGGTTACGAGGTGTTTCAGAATACATAGTTCAGTGTCTTCACATCGTGAGTCTTCTATTTTCACCATATTGAAGCCTTTTCGTTCCTATGCATTACACAAGTCACCACCATTACATTGGAGTTATTATGAAGACAATTATTGCTCGTTGCCTTCGCTGTATAATGTGGCGTCAACTCTCACGTCATGAGCGTGAATTATTGCTGGATTTCTATCTTTCTTCTTTCAAGCCTTCATAATTTCATGCTTTGTCCATTTTGGTCCCTTTTTTTTCGAAAATGCTTCACTTTGGCTGCAAACAACAATTTATCCTTATAAGTATCATAATTCTATGTAAATAACCAAAATATCATTAAAAATGTAAATAAATATTGCCTAAAATTATGTATAAATATGGCAATATCAGTCTTCACCTACATCACATTTACCTATCATCGCCTACATCACATTTCCTTATTTGTTTGTTGCTAGGGACTTTTCCTAAGGGTCATCTCCTACACCACGTAGATAGTACTATTTCGGGGATTACTCTGCCAATACGCGTCCAATGAGGGTTAGACTATCATCGCTTGAATACATAGTTGCTACATCACCTGAACTCGTAATTCATCATCTACAGGTTATGAACCTGTCGTTGTTTACAAATGACTTGTTTATATTAGTTAGTGGTCGTCATCTATACTCTGGTAGATGACTACATTCCGACATTGCAAATCAAGGTCAGGCATCTCCTAGTCATCTCCTTTTTATTATCACCTATCTACCGTCATCTATATATCAACTCCTATCTACCATCCCCTATCACTACCTGATACATATTTATAATTGTATAAAACATATATGATTAAATCAATTTATATGTCATCTCAAACTATTTTATCTAACACATAACATTTTTGGCACAGATAATAAAAACATAAAGCACATAATTATCTAAATACTTAACAACTATGTGTAAGATGAAGGTAACTATACACTCACTTGATAAATGTGGATGCCTCAGAATTTGGGCAGAACCTCGCCTTAGCACTTTCAGTGACCTAAATGTATAGCACTAAGTCTTAGTCTAGTTTCGTAATCTCGACGACTGTAGTAATTATAGTCAAGATTCCTCACTAATCCAAATTCTTAAATCAAGATCTATCAAGTAAGGATCAGCCAGGTATGACAATTGGGAGGCAATATCATATCGATATATGGCCTTTCTGAAATCCAATAACCAAGACAACGTGACTATTTCGACACTTCTCCCATAAGTAGATTGATCAGTATTATAACTGGAATTACTGATAAATTTTATTTATAGGTTCGTAATAATGATTATGCCTATAAATATATGTTACACTGAAAGAATGAGAGTGTAGCTTAACATATAGAGATTTATTGGAAAAATGTATGGAAATTGCACTAACAGAGCATGTACTTACTATCTATTACTACTTCAAGGATCGCAGGTCTTTTCCACTGACTAAAACTAAGGGAAGGCAGGCTAAAAGTTTAAGGAACTCGAGAGGAATGAATTGAATATGTGTGAATGTCGAGTGGGGGCTGAAGCTCTATTTGTAGCCGAATTTGGGGTGCAGGATATGCAAATGGGATGCACGTCACACATTTTCAAGTGACATCTCCACAACCTTTCTGTACCCCGTGTTAGGCTCTCCATGGTTTGTGTTTTCACCTTCTAGAAGCATGCATCATGCACCTGGGGCGCACCGCGCATGGTGCAAAACACAGATTTTGTAAATTTCATAACTTCTTTATACTGACTTTGTTTTTGACATCCTTTTTTTACACACATAGCTCACAACAAGTACTACAACTTTACTTTAGGCTCCATCGGCTAATTATGACTTTATTTTTAGCCCTTATTTTTATATGATTTAATGAATTTTCAAAAATCAGAACTCTCTCGTATTGATCCATCAATTAATTCTGACTTTATTTTTAGCCATATCTGAAAGAGTAATACGATTTTGATTTTGGTGACTTTACGCAAAAGTCAACCATTATGTTCATACTTTTTGATGTTTAATACTTTTTTTAATTACGTAGTTGATATGTATAACGTATAAAGTTCATATCTTCTTCATGTGATCTCAGATTTCTACGAAATTTATATCTTCAGGATCATGTGTATATTTCCTATATATATATATATATATATATATATATATATATATATATATATATATATATATATATATATATATACATATATATATATATATGTGTGTGTGTGTGTGTGTTAGCACACTTATTTTTCCGATTTATGAACGATTTGGTTGATTTTTCAAAATTTTCTTTATATGAAACTTATATTATATCTTAAATGCCTAACCTAATTCTACAGGCGTTACATAGACCATGGCAAGCACTAGATCTATGCTTTGGAGCTCTTGTAGTTATGGGAAAATGACTTAATGGATTAAGCTTTCTAGACTAGTCCCCACATTGTGGCGACTGGGTGGAAACTCGTCTGCTTTGCCTTTTAACAACGACGTGCCCAAGGATGGCCACAACGAGGCAACCATCTATAGTTTGACTTTTGACTGTTGACTTTGACTAACTTTGAATTTATGGCATTTGGGGTGTAGCACCTGGTTCCTGTTATGTATTCTATTTAAGTATTTTGCGTTTTTGGCCTGGGACTCGACGAGTTGAAGGCCCAAATCATCGAGTAGAAGCGAATTTGATACATGATTTAAATGACGGACTCGTCGAGTCTGCTCCCAAAGTCGACGAGTAGACTCTGACTGGACAAAACCCTAATCTAAGGGTTTGCACCCTATTTAAGCATCTCATCCAGCCATCCTTCGTCCCTATTTCTTCCAGAAACCCCCCATAGCAAACCGTAACCGTTTTTGTAAAGAGCTAAGGCATTTGTGGTGCTTTTTGGTGATTTTGAACTCAAAGAAGCAGGAAAAGCCTAGAGGAATCAAGAAAAGACCAAGGGAGTTCACATTTGTACATCATTTGTAGTTCCCAGAAGGTATAAAGTCGATACCTTGCTTGTTCATTTGCTAGATCCCTTTTTAGGGAGGTTTAGGGCTTTTATAAGCCATTTTTGGTAACCAACCATGATTCCAAGCATGGTTGGGGTTCAAGGCTTCGGATCTAAGTCCATTAAGGAGTTCGAAGGCAGAAAAGGGTTGCTTTTGCACCCATGGAAGCCCCCATGTAACTTAAGAGTCTCCTTTTGAGCCTTTTAGGCTCAAAGTCCCATAAATGCACGTAAAGTTCTTAACTTTACGTGCTAGATCGAGTTTAGGGACCTAGATCTATCATTTGGACAAGAGTTGTACACCAGAAATCGAAGAAATAGACTTGGACACTATCGACTCGGCGAGTCGTTCTTGGGACTCGGCGAGTCCAAGGTTAGACTCCACTTTTCTGTTACGGGTCAAAGAGACCCAGTGGAGTGGTGGAAAGGTTTTAGAGGGTCTGGGGGAGTGACCCAACGTATTAGGATAAGCCATATTCCTGGAGTTCATAGGACTCAGTGAGTGCATGAGCAGACTCGGCGAATCCAAGGCAATCTCCCAACTCTTGAAGTTGAACTCGACGAGTTGCTCATACAACTCGGCGAGTCGAGGGCAGGACTTTTTCATAGGATGAAGATGAACTTGACGAGTTGTTCATATAAGGATAGGATTTCTTGAGATCGTTCCCTTTTGTCTGAATGTTGCTTGCTTTGTGCTTTGTAGGACTCTGAGTGATGGGAGTCAGCTATTAGGTGAATACGTTAAAGTCACATGTGATCAAGGTTGGATAATCATAGAGGATTGGATTTGACCCTATTTCGCAGTTGTTGTTTGAGTCCTAACCGTTGTAGGGATGAGTCCCTTACACGAAGGATTATCCGGGCCTCATTGCATGTGATTGTATTCAGGTAATGGCTAATTGGAATTACAAGGACGACTTCAGCAGCTGAGGACTAGTTAGGGTGGAGTCAGAGGTACCCTAGGGAGAGACTAGGATGGGAATAGAAGAGATCAGTAGTAGTAGAATAGATTTGGTGGAGTCGAGGCGGTTCTTGAGGAAAGTACGGATAGATGTGGAAGGTAGTATGGGCCCATACTACTGAAAGCAGAGGAACTGTACTTGAATCGAGGAAGGTTGAGGCAAGACTGGGGAACTTGTGATGGATCTGATCCCTCTAGATGTATCAGTATCACTGACGGTTGTCATTATATATTGCAGAATGGTGGTACTACGTCCGAGGCCAGCAGTTGGCAGCTAAGGAGAGGGATCGGGTTCGGGCTCAAGTTCCGAACCAGTGGATGAGAGGCTACATGAGTTCATCGCGTCCGAGATCACTAAAGGCATCCTTGATGCGACCACGATCATCTTTGGGTCGGTCAAGGAAGGGATTGTCGAGCTGATGGAGGATCACCTCCGGGCGTTCAGGAGCGACATGGCGACCAGCCAGTTAGGATCACACACACTGTCCTTGAAGGACTTCAGGGGCAGTGGTGTGCCAGATTTCCATGGGGAAAAGGACCCCATTGCAGCCAGGCAATGAATTGCAGACATTGAGTCTGCACAGTTGACCAGCTTCTTCCCTGAGGGGTCAAAGGTGAGATATACAGAAGGGTGCTTGAGAGACAGGGCCAGAGATTGGTGGGAGTTGGTTGGTGAATCTCAGGGAGCCTTAGCTGTTGAGACTATGACATGGCCGGATTGTTCAGGGCTGAGTTTCACATCTGCGGTGGAGCTTCAGCAATTGGCTCGTGAGTTCCTGGATATGAGACAGACGACGGTGACTGTGGCGGAGATTACCGCCAAGTTCCGGGAAAGGGCATTACTGGTGCCCCAGTATGCGGGAGATGAGGACATAAGGAGGACCCGCTATCATGACATGCTGCGAGCCGACATTCGGGAGCATGTTAGTTTTTCAGCTTGTGCTACCCTAGATTCCATGATTGCCAGGGCAGGGGAGAGGAATTTGATCTGGATCACATCCGGAAGAGGAAGGTAGAGGAGGGGCAGGTGACTGGGGCTTCGGGGAAGAAGCCCAAGGGATCAGATGGTAGCCCGAAAGGCCAGTCAGGACAGGGTCGCTGCAGGAAATGCGGCAGGCCACATGAGGGAGCTTGTAGGTTGGGATTGTCGGGATGCTACAAGTGCGGAAAGACGGGGCACTTCAACAAGGATTGTACTGCCCCTGCACCTACTGTTCAGACATCCGAGTTGATGTGTTTCCACTGCAACCAGAGGGGCCATAAAAGGCGAATTGCCCCCAGTTGACAACATCAGCAACACCAGTGATGGTGCCAGCCTCAGCGACCCTGCGGATCACTGATGGCCGGTAGGGGAAGTCAGAGGCTCCAGTGGTGAGGAGTCAGGCCTTCCAGTTGACCACCGAGGAGTCGGGCCTTCCAGTTGTCCACCAATGTGGTGATGTGTATGATTCTTTCTCCTTGATCTAGTTATATAATGTGTATGATATTGATATATGTTCTGTATGTACATGTTTAGGATCGTTCCATGTGAACGGTATTCCGGTACATGTGTTGTTTGATTCGGGTGTCACTCGATCTTTTGTATCTCTTGCGCTCAACAAGAGGTTTTTTGTGTCTTCAGGCATGTTGGATTACCCTTTAGAGGTAGAGATTGCTGATGATCGATCGGTGCGAGCAACAATAGTTTTCCGAGATTGTGTGTTGAGGTTATTCGAGGAGTGCTACCTGGTAGACTTGGTTCCCATTCCGTTGTGTAGGAACAAGGTGATTATAGGCATGGACTGGCTAATCCCTAATGGGGCGGTGATAGATTGTGCACAGTAGCTAGTATGAGTCAGGACCCCAGGTGGGGGAGAGTTGGTGATCCACGGCGAGAGAGCACAGCGTGGACCCACAGTGTGTTCAGCAGCAAGGGCTAGGTGCTACCTACAGCAAAGTTGCGTTGGATATGTCGTGTATGTTATGAATACCCGGGAAACGGGTAAGGCGATGGTGGGTGATGTGCCCGTGGTACGAGAGTTTGCGGATGTATTCCCTGAGGAGTAACCTGGGATACCTCCAGAGAGGCAGGTGGAGTTCAGGATCGACCTAGTCCCTGGTGCGGCTCCGATTGCCAAGGCACCATATCGGTTGGCTCCACCCGAGATGCAGGAGTTGTCTATGCAGCTACAGGAGCTGCTAGACTAGAGATTCATCAGGCCGAGTAGCTCACCTTGGGGAGCCCTGATTCTGTTTGTCAAGAAGAAGGACGGGTTGAAATGCATGTGCATAGACTACCGGGAGCTGAACAAGGTAACAGTGAAGAACTGTTACCCACTTTCGAGGATTGATGATCTCTTTGACCAGCTTCCGGGAGCATCTTGGTTCTCCAAGATTGATCGGCATTTAGGATATCATCAGATGAGGGTCATAGAGGAGGATGTATAGAAGACTACGTTCCGGACATGCTATGGCCACTATCAGTTCGTGGTGATGCTTTTTGGGCTTACCATTGCTCCTGTCGCGTTCATGGATCTCATGAACCGCGTGTGCAGACCGATGTTGGATCGGTCTGTGATAGTTTTCATCGATGACATCTAGGTTTATTCCAAGACGCAGGAGCAGCATGAGGAGCATCTGCGAGAGGTTTTGGATACCCTGAGGAGGGAGAGCTTGTACACCAAGTTCTCCAAGTGTGAGTTCTGGTTGCGCGAGGTGCAATTTCTTGGGCAACTTGTTAACCAGAACGGCATTCTGGTCGACCCGGCCAAGGTGGAGGCCGTGATGAGATGGGAGGTTCCGAAGTCTCCATCATAGATTCGAAATTTCCTGGGGTTGTCCGACTACTATCACAGATTTATCCAGGATTTCTCCAAGATAGTCGTACCCTTGACGCGGTTGACGAAGAAGGCCATAGTCTTTCGATGGTGGCCTGAGCAGCAGACATAGATTTCCCGTGCAAATTATCAACAACTACTCTTTCAATGTGAGTTACCTTCTAGTAGCGGTGGGTCTACGACCAGAATGTCGGCCTACCAGTACGAGTTGCATGTTAGATGACCGTCTTTGTGATATCATCTAGGTTTGCTACTACCTGATATGTTATATGCTGGCATGATATGTTATATGTGACAATAGTAGAGTTCGGTTGTTAGGAACGAAGGGTAGGTCAGGCACCCCATATATTTCTGACAGTATGTGATAATATGTTTATATGCTAGCATGATACGTTATATGCGATAGTAGCAGTAGGGGGTGGAATAGTCCCCGAAGGTCGGTTGTTAGGACCGACGGGTAGGTCAGCACCCCAGAACGGCTTCGCACGGGTTGGTCAATGTCACACCCCAAAACCACGAACGGCAGAAACGTTCAGGGGTGGAGGACGTCATGTACAGTATCACAATAGTGTAATATAATAAAGAAGCAACAACATCATCCATTGCATTACAAGTAGAATTTTAATACATGTGTGTTCTTTCATTGTAGTAAGACACCAAAAATATACAATCAAAATAAAAGACAAGTCTTGTCTGCTCCGTCTTCTCAAAACCTGGCCATCGTACCTGTCTACTGTTGACCTGAGAATACAAGTTATTTTGAAAGAGAGTATTAGCTTTAAAGCTGGTGAATTCATAAGTGTTTAAGTCTCATTGTCATGCTTATTAAAATCTATCATGGAGGCCATGTAAACCTTTAAGTGAAAATGTTGATGTAAGTATGAAAAACCCTAGAAAATCCCTTATTTTCTATAAGTATGAAGTGTAGTCTTCTACCAAGACCCGAATGTTTTGTTATGACTATGTAGTCTTCTACCACGACCTGAATGTTCTATAAGTATGAAGTGTAGTCTTCTACCAAGACCAGAATGTTTTGTTATGACTATGTAGTCTTCTACCAAGACCCGAATGTTCTATAAGTATGAAGTGTAGTCTTTTACCAAGACCCGAATGTTTTGTAAGTAATATGATAGCTTTTCCTTTCTATTGACTAGTACATAGAGTACTTGGCCTAACTCCTCGTTTATGTGAAAGTATCACAAAATCAAGTAAACAGGAAAAATATAATCATGTAAGTGTTATTGTCTCGGATTAGAAGGACAAACACGACATCGCCGAAGCGAAAGATAGACCCTATGGACACCCGAAGAGTGTCCCCTCATCCACTGTAGCGGCCGCAGGGTGGAGGGAGGGTTAGTCCCAACATCGATCTCCTAATATCGATCGTTAACCTAATGATCCTCCGAAGATTCACATCTCATCCACTGTTGCAACAGTTGGACAGAGGGATGGTTAGTCCCGTCACTGACTACTAAGTAAGTAACAACCTTAAACATCCGTAGACATTCATCGACCACTGGTGCTAATCAGTGGGGTTCGGAATAGTAAGTCCCGCCGAATCATCCCATTGAACTGGGACAGGAAAGATAATTTACACAGTAAATACTAATAAATCATCCTCGTAGTTCTAATTACAAGTATCCAGGTAAGTAAATACAGGATAATGCACCTAAGTAACAATGTTCCTGTATGGTATTCATGTAATGTGTTCATGTAAGTGTAATCATGTATCAAGTAAGTATATGTAAACGTACTCAGGTATCATGTAATCAACTGTAATTGTACTCATGTATCAGGTAATGTACTGGTATAGACTCATGAATGAACTGACTCTTGTGTGATTCCTTGTAATAGGAATAATGTTTTGTTTCTTCTAACTATCCCTATGATAATTAACTTGAAAGTAAGTGGTTGTTTAAGTAGATTTATGCACCCTCGATACACTAGGGTGTGGGAAACTGAACGAATGATGAAACCTATAATCTCTAACATATAAATGAACATATGCGCATAAGTATAGTTTGATTCAAGAAGGTAAAATAATGGTTTTGTAAGATATCTAGGAGTTTTGAACAATAATTAAGAGTGACTTGATGTCATTAAACATTTCAAAACTAATAATTTTTTTATCAACGTATTTTAAGATAGAAAACCATTTCATGTGACACCTTTTGAAATATGTGAAATCTACTGAGTGAAAACACAGTTATAAAATACATAAGATTGATTTAATAACATACTGTTTTCTACTTGTATTCCCCCCCCCCCCATTAAAGTATTTAAAATCATTTAAAACATTGATTAAGGGGTATGAACTGACCTGTAGTTGGTGATTGGGATGAACTGAACGGTATAGGATTCCTAGGTGTCAAGCGAGGACTTGTACACACACTACGATCCTAATGAACATATAATCACACATATATGCACTCAATTAGTCTCAAATCACTAATTGATAATGTTAAGACATCCTAGACATAATAAACACTTTATATAAGTGTTTTAAGCCCTAAGGATTGCATCTAAGCTATTGTAGGACAAGGTACTTGTGTTTAGGGTTTCAAAGGACCCCATACATGAGTTTACTCCTCATATACTAACACACATGGAGTTTATGGTTGTAAACTCTTGAGTTTACGGCCGTAAACTCCCAACCATGGGTGTATTGTGTGTTTTGAAGTTCCAAATGATTCCTAGAATCATTCCAACTTGGTGGTTCAATTCTTGAAGGGGTTTATGGTCTAGAAACACTCCATTTAGGAGTTTATGGCCCTAAGGGCATTTCCTTTGGAGTTTACGGCTGTAAACTCCCTTGGAATTGTGTTCTTGTTGTTTTCAAGTCTCAAGCATAGGTGGTATAAGTTCTAGGCTTTTATTCCAAGTATATGAAGACATTAGGCACACTTTGGTGCCATTCTTTCATGTTTACGGCCCAAGAACAAAGTATTGGCCATAAACTCACTTTTATAAGTGATTTTGATGTGCTTTGGTCCTTCAATTAAGTGGGAAACAATTTCATGTAAAGGTCTAGGGCTTTAGGTGTCTTAAAAACACCCTTGTGTCCATTTCAATGGAGTTTACGGCCTAAGATTGCTCTTGGGCTGTGAACTCCCATGTGTTTGTGTTTCTTGATTGTTTTCTTGTCCTAAAAACATATACAAATGAGTCTAGGGTAGTAGCATAACACAAGGAACAATCTAGGCTTGGTTTCGGGAGTTTACTGCCCAAGAACACCTTGGGGAGTAATGTCACACC